>NC_138191.1:104330544-104930544 GCF_964194105.1 Spermophilus citellus | reverse complement strand
ACAGCCTCTAGCTGAAACCAGGCAACAAAAGAAAAATAGATTAATTGTACTTTATAAAAAATTAAAACATTTGGCCAGGCACAGTGGCGCATGCTGTAATCCCAGAGGCTCAGGAGGCTGAAGCAGGAGGATAATGAGTTCAAAGCCAACCTCAGCAAACGCAAGGCGCTAAGCAACTCAGTGAGACCCTGTCTCTAAATAAAAAACAAAATAGGGCTGGGGATGTTGGCTCAGTGGTGAAGTACCCCTGAATTCAATCCCTGATATCCCCCCCAAAAATTAAAACATTCGTGCCTTAGAATACACTATCAAGAAAGATAAAATGACAACTTATTTGCAAATCATGTATTCAATAGGGGCCTCATATCTAAAATAAATAAAGAACTCATAATTCAACAGTAATAATTCAAAAAGGGGCAAATTATCTGAATAGATATCTCTCTGAAGAAGATACACAAATGACCAAAAGAAAAGTGCATGAATAGATGTAAAAAAATCATTATTCATCAAGGAAATGGAAGTCAAAACCAATCGCAATGAGCTACACTCCCCCATGTACACAGGATAGCAATAATCAAAGTGTTACCAAGTTGTGAAGAAAACTGGAACACTCATATATATATTGCTGGTGTGATTATAAAATGGTGTGGCCACTTATAGAAATGGTTTGGCAGTTTTTCAAAATGTTAAGCATAGTTATGGTATGACCCAATAATTCTACTCATACTACAATCATTTCCCAACAGCAGTGAAAACACATATCCACACAAAAGCTTGTATATAAATGCTTACAGCACTCTTATTCATAATAATTAAAAGGAAAACAACCCAAACATTCAACAACTAATGAATGGATAAACAAAATGTATTATATCCATGTAATAGATCGTTATTCACCAATAAAAAGGAGTGAAGTACTGATAGACTACAACACATATGAACCTTGAAAACAAAATACTAAAGTTAAAAGATGCTAGTCACAAAAGACTACATACTATGATTCAAGTTATTTACTTCTTTATTTATTTACTGGTATTGAGGATTGAACCCAGGGGCACATACCACTGGGCTATATCACAAGACCTTTTTATGTTTATTATGAGACAGGGTCTCACTAAGTTGCTGAGGTTGGCCTTGAACTTGTGATTCTCCTGCCTTATTCTCCCAAATCACTTGGTTTTCAGGTGTACACCACCTCACCCAGTATATGATTCAATTCTTATGAAATGTCTAGAATAGGCAAACCCATAAAGACAGAAAGTAGATTAGTTATTGCTTAGGACTAGCAGGGACAAGACTAGAGAGTAATAACCAAAGGATATAGGGTTTCTTTCAAGGTAATGAAAAAATATTCTAAAATTGACTTTGATGATAGTGTCCCATAGCTGTGAATATACTAAAAACTACCAAATTATACACTTTAAATGGGTGAGTTGTATGGCACATTAAGTATATCTCATTAAAGGTACTGATGGGGAACTACTTTAAGAGTTCCTCAAGATCTCATCAGTCAGCCTCAAATTCAAAGCAAGAAGAAGATAGCTTCCTTATAAAATCCCTCAATAATACTAATTTAAGTCTATGGTGTGATAGATGACATATTTATCATATAGCCATATAATATAACAAATCAAAATCCAACATCTCATCTGGGAGTGAAGGCAGACAGACACCTGTAATCCCAGCAGCTTGGGAGGCAGAGGCAGGAGGATCCAAAGTTCAAAACCAGCCTCACCAAAATAATGAGGCCCTAAGCAATTCAGTGAGACCCTGTCTCTAAATTAAATGCAAAAAAAAAAGGGCTGGGCATGTGCCTCAATGGTTAAGCACCCCTAGATTTGATCCCTGGTACCAAAAAAAAAAAAAAAATCCAACATCTCAATGATCAATTCTAATCTCAAAGTGAAAAACCACTCACTAATAAAGCTCTAAATGAAACTACATTAAAATAAAATATAAAAACATAAGATTTTGGTTGAGTGACTTCTTTTGTGGTTGATTATTCTGAGGTTATATTAGTATTTGCAAGAGACAACATATGAGGTTGTGCTGTCTACAAAATCTACAAAATTCTGCAACTAATACTCCAATAATGTATCAAAAACATTAATACAGCATATTAAACAATGTTATAGTTGATGTCAAAATCTACAATGATATACCTGACTTATTTTTTAAAAAGAGAAAGAGAATTTTTTAATATTTATTTTTCAGTTTTTGGTGGACACAACATCTTTATTTTATGTGGTGCTGAGGATCGAACCCAGCGCCCCGCGCATGCCAGGCAAGCACGTTACTGCTTGAGCCACATCCCCAGACCTAGACCTGACTTTTTAAAATGTTTTTAGTTGTAGATAGACACAATACCTTATTTTATTTATTAATTTTTATGTGATGGCTTAGGATCAAATCCAATGCCTCACATGTGCTAGGCAAATGCCCTACCACTGGGCTACGACCCCAGCCCCAACAGGCCTGATTTTAATGTCACATAATATACTATAGACCTGACTTTTTAAAAATGTTTTTATTTGTAGATAGACACAATGCCTTTATTTTATTTATTAATTTTTATGTGATGCTTAGGATCAAACCCAATGCCTCACATGTGCTAGGCAAGTGCCCTACCACTGAGCTACGACCCCAGCCCCAATAGGCCTGATTTTAATGTCACATAATATACTACCTTAACAACAGATAGTGGCCATGAAACAAAGAATCCACCAACACAAAGAAGAGTAACATGAGGGAGTAGTCACATTTAGCATCTAGGTTATCACTGAGGCATGTCTTGGTCCTACCTAATGTTGACAGTAAATAAACAGATATAGTGGCCAAGGCCTGAGAAAGGATATGGTAATAAGGATGGAACTCCTTTGAGAAGACAGTCACCCTCTTTTTACCACTTAGGTAAACTACAAGAACAGTGAAGATTCTGGCCAAAAATTTAGAATAGAATCTAGAGGAAGCAGACAATATTATGTTATGGAGGGGCTGGGGATGTGGCTCAAGCGGTAGCGCGCTCGCCTGGCATGCGTGCGGCCCGGGTTCGATCCTCAGCACCACATACCAACAAAGATGTTGTGTCCGCCGAGAACTAAAAAATAAATATTAAAAATTCTCTCTCTCTCTCTCTCTCTCTCCCTCCTCTCTCACTCTCTCTTTAAAAAAAAAAAAAAGAATTAAAATTTAAAAAAAAAAAAAAAAATATTATGTTATGGAGACTAGCAGCAGTAGCAGAGGTTGCAATTTGGCCCCTAATCCTATTCCTTAAGTTTTCCCAGAAAAAGAGACTAAACAGAATCCTGGAGGAGTTGTTCCCATACAGGGTGGATTTATTATATGAAATGAACCCACAAAGCTATGTAATGCTTTAAATAATCAATAAAAAATTAAAAAAAAAAAAAAAAAAAGAAATGAATCCACAAGTCACAGGAAATACATTGACCAGATCCTTCCCTCAAGATCAAGGCAATCATAACTACCTGGAGAGTTGGCTGCTGGAAGTTCACAGCTATGTCCTTGACACAAGCTATCCTCAAACAGATTGAGTTCTCTGAAAGAAAACATGATAGAGTTCAGGATGCAAGATACTTATTAGGGAGCAACACCTGGGAAGCAAAGGCAGCCAAAGCAGGACTGAAAAGAGAAAAAAGTCAAACTGCAACACAGTCCTGACAAAAGCTCAGCCAACAGGTATGACTCCCTTATACAAGTATTGCCTTGGTCAAAGAAGTACCTGTTAGGGCTGGGGATGTGGCTCAAGCGGTAGCGCGCTCGCCTGGCATGCGTGCGGCCCGGGTTCGATCCTCAGCACCACATACAAACAACGATGTTGTGTCCGCCAATAACTAAAAAATAAATATTAAAAAAATTCTCTCTCTCTCTCTCTCTCTCTCTCTCTCTCTCTCTCTCTTAAAAAAAAAAAAAAAAAAAAAAAAAAAAAAAAAAAGAAGTACCTGTTAGGCTGAAAGAGCTGTATAAAGTTAGACTTTTATACTCCCACCTTGCTCAGCCATCTGCAAGTTGACTTTAGAAGAGTGTAACCTCAGATGAGACAGATATCATAGCTGATGTCTGAACCAGCTGAAAGCTGGAATCTGTCTGATAAAAGCATTTCCTGTAGCCAAACAGCTACAGGAAACTATTTAGCTACAAGTTCCTAGAAGAGGAATTGTGGAGTTCATCTCCATCTCTACCCCGAAATAAAAGTGTCACATCCAAGGTATGCCTGCTCCCCCTCAGGTCAACCCATATTCATTCCAGACAATTTGGAAGTGCCATCCCAACTCCCAGAGTTCTACCTAGAAGTTGCCAAAGTGTCTTACAACTATATCAATTCAATCTCTCTGACCTTCTAATCTTGCTTCCTTTACTCCCTTGTAAGTGTTCTTGGCCCTAAAAGCACTCCTTAATATATCTTCTGCAAGCAAATTTCCACCTCAGAGTCTATTTTCCAGGGAATGCAACCCAAGGGGGGAAAAAACAGATTCCAAAGGAAGATTCAATAAAGAAATAGGTAGGGGGATCTTCGGTTGTAGCTCAGTGGTAAAGTGCTTGCCTAGCACATGTGAGGCACTGGGTTTGATCCTCAGCACCACATGAAAATAAATAAAAGTATTATGTCCATCTATAACTAAAAACATACTCTAAAAAGAAGTAGGTAGGACCTACTCTGTTCAGTAGTTTCATAGGGTAGTACTTTACTTGAGCTAGTGAAAATTGTGAAAGCTCAGGTGTCTATGGCATAATAATGTTAGGCCATCATTTTGTTCAAACAATTTTTAAAAAGCAACTTACACAGCAGCATTTGGATTAAGTAACAGAAGAGATAAATGCATTAGAGATTCCAAAATTAAAATATTTAACCAATAAAAGTAATGAAGAGTAGAGCTATGTTAATCTTAACAAAACCTAAAACTCTTCTGTTCATAACCTGAAAATAGGTAGGATAAAAAGATTTATGGATCACTTTCATCTACTTTATATACATCAAGTCTCAAAGGAAACAGGAATTAATTGCAGAGTTTTCAAATACACTGAATTCTTATTCTCCTACATAAATTACTGCTTTCTGAATTTATTTGGGACATGGACCCCCTTGAATATCAAATTAAAGTATGTACTGTCTTCTATGAAAAATGTCCACATGCATTTTGTAAAATCTGAAAATAATTTCAGGATTTCATGGATCCAAGAGCCATTTATAGATATGAGGTTAAAGAACCCCTGACCTAATCCAGTTTATAAAGATAAGATGACATCATTCTAGCCCATAAATTGAAAGTCAAAAGATGCCTAACAAAAATGTTGGCTAAATAAACCATATTGTCTTTAATTTATTTTTATTACTTTATTATATATGAAATGCATGACTAGATTCACACCATAAAAATTATTCGAACAACAATAATGAAACTAAATTCCCTCTTGGCCACTACCCATTCCCACTTTTCTTCAAAGATTATTTATTAATTTGACATAAATCCTTTCAGATTTTTCAATGTTTTTTCAAAAAATAAATGCAGCAATTAAAATGCATAAAATTAGCCGGGCACTGTGGCATACACCTGTAATCCCAGCAGCTCAGGATGCTGAGTCAGGAGGATTGCAAGTTTAAAGCCAGCCTCAGCAAAAAGCAAGGCACTAAGCAACTCAGTGAGACTCTATCTCAAAATACAAAACAGGCTGGGGGATGTGGCTCAGTGGTCAAGTGGCCCTGAATTCAATCCCTGGTACCTGCCCCCCAAAAAATTTATAAAATTGTTTTGGATGAATTTTGTGTTAAGAACTAGCTTCCCCCATTCCCCCCCACACACACACTAGGGATTGAGCCCAGGGGCATTCTACCACTGAGCTATATCTCCAGTCCTTTTTAAAAAGGATTTAGACAGGGTCTTACTAAGTTGCCCAGGCTGGCCCCAAACTTGCAATCTTCCTACCTCAGCCCCTGTGTCAATGGGATTACAGGCATGTGCCAGCATGCTGGACAAGAGCTAGCATATAAAAACAACAAAGGATAGCTATAATAACAACGAGTTATTTTCACAAATAATATAAGCAAATTATAATTCTAAGCTCAGTAACTTTTTCAAATTAACTCTTCCTTGAATCCAGTCTATTCATTTTAATTCAATTTAACTCATAAATTCCAAATCTGGTTTGGAACAATCTAGAGCATAAATCAACAAACTTCAATTCAACCACATTTTCTAAGTTCATTATAATTAAGTCACTGTGCTAAGTGCTATGGAATAGTGGTTTCCAAGCATTTAAACATGGGCTAGGGATGTAGCTCAGTAGAAGAGTGCTTGCCTAGTATGTGTGAAGCACTAAATTCAACCTCCAATACTGAAAAAAAAATTTTAATTTGAGAAAACAAACATTGAGACTCTGTCAAAAATACAGGCTCTTGAACCCAAACTCTAATCTTGGTAACTAGAATTTCCAAGGGAGCCCCAGGATCTGGCACCAAAGCTCCTCAAGTGACTCTGTAAAGCAGTCAGGGCTGGGGATCACTATTATGAAAATTATACAAATGAACAGAATAATGTTCTCAATTCATTTAAATAAGATCTATTTAAAGTCTATTATAAGAGTGAACCTCAATGGTCAAACACTTGCCTAGCATGCAAGAGGCCCCAGAAGCCAAAAAGGAAAAAATAAATAAATAAAGTTCATTAAGAAACCTACTAGATAGAGCACTGAATAAATTATAAGATACAGGACTGGGGTTGTAGCTCAGTGGTAGAGCGCTTATCTGGTACGAGTAAGGCACTGGGTTTGATTCTCAGCACCACATATAAATAAATTTAAAAATAAAAAGGTCCAATAACAACTAAAAAAATATTTTTAAAAAATTAAAGGATACAATCCTTGTCGCAGGAGAGACTGGAGACTGGCAAGGAGTATAATAATTGTAACAAACAATTATAACACAAGCAGAAGACCACGCAAGTACTTCTATCTGTTGCCTCACTAAAATATATGCTCCATAAAAGCAAAAACTTTGTTTTATTCACTACTATGTCTTCAATGGGTAGATCAGAGTCTGGTGCACTTGTACTCAATAAACAATTGTCAAATAACAAAATTGAAAGGCAATTTTAATTTCAACTAACTAGATATGAAAATGGAAGTTTTAAGAATAGCAAGAATTTTTAAATACAGAGAAGGGGAAAAGAGAATTAATATTCACAGTACCTTTAACAACATGTAAGAAATTCTGAACAACTTTCACATACATTCTCTCATATAATTATCATATCAACATTTCCCCCCCCTGGTGGTACTGGGGGCCGAACCTAGGAATGCTGCTACACCTCCAGTCCTATGTATTTTTTATTTTGAGCAGGGTCTCTCTAAGTCACTGAGACTGGCTTTGAATTTGCAATCCTCCTGCCTCAGCCTCCCCAACTGCTGAGATTATAGGTATGCATCACGCCTGGCTATCATATTGACATTTGTGTCCCAATTTTACAGAGCAAGAAACCAAGGCTGAAAAGTTAAGTAACTCATCCAAGGTTACAGAGCTGGAAAGTGGCAGAACTAGGATTTGAGCCTACATCTCCAAACATATGCTTAGGAATTTAGACCTCATTCCCTACAAAACAACTTTGAAGGTTTTCTTTCTTTTTTGAAATATTTGCTTTTCTAATAATACCATGTTGCAATACAATTCATAAATCATCAGATTCACTCTTTTTTTTAAGAGAGAGAGAGAATTTTTTAATATTTATTTTTTAGTTTTCGGCAGACACAACATCTTTGTTTGTATGTGGTGCTGAGGATCGAACCCGGGCCGCACGCATGCTAGGCGAGCGCGCTACCGCTTGAGCCACATCCCCAGCCCCAGATTCACTCTTTTAGAGCATAACATTCTGATTGGGGATGTGGCTCTGTGGTAGAGTGCTTGTCTGGCATGTGCAAGGCCCTGGATTCAATCCCCAGCACTGCAAGGGGAAAAAATAAAAACTTACAATTCAGTGGTACTTAGTATATTCATAAATGTATGAGAATTTAGAACATTATCATCACCCCAGAAGGAAGCACCATACCCATTCACAATTACTTCTCCTATCCCCATCTGTGAAAAACCAATAATCTACCTTCTATTTCTAGGATTTGACTCTTCTAGATATTTCATATAAATAGAATCAAATATGTGGCCTTAACTTTTTATTGTAGTAAAATATACATGATTTACTATTTTTAAGTGTACAGTTCAGTGGCATTCGCCTGGCTGTACAACCATCACCACGGTCTCCAAAATTTTCAATCATACCATACTAATAATACTTTGAACCCAATTAAACCATAACTCTCCATCCTCCCTTACCCAAAGCCCTGATAACCTGCATCCTACTTTGAATCTCTATAAATTTGCCTATTCTAGGTATCTCATTTAAGTGCAATCAGATATTTGTCCTTTTGTACCTGGCTTATTTTAATTAGCATAATTTCTTCAAGTTTCATCCATGTTTAGCACCGATACCAGTATTCCATTCTTCTTTAAGGCTGAATAATATTTCTTTTATGCACATAATACATTTTGTTGCTTTATTCATGTGTCAACAAACATCTGAACTGCTTCCATCTTTTGGCTATTATGAATAATGCTGCTGTAAACATGAGTGTTTAATAACTGTTCAAGTTCCTTTAATTCTTCTAGTTTATATTCCCAGAAGCAGAACTGCTGAATTATATTTCTGTTTAATTTTCTGAGGCCCTACAGTGTCATTTTCCATGTCATTTCCTAATTTTATTCTCACAAAAGGTTCCAATTTCTTTTTTTTAATATTTATTTTTTTAGTTGTAGTTGAACACAATACCTTTATTCCATTCATTCATTTTTATGTGGTGCTGAGGATGGAACCTCATGCTAGGCGAACGCTCTACCGCTGAGCCACAATCCCAGCCCCAAGAGTTCCAATTTCTATACTTCCTTGCCAACGTCTGTTATTTTCTGTTTGGGAGGATTATTTTATTTTTAATAGTTATCCTAATGAGTAGCAAGTAGAATCTTATTGATATTTTGATTTTCATTTTCCTAATGATTAGTGATGTTGAGCATCTCTTCTTGCATTTATTCTCTGTGTAACTTATTTGGAGAAATATTTATTTAAGTCCTTTGCCAATTTTTTAATTGAATTGTTTGTTTTTTGTTGAGTTGGAGTTCTTTATGTATCCTAGACATTAACTCCTTATCAGACATGTTCATTTTGAGTGGCTAGTAGGCTATCTATTTAAAAATCTTTCCAGACAAATATACATGCTGATCTTGAACTCCAGAGGAAGAAGCAAAGATACAGACTTGGTCATCAAACACAGTGACATTTATAAAGTATTTTCATATATATCAGCTTATTTAGAGTCTCACAAAAATTGACAGTTCTACATATGAGAAAACTAAGGCATATCTCTTAACTCTAAATCTCAACGTTAAGATTATTAGGAAGTGTTTCAGAATTTCAAAGGGAGGAAGTATCTGGCAACATGACGGAGTTCTAGGCTCCATCCCAATCCTCAAAGCAGCTCAGATTGTATCTGCTGAAAAAACTGGAATTTCATCAAAAATTTCTTTCAAAAATGAGAGTACAGTTGTTTTAAACAATTTAAACTGCTATATTATACCATACTATCTTATGTTCATAAAATACTAATTGAAGTTGTAGAAATAAACTAGATTGCTAAATTAGAAGACTTGAGGCAAGAAGGTATATCCTACTTTTGTGGGACAAAAAAAAGAAGATAGGAAGAAAACCACAATGGTGAAGTAAAACAATAATCTAGGAATGAATTTCAAGAGGAAGGTGCAGTAGACAACAGATAATTCTATATAGAGATCATGAAGAATGAGGACTAGAAAGAGAATGTTGTGATTAGCAACCATGAGGTCACTAGCAACCTTTAGGAGATCAATTTTTTAATTTTGTGAGTGCAAACACAAGTCAGAATGCAAAGGCTTCAGAGGTGGGATGAAGGTTACAGAAGGGAAGTTAACATTAACACCAAATACTCTTGACAACCTCACTAAAGGCTATAATAATAATAGTGAATACTTACAAACACTTAATATGTGGTGGGCCTCATCCTACGTGCTTTACATATTGACTAATTTAATCCTCAAAACAATCTGTGAAGTAGGTCCTATCATCCTATCCATTTACAGTTGAGGAAACTGTATTAAACATAATAAGGAGACTAAATTGCACATGCGGCACATATACATATTTACAAACATACATGGTAGTACAGAATACGATAATATAATATTAAGTTAAAGAAATGATTAACAAGAGTAAGAGTTTTTCACTCTTATAATGTGGGGAAGAATTTTTTTATTACTAATAACATCAATATATGTTGGTGGTGCTTACTAGTAATGTCAGTTTATCAAGTATTTACAGAGTAAGGCTTATTTTGCTGGCTCTTCCTGAATCTATTAAGCTACAGGCTTCCATTCAATAAAACCATGAATGAATAGAGGGAAAGATTTAATTATCACCAAGACTTTCAAAGACATAATGCATGTGCTTTCAGACCACATGATAATGGATGGATGGACAAAAATCTATTTTACTGATTAGCTCCATCATATGTTGGTACTTAAAAGCAGCAACAATTTTTTAAAAGAAGAATAAAAGGATTAGCTGAAGATAACAAAGCTATTGTAAAGCCAAAAATCTGTAAAGTTTGTACTGAGAAAAAAAGGATTTGAATCTGATATTTTTGACATTTTCCTGCTTGTCAGTATTATCCATTTGAATCAAGTATGTATTAAAGTATTATAGAGCATAAGGAACATTCATACAGAAGCAATTTCATGAAAGGTTAATAATCTAACTTGTAATAATAAATAGTATTATCAGTCTTTTTGCAATATTAGATATAATTTTAATATTTCTTAAAATTGGACTTATATTAAAATAAAATAATATATCCAGTTGAACCCATTTTCCCAGTTAGTCACTTCCTACTGTTTCCTTTTATAGGTAGTACATCTACTATTACAAAACACTGCAATAAAGGCTATTTTATATGTGCATCCTATAATAAACTATGTACTACTTATAATATAGGAATTGATTTATATTTTGTAAGGAATGTTAAAAATATAATTCTTTTTTGTGGTACTGGGAATTAAACCCAAAGCGCTTATCCACTGAGCCATATCCCCAGCCCTTTTTTATTTTTTGTTTAAAGACAGGGTCTTGTAGCCAGAGCAATTAGACAGACGAAATTAAAGGCATAAATATAGGAAAAGAAGAACTTAAATTAGCACTATTTGCTGATGACATGATCCTATACCTAGCAGACCCAAAAAATTCAACCAAGAAACTTCTAGAACTAGTAAATGAATTCAGCAAAGTGGCAGGATATAAAATAAATACCAAAAACTCAAAAACATTCCTGTATATCAGTGACAAATTCTCTGAAATGGAAATGAGGACAACTACTCCATTCACTCGCCTGGCATGTGTGCGGCCCGGGTTCGATCCTCAGCACCACATACAAACAAAAATGTTGTATCCGCCAAGAACTAAAAAATAAATATTAAAAATTCTCCCTCCCTCTCTCTCTCTCTCTCCACCTCTCTCACTCTCTCTTTAAAAAAAAAAAAAAAAAGACTGGTGGGACTGCAAATTGGTGCGGCCAATTTGGAAAGCAGTTTGGAGATTCCTGGGAAAGCTGGGAATGGAACCACCATTTGACCCTGCTATTGCCCTTCTCGGACTATTCCCTGAAGATCTTAAAAGAGCATGCTACAGGGATACTGCCACATCGATGTTCATAGCAGCACAATTCACAATAGCTAGACTGTGGAACCAACCCAGATGCCCTTCAATAGATGAATGGATTAAAAAATGTGGCATCTATACACAATGGAGTACTATGCAGCAATAAAAAATGACAAAATCATAGAATTTGCAGGGAAATGGATGGCACTAGAGCAGATTATGCTTAGTGAAGCTAGCCAATCCCTAAAAAACAAATACCAAATGTCTTCTTTGATATAATGAGAGCAACTATGAACAGAGCAGGGAGGAAGAGCAGGAAGAAAAGATTAACATTAAACAGAGACATGAGATGGGAGGGAAAGGGAGAGAAAAGGGAAATTGCATGGAAATGAAGGGAGACCCTCATTGCTATACAAAATTACATATAAGAGGTTGTGAGGGGAATGGGAAAATAAACAAGGAGAGAAATGAATTACAGTAGATGGGGTAGAGAGAGAAGAAGGCAGGGGAGGGGAGGGGGGATAGTAGGGGATAGGAAAGGTAGCAGAATACAACAATTACTAATAGGGCATTATGTAAAATTGTGGATGTGTAACCGACGTGATTCTGCAATCTGCATTTGGGGTAAAATTGGGGGTTCATAACCCACTTCAATCTATTGTATGAAATATGATATATCAAGAGCTTTGTAATGTTGTGAACAACCAATAAAAGAAATAAAATTTAAAAAAAAATAAAAAATAAAATCAGAAAAGAAAAAGCAATCATGAAATTCATCTGGAAAAACAAGAGACCCAGAATAGCTAAAGTAATTCTAAGCAGGAAGAGTGAAATTGGTGGTATCGCGATTCCAGATTTTAAACTATACTATAGAGCAATAGTAACAAAAACAACATGGTACTGGCACCAAAACAGGCTAGTAGACCAGTGGTACAAAATAGAGGACACAGAGACAAATCCACAAAATTACAACTACCTTATATTAGACAAAGGTGCTAAAATCATGCAATGGAGAAAGGATAGCATCTTCAACAAATGGTGCTGGGAAAACTGGAAATCCATATGCAACAAAATGAAACTGAATCCCTTTCTCTCACCATGCACAAAAGTCAACTCAAAATGGATCAAGGAGCTAGGAATCAGACCAGAGACTCTGCGTCTAATAGAAGATAAAGTTGGTCCTAATCTTCATCACGTGGGGACAGGCCCCAAATTTCTTAATAAGACACCTATAGCACAAGAGTTAAAACCAAGAATCAACAAATGGGACAAATTCAAACTAAAAGTTTTTTCTCAGCAAGAGAAATAATATTCGAGGTGAATAGGGAGCCTATATCCTGGGAACAAATTTTTACCCCTCAAACATTAGATAGAGCTCTAATCTCTAGAGTATACAAAGAACTCAAAAAAGTTAAACAACAAAAAAGCAAATAACCCAATCAACAAATGGGCCAAGGACTTGAACAGAAACTTCTCAGAAGAGGATATATAATCAATCAACAAATACATGAAAAAATGCTCACAATCTCTAGCAATCAGAGAAATGCAAATTAAAACTACTCTTAAGATACCATCTCACTCTAATAAGAATGGCAGCCATTATGAAGTCAAACAACAATAAGTGCTGGCGAGGATGGGGGCGGAGAAGGTACACTCATACATTGCTGGTGGGACTGCAAATTGGTTGGTGCAGCCAATTTGGAAAGCAGTATGGAGATTCCTTGGAAAGCTGGGAATGGAACCACCATTTGACCCAGCTATTGCCCTTCTCGGACTATACCCAAAAGACCTAAGAAGAGCATACTACAGGGACACAGCCACATCAATGTTTATAGCAGCACAATTAACAATAGCTAGAATATGGAACCAACCTAGATGCCTTCAATAGATGAATGGATTAAAAATGTGGCATTTATACACAATGGAATATTACTCAGCACTAAAAAATAATAAAATCATGGCATTTGCAGGCAAATAGATGGCATTAGAGCAGAATATGCTAAGTGAAGTTAGCCAATCCCTAAAAAACAAATGCTGAATGTCTTCTCTGATATAAGGGGGGTGACTCAAAATGGGACAGGGAGGAAGAGCATGAGAAGAAGACTACCACTAAATAGGGAAGAGAGGTGGGAGGGAAAAAGAGGGAGAAGGGGAGTTGCACAGAAGATGGAAGGAGAACCTCATTGTTATACAGAATACATATACGATGTTGTAACGAGAAAAAGGAAAAAAAGTGTGTCACATTAGATTGGATAGAGAGAAAGGATGGGAGAGGAGGGGAGGAGTAGGGAAGATAGGAAGGGCAGCAGAATAGAATAGACAATATGATTGATGTATGTACATTCCATGTGTGTATTATATATCAAAATGCATTCTACTGTCGTGTATGACTAAAAAATAAATAAATAAAAGTTAAAAGAAAAAAAAAAGACAGGGTTTTGTTGTTAAGTTGCTTAGGGCCTTACTAATTTGCTGAGACTTGCTTTGAACTCAACCTCCTGCCTCAAACTCTGGAGTTGCTGGGATTATAGGCATGTATCACCATGCCTGGTAAAAATATAAAATTTTATAAATGAATGAGTAAACAAACATGAAGGAAATTATAGCTTGGCATTATATTTTGATAATGTAATGATTTTTTTATGATGGCAACTATGACAATTTATATACTTTAAAATAAGACTTTCCAAAATATAGAGAAACATTCTTAAGTGGTAAGAGAATAATCCTCCTTGAGATCCATTAATAAACCTAAAGACAGGTGAAATAGACATAGAAAAGAAAATTGATATGATTCACATAAAAAAAATATGTTGATTGTCAACAAGTTTAGAAACAGTGATAACACTAATCAAGGTAGCCACTTTTCAAGAGCAATATTTCTCAACCTTGGCCAGATATCAAACTACCTTGGAGCTTTTTAAAAATTCTGAAATGTGGTCTTCATTTTCAACAAATTCTGACTTAATTGATCTGGGGTGAGTCCTGTTCCTTTTCTAAATCTCCCCTGATGATTTTTAACGTGAAACCAAGATTGGAGCCCATACTTTTTCCCCAAAACCAATAGAGGTCTTTTATTATATCATTAAAATATCACAAATTAGTTTCATAATCCAGGATCTTATTTCTGCAATTGGACTACTCTTAGATCTTATTCATCATGTTGGTGAATTGTTCCTTTTTCAGAGACACAGATACCATTCAAAATTTTTTTGATAGCCTTGGCGGGTGGGGTGTTAGTTATTAAATCCAAGGCCTCAAGTATACTGGGTAACCATTCTACTACTGAGTCAACTCAACCCTGATATCCTTGGTTTTTTTTTAACTGTTTTACCTTACTAAATAAAAGCAGCTATGTTTGAAACAAGTTCAATGTTGTGTCCTCCAAGGATTAAATCATGCTTCTGGACTTGAAATATTGAACAAATAACATCTGGTATCATCTAAACCCTGAATGTATTTTTCACCCAAGAAATTTTGGACTTGAACCAGAGAATCATTCTTCTGAATACAACCTTGATGGGAAAGTGAATGTACACGGACTTCTTGTAACAGAAACCCAGCACAAAACCCTTGATTATGTTGTATACATGATTACAGACAGTGTGAAGAGTAACCAGTTCCTTTTTCTTTCCCTACTATTTATCAACCAGAGCCTGTCCTTTTTCTTCCCAAGGAGACTGACTTCCACACTGATGTGACTGAAGTCTCTCTATAGAGTTCTAAGGCCTTCATGATAACTGTGTGGTTCCTTCAGAGTGATACTGTTAATTTCTGGAACTTCAACAGTCTGATTGCTGAGAATGGTCTTCATTCTCATGGTATATGAGGCAAAAAGACCCACAATTCTTTTCTTTTAAATCAAACTTTTTAAAATATATTTTTAAGTTGTGGAGGAAACTCTATTATTTATTTGTTTGTTTGTTTATTTGTGATGCTAAGGATTGAACCCAGTGCCTCACACATGCTAAGCAAGTGCTCTGCCACTGAGCTACAGACCCAGCCTATTAAATCAATTTTGAGGTATAATTTACATTCAACAAAATTTACTCATTTAAGCATAAAATCTGATAAGTTTTAACTAATGAATACAATCATGTAACCTCCACATCATGATATAGAACATCTCTATCCTCCCCATAAAAGTTTACTCAAACCCATTTCCCCTACTCCCTAGCAACCACCAATCTATTTTCTGTCCCAATAGCTCTGGGCTTTTGAAAATTTTGCATACGTGGAATTATATTACATGTAGTCTTTTGTGTCTGCCTTCTTTTATCTAGCATAATGCTCATAAGATTCATCCATTTTGCTGGGGTGTCTGTTTGTTCTTTTTATTGCTGAGTAATATTCCATTGTATGAATATACTTTTTTTTTTTTGGTACCAAGGATTGAACCCAGAGGTGCTTAACCACTAAGCCACATTTCCAGTCCTTTATTAAAAATATTTTTTAATTGTGGATGGACACGATACCTTTATTTTATTTATTTTTTTGTGGTGCTGAGGATCAAACCCAGTGCCTCACACATGCCAGACAAGTGCACTACCACTGAGCCATAACCCCAGCTCCATCCAGCCCTTTTATTTTTTATTTAGAGACAGTCTCCCTAAATGCTTAGGGCCTCACTAAATTGCTGAGGCTGGCTTTGAACTTTTGATCCTCTTGCCTCAGGCTCTTGAGCCATTAGGATTACAGGTGTGCACCACAGAGCCAGCTTATTCACCTATTTGATAGGCATTTGGGTTGTTTGCATCCTAGGGCTATTATGAACAACAAATAAAGTACAAGTCTTCATGTGAACCTGTTTTCATTTCTCTCACATAAACACATAGGAATAGGACTGCTAAACCTTACAGTTAAGTGCTTGATTAACTTTATAAGAAATTATTTTCCAAAGTGGCTGCACCATTTTGTATTACCACCAGCAATGAGTTCTGACTGATCCATATCCCTGTTAGTACTGTCGGTCTTCTTCTTAACCAATTGTGTGTGTGTGTGTGTGCGCGTGTGTTTTGTAGGTATTTCTGTAGGCTTTAATTTGCATTTCTCTAAGTACTAAACGATAATAATTATACAGACAACTGTTCTCAAGACAAGAAAACCACCTGGGAGAAAAGCATGTCATCTTTTGCTTCAACAATCTTGTGTTTGTGTGTGTGCGCACGTGTGTGTGCACATAAGTGCTGCCAAGGATCGAATCCAGGGCTTCATGCATGGCAAGCCAGTACTCTACCACTGAGCTATATCCCCAGTTCTCAATAGTTGTTCTTTAAACAGGTAACAATGCTATACTGCTCTGAGTACCACACTTACCACTCCATTATAAAGAGAAAAAAAAAATGGCCAAGAAACAGGTGTACATAGAACTTTTCAAAAAGGATCTGGAGGCTCAGAGTCAAGTACCCACTGAGTTTATAACTGCTGCACTCACATAAAGGTAGCAACAAAAAGTAGTCCAAAAAATGGCAACATAATATAGTCCTTAGAAACTTTAGCTTTGGTGTCCAACCTGGATTTGTATAAGACAGGAAAATACCAAGAATTTTTGAAACACTTCCACTAAAAACAAGTAAATAAATGTTAATTCATTCATTTGGTAAACTTATGAGCACCAGTTAGGGCAATTACATTACCCATTCTAAGAGAGAGAAGAGTTACAATGAAAACCAAAAGTAATCTGTGGCTATATATCACTATGAAAAGTATGACAGAGGGGCTGGGGATGTGGCTCAAGCGGTAGCGCACTCGCCTGGCATGCGTGCGGCCCGGGTTCAATCCTCAGCACCACATACAAACACAGATGTTGTGTCCGCGGAAAACTAAAAAATAAATATTAAAATTCTCTCTCTCTCTAAAAAAAGACTGTGCTTATGAACTTTCCCTAATGTTTCACTGACATTAAAAAAAGTATGACAGAATATTTTAATTTTAATATAAGCTTTAGCATATGATCACATCATGCTAAAGCTAATATTAAAATGAATCTGGTTTCCAAAGGATACCATCTCAACAATAGCCTACAATTGCCCATAAAGCCCTCATGCTGCCTATATCAGTAAAGACATGAGTACATAAACAAATTATAAGACAGAAAATTCATATAAAAGAAATCTGGAACTGTTTCCCCCCACCCCCAGTGCTTTGGATTGAATTTAGGGCCTCATACAAGAGAGATGGGACTTCTACCACTGAGTTACACCCATAGCACTGAATTACTATTTCTAACTGACTTTTTTGGTGTACAATTCTGTATTTAACACATGTATATATTCATATAACCCTTACCATGACAGGATACTGACAGTTAATGCCTTGATTTTTCATATCTATTGTTGAAATGAGAAATAACTTGTTCCATGTAGGTGTAAATAAATTTCTAGCCTTTTCATTTTAAAATTTGGGCTTTATATTCATACTTCAATACTATTAGATGTTTTCATTCCTAGAGACAACTTCTTAAATAAAGTCCACTTTCCCCGATATCTTTAAATCTCTATCCTTTATATGAATTCATATACATTTCTTCTTACATTTGAAGAAACTGATAAATCACCATTCTTCCACAAAACAGACGGTCAACACAGAAGACATACCCATGTTGTAACACTCATACTATTTAATGCTATCAGTTTATTATATGCAGAGCCTGGAGTTTTCTCCATATCTTTCAATGTCACAATCATAATAAAAATTCAGCCTTATGAGATGGGGATGGAGCTCAGGGGTTGAATGCTTGACTAGCATGCATGAGGCTCTGAGTTCAATCCCTAGTACCAGAAACAAACAAAGAAGAAGAAAGAGAGCGTGAAAGAACAAATAACTCATGCATTATGTTTAAATATGCAGGTTCCAAACATTAAAAAAAAAAAAACAGCCTTATCTCCCCACTACCTTCAATTTGGGTTTTTGTTTGTTTGTTTATTTGTTTTGTGGTGCTGGAGACTGAACCCAGAGCCTTGTGCATGTAAGGCAAGCACTCTACTAAATGAGCCACATCCCCAACCCAGGTGGTGGTGGTGGGGTTTTTTTTGGGGGGGTGGAGGGGGGTAGAGGGGGGATGGGGGCAGGGGTTGCTTTGTTTTGTTTGACACTGGGTTTCATTATTTTGTCCAGGCTGATCTCAAACTCCTGGGTTCAAGAGATCCTCCTGCCTTAGCCTCCCAAGAAGCTTGGACTACAGGTGCACTGGCATCCAGCCCCTTCAGTTTCACAACAATGGAAAGTCCATTCTTAACATTCATTCATTCAACAATCAGTTATTAAACATTCAGATGTGGGTATATGATGTGATGGGGTTTTGGGGGAAGAAGATAACTCATTAATTTTTTAAAAAAAGGCATTTAAAGGATTTAAAACTTAATAAATTTCTATGCTTTAAAAAAGGTCACTACTAGGCTGGGGTTGTGGCTCAGCAGTAGAGTACTCGCCTAGCATGTGCAGGGACCTGGGTTTGATCCTCAGCACCACATAAAAATAAATAAATAAAATAAAGATATTGTGTCCAACTAAAAAATAAATATTTAAAAAAAAAAGGTCACTACTGGGTCTCAGACTGTGGCTCAGCAGTAGAGCACTCGCCTAGCACGTGTGAGGCCCTGGGTTCGATACTCAGCACTACATAAAAATAAATAAATAAAATAAAGGTATTGTGTCCAACTACAACTAAAAAATAAATATTTTTTTTAAAAAAAGGTCAATACTTATCCCTTAAAGGAACACAGCTACCTCTGTGATGAAATATCTTTTAAATATAAATTAGGTCATTTTTCCCCCACATGAAATTTTATTATGATTTTTATCTATTCTAATTTACACAAGATGCTATAAAGATATATATCTTTTGTTTCCTCCAAACAATATAGATGAAAACAAACTACATATAAAAATCAACAACTGGGGAAATTCAGGTATATAGCTCAGTGGTAGAGCACTTGACTACTGCAGTTCACAAAAATTACACTACAGAAAAACTTCACAGACATGTTTATTGATGATATACAACCGCACTTAATTATGGACTTATTACTTATTTAAGATATGGATAACTTCCTGAAATGGATCTTTTTTTGACTATAATTATTAACTTTGTAATTGTACCTCTTCAAAATAATATAATACTTAGCATTGTGGCTCTAATCTTGAAGACCATGTAAGGACAAATAATGTACTTATTTGATAATGTGTAGACAAAAAAATATTGGGATTAGACAAAGTTGCCTGTGAGAATCTACGGAAAATTTCCGGATAAATATTTATATAATTACGTTCTACTAGGTACAGAAGGCCCCTACATGACTTTATCCGATTTTTAAAACTACAAATAAACTCTGTGTTTAAGAAAGAAAAGAACACTAATACTTCTTTTCCTTTAATCAATCTGACTTTTCTGAGAAATTTCCCTCCCTTAAGTTTACCAAATATGAGAGAAATTAATTTAAAACATGATAGCAAAAAAAAAAATCCAGCTGGGCATGGTGGCACACACCTATAATCCCAGCAGCTTGGGAGGCTAAGGCAGGAGGATCACAAGTTCAAAGGCAGCCTTCAGCAAAAGCGAAGTGCTAAACAATTCAGTAAGACCCTGTCGCTAAATAAAATACAAAATAGAGCTGGGAATGTGGCTCAGTAACGTGCCTTTGGGTTCAATCTCTAGTACAAAAAAAAAAAAATCTATAGACACAGTTTCAAACCTACAGATATCCATGAAAAGACTAATTTGCAATTTTCCCTTTTTAAAAGGAACAGTTTTTCTGATTCACTTCATTATCCTTTCAGCAAAACAAACCTATAGTTTTCCCAGTAGTTGATATCAAGGTGGGACGTTTTATTTCTGATTCAAAATTTGTAGTTTTCTATAGAATACATGAGTTCACTGATTTTGCACTACTGATTCAATGCAGAAAATAATCAGAAGTTACAAAATGGTCAGGAAAAAAAATAAAGATTACAAAGCTCATGATTCTCAAACAGCACTACCTAAAAATGATTCATTCTTTCTCCTATCTTCATCTGTAAACTGATGAAGTGAATCAGAAAATGTTCAAATGTATTTTTCCCAGGGTCCCTAAAACTATGGTGTAACAATCCATCATTTCATAAGCACACCAACTATCATACCATAAAAGAGAATATCTGATTTAAACATGATCTGGGCCCACCCACAAAATCTGACTTCACCTAGAACTTGACATTTTAATTATTTTAAAAATAGATACCTCTTTCAAACTCATTTGCCCCCTCAAATTTGAAAATTATTCCAAATCCATCTATTATAAAATTGACTCTTTTCAATTTAAAATATTTTAAATAAGAATCTTAAAAGTTAACTGATCTACAGTCATTGGAAGATTAAAGTTTATAGATTTTTAAAAACCTATATTCACTTTCATATTTTCAATATTTCAGTTTCAAAGCAATATATTTTAATTACCTGTTAATCCAATTCATTCTAAAATATACACAAATGTACAAATGCCTAACCTCTTTAAAATAAGCAAAAATTTCCCAATGTACTGTCAACTGTATTCTGGCACAGGATAAACTTAACATTTCACATTTGCAAAACAAACTATGGTATGCTGTTGTTCTAATAAGAAACTCAGTATTCAGTGATTCTCAATAACTAGAAGTATATTGCTCTATATAAAACATTGGGATGTACTATTTTTCAAAGGAAAAGAATTTCAAATATGTTAGTTTTATCTGAAAAGAAAGCTAGATGTTTGGGGTGTGTGTGTATGTGAAACAACCTCCTTTCAACTCCATTCAAAAATCAGTATTTTCTTCAGTAAATATAAGCATATATTAAATAATAAAATGCATAAAGATAATGTATACTTCCAGAATGCTATAATAATACAAATAGGAAAAAACAGTGTTTTAATTTTCCACATAGTAAGTCAATGTTAAACAATGTCATTTTTTTCTTTCATCCTAAATCATAACCATAAATCACCATAAATCCAGGTGTACTGTATTTATATGGTTAGTAAGACTAACAAACTGAGTAGCAGGTCCAGAGGAATAAAAAAAACCATTTTCCATTTTCGCACAAACAAAAACATAAAACAAAAGCAAATGTGAAGAGTTGTTAAATGAGAAGCATTTGAAAAACCCAACGGGACCAGCTTCTGATTTATTCCGCTCTGACAAGGAAGACAGACCCCACCCCCACTTCAGATTGTGTGTGTGTGTGTGTGTGTGTGTGTGTGTGTGAGAGAGAGAGAGAGAGAGAGAGAGAGAGAGAGAGAGACTGTGTGTGTGTGTGTGTGTGTGTTTCCTTGGATTGGGGGTGTGGAGAAAAGAAGCTGTCACATTTCCATCTTCGGTTATTGTTAGTTTTCAGCCTAGATTCCCAAGCATCACTGGTCAGGGGGAAAAAATATTAAAGCAGACAATTAAAATCGTCTAAAATGCACAGTATTTTGTTGCCTTTTTCAATGTTAAAGTTAATTACACTCAGATTCAATCTGCTAGGACTACAGATTAGCTGTGACAGCCTGCCCCTCAAACACTCCAAGACGGTTTGTTCCAGATTCACTAATAATCCTCTCTTATCTAAACTTAAAATTAAAAACAACACATTTCCGAAATTATTAAATGCAAAACCGCACACCTCCCCATCCTTTTTGCCTTCGGTGTGGGAAATATCATGAAGAGTGAAAAGGAGAGACCCATTCGATCTTCAAACAAAAAGAAATTAGAGCAGAGGGCCAGTGGGGAAAAAGAGCAGAAGTGGACCTGCACAAAATGTTGAGAAAAGTTTTTTATGTGACTTGTTTGTCCTTCGGCAGGGGTGCAGGAGTTGGGCAGAAAGCCGCGGTCTCAATTCAAAGCTCTAGCAGAGAGGAAGCACCCGCAAAAGAGGAGGCCAAGGACCAGAGAGGGACCGGACTAGCACCTACCTACTTGCAGCACGTTCTCCACGGAGCCGCTGTCCAGCAGACGGATGCCCCGGCGGAACGGCAGACCTTCGCCGCCGCTACTGCCGCCACCAGCCGCGCCAGCCCCAGTGCCTAGCCCAGGGGATGCCCCCGCCAAAGCGGCCCCGGGGGCGGAGCCGGCCGGAGCAGGGGCCCCGGGGGGTGGCGGCGGCCCCTCCTCGGCTGGCGAAGCCCCCGTGGCGCCGCCAGCCGCGCCGGCGCCGGGGCCGCCCCGGTACTGGAAGCTGGAGTACATGCAGATCTCCCGCTCATTCCGCGGGAAGGACCAGTAGACGATGCGGCGCTGCACCGGCTCCGGGATCCGCTCGAAGCGCTCCTCCACCCGTTCGTACGCCCACTTTTCCGCCACCGTCTTGGCGGCGCAGTCCAGCAAGGACTCCGGCTGCAGGTGGGGGCGGGCCCCTGGGGCCAGGCAGCTGCTGCCGACGCCCCCCGCCCCTCCGCTAGTAGCCCCCGGAGAACCGCGGGGGTGGCGAGCCTGCGGGCTGGGCCATGAGCACAACCGCTTTGCCGGAGAGACCGGCGGTGGCGAGAGCAGCTCCTCTCGCTCACCTCCTTCCGCCATTGCTGGGGACTGACTGACTGACTGAGGCGGCGACGGCGGCGGCGGCGGCAGCAGCTCGGTCTGCGGCGGAGACCCGGACCACGGCCACGCGCCTCGCGCAAGCGCCCAGAAGCGGCGCCGGGGGGCGGGGCAAACGAACCCACGAGCCCGACGGCCCGAGTGGAAAGCTTGGGCCGGTCCCGGGCGCGCGCCGCAAGGGCCGACAGGGTTGTCCTGAGGACGAGCGAGAGGCGGCGCGCACTGTCCCGGCCGCCGCGAGCGCGAGGAGGCTCGGGAGCGAGCGCGGGCCCCCGGCGCGTTCCAGGCGCAGACAGACCAGAACGCGCGCCGAGCGCTTACACTGGGCTGCCAACCCGGCGGCTGAAGAGCGAGGAGCGTAGCGCATCCTAAGCGACTCCAGGCCGCCTGCCTCCTGGCCAAAGAGGAATGAACTGAGTGACCGCGTCAAATGATCGCCGCGAGGGATCTGTGTGAGGTAATAGGTTTGCGGGGCACAAGGAGAGAAAAACTCCAACTCAGGCTTCAGGAGTAGACTGATATGACAGGAGACTGTCACACGGCCGATAGGAGGATCTGGCAGAAAGTTGCTAGTAAGGAAAGCACTGGAGAATAAAAATCAGAAAGTGCAAGTGATGAAAACTCTTCAGGCCACAACAATGTGGAATAAGGTCGGTCCCCTCCCCCACCCCGTCCCGCCTGGCGCAGTGAAATCCGCTAAGTCGCTTCTCACCGTCCGCACAATGGGACGCCAAGATCTCGCCGCTGCACTCCCCTGTCACTTTTTGTAAGGTTTAGCACCTTGCATTCTAGAAGAAAAAGCACTTTTTTGGTGTGGTTTATGATAGAATTTCCTGAGCCTCTGTCCCCGGTCTAAATTAGGTCTTTCGTGTTTACTTGGATGCCTTCTACTCCTTTAAATTATTTATCACAAGTTGCATACATATTTTCATTTATTTGTCTAATGTCTGACTGTCCAACAGACTATAAACTCCTGACCGCAAAAACTATGTCTGTTTTCTTCACTATGATTTATCCTCCGCCATGCACGTTAGTGAGTGATCAAGAATGACACCTTCAACATGAACTCTTCCATGAACAGTCACGGAATTGTGACTGTGTCTCTTACTCAAATTTTAGAATTTGCTGACAAACTAATCACTACACCTTTATAATGTTCCAAGAACTATATTTGAAGTTTCTGTAACTGATTTCCTCCTTCAAAGTGAACAAGTTCTAGAGTATTATATAAAATAAGAATAAGAGAGCTGGGAGTGGTACATTCCTGTAATCCCAGCGACTGGGGAGGCTGAGGCAGGAGGATGGTAAATTCCTAAGGCCAGGCTGGGCAATTGAAGGAGGCCCTCGACAATTTAGTGAGACTCTGTCCCAAAATAAAAAATAAAGGACTTGGGTTGGGTTGTAGCTTAGTGGTAGAGTGTATGCCTCACATTTGTGAGGCATTGGGTTCAATTCTTAGCAATGCATATAAATAAAATAAAGGTCCTCTGACAACTAAAAAATTTAAATTAAATTAAGGAATTTGGGTTCCATCCCCAGTAACTCAATAAAAAAGCGGGGGGAAAAGCTCAAAAAACAAAGAACTAGGGATGTAGCCCAGTGGGAAAGTGCCCCTGAGTTCAATCCCCAGTACCAAAAAGAAAAAAGAAGAAGAGAGTAAATGATTGGAAAGAGACTGGAGTCAAAGTAGTTTGGTTTTGCAATCATCTCAGAATTAAAGAGTACAGGTTATAAATTAGAATTGGATGTGAATCACTTCTGTGATGTTATTCACAACTTGGTTAAATCATTTGTAACAGAAAGTTAGTAATAATACCCTCTACATATAACTGTTGTAAAATTAGAAATAATTTAAATCAAACAGTATAGTCAGTACTCAATAAATATTTGCTTATATATGTAAATATCTATAATTGGATTACTATGAATTAACATACTCTTTACTTCCCTGGAATATGAATTATAGACTTTTATGACACCCATCTTTTCCCTCCTAGTATTTATCAGTTTATTTTTGATGTGTGTATTCCTCCCTGACTAGACTATGAGATTTGTAAAGGCAAAAACCATTTCTATGTAAGGGCCTATCCCTAACAGCTGCCAATAGTGTCTAATGTGTAAGACATTCAAGAATATTTTATTTTGAATCAATGAATATGTCAGTCTGATGTAATCATTTGAGTAAATAGTTAATAGAGGTTCAGATAGGAAGAAATTTTACTTAAACATATTAAAGAGTTAAGTTTGATGAGTATGAGTTTGATTTAATTTGATGCTTTTTAAAAATTTTCAAGGAAATTAATAAAGTACAAAGAATAGCATATCTAGGGGCTGGGACTATGGCTCAGTGGTACAGCACTTGCCTAGCATACATGAGGTACTGGGTTCGATCCTCACCATCACATAAAAATAAACAAATAAAATAAAGGAATTCTGTCCATCTACAACTACAAAAAACTTTTTAAAAAAAAAAAGAATAGCATATCTAGCTGGGGTTGTGACTCAGCAGTAGAGCGCTCGCTTAGCACATTCGAGGTGCTGAGTTGGCTCCTCAGCACCACATAAAAATAAATGAATAAAATAAAGGTATCATGTTCAACTACATATATAGAGAATTGCATATCTATACCTATATTCTCACAAATAATCATTATTACCTACATCTAAAGTCCACTTCAACCACCTTTGTATACATTCCCCAGAAGCAACTGTAACTTGAAAATTTAAAGCCTATTTTTGAATTGTGTGTGTATAACATTGTTTTGTATATTTTTGTTTAATAAAATGATATCACACTGTCTACCATTATTCTGGTACCTTGCTTTTTTTCTATGCATACACAAAGACCTCACTCATTCTTAAGTGGCATAAAATAGTCTATCTTAAGAGTATATCAGGGGCTGGGGTTGTGGCTCAGTGGTGGAGTGCTTGCCTAGCACACGTGAGGCCCTGGGTTGGATCCTCAGCACCACATAAAGTGAAATAGAGATATTGTGTCCACTTACAAATAAAAAAAATAAATAAATTTTTTAAAGTATATCACATTTTATTTCAAAGTATAACACCACTATTGTTAGATATATATATATCTTAGAGAAGTGACTTAAACCCTATATGCCTCAGCTTTCTAATTTGTAAAATAGAGATAATACCCAATAAGGTTGTTTTGTAATTAATACATGTGAATTGCATGGAAAAGTACCTAAGAATATGGCAAGTACTTGATAAATTATTTTTGTACTTATTTATGATATTTATGTAGTTATTTCACTAATTATGGACATTTTGATTGCCCCTTTTTTTTACTTCTTATTATAAACAATACTTAAATGAACATTTGTCTGGTTTTCCTTATATGCATATATTCTAAAATTTTCCTGGGTATATAGCTAGAATGGAATTGCTAATTATAGGATATAAACACTTTCCAAGTTTTTCTAAATGCTGTCACTTTGTGTTCCAATGTAGTTATACCTAATATTTTAGTTATCTAGTGCTAAGTACAAAATCACTCCAAAATTTAGTAATTCAAACAATAGTAACATTATCTCTCAAGGTTTTTATGAGTAAAGCATGTAAGAGCAGTTTTTCTGTGTGGTTGTGGCTCAGGATCTTTCATGAAGTTGGCATCAGATGTTAGTTGAGGCTGCAATCATCTGAAGGTTTGACTGGGACAAAAGGATCCACTTCCAAAGTGCCTCACATGACTGGTAAACTGGTGCTGGCTCTGGGCAGGAGTCTCAGTTTCTCTCCACATGAACCTCTCCAACTGGCTGTGTAAGTACCTTCACAGCACTGGTAGTTTCCCCTTAAAGGAATCAAGAGAAAAAAGTAAGGTTGCAGTTCCTTTTATGACCTAGCCTCAGAAGTCATACACCATCAGTTCTACTATACTATATCCTATCAAGCCAGCCCTTATTCAGTGTTAGAAAAGACTGAAAAGGAGGCAAGGAGCGACTCAGGAGGCTGAGGCAGGAGGATCTCAAGTTTAAAGCCAGCCTCAGCAAAAGCAAGGTGCGAAGCAACTCAGTGAGACCCTGTCTCTAAATAAAATATAATATAGGGCTGGGGATGTGGCTCAGTGGTCGAGTGCTCCTGAGTTCAATTCCCAGGACCCTCCCTCCACCAAAAAAAAAAAAAAAAAGACAAGGATTACTGGAAACATGTTAAATATTGCTTACTAGAACCAATTCCCACCAGCACTGAATGAGTACTATTTTCTTCACATCCTCACCAATAAACAATATTGTCAGGCATAGTTTTTGATAGCCTGGTACACAAGATTTTTTTTTTTAGGTTGAGCTGCATTTTATACATCTTTAACCATTATATATCCTCTTCTGTTAATTGCCTAACTATATCATTTTTTTGGGGGGGGGTTATGAACTCCCATTTTTACCCCAAATACAAATTGCAGTATCACATCGGTTGCACACTCACGTTTTTACATAATGGCATATTAGTGACTGTTGTATTCTGCTACCTTTCCTATCCCCTACTATCCCCCCTCCCCTCCCCTCCCATCTTCCCTCTCTACCTCATCTGCTGTTGTTCAATTCTCTCCCTTGTTTCCCCCCACTTTCCCCTCACAACCTCTTATATGTAATTTTGTGTAACACTGAGGGTCTCCTACCATTTCTATATGCTTTCCCTTCTCTCTCCCTTTCTGTCCCCCAACGCATCTGTGTTTAGTGTTAATCTTTTCCTCATGCTCTTCCTCCCTGTTCTGTTCTTAGTTGCTCTCTTTATACCAAAGAAGACATTTGGCATTTGTTTTTTAAGGATTGGCTAGCTTCGCTTAGCATAATCTGTTCTAATGCCATCCATTTCCCTGCAAATTCTATGATTTTGTCATTTTTTAGTGCTGCATAATACTCCATTGTGTATAGATGCCACTTTTTTTATCCATTCATCTATTGAAGGGCATCTAGGTTGGTTCCACAGTCTAGCTATTGTGAATTGTGCCACTATGATCATTGATGTGGCAGTATCCCTATAGTATGCTCTTTTAAGATCCTCAGGGAATAGTCCGAGAAGGCCATAGCTGGGTCAAATGGTGGTTTCATTCCCAGCTTTCCCAGGAATCTCCAAACTGCTTTCCAAATTGGCCGCACCAATTTGCAGTCCCACCAGCAGTGTACAAGTGTACCCTTTTCCCCACATCCTCGCCAACACTTATTGTTGTTTGACTTCATAATGGCTGCCAATCTTACTGGAGTGAGATGGTATCTTAGGGTGGTTTTGATTTGCATTTCTCTGACTGCTAGAGATGGTGAGCATTTTTTCATGTACTTGATGATTGATTGTATGTCCTCCTCTGTGAAGTGTCTATTCAGGTCCTTGGCCCATTTGTTGATTGGGTTATTTGTTATCTCATTGTTTAATTTTTTGAGTTCTTTGTATATTCTGGATATTAGGGCTCTATCTGAAGTGTGAGGAGTAAAAATTTGTTCCCAGGATGTAGGCTCCCTATTTACCTCTCTTATTGTTTCTCTTGCTGAGAAAAAACTTTTTAGTTTAAGTAAGTCCCATTTGTTTATTCTTGTTATTAACTCTTGGGCTATGGGCGTCCTATTAAGGAATTTGGAGCCCAACCCCACAGTATGTAGATCGTAGCCCAATTTTTTCTTCTATCAGATGCAGTGTCTCTGATTTGATATCTAGCTCCTTGATCCATTTTGAGTTAACTTTTGTGCATGGTGAGAGAAAGGGATTCAGTTCCATTTTGTTGCATATGGATTTCCAATTTTCCCAGCACCATTTGTTGAAGATGCTATCCTTCCTCCATTGCATGCTTTTAGCCCCTTTATCAAATATAAGAAAGTTGTACTTTTGTGGATTGGTTTCTGTGTCCTCTATTCTGTACCATTGGTCCACCTGCCTGTTTTGGTACCAGTACCATGCTGTTTTTGTTACTATTGCTCTGTAGTACAGTTTGAACTCTGGTATCGCTATACCTCCAGATTCACACTTCCTGCTTAGAAATGCTTTTGCTATTCTAGGTCTTTTGTTTTTCCATATGAATTTCATGATTGCTTTATCTATTTCTACAAGAAATGCCGTTGGGATTTTGATTGGCATCTCATTAAACCTATTGTTGATTTTTGGTAATATCGCCATTTTGATGATGTTAGTTCTGCCTATCCATGAACAGGGTACATTTTTCCATCTTCTAAGATCTTCTTCTATCACTCTCTTTAGGATTCTGTAGTTTTCATTGTATAAATCTTTCACCTCTTTTGTTAGGTTGATTCCCAAGTATCTTATTTTCTTTGAGGAAATTGTGAATGGAGTGGTTTTCCTCATTTCCATTTCAGAAGTTTTGTTGCTGATATACAGGAATGCCTTTGATTTATGCGTGTTGATTTTATATCCTGCCACTTTGCTGAATTCATTTATTAACTCTAGCAGTTTCTTTGTAGACCCTTTTGGGTCTGTTAAATATATTATCATGTCATCCGCAAATAGCGATAATTTAAGTTCTTCTTTTCCTATTTTTATGCCTTTAATTTCTTTTGTCTGTCTAATTGCTCTGGCTAGTATTTCAAGAACTAAATTGAATAGAAGTGGTGAGAGAGGGCATCCCTGTCTTGTTCCAGATTTTAGAGGGAATGCCTTCAGTTTTTCTCCATTTAGGATGATGCTAGCCTGAGGTTTAGCATATATAGCTTTTACCATGTTGAGGTAAGTTCCTGTTATCCCTAGTTTTTCTAGTGTTTTGAACATAAAGGGATGCTGTACTTTGTCGAATGCTTTTTCTGCATCTATCGAGATGATCATATGGTTCTTGTCTTTAAGTCTATTGATGTGGTAGATTACATTTATTGATTTCTGTATATTGAACCAGCCTTGCATCCCAGGGATGAATCCTACTTGATCATGATGCACAATTTTTTGATATGCTTTTGTATTTGATTCGCCAGGATTTTATTGAGAATTTTTGCATCCAAGTTCATTAGAGATATTGGTCTGTAGTTTTCTTTCTTTGAAGTGTCTTTGTCTGGTTTCGGGATCAGGGTGATGTTGGCCTCATAGAATGAATTTGGAAGAACTCCTTCTTTTTCTATTTCTTGAAATAGCTTGAAAAGTATTGGTATTAATTCTTCTTTGAAGGTTTTGTAGAACTCCGCTGTATACCCATCCGGTCCAGGGCTTTTTTTGGTTGGTAGTCTTTTGATGGCTTCTTCTATTTCTTCCTTTGTTATTGGTCTGTTTAAATTGTGTGTGTCTTCCTGACTCAATCTGGGCAGATCGTATGACTTAAGAAATTTATCGATATCTTCATTATCTTCTATTTTATTGGAATATAGGGTTTCAAAATACTTTCTAATTATCTTCTGTATTTCTGTAGTGTCTGTTGTGATATTGCATTTTTCATCCTGTATGTTAGTAATTTGAGTTCTCTCTCTTCTTCTCTTCATTAGCATGGCTAAGGGCCTGTTGATCTTATTTATTTTTTCAAAGAACCAACTTTTAGTTTTTTCAATTTTTTCAATGTTTTTTTTTTTGTTTCAATTTCGTTGATTTCTGCTCTAATTTTAATTATTTCTTGTCTTCTACTACATTTGCTGTTGTTTTGCTCTTCCTTTTCTAGGTTTTTGAGGTGTAGTGTGAGTTCATCTATTTGTTAGTTTTTTCTTTTTTTGAGGAAAGAATTCCAAGAAATGAATTTCCCTCTTAAAACTGCTTTCATTGTGTCCCATAGATTCTGGTATATTGTGTCTGTATTGTCATTTGTCTCTAAGAATTTTTTTATCTCCTCCTTTATGTCTTCTGTAACCCATTGATCATTCAGTAACATATTGTTCACTTTCCATGTGATGTGGGATTTTTCCTTCCTTCTTTTATCATTGATTTCCAGTTTCATTCCATTATGATCAGATATGGTGCATGGTATTATCTCCACGCCTTTATATTTACTAAGAGTTGCCCTATGGCATAATATATGGTCTATCTTTGATAGGATCCATGTGCTGCTGAGAAGAACGTGTATCCACTTGATGATGGTTGATATATTCTATATATGTTGGTTATGTCTAGGTTATTGATTGTGCTATTGAGTTCTATAGTTTCTTTATTCAGCTTTTGTCTAGAGGATCTGTCTAATGGCAAGAGCGGTGTGTTGAAGTCACCCATAATTATTGTGTTGTAGTCTATTTGACTCTTGAACTTGAGGAGAGTTTGTTTTATGAACGTTGCAGCACCATTGTTTGGTGCATACAAATTGATAATTGTTATGTCTTGTTGGTGGATGGTTCCTTTTAACAGTATATAGTGTCCTTCTTTATCCCTTTTGATTAACTTAGGTTTGAAGTTGATTTTATTCCATATGAGTATGGCCACTCCTGCTTGCTTCCGGGGCCATGTGAGTCGTATGATTTTTCCCAACCTTTTACCTTTAGCCTGTGTAAGTCTTTTCCTATCATATGAGTCTCCTGAAGGCAGCATATTGTTGGATTTGTTTTTTTGATCCCGTTTACTAGCCTATGTCTCTTGATTGGTGAGTTTAGGCCATTAACATTTAAGGTTACAATTGAAATATGATTTGTACTTCCAGTCATGTTTATTTATTTATTTATTTTAGTTTGGCTAGTTTTTACTTTTTGGTTATTTTCCTCCCCCTTTACTGAGATACCTCCCGCTGTTAGTTTTGGGCACTATTTTTCAATTCCTCTTCCTGTAGTATTTTGCTCAAAATGCTTTGCAGTGCTGGTTTTCTGGCTGCGAATTCTTTTAGTTTTTGTTTATCGTGGAAGATTTTAATTTCATTGTCAAATCTGAAGCTTAATTTTGCTGGATACAGTATTCTTGGTTGGAATCCATTATTTTTCAGCATTTGAAATACATTGTTCCAGGATCTTCTCGCTTTCAAAGTCTGTGATGAAAAATCAGTCGTTAACCTAATTGGTTTACCCCTGAATATAATCTGCCTCCTTTCTCTCGTAGCTTTTAATATTCTCTCCTTGTTCTGTATGTTGGATATCTTCATAATTATATGTCTTGGAGTTGGTCTATTACGGTTTTGAATGTTTGGGGTCCTGTAGGCTTCCAGGATTTGGCAATCCATTCCATCTTTCATCTCTGGGAAGTTTTCTAGAATTATTTCATTTAATAGGTTGTCCATTCCTTTGGTTACCTTTGGTTAGATTCTCTATGCCTTCTTCTATCCCGATGACTCTCAAATTTGGTCTCTTTATGACATCCCATATCTCTTGAATAGATTGCTCGTAGGATTTAAGCATCTTTTCTGTGTTGACTATATTCTTTTCAAGTTGATAAACTTTGTCTTCATTATCTGATGTTCTGGCTTCTACTTGATCTAGTCTATTTATAATATTCTCGTTTGAGTTTTTAATTTGGTTTATAGTTTCCTGCATTTCTAGGATTACTGTTTGATTTTTTTAAAGATCTCTATCTCCTGGTAAAGCTCATTCTTTGCCATTTGAATTTGTTTGTTTAATTCATTTTCAAAATATACTTTTATTGCTTGGACTTGCTGTCTCATGTCTTCTCTAATATTTCTTTCCATCTGAGTTAGGTACACCTTGAGTTCTTTCCCTATCCATGTTTCTGATGCTTCTAGGTCCTCCTGTAGATTTAAGTTGTCCTGCATTGTTTGTACTCCTTTTTTCCCTTGTTTTTTCATGATGTTCACGTTACTTTCCAGCTCTATTTGATTGCTGTGTTTCTGCTCTCTTCTATAGATTTGTTTTGGTTTTGTATCTCTGTTGTCTCTCCTTTGTGTTGGTAGACTATACCTGCTGAAGTGGATTCCGCTGGGAAGGAATTCCAACTACCGAGCTCCAGTGACATCACCTCTCTGCTATGGCGGGCCCCAGGCTCCTTGCCAGGGTGTCCGAATAGGGTGGGTGGGACTGGACTGTCTCTAGTTGGTTTCAGCTCCCTGTCGCCGGCGGGCGGGCGGTCTCCAGCCGCACAGTCGTGCTGGCAGCTGGCACGCAATCTGTCGCCGGCGAGTGGGCGGTCTCCAGCCGCCCAGTCGCGTGGGCAGCAGGTGGGCTGTCGCCGGTGGGCCGGCGATCTCTAGCCGCCCAGTTGCACGGTCGGTCACCAGCGGGCCAGTGGTCTCCAGCCGCCCAGTCGCGCAGGCATCAGGCGGGTGATCGGTCGCCAGCGGGCGTGCGGTCTTCAGCCGCCCAGTCACGTGGGCAGCGGGTGGGCTGTCGCCGGTGGCCGGGCGATCTCTAGCCGCCCAGTCGTGCGGTCGGTCGCCGGCGGGCGGGCGTTCTCTAGCCGCCCAGTCACGTGGGCAGCGGGTGGGCTGTTGCCGGCGGGCATGCGGTCTCCAGCCGCCCAGCCGCGAGGGCCTGGCCTCTAGTCCCCTGGTTTCTCCTGTTAGTCCTGGTTTCTCCTGCTAGACCAGATTTCCCCTGAGTGATGCCTCTCAGCAGTTCAAACTGTACTCTGGGCCTGCCGTTTGTTGGGTGTGGAGGGTGGCTATTGGGAACCTGGGCACTCTATTGTTTTGATTTTTTTCCGCTTGCCCCTCCCCCAGTGCTGGCAAGACAGGTTTCATTTTCGCCACTGATGGGAGGGGGAGTTGAAGGTCAGGTGTCTCTAGCTTTCCCAGCGTCTTTATGCAGGCTTGCTCTGATAATCCCTCCCCCGGAAAGCCTAGGTGAGATTTTATGCAAATTCCCTGCTGTATGGGAGATGAGCTGAGTAACACGAACCTGTTTTATTGTTGCAATCTGTCAGAGAGTGGCGGTGGTTACTTCAGCTCTCCAAGATGGTGGCTGCTGATTTCCTTGGTGGAGTTTCCATTGTGGGGCATAGAACTGTACCGCTTCCTTCCCCGTCTGAAATCCCAAACTCAGCCCTGGATTCAGTGAGGGCTCAGCCGGCAGGATTCCACAGAACCCGCAGCAACATTTCTCTCTGCTTGCTGGCCGCTTCTCGGCGGCGCCCCGCCGTCTGTAGCCGTGGGGCGGGCACACACTTGTTTTATTGTTGTAATCTGTCAGAGAGCGGCGGTGGTTACTTCAGCTCTCCAAGATGGTGGCCGCTGGTTTACTATATCATTTTTTTAACATTTTCTTGATTTGTTTGTTATGGTTACTAGTTCTTTCTATGTGCATTGCAAGTATTTTCTTCCATGTTCTATATCTTATAGTTTTGAGGGGTTTTTTTTCATGTTTAGGTCTTTTTGTTGTTGTTATTGTTGTTGTTCCACAGATCTAATTTTTAATATAGTTTTTTTAGATGTTTGATAGACCTTTATTTTATTTATTTATATACGGTGCTGACAATGGAAACCCGTGCCTCACACATGCCAGGCAAGGGCGCCACTGCTGAGCCACAGCCCCAACCCCCCACAGATCTAATTTTGATCTTTTCCATAGGAAGACCTATTACTTGCACTAAAACTATTTGTCAAATATTTCAGGACCAACTTGTCTTATATGCATACATTTGTTTCTAGGACAGTTTTTCTGTTTCACCTTACATTTTTATTTATCTTTACTTATTTTATTTACTTATTTATTTCAGTGTTACCAGTCAAACCCAGGGGCCTTATGCATGCTAGATAAGCATTCTACCATTAAGCTACATCCCCAACTCTTGTTGTAGCTGCTGCTGCTGCTACTGCTGGTGCTTCTGTTTGGTCAGTTTGTTTGTCACATGTAAGCCACATCCCCAGCCATTTTTTTGTTTTGGGGAGTTTTTGTGGGTTTTTGGGGAGTTACCAGGGATTGAACTCAGGGGCACTCAACCACATCCCCAGCTCTATTTTGTATTTTATTTAGAGACAGAGTCTCACTGAGTTGCTTAGTGCCTCGAGTTTGCTGAGGCTGGCTTTAAACTCTTGATCCTCCTGTCTCAGCCTCCTGAGCTACTGGGATTACAGGCATGTGCCACCACACCCAGCCCTTTTTGTTTTTTATTTTGAGACAAATTCTCACTAAATTCCTTAGGGCTTTGCTAAATTGCTGAAGCTGACCTCCAACTTGCAATACTCTTGTGTGAGCCTCCTGAGTTGCTGGGATTACAGGTGTGTGCCATCACACCTGGCTTAAAGCTAAATTGTGTATAAAATCTTTTTGTTTTTTCCCCAGTGCTGAGGATTGAACCCAGGGCCTTGGGTGACCACATGAGCTCTACCACTAAGCTTCCCTTGCCCGTGAATAATCTTAAATGCCAAATGAAGGAGTTTGAAGTTAAATGTACAATATAGGCAATGGGGAATCAAGGCAGTGAAGGTTATGATACATCTATGTAGCACTGCATCACTAAATATAAACTATTTTTCATATATTTTCCCCCATTAATCTGTGCTTTGTATTTAGCACATAATAGATCAACATCCTCAATGAAAAGAATCTAGCTATGATGTGGAGAATCTATTTGAAGGCAAGAAAAAGGAGACATAGAAACCACTTAGGAACCAATCCAATAATCTTTTCATAAGTTGTTAGTGGCCTCAATTCAGACAATGACAGTAGGAAAAGAAAAAAAATTGCCTGAATATAGTGTTTCTAGTAAGTGTGGTGGTGCATACTTATAATCCCAGTGACTCAAGAAGCTGAAGTGGCAGGATCACAAGTTTGAACCCAGCCTCCACAATTTAGCAAAACCCTTTCTCAAAATAAAAATATTTAAAAAGCTGATGATGAGGCTCAGTGATAGAGTGCCCTGGGTTCAAGCCCCATTATCAGGCCTAGCAGTGGGGGAGGGGGGCATTTATATATATTTTATCCTACCTAAAAACTGATTCAGTGAGTATTTGTTATTTTCATAACTTTAAAAGTAACAGGGTAAATTATTTTATAGACTGTGAAGCTACATTACATGTTCTCTAAAATACCATTTTAAAACAAATACAAATAACTACTATTTGTGAGGCACTGTAAGTTTTAGATATTGAAGGTTACTAATTTGTTTAAACCTATCTGGGCACTAAGGAAGAGGGAAAAAAAACTTATGTGGGGCTGTTCTGGGACTGGGAATTGATACAGAAAAAGTTGTAGAAAGATAAGGAAGCAAGGACACCTAATAATGATACATAATACTTAAAACTGGTACAGCCTTTTATAGTTTTAACTGGGAAATAAAGAATTGCTGAAGAAAATTCACCAAATTGTACTAGCCAAAAGTACTACATTTTAATTTCAGTTGGGTCCTAAATACTGCTTAGTAACCCTATTATTCATCCCTATTTGATTAGCACCTTTACAATCTTAATGAGAGCCACTAGCAAGTGAGTGACAGAACCAGGACTCACATCTAGTTTGTTAAATTTTGAATCCAGTGAAATCTCCTTTCTAAACCATAGTTGTTTTTCATAAGAGCCAAAGAATTTTTAAGAGCAACATTGAAGTAACTACATATTATCTCTCCTGGACAGGAGGGAAAGAAAATATAATGCTTCTATCCAATTGTTCCTAAAAATGGATTCAATGAGTGTATGTTAACATCAGCACTATGACTTAAGAATAACACAGTGATTTTTTAAATAAACTATGAAGCTACATTTTATGGTTTTTTTAATGTATTTGCCATTTAAAACAAATATAAATAAATAAACTACTATTTGTGAGACATTATGAATTATATGCATATATTAACCAGGAGGGGCTGGCTATTGATTTGATTAGTTTAGAAGGGGATGACCAATACTTCATTGGGAAACCCATCTATAGTCTATAAATAGTAAAACTGGAAGGAAAAAGAAAGGGAAAAGATGACAAGAATAAAAGGAAGGAAAAGAAGAAAAAAAGAGAAGCAGCAGTGACTTGTGGTTAAGAACTACTGGAAATATCAGCAGGTGGGATAATAATGAAACTCAAAGTAAGGCCTTGTTGATATGTAGCTTGTTTGGAGTAAATATGGAGGTCAAACGAGTTATTGAGAGCTATGTGGGGCCATTGTTGACATTTGCCAGCTTTTTTCAAGATTAGTCTAAACATTGGCTCAGATTAAAATAATATCAGTTTGTTGGTGTTACCATTATTGTTCTTATGCTTTAAATATAAAGGTCAGTATACAGACAACATGGAGCATACAGTCTATTTCCAGAAACAGACATTAAACAAATAAATACTTAAATATAAAAATACAGATGGTAATAACATGACATGTAAGTTGTTTGGGAATATAAATATACAGGTGTGATTGAGAATAGAAAATGCAGATTGGACCACAACGTTTGTGGTGAGTAGTGAAAACACTATAAGGGAGACAGGAGACACTGTGAAAAGCTTTCAAATGCAATTTAAGGAATCTAAATTCTTTTAGTTGGCAGAGAGAAGCTGATTAAAGTTGTTTTGGACAGGAGAATAACAAAAGACAGCATTTTAGGAAGATTAATCAGGCAGAAGTACATAAGATGAATCAGGAGATTATAGTCTAGAAACAGAATATGAGTTGTAGGCTACAGCAACATTATGAGAAGGTGATAAAAATCTGTAGAGGTCATAGGACACAAGGACATCTAGATACAGAGCAAATAGGGGCTGAAATACAGCCTACGCTCCATTTGCCCATCCCTGCTCTTACAGCATCACATCTGGGTGCCTTTTTATAATTCTTGCCAAGGGCTAGTATACGGGCTAGCAATGACTCTGTTTGATTTCTGTCCTCTAGTGAAAGAATTGACCCATTTCAAGGAGACTATGAGGGTCTAAAGATACATCTTTAACAACATTGCAATGTCCAGGTGAAAACACAAATAAGAACACACAATGTCTTAAAACAGCTCTTTTAAAGTCTGGAAATATTTGAGCCAACATTAGAAACAAACCTTTAAAATTGCATTTGCAAGACATAAAATCCTTAGGATGGCATGGAAATCAGTGAGAAGATGAGGGTGAGTTATTGAATGAGGCCCAGAGATGAAAATTTAGGTATCATCTGGCAAACAAACTGTATGCAACTCAGTCATTTATTTAATAAGATTTATTCTGGCTTGCATTTTAAAATATAAAAGACAGCAGAATAAAATAGACATTATTATTGCTGTGGGTATATATGTGACTGCATGACCAATGTAATTCTGCAACCTGTACACTCAGAAAAATGAAAAATTATATCCCATCTGATTCAAATGTATGGTATGTCAAGATCATTGCACTGTCATGTGTAACTAATTAAAACAAATAAAAAATAAATAATAAAATAAAATATAAAAGACATACCTATGCTTCCTTTGATTGGGTATATCCTAAATACTGGATGAAATGGAGATGGGGAAAGATGACAGGAAAAGGAAGACTATGATTAAAATGATATTGAGGGGGGCTGGGCTGGGGCTCAGTGGTAGCGCACTTGCCTGGCATGTGTGAGGCACTGGGTTTGATTCTCAGCACTGCATATAAATAAATAAAATAAAAGTCTATTAACAACTAATATAAACATGTAAATATTGTTTAAAAAAATGATATTGAGGGTCTGGAGTATAGGCCCAGCATGTGCAAGGCCTGTTTTCAATTCCAAGTACTGAAAAAAAAAAAAAAAAAAGAAAGGAAGTAGGGTTGAGTGTAAGAGGCTTAGATTGCAGTGAGGTTCTAAGAAAGCTCAGCAAGACTTTGCCCATCAGAAGAGTCCTGCATCTCCCAAGAACAGACCTGTCTTAGTGCTCTTTCATTCAGTCATTGGGAGCAGCCTATAGAAAGCAAAATATAATCCCCACTACCAGTGATCCGAGAAGAACATTTTTGTGGATACCACAGTCTCCCCCTTGCATCTCACAGATTTACTTCCCCATTCAGGATCAGGGAGCAGATTTGTGGGGAAAACTGAGAAGAAGAATATTAGTGGGAATAATGATATTCTGCATTGCTACAATTGGCCCAGGGCCCATAGCTAGCACTCACGTTCCCTTCCTCCACTATTTGTTTTGAATTCCCCCACACTCAGCTCTCACATCAGCAGGTCTTGTACTTAGTGTTGTGACCCAAGCCCTCAGTCGTTAGAGTTCCGAGTCCTTAATAACCATACCTTCCCAGGCCAGAATTGTTTCAAGTGTCTGTTGAGAGTAGAGCAACGAGGCACCCAGGTAGGACTCCGGGGTTCTACATGTATTCCTCTCTGCCCCCACTGTGTAAAAGGAACACTGTCTCCTGCTGAAGGATCAGTGATTCTTGCCAGTATGCCAACTCCTCTTTTCACCTGCTAGCCTCTGTATACAAGGAATCTCTAGTTTGCTGGCAGCAGCTGTGATTTAGAGTACAATAGACAGGACCGTAGAACTCCTGCAGAGCTACAGTTGTGGGGACAGAAAGTACAACATCTGCCAGAACTTATTGGCAATGAGGATAAGTTACTCCTTGATTTCTGGACTGATGTTTACTTCCTATGGAGATACAGCATATATAGAGGTTCCTAATTTAATTCATACTTATCATCTTGAAGGATAGCACTTCATCCCTTCAGAATGTTGTCTCTGAACTGAGCCATTCAATTGTGCCTATAGAAGGTCTTTCAGTATTATATGAGGCTGGCTTCTTCTGAATAACACATTTTGTGATATGACCAATGGATTCCATGTTCTTCTCAGCTGACTCCCACACAACTTTTGTTGTGATGTGAGTCCCCTGATTGAAAGCTATTCTATGTAGAATCCCATGCTGTGGATTGGGCGATCCATAAACTCCTGAATATTAGTGCTCTCTAAGATCTAAAGTTAGGAAAGGCAAACCCATGTTTGAAAACAAGCCCCTTGCTCTTTTAGAATGGAAGGGGCTGATGTACTTACTCTATCTTCCAACAGAGGTCAGTTGGTCTCTGAGAGCAGTTGTGTTCATTTGAGTTGCCAACAATTTGGACATTTGAAGGAGCGACAGCCAGATTAAAGTTGGTAAGAGGGAATGCTTGCTGTTGGGACTATATGTATCCTCCACTAATGCTACCATGATGCTCTTTCATGTCCCTGTCATGTCAGTTCTGGGGTAGCCAATGACAAAGGATGGTTAGCACCACCTGGCCAAGTAATTTTGTTTGTTCTGTGTCTCCTCCAAGATGGATGCTCTCTGGTGGTCAATTAATGTGTAATATTAAATCCTTTTCTTTTGGGGGGGATTACTGGGAGTTGAACTTAGTGGCACTCAACCACTGAGCCACATCTCCAGCCCTATTTTGTATTTTATTTAGAGACAGGGTCTCACTGAGTTGCTTAGCACCCCACCTTTGCTGAGGCTGGCTTTGAACTCATGATCCTCCTGTCTTAGCCTCCTGAGCTGCTGGGATCACAGGTGTGTGCCGCTGCACCTGGCTTAAATCCTTTTCTTTTGTTATCTCTAGTAGTTTCTTTGTAGACCCTTTTGTGTCTTCTAGGTATAGGATCATATCATCCACAAATAGTGATAATTTAAGTTCTTCTTTTCCTATCTTAATGCCTTTAGTTTCTTTTGTCTGTCTAATTGCTCTGGCCAGTATTTCGAGAACTATATTGAATAGAAGTGGTGAGAGAGGGCATCCCTATCTTGTTCCAGATTTTAGAGGGAATGCCTTCAGTTTTTTTCCATTTAGAATGATGCTAGCCTGAGGCTTAGCATAGATAGCTTTTACAATGTTGAGGTAAGTCCTGTTATCCCTAGTTTTTCTAATGTTTTTAACATAAAGGGATGCTGTACTTTTTCGAATGCTTTTTCTGCGTCTATCGAGATGATCATATGGTTCTTATCTTTAAGTCTATTGATGTGGTGAATAATGTTTATTGATTTCCGTATATTGAACCAGCCTTGCATTCCAGGGATGAATCCTACTTGATCATGGTGCACGATCTTTTTGATATGTTTTTGTATATGATTCGCCAGAATTTTATTGAGGATTTTTACATCTAAATTCATTAGGGATATTGGTCTGTAGTTTTCTTTCTTTGAGGTGTCTTTATCTGGTTTGGGAATCAGGGTGATGTTGGCCTCATAGAATGAATTTGGAAGTTCTCCCTCTTTTTCTATCTCCTGAAATAGATTGTGGAGTATTGGTATTAGTTCTTCTTTAAAGTTCTTGTAAAACTCTGCTGTATATCCATCCAGTCCTGGGCTTTTCTTAGTTGGTAGCCTTTTGATGGCTTCTTCTATTTCCTCACTTGATATTGGTCTGTTTAGGTTGTTTATATCTTCCTGACTCAATCTGGGTAGTTCATATGTCTTAAGGAATTTATCGATGCCTTCACTATCTTCTATTTTATTAGAGTATAGGGTTTCAAAATAATTTCTACTTATCTTCTGTATTTCTGAATTGTCTGTTGTGATGTTGCCTTTTTCATCCTGTAAGCTAGTAATTTGGATTCTCTCTCTTCTTCTCTTTGTTAGTGTGGCTAGTGGTCTATCAATCCTATTTATTTTTTCAAAGAACCAACTTTTAGTTTTGTCAATTTTTTCAATTGTTTCTTTTGTTTCGATTTCATTGATTTCAGCTCTAATTTTAATTATTTCTTGCCTTCTACTGTATTTACTGCTGATTTGTTCTTCCTTTTCTAAGGCTTTGAGATGTAGTGTGAGGTTATTTATTTGTTGGCTTTTCCTTCTTTTAAGGAATGAACTCCATGAAATGAATTTTCCTCTTAGTACTGCTTTCATAGTGTCCCAGAGATTTCGATATGTTGTGTCTGAGTTTTCATTTACCTCTAAGAATTTTTTAATTTCCTCTTTGATGTCTTCTGTAACCCTTTGTTCATTCAGTAGCATATTGTTTAATCTCCATGTGATGTAGATTTTCCTGTCTCATTTTATTATTGATTTCCAATTTCATTCCATTATGATCAGATAAAATGTATGGTAGTATCTCAACTCCTTTGTAATTGCTAAGATTTGCCCTGTGACATAATATATGGTCTATTTTTGAGAAGGATCCATGTGCTGCTGAGAAAAAAAGTGTATCCGATTGATGTTGGGTGGTATATTCTGTATATATCAATTAAATCTAAATTATTAATTGTATTATTGAGCTCTATGGTTTCTTTGTGTTGTGGTCTATTAGACTCTTGAACTTGAGAAGAGTTTGTTTAATGAACATAGCTGCACCATTGTTTGGGGCATATATATTAATGATCGTCAAGTCTTGTTGGTGTGTGGTTCCCTTGAGCAGTATGTAGTGTCCTTGTTTATCCCTTTTGATTAACTTTGGCTTGAAGTCTATTTTATTTGATACAAGTATGGACACCCCTGCTTGCTTCCGGGGTCCGTATGAGTGATATGATTTTTCCCAACCTTTCACCTTCAGTCTGTGTGTGTCTTTTCCTATCAGATGAGTCTCCTGTAGGCAGCATATTGTTGGATCTTTTTTTTTAATCCATTCTACTAGCCTATGTCTTTCGATTGGTGCATTTAAGCCATTAATATTTAGGGTTACTATTGAGATATGGTTTGTATTTCCAGCCATATTTGGTTATGTATGTTACTTAACACGATTTGTTTTTCCTCTATGCTTAGTTTTTCCTTTACTGTACTACCTCCCGCTGTTGGTTTTCATTGTTATTTTTCATTTCCTCTTCCTGTAATGTTTTGCCAAGGATGTTTTGAAGAGCTGGTTTTCTAGCTGCAAATTCTTTTAACTTTTGTTTATCGTGGAAGATTTTTATTTCATCTTCAATCCTGAAGCTTAATTTTGCTGGATACATGATTCTTGGTTGGAACCCTTTTTCTTTCAGCGTTTGAAATATGTTGTTCCAGGATCTTCTAACTTTCAGAGTCTGTGTTGAAAGATCAGCAGTTATCCTGATTGGTTTACCCGTAAATGTAATCTGCTTCCTCTCTCTTGTGGCTTTTAAGATTCTCTCCTTTTTCTGTATGTTGGGCATCTTCATTATTATGTGTCTTGGTGTGGATCTCTTATGATTTTGTACATTCGGTGTCCTGTAGGCTTCTAGTATTTGGATTTCTTTTTCATTCTTTAAGTCTGGGAAGTTTTCTAGTATTATTTCATTGAATAGATTGCTCATTCCCTTGGTTTGGACCTCTATACCCTCTTGTATCCCAATAACTCTTAGGTTTGGTTTCTTGATGTTATCCCATAATTCTTGGATGTTCTTCTCATGATTTCTTAACATTCTCGCTGAGCTGTCTATGTTCTTTTCAAGTTGAAAAACTTTGTCTTCGTTGTCTGAAGTTCTATCTTCTAAGTGTTCTACTCTGCTGGTAATACTCTCATTTGAGTTTTTAATTTGGTTTATTGTTTCCTGCATTTCCAGGATTTCTGTGTTTGTTTTTTATATCCTCTATCTCCATATAGAGTTGATATTTTGCTTCTTGGATTTGTTTATGTAATTCATGGTCAAAGTGATTTTTCATTGTCTGAATTTGCTGTATAATGTCTTCCTTGAGACTCCAGATCATCTGAAGCATGTATATCCTGAACTTTTTGTCTGACATTCCATCAGCTGTAGATATTACCTCATCTAATGTTGAATTGACCTGTATTGTTTGTGGTCCTTTCTTTCCTTGTCTTTTCATACTGCTCATGATTCTTTCTAGCTTTGTGAAACTGTTGTGCTAATGTTTTTCCCCTTATATATTTGTATTGTTCTTGTATAGTTCCAAGATCCCTCTTTTGCAGAGAAAGACAATGTTAACAGTTCCCAATATCAACAGTACATTATCTAAGCACAAGTTTTCATTATTAATACAGTTATAGTTAGATTCTAAGACTATAGATATTGGTTTTAATTATTACTTAAGAATATATTCATTAGTTTCATAAAAGGCATACCATATCTGGTGGCATATAGAAAACTTAATTTCAGACAAAGGATGTTATACTTAGAGGGAAAGGAGTGAGGGTATGAGGTTAAACTAACTTAGCAACTTTGGAGAACTCTAACCAATAGACTGGTAATTTATGGAAGAATGTATAGACTCAACCTCCTATCTGTATTTAGATAGTTACCCTATGTATAGATAGCAAAAGTTAGGAGATTAAAAGTGGGATAGAGAGAATGTGAATGAAAAAAAAGAAAAAAAATAACAAGGAGGAAAAGATAAATAAGAGAAGGAAAAGGAAAGTAAGATAAAAATAAAGAAAAAATGGGGGGAAGGTGGCAAAATGGCAGTATATAAAATCAACATGCATAAATCAAAGGCATTCCTGTATATCAGCAACAAATCTTCTGAACTGGAAATGAGGAAAACCACCCCATTCACAATATCCTCAAAAAAATAAAATACTTGGGAATTAACCTAACAAAAGAGATGAAAGATTTATACAATGAAAACTACAGAACCTTAAAGAGAGAAATAGAAGAAGATCTTAGAAGATGGAAAAATATACCCTGTTCATGGATAGGCAGAACTAACATCATCAAAATGGCGATATTACCAAAAGTTCTCTATAGGTTTAATGCAATGCCAATCAAAAGCCCAATGGCATTTCTTGTAGAAATAGATAAAGCAATCATGAAATTCATATGGAAAAATAAAAGACCCAGAATAGCAAAAGCAATTCTAAGCAGGAAGTGTGAATCAAGTGGTATAGCTATACCAGACTTCAAACTATACTACAGAGCAATAGTAACAAAAACAGCATGGTACTGGTACCAAAACAGGCAGGTGGACCAATGGTACAGAATAGAGGACACAGAGACCAATCCACAACATTACAACTATCTTATATTCGATAAAGGGGCTAAAAGCATGCAATGGAGGAAGGATAGCATCTTTAACAAATTGTGCTGGGAAAACTGGAAATCCATATGCAACAAAATGAAACTGAATCCCCTTCTCTTGCCATGCACAAAAGTTAACTCAAAATGGATCAAGGACCTTGATATCAAATCAGAGACTATGTGTCTGATAGAAGAAAAGGTTGGCTCTGATCTACATATTGTGGGGACGGGCTCCAAATTCCTTAATAGGACACCCATAGCACAAGAGTTAATAACAAGAATCAACAAATGGGACTTACTTAAACTAAAAAGTTTTTTCTCAGCAAGAGAAACAATAAGAGAGGTAAACAGGGAGCCTACATCCTGGGAACAATTTTTTACTCCTCACACTTCAGATAGTGCCCTAATATCCAGAGTATACAAAGAACTCAAAAAATTAGACAATAAGATAAGAAATAACCCAATCAACAAAAGGGACAAAGACCTGAACAGACACTTCACAGAGGAGGACATACAGTCAATCAACAAGTACATGAAAAGGACGCAGCTTCGCCACACCGGGGATCCCGCTTCAGGGCTGGGGCGCAGGCGGCTGCCTCCCAAGAGGTGGCTCCCCAAGCCCCAGACAGTAAAAAGAAAGAGTAAGGGGTGGTGCCTCTACCAGGAAGCAAGCAACAGAAATTCATTGTCTTGAAGTTCTGGAACTAGAAGTCCAAATAAAGTGAAGATCAATAAATTAGACTGGACTTCTTTACTGTTTGATGAGATGAGCTAATATAACAGAAAAGCAAAAAGAAAGGAGAATAGAAATTGTTTGAAATGTTGTCACCATTTTCAATGATGGTAGGTTATCAAACACAAATCAAATATATAATGAGAGCAACTCTTCACAAACCAGAGACTATTTGAAGCCAACAGACAAGAGAAAATTTGGAAACACTTCAACCAGAAAAATGATGACCTTCTCATGAATACCTAAACCAGAAATCATCAAATAAATTTATAGCAATAAACAGTAACCCAGCAGTCAACCAGAACAAGAAGCAACATGAGCAGCTTCAAGAAGCAAGGAAGAAGAGGAGTACAAGCAATGCAGGACAGCCTAAATATTCAGGAGGACCTAGAGTCATCAGAAAAATGGTCATATAAAGACCTCAAGGAACACCTTAGACAGATGGAATGGAACCTCAAAGAGGATACAAGACAGCAAATTCAAGCAGCGAAAGAACACATTGAGAATGAGTTACATAAACAGCTAAAAGAAGAAGTTAAGCATCTTTATAAGGAGATAGAGATTATAAAAAATAATCAAACAATAATTCTAGAAATGAAGGAAACGATAAACCAAATTAAAAACTCAATTGAGAGTATCACTAACAGAGTGGAACAAGTAGAAACCAGAACGTCAGATAATGAAGACAAAATATACCATCTTGAAAAGAGTCTAGCAAACTCAGACAGGCTGGTAAAAAATCACGAGAAAATCATCCAAGAGTTATGCGATAACATAAAGAAACCAAACTTACGAGTCATCGGGATAGAGGAAGGTACAGAGATTCACACCAAGGGAATGAGAAACCTGCTGAATGAAATAATTACAGAAAACTTTCCAGAAATAAAAAAGGAAACAGATATACAAATTGAAGATGCATACAGGACACCGAGCACACAAAATCACAGTAGACCAACGCCAAGACACATTGTTATGAAGATATCCAATATACAGAACAAAGAGAAAATATTAAAAGCTACAAGAGAAAGGAGACAGATTACATTTAGGGGTAAACCAATACGGTTAACAACGGACTTTTCATCACAGACACTGAAAGCAAGAAGGTCATGGAACAATGTATTTCAAACACTGAAAGACAATGGATGCCAACCAAGAATTCTGTATCCAGCAAAATTAAGCTTCAGGTATGACAACGAAATAAAGATCTTTCATGATAAACAAAAGTTAAAAGAATTTGCAGCCAGAAAACCAGCATTGCAAAGCATTTTGAGCAAAACACTACACGAGGAAGAAATGAAAAACAATATCCAAAACCATCAGTGGGAAGTGCCTCAGTAAAGACAGAGGGCGAGGGGAAAGATAATCACGGAGAAACAAACTAAATATTTAAAAAAAAAAAAAAAAGGATAAGCATTCAAACATGGATGGAAGTTCAAACCATATATCAATAGTAACTCTGAATGTTAATGGCCTAAACTCTCCAATAAAGCGACATAGGCTGGTATCATGGATTAAAAAGACAAATCCAACAATATGCTGCCTCCAGGAGACACATCTGATTGGAAAAGACATACACAGGCTGAAGGTGAAAGGATGGGAAAAAATATACCACGCACACAGTTCTCGTAAGCAAGCAGGAGTGGCCATCCTCATATCGAATAAAATCGACTTCAAGACTAAGTTAATCAAAAGGGATAAAGAAGGTCATTATATACTGTTAAAAGGATCCATTCACCAACAAGACATAACAATTATCAATATTTATGCACCAAACAATGGTGCTGCGACATTCATAAAACAAACTCTCCTCAAGTTCAAGAATCAAATAGACCACAACACAATAATTATGGGTGACTTCAACACTCCTCTTTCACCGTTGGACAGATCCTCCAAACAAAAATTGAATAAAGAAACTATAGAACTCAATATCACAATCAACAACCTAGACTTAACTGACATATATAGAATATATCAACCATCATCAAATGGATATACCTTTTTCTCAGCAGCACATGGATCCTTCTCAAAAATAGACCATATATTATGCCATAGGGCAACCCTCAGTAAATATAAAGGGGTGGAGATAATACCATGCATTTTATCTGATCATAATGGAATGAAACTGGAAATCAATGATAAAAGAAGGAAGGAAAAATCCTACATCACATGGAAAATGAACAATATGTTACTGAATGATCAATGGGTTACAGAAGACATAAAGGAGGAAATCAAAAAATTCTTAGAGATAAATGAAAATACAGACACAACATATGGGAATCTATGGGACACAATGAAAGCAGTTTTAAGAGGAAAATTCATCGCCTGGTGGTCATCCCTCAAAAAAAGAAAAAACCAACAAATAAATGAGCTCACACTTCATCTCAAAGCCCTAGAAAAGGAAGAGCAAAACAACAGCAAATGTAGCAGAAGACTAGAAATAATTAAAATTAGAGCGGAAATCAATGAAATTGAAACAAAAGAAACTATTGAAAAAATTAACAAAACTAAAAGTTGGTTCTTCGAAAAAATAAATAAGATCGACAGACCTTTAGCCATGCTAACGAAGAGAAGAAGAGAGAGAACTCAAATTACTAACATACGGGATGAAAAAGGCAATATTACAACAGATCCTACAGAAATACAGAAGACAATTAGAAATTATTTTGAAAACCTATATTCCAACAAAATAGAAGATAGTGAAGACATCGATAAATTTCTTAAGTCATATGATTTGCCCAGACTGAGTCAGGCGGATACACACAATTTGAATAGACCAATATCAATGGATGAAATTGAAGAAGCCATCAAAAGACTACCAACCAAGAAAAGCCCAGGACCGGATGGATATACAGCGGAGTTTTACAAAACCTTTAAAGAAGAATTAAAACCAATACTTTTCAAGTTATTTCAGGAAATAGAAAAAGAGGGAGCTCTTCCAAATTCATTCTATGAGGCCAACATCACCCTGATTCCGAAACCAGACAAAGACGCCTCAAAGAAAGAAAACTACAGACCAATATCTATAATGAACATAGATGCAAAAATCCTCAATAAAATTCTGGCAAATCGAATACAAAAACACATCAAAAAAATTGTGCACCATGATCAAGTAGGATTCATCCCTGGGATGCAAGGATGGTTCAACATACGGAAATCAATAAATGTTATTCACCACATCAATAGACTTAAAGATAAGAACCATATGATCATCTCGATAGATGCAGAGAAAGCATTTGACAAAGTACAGCATCCCTTTATGTTCAAAACATTAGAAAAATTAGGGATAACAGGAACCTACCTTGACATTGTAAAAGCTATATATGCTAAGCCTCAGGCTAGCATCATTCTGAATGGACAAAAGTTGAAGGCATTCCCTCTAAAATCCGGAACAAGACAGGGATGCCCTCTATCTCCACTTCTATTCAATATAGTTCTCGAAACACTGGCCAGAGCAATTAGACAGACGAAAGAAATTAAAGGCATAAAAATTGGAAAAGAAGAACTTAAATTATCACTATTTGCAGATGACATGATTCTATACCTAGAAGACCCAAAAGGGTCTACAAAGAAACTACTAGAACTAATAAATGAATTCAGCAAAGTGGCAGGATATAAAATCAACACGCATAAATCAAAGGCATTTCTGTATATCAGTGACAAAACTGCGGAAACGGAAATGAGGAAAAACACTCCATTCACGATATCCTCAAAAAAAATAAAATACTTGGGAATCAACCTAACAAAAGAGGTGAAAGATTTATATAATGAAAACTACAGAACCCTAAAGAGAGAAGTTGATGAAGATCTTAGAAGATGGAAAAACATACCCTGTTCATGGGTAGGCAGAACTAACATCATCAAAATGGCGATATTACCAAAAGTTCTCTATAGGTTTAATGCAATGCCAATCAAAATCCCAACGGCATATCTTGTAGAAATTGACAAAGCAATCATGAAATTCATATGGAAAAATAAAAGACCCAGAATAGCAAAAGCAATTCTAAACAGGAAGTGTGAATCAGGCGGTATAGCAATACCAGATTTCAAACTATATTACAAAGCAATAGTGACAAAAACAGCATGGTACTGGTACCAAAACAGGTGGGTGGACCAATGGTATAGAATAGAGGACACAGAGACTAATCCACAAAGTTACAACTATCTTATATTTGATAAAGGGGCTAAAAGCATGCAATGGAGGAAGGATAGCATCTTCAACAAATGGTGTTGGGAAACTGGAAATCCATATGCAACAAAATGAAACTGAACCCCTTTCTCTCGCCATGCACAAAAGTTAACTCAAAATGGATCAAGGAACTTGATATCAAACCAGAGACTCTGCGTCTGATAGAAGACAAAGTTGGATCCGATCTACAAATTGTGGGGTCGGGCTCCAAATTCCTCAATAGGACACCCATAGCACAAGAGTTAACAACAAGAATCAACAAATGGGACTTAATTAAACTTAAAAGTTTTTTCTCAGCAAGAGAAACAATAAGAGAGGTAAACAGGGAGCCTACATCCTGGGAACAAATCTTTACTCCTCACACTTCAGATAGAGCCCTAATATCCAGAGTATACAAAAAACTCAAAAAATTAGACAATAAGATAACAAATAACCCAATCAACAAATGGGCCAAGGACCTGAACAGACACTTCTCAGAGGAGGATATACAATCAATCAATAAGTACATGAAAAAATGCTCACCATCTCTAGCAGTCAGAGAAATGCAAATCAAAACCACCCTAAGATACCATCTCACTCCAGTAAGATTGGCAGCCACTATGAAGTCAAACAACAACAAGTGCTGGAGAGGTTGTGGAGAAAAGGGTACACTTGTACATTGCTGGTGGGACTGCAAATTGGTGCGGCCAATTTGGAAAGCAGTTTGGAGATTCCTGGGAAAGCTGGGAATGGAACCACCATTTGACCCTGCTATTGCCCTCCTTGGACTATTCCCTGAAGACCTTAAAAGAGCATGCTACAAGGATACTGCCACATCGATGTTCATAGCAGCACAATTCACAATTGCTAGACTGTGGAACCAACCCAGATGCCCCTCAGTAGATGAATGGATAAAAAAAATGTGGCATCTATACACAATGGAGTACTATGCAGCAATAAAAAATGACAAAATCATAGAATTTGCAGGGAAATGGATGGCACTAGAGCAGATTATGCTTAGTGAAGCTAGCCAATCCCTAAAAAACAAATACCAAATGTCTTCTTTGATATAATGAGAGCAACTATGAACAGAGCAGGGAGGAAGAGTAGGAAGAAAAGATTAACATTAAACAGAGACATGAGATGGGAGGGAAAGGGTGAGAAAAGGGAAATTGCATGGAAATGAAGGGAGACCCTCATTGCTATACAAAATTACATACAAGAGGTTGTGAGGGAATGGGAAAATAAACAAGGAGAGAAATGAATTACAGTAGATGGGGTAGAGAGAGAAGTTGGGAGGGGAGGGGAGGGGGGATAGTAGGGGATAGGAAAGGTAGCAGAATACAACAATGACCAATAGGACATTATGTAAAATTGTGGAAGTGTAACCGATGTGACTCTGCAATCTGCATTTTGGGTAAAATTGGGGGTTCATAACCCACTTCAGTCCAATGTATGAAGTATGTTATGTCAAGAGCTTTGTAATGTTGTGAACAACCAATAAAAAAAAAATAATAAATAAATAAATAAATTTAAAAAAAAAAAACCAAGTACATGAAAAAATGCTCACCATCTCTAGCAGTCAGAGAAATGCAAATCAAAACCACCCTAAGATACCATCTCACTCCAGTAAGATTGGCAGCCATTATGAAGTCAAACAACAACAAGTGCTGGCGAGGATGTGGGGGAAAGGGTACTCTTGTACATTGCTGGTGGGACTGCAAATTGGTGCGGCCAATTTGGAAAGCAGTTTGGAGATTCCTGGGAAAGCTGGGAATGGAACCACCATTTGACCCTGCTATTGCCCTTCTCGGACTATTCCCTGAAGATCTTAAAAGAGCATACTACAGGGATACTGCCACATCAATGTTCATAGCAGCACAATTCACAATAGCTAGACTGTGGAACCAACCCAGATGCCCTTCAATAGATGAATGGATAAAAAAAATGTGGCATCTATACACAATGGAGTACTACGCAGCACTAAAAAATGACAAAATCATGGAATTTGCAGGGAAATGGATGGCACTAGAGCAGATTATGCTAAGTGAAGCTAGCCAATCCCTAAAAAACAAATGCCAAATGTCTTCTTTGATATAATGAGAGCAACTAAGAACAGAGCAGGGAGGAAGAGCAGGAGGAAAAGATTAACATTAAATAGAGACATGAGGTGGGAGGGAAAGGGAGAGAGAAGGGAAATTGCATGGAAATGGAAGGAGACCCTCATTGTTATACAAAATTACATATAAGAGGTTGTGAGGGGAATGGGGGAAAAAAAACAAGGAAAGAAATGAATTACAGTAGATGGGGTAGAGAGAGAAGATGGGAGGAGAGGGGAGGGGGGATAGTAGAGGATAGGAAAGGTAGCAGAATACAACAATTACTAATAGGGCATTATGTAAAAATGTGGATGTGTAACCGATGTGATTCTGCAATCTTTGTAATGTTTTGAACAACCAATAAAAAAATAAATAAATAAAAATAAAAACCAGAAAAAATCCTTTTCTTTATCTGTCCTTCATAAAACAGCCCACTGCACAGGAATCTAATATGTTCACCTCTTTAGCCATTTCTCCCTCACTCACACAGTGGACCAGGTGCACTGTTCCTAGTTCTGCCACTTTAGATGATTTTACCTCTCTACTGTTTTTCAGGACCACTGCTGTATATGACTATAACACAGTTCATAGTCATTTTTGGCTTGCACTCACATTCCAAACAGATCCACCTACAAACCAGCCTCAGGCTTCTTTTTCTTCTTTAAGCTACTTTATCAGAGCTAAGTATAAACTGAGGGAAGAGCAATAGTGTAACTGTGGTAGGTGATATGGGGGTCTGGATTTTCCTGCTCATGCCCTGTTCCTCCTTCAGGTACTTATAGAGTACAATATACAGGACTGTAGAACTCCTGCAGAGCCTATAGTTGTGGGGGACAGAAAGTCCTCTGTTCCTCCTTCAGGTACTTATAGTCTTGGACATTCCATTTACATCTTATGACAAGTGTTGGGTATGTCTGAATTTATAACTTGGCAGATCCAACCAAACCCAGTTCATATCAAAAGGTTTCATGCTAAAAAAACACATGGTACCCCATAGTCAGTTGTCACACCTTGACCAGGACCAGTAGTGTACAAAGAGCTATTGCTCATAGGATATATAATCCTCTTTTGCAAATAGCATGACCATGCTCTAAAATCCCAGGACATGCATTTTGATTCTTCTACAGAGGCTTGCCATAAACTTCACATTGTATCTTTTCCCACTACTGACACCTCCAACTGGGTCTGTTAGATCATACAACCCAGTGTCAAGGCTTCTTACCCTATGGTAGGGACCTCCTCAGAGTCTTTTCCTTTTCTAGGCCCCACAGAAACTGCAGCATTCTGTTTTACCTCAGTATATAGAATAGAGCAATATTCCTAGGTGTGGACTCTTACCTTCAGAACCTGAAGAGGCCTAGTAAGCACTAGATCTCATTCCATGTGTTACATGATGCAAGATGCAGAATTTTGTCTTCTGTTTTGGATTAGATATGCTGTGATGCCCTGAAACTGGACTCATGCATTTTACCAAAGTCTCCAACTTATTTATCTTCCACCCTGTGAAGTCTATGTGTCTTACCAAGGCTACCAGCACTTGGTAGCCTTTTGTTTGCTCTATTCAGTCAGCTTGATGTCATCAATCTAATGAACTGATGTAATGTTCTTTGAGATAGTCAAGGTCAGACTGCTTTATGACAATAGGAAATTTAACATAATCCCAAGGCAAAACTGCAAATAACTGTGGTGGCTAATTTTATGTATCAACTTGACTAGGTAGCCAAACATTGTTCCAGTTATTCCTGTGAGGGTATTTTAGGGGTGAGATTAACACCTAAATCAGTAGTCAAACAGATTGCCCTCCATAATGTAAGTCTCATTCAGTTTAAAGCCTAAAGAGAACAAAAAGCCTGGCCCAGGTTGGGTGCAGTGGCATACACCTGTAATCCCAGTGGCTCAGGAGGCTGAAACAAGAGGATTACAAGTTCAAAGCTAGCCTCAGCAACTTAGCAAGGCCCTAAGCAACTCAGTGACACTCTGTCTCTAATAAAATATAAAAAAGGTCTAGAGATGTGGCTCAATGGTTGAATGTCCCTGAGTTCAATCCCTGGTGACAAAAAAAAAATAAAAAATAAAAAAGTCTGGTCCTCCCCAACCAAGAAAGTATTTTCCTGCTTGGCTATTTTTAAATTGAGACATTTACATTTTCCTTGCTTTTAGGTTAAAACTGAAAATTAGCTCTTCCTGGGTCTCAAATGTACTGGGATTCAGGCAGTACTCTTTGGTTCTCAGCCTTTCTCCTGGGTCTCCAGGTTGCCAGTTTATACTGCAAGTCTCCTCAGGAGAACCCCAATACAATAATTATGTTCCATGTGAATATAATTCTTTATGATCCTCTTTATTATAATAGAAAAATGCATGTGTTAACTAAATGGCTATTTACTCTGTACTTTATCAATCTAATCTAGCAATGATATCATGTATGGTATGGCAGTTGTAATTAGGGCTGCCACTGGTTGAGCCTATGGTAATCTACAGGCATCCTTTATAATCCCTATAGATTCTGCAGGGACCACACTGTATCCTTTGCATTATTTTCATCTTTAAACATGAAACTAACCTCCTTCATTGCCCCTACCCAGACTCTGAGGATAAATGGGAGTGAGACATTTTCAGAGGCTTCTGCTTGGACTTCTCTAGCATAACTCTCATCCTAGAGGTCAAGGACCCAATGTGGGGGTTATTCCAACTGCTAAGTATTATACATTTGAGGACTAGGGAACTGGCTAGTGAGTGGGTCCACATCTCTTATGGGTCCATTGTAATCTAGACCTTGTCCAGGATCCATGTATCTCTACCTTAACATGAGGATCATAATGACAACTCATGTCTCTTTATATGAATATCAATTTCAACTCTGTGTCTGAAAGTCCACAAAATATTTTGGTATTCCGTTCTCCCCAGTATGTAGTTACCCAAGTAAATGGCTACACATTCCTTTGAATAATACATGGGGAATCGTTATCATATACATTTCTGTGGTATTGCAGGGTCCTTTTCCCTGGGAACTCTGCCACCTTATATCAACAGTTTCTCGGTGTGAAAAACAGCCCAGGTCTAGAAATTGGGCAAAAGACTATTACTTTTCATTAAAATGACTTCTTCTGGCATCTTGCTCATCTTTTTTTTAAATATATATATATATATATATATATATATATATATATATAGTTAGTTAGTTAGTTAGTTAGTTAGTTGTCAATGGACCTCTATTTTATTTATTTTTATGTGGTGCTGAGAATCCAACCCAGTGCCTCATACAAGCTGACCAAGTGCTCTACCACTGAGCCACAACCCCAGCCCTTGCTCATCCATGTTTGCTCCTTTTTGTGCATGTGTGGTACTGAGAAGTGAACCCAGGGGTACTTACCACTAAGCTACATTCCCAGCCCTTTTTATTTTTTATTTATTTTTTTAAGAGAGAGAGAGAGAGAGAGAGAGAGAGAATTTTATTATTTATTTTTTAGTTTTTCGGCGGACACAACATCTTTGTTTGTATGTGGTGCTGAGGATCGAACCCGGGCCACACGCATGCCAGGCCAGCGCGCTATCACTTGAGCCACATCCCCAGCCCTTTATTTTTTATTTTGACACATAATCTCACTAAGTTGCTAAGGCTGGCCTCTAACTTGTAATCCTCCTTCCTCAGCTTCCCAAGTCGCTGGAATTACAGGTGTGTAATTCAAACTCCTCTTGACCAAGTTCTGATAATAATGTTCCTGATACCTCTGAGTCCTGAGTTTCTCTAAGGTTTGCAATGTAAACAGTGTTCTTCTTTTGGCTTCCCTGTTCCCAGGGATTCTCCTGGGCTTCTTTTATTCTACAAAATCAGTTTGCTTATCTACTCTACCTTCCAGGTCGTTTTGATTTATTCATGCTGCGGATCAAACCCAGCATGTGTGCTTGGCAAGTGCTCTACCACTGAGCTACACCCATAGCCCCCAGATTTTTAAAATTGTTGTCCTCTCCTCTATTCTTTCTGTCCTCATGGTTTACACTTTTCTCATTCTCTGTTATTTAGATCAGAATCTTAAAAGTTTTTTCTGTAAAGGGCCAGAAAATATATATCATAGACTTTCATGGACCATACAAAAACAGGCATGACTCTAGTTAGTTGATCTACTCTAGTGTGGATCCAGAGCCTTACCAAATGTGGATCCAAAATGTGATCCACAGACCAGCAACATCAACATCACCTAGGTACTTGATAGAAATACAGAATCAGGCCCCACCCCAGAATCGCTGGATCCATGCTGCATTTTAATGAGCCCTCAAGTCAATTCATATATATACTGAAGTTTGAGAAGCAATGATCTAGACTGATTTGGGAGAAGAAGCAGAGATAGACACAAATATTCAACCCCTTATGTTTAACCAGAAGTTCCTTTCATTAAAACAAGTTTGAGTTGGGTTTTCTAATACTTGCAATGGAAAGTGTGCTAATTCTTATCTCCTTGGTGATGCAGCTCATGCAAATTACTTCAATTTTCTGGACCTTAGTTTCTTCTTCATAATTAAATGAATAAACATGATGATCTTTAAGGTTTTTTCTAGCTCTCAAATTTCATGACCCTGCATCTTTGGTGTTGAGGAGATACTTTATCCCTGGGCAAAAACAAAAATAAAAGGTACTCAGACATAAAAAGGCAAAGGCTCAGGTACTGGACTTTAAAGATGGGAAGATTCGGTCTCTGAATAAAAAATAGATATACCATGAGGCTAATGAAATGAGTTTCATGATCCTCACTTGTGTGAGCCCCTTTAAAAATTCTTGTACCTACTTTGGTTTTGTAGTTAATTTTATATTCAGAATTGTGTTATTTTTCTTTTTTCTTTTTATTTTTTTTTTAAAGAGAGAGTGAGAGAGGGGAGAGAGAGAGAGAGAGAGAGAGAGAGAGAGAGAGAGAGAGAGAGAATTTTTAATATTTATTTTTTAGTTCTCGGTGGACACAACATCTTTGTTGGTATGTGGTGCTGAGGATCGAACCTGGGCCGCACACATGCCAGGCGAGCGCGCTACCGCTTGAGCCACATCCCCAGCCCCCTTTTTTCTTTTTAAAAGAGAGAGAGAGAGAGAATTTTTTAATATTTATTTTTTAGTTTTTGGTGAACACAACATCTTTATTTTATTTTTATGTGGTGTTGAGGATTGAACCCAGCGTCCTGCTCATGCCAGGCAAGTGCATTTCCGCTTGAGCCACATCCCCAGCCCATGTGTTCTTTTTCTTAAGTAAAGCACCCAAGATTGCATAGGCTTTGGTCCTAAAAAACTTTGACCTGCCCCTATTTCTGAAAAATAAGAAGGAATAAGTATCAGAACCATGTGCAAAAAGATCAAGAACAAGATTTTCTAGACCTGAGTCTACAAGTTCCTAGCCAGAGCTGTTGATATGATTCTATCTAGGAACAGGATGGGTCCCAAGATCTGAAATGCAGGTGAACCACAGTTGGATAAAGGAAACTCTAGTACGTAGATACATAGGAGGTAAAATAAGCCGAAAATTACCTTAGCAAAGTCAGATCAGTTAGTTAAGACTCTGGTACAGTATTAATATACCGAGTAGCCTTTATTGGCACCCTTTCTATGTGCCACACAGTATTATAAGCACTTATTATTTCATTTATCAACCTTATCAGTCCTCTGGGTTCAACACATTTCGTCTTTTACAGATGAAAAACTGAGGTTTGGGTTGGGCATGGTGGTGCACACTTGTAATCCCAGCTACTCGGGAGGCTAAGGCAGGAGGATTGCAAGTTTCAGGCCAGCCTCAGCAATTTCGTGAGACCCTAAATAATTATTAAATATTTTTTTTAAAAAAAGGCTGGAGGTAAGGCTCAGTGGTAGAGGGTCTCTTGGGCTCAATGTCCTTTAGGGGCACAGAGGTTGACCAGTTAAAAATTATACACAATGGTGCATTAAAATTCAAAACCTCCGGACTACAGTTGTAGCTCAGTAGAAGAGCACTTGCCTAGCATGTATGAGGCACTGGGTTTGATCATCAACACCACATAAAAATAAATAAAGGTTAAAAAAAAAAGAATTCAAAACCTCTTGCTTTACTACAAATCCTTGCCTTTAGCTACCATAAATTTTCCAAAAAAAAAAATTTCCTGCAGAAAAAAAATTGTTGAGATTTCATAGAGCATAGAAGACTTTTACTCAGTTTCCCCTGCTTTGCAGCAACACTTTTACATCACCTCAGCCACACTGTGATTGAAAGCCTCACTGAATTTTGAATAATGGTAGATCTGTGACACCATTGTTTAGAAATCAATCCAACCTGGATGAGACTCAACACCATTAAAGAATTTCTATGCCAAATTTTTACTCATTTACTTCAAGTTCAGTTTCACAGACTGGTAGTGACATTCTCCATACTCTGTGTTATGGTGAAGGCTTTGTTTGCTAAAAATGCAGCAGGTTAGAACACAATGCAGGTCAGACAGAGAACCCATGATGAAAAAGAAAGAAAGAGATCATATCAAAGGCAAAAAAAAAAAAAAAAAAAAAAACAAAGTTAGCTGCTAGTCCAAAAACCAAGGATGGTGGCTTGTCTGTTGCCTCTTTCCTTCATGGTATAGTCAATAACCAAAGAATTAAGGTCTCATATTCCTTTATTCTTCTTTCTGTTTACTGAGCCAATATCTCTTATAAAGAATATAGCTTTACCCTTGTTCTGGATTACCTGTGTAAGGATGGGGTTATGCTTACAGTAAGAGAATAGGAAGAAACTTTCACAATAGTTAACCATACTCAGGTTGGCAATGGTGATGGAATCTTTTATATTTATGTTTTTATTTTATATAATCAAGAAATTTTGCACAAGAAAGCATTCTTTACCACAAATAAGGTTTATAGAACAGATGGTATACTCAGAAAAAGGATGAGGGGACTTTGTTGTTTGGACTTTGCAAGGGTGCTCTTTGAAAATGAATATCCAACTGGAATGCACAATGAAAAATGTATATAAATCCAAGGTGTAGTTTATATCACAACGATTTATCAATCAGCTCAGAGTACTTAGTATGCTATCAAATATAGTGTGCAATGCTTTATATTTAATTATTTTAAGTATAATTAAAAATTTGTTATTAAAATAAATTTACAGCTGGGCTCAGTGGTGCACACCTATAATTCTAGCAGCTCTGAAGGCTGAGGCAGGAGGATCTTGAGTTCAAGGCCAGCCTCAGCAAAAGGTGAAACACTGGGGCTGGGGCTGGGCCTCAGTCATAGCACACTTGCCTGGCATGTGAGAGGCACTGGGTTCAATTCTCAGCACTACATATAAATAAATAAATGAATGAATAAAGGTCTATCAACAACTTAAATATATATATATTATATTATATATATACTTTATATATTTGTATATATAAAGTGTGTGTGTGTATACACACACACACACACACACACACACACACATACATAAATAAAGTGAGGCACTAGGCAACTCAGTGAGACCCTGATGGGGATGTGGCTCAGTGGTTGAGTGCCCCTGAGTTCAATCCCCGGTACCAAAATTTAAAATAAATAAATTTACAAGCTTTTGTGTGTTTTTTGTTTGCATCAAAAGTTGTTGTAGTGGGCTGGGGTTGTGGTTCAGCAGTAGAACACTTATCTTGCAGGTTTGAGGCACTGGGTTTGATCCTCAGCATCATATAAAAATAAGTAAACAAAATAAAGGTATTGTGTCCATCTACAACTAAAAAAAAATATTTCTTTAAAAAGTTGTTTTGTTACTGGGGATTGCACCCAGCGGCATAGCATCTTGCTAAAAAGAAAATGAAAATAAATTCTGCACAGATATGTAATCATAAACTCTCAACCCTAATTTCCACATGAAATATTTTTTATTTGATTAATTCTCTGATCTACTTCTCACAGTGGCTGTTCTAATTCTTCATTGAGACTCTAAAAGCTCTGAACCCATCATTCTGATAAGATCCTTCCTATTCTACCCAAAACAAAAAGCCATTGGGTTGGGTTGGGGATGTGGCTCAAGCGGTAGCGCACTCGCCTGGCATGCGTGCGGCCCGGGTTCGATCCTCAGCACCACATACAAACAACGATGTTGTGTCTGCCGAGAAATGAAAAATAAATATTAAAAAAAATTCTCTCTCTCTCTCTCTCTTTAAAAAAAAAAAAAGCCATTGGGTTTACCCACCCCCACTGCTCCCATCTCCAAAGACCACAGCCTCCTGCTTTCCTTTCACCCTGCCTCCTACCATGTATAAGCTCCCTGCCTATGCTCTCCATCCCAGTTTCTATGGCTCCTTCAGATCTTTCTATAACAATCAGTCCCTCTTTTTCATGCATTCTCAATCTCTCTCTCTCTCTCTCTCTCTCTCTCTCTCTCTGGATTTTACAGTCTGCTTTTCAACATGTACAAACTCTTATTCTAGGGTAAGAGGAGCCTCGCATTTGACTTCTCAGTTATAATTCCTCTTTATATTTTACATTGTTTTTCATTTCACACTTTTAGAATAAGTGATCTATTCTTTTTTTTTTTAGAGAGAGAGAGAGAGAGAGAGAATTTTAATATTTATTTTTCAGTTCTCGGCGGACACAACATCTTTGTTGGTATGTGGTGCTGAGGATCGAACCTGGGCCGCACGCATGCCAGGCGAGCGCGCTACCACTTGAGCCACATCCCCAGCCCAATGATCTATTCTTAAAGTACTACATCTCCCCACCACTATCTCCTTATGGTCAGGCATTAATGAAAACTGGTAGCAGCAATAGCAAAACTTGGCCTGGAGGAAAGTGGCTAAAATAAAGACTGGATAAAAGCTGTTTGAGACAACCCAATCAATAAATGGGCTAAGGAGCTGAACAGACACTTCTCAGAAGAAGATATATATTTGATCAACAAATATATGAAAAAATGTTCAATATCTCTAGTAATTAGAGAAATGCAAATCACTACTCTAAGATATCATTTTACGCCAGTCAGATGTGGGGGAAAAAGCATACTCAATGTATTGCTGGTGAGACTGCAAATTGGTGCAACCAATCTGGAAAGCAGTATGCAGATTCCTTAGAAAACTTGGAATGGAATCACCATTTGACCCAGCTATCCCACTCCTTGATCTATATCCAAAGGACTTAAAATCAGCATACTATAGTGATGCAGCCACATCAATGTTTATAGCAGTTCTTTTCCCAATAGCTAAACTGTGGAAGCAAACTAGTTGCCCTTTAACAGATGAATGGACAAAGAAACTGTGGTATATATACACAATGGAATATTATTCAGCATTAAAAGAGAATAAAATTATAGGATTTGCAAGTAAATGGATGGAGTTGGAGAATATTATGTTAAGTGAAGTAAGCCAATCCCCAAAAACCAAAGACTGAATTTTTTCTCTGATAAGTGGGATGCTGATCCATAGCGGGATGGGGGGTTAGTGGGGATGGAGGAACTTTGATTGGGCAAAGGGGAGGGAGAGGTGGGGAGGGGGAATGGGGGCAGGGAAGATGGTGGAATGAGATGGACATCATTACCCTAGGTACATGTATGACTGCACATATGGTGTGACACTACATTATGTACAACAGGAGAAATGAAAAATTGTGCTGCAATTGTGTACAATTAATCTAAATGTATTCTGCTGTCATATATATCTAATTAGAATTAAATAATCAATTAATTTTTAAAAAGTTGTTTGAGTAAGTGATTACTTCTTTAGATCTCATTCCCCATTTCCAGATGGTGGCATGACTAGCTCTTTCTCACCACAGTAGAAGTCTGGGAAGCTGGGCTGGGGCCGTTGCTCAGTGTCTGAGCGCTTGCCTAGCAAGTGTGAGCCACTGGGTTTGATCCTTAGCACTGCATTAAAAAATAAACAAATAAAATAAAGGCATGCTGTCTATCTAAGACTACAAAAATTAAAAATTAACAAAACAGTCATGAAGCTGATTTTCTGGACAGGATATGATGAGGACCTGCGGACTGGGGATGCCAGTTATAGTTAAAGGCTTGTATATTGGAAAAACAGGAAGCTCAAAGTACTATGAATATATATAATATATATTTTATTATATATACACATAGAGAGAGATGCCTATGTAGATATATATACACTAATATAGATAATTAGTATATATTATAATTATATAATACATATTATATATTACATAGATATATTTATATATATATATATATATATATATATATATATATATATATATATATAATTAGTGAGAGAGAGAGAGAGAGAGACTCCCCAGTATTTCATCCCCACATTGCTTCCCCACACACTGGACCTCTACTCCTCAGGCAGGAAATGCAAGACACTTTTTAGGAATCTGACTCTCAAGAGAACAATCTAAAGATAGTGACGTCAGAACTGGGAATGTAGTTCAGTGGTAGTGTGCCTGCCTATCATGTGCAAAGTTCCTGAGTTCAATCCCCAGTACTAAAAAAATTTTAAAAATTAAAAATAAAAACTAAAGATACTGACATTAGGGGTTTCCCCAACAAACAGCTTGTGTACATCTGCTCAGAAAAAAAATCAAAATCAATAACCCAACTTATGTTCAAATTTCCAATCAGTTCTTCAACCTATTATGAGAAGACACTGAGAATTCTACCTATGAAAAAAGCCTATAATATGAGAAACATGGATCAAAGCAACAAATAGGAAAAAAAATAGAGAGAGAAAGGAAAATAAAGCTTCTGCAGAAAGAAAAAAAATTTTCAGAGAGAAGAGAGAATAACATATCCATAAAAGAAAAATAGGATGTCATTAATAAATCAATAAATGAAAGGAATATTCAAAGGGGAAAAAATGAATGTTGAAAATTAAATGCATAATAACAGAAATTTCAGTAAAGCCAAAGAAAATTTTCTAATTATAAAATTACTTAAAGATGGAAAATAAGATATAAGATATAAGAAGATTTGATGATCAGTCCAAACAGTAAGTATCATCATCAGAATAATAGGAGTCCCAGGAAAAGTAGAAGGGAGGGAATCATTAATGAAATAATTCAAGAAAATTTCCCAGAAGTGAGGTATGTAGGGTTTCTAGATTTGAAAACATGGCAAAATTTTGAAGTGACTGAAGTTTCAGGAGTTGAGGACCACCTGGTGAAGAACTTTTTAAGCCATTGCAAGGAGCTTAAATTTTCTGCTGTAAGAACTTGGGATCCAGCAGAGACTTTTAAGGAGAAATGACTCAGATGGTACGTGGAGTGCTGAGGTGCTGACCTCGAGGACACCAGCACTCCTTATCAGAAATCTCTAGCTAGCTGATTACCTTTATTTTGTAGTTATGTCAAATGCAGTTGCAAGCAGTTTTGTTGATTTGTTTTTTGTTTTTGTTTTTGATGTTTGATTTTGTACTGGGCCTTATACATGATAAGCACACATTCTACCTCTCAGCTACCCTCCAGCTTCATCAAATTCAGTTATTTTTCATTTCACAAGTTCTATCAGAATCAATATTTTAAAATATAGGAAATTTATTGGTTGAAGACATATTTAAACCTAGGAAAAAAATTACTTTCCTCCCTCCCAGAAACAAAAGCTAAGGTCAGGCAGAAATCTTAGCTTTGCTGCCAGAGTGGTGCTGATTTCAGCATAAAGTCATCCTTCAGTTGAGAGGCCCTGCCACCCATCAATGATGTTCACTTTGGTTAATTAGAAATACTAAAACAACATGGGAATAATTTTGCTAGCCTAAAAGAGCATGAATAAATTATATAAAAGCCATGAGTAAACGGAAGATTCACATTAGCTTTTCATAATGGTTCCCATCTCAACTTCACAGACTTGAAAAGACTCCAACATTCAATGTAATAGAAAATCAGAAAAAGAATCAACTAGGCCCAACCACACTTCAGATATACAACTAGCTCTTGTGAAAGAGACTGTGGGGGTAAGGGATCAGTTTTGCTGAAACATATTTTGGCCATGTTATCATATGTACTTAAATGGAAATAAGGAGTAAATTTTTGGTCAAGGATGCAGAGTGCCCTGTCCTTAAGAATAAATTATTTTCCCTCCAGGACCCATTTCAGAGGTCAGAGGTGGATGAGGGAGACAACAGTAAACTACCCTTCTTTCAGATATGGAAGGATAAAAAAAAAAGTAGCTTTTCTCTCCAGACTGAATATTTTCACAAAGGGGAGAATAAAATTGTGTTATAATGTTGTTTACCTCCTTCCCTAAGGGCAACAATCACATATTTGGTCAGGGCTGTTATTAGGGAATGCAGGATACTGAGGAAAAAAAATATATAGGACTTCTGTCTATATAAATAATTTAATTAACTCAAAATCAGGCTATCAGCACAATTCTAGTAGCTCAATATCAGGCAATTCCATAAAAGAAATACCTTGCTGGCTAGAGAGTATCCAAACTCCAGGCTACATTTCTGGAACTTGGAGCCAGCCATGGGACCCAGTATGACCTCACAGCATAAGTCCATAGTTCCTCAGAATATTTGATCAACTCCATGTATAGGATAGAAATAAATAATTAGAAAGTGAGATTTAAAATGGTTCAATTTTCAGTAGCATCAAAACCATAAAATACTGAGGTATAAATTTAACAAAGCCTAAGTAAAATCTATACCCTGAAAACTACAAAATATTTTTCAGATATATTTTAAAAGACTTAAGCGAAGGGAGAGATTTAACATATTCATGGATAAGAAAACTCAATATTGTAAAGTGAAAATTCTCCTTGAATTTTACTATAAATTTGATCAGGTTTTTTTTGTTTGTTTTTAAATATTTTTTAATTATAGATGGGCACAGTAACTTTATTTTGCTTATTTATTTTTTTATGTGGTGCTGAGGATCAAACCCAGTACCTCATATGTGAGAGGCAAGTGCTCTACCACTGAGCCACAACCCCAGCCTTTTGTTTGTTTGTTTGCTTTTTAGTTGTTGATAGACCTTTATTTTATTTATTTATATGCAGTGTTGAGGACTGAACCCAGTGCCTCACACATGCCAGGCAAGTGCGCTACCACTCAGACCCATCCCCAGCCCAGTTTGTTTTTTTACAGTAGTTTATTAAAACTATGGAAATGCAAAATATCTAGAACTAGAATGGGCAAAAAAAAAAAAAAAATCCTGAAAAAATAAACAAGCTGGAGGATTTGTACTGACTTCAAGACTTACATTAAAACTATAGTATTAGGACTATGTGCTATTGGCATAAAAAACATACAGATCACTGAAACTGAATAGAGAATCCACAAATAGACTCATGTGTGTATGATGATTTAAAAGCACCAAAGACTCTAATAGGAAAAGGAAACATTTCCACCAAATAGTACTAGAATAGATGACTATCTATATAAAGGTAATGAACTTCAATCCCTATCTCACGCCATACATAAAAATTAATTCATGGGATTCCAACATGACGGCGGGCGCGGAGAGATCAAGTCTCTGACCTCTTCAGCTGTGCGGGCATAGGGAGTCATAAACAACCTAAATCTGTTTGCTCAGGATCACTAGGCAATGCTGAGCTGACGTGGATCTGGGGTGAACAGTCTGGGCCTCTCAGAACACACACTGAGCCCGGATCGGCTGAATTCAAGCTCCCGTTCGCCTGCTTCCCGCAGACAAACAGCTGTGACTCAGCACTAATCCATCTGGCTGAAACAACTGGTCAGCCCTTCTCATCCTATGGAGGTAAATGCCTACCGAGCCTTCATAGGTAGTGGCCACAGGTTTGAAACGGGGCTTGGGAGAGACAGTAAGGACCCACCCGTTGCATCGGTCGCCCGGCAAAGGGAAACGAACTGTCGCCATTTGCAAGAGACACCACCATGGCAGAGAACTGACGTCATCAGACTGCGGCGGAGGAGATAACTTCATTGAAACCTGCGGCTACAGGTGTGTAATGCCGTAGCCTTCCCTCTCCACACATCGGGGAAACCTTAAGGGCCCCTCCCAGCTCTCCCGTAAGGGCCGCTCCCAGCTCTCCCGTGAGCACGATAGCCAGCCCGAGGGAATCAGAGGTGGCGCGGGACCCGCAGCGCAGAACTACCGCTCCCACCAGGGCTGACTGCTGAGGCCTCTTGCACCAGCTACCGGGGGCGTGGCTACCGGAGGGCAAGTAAAACTCGCTGAGGATTCTCAGCCCCAAGCTCTACAAACTTAGGGTCTGAGGGAATGGCAAACTGGAAGAATGTGCCCAGTCATTCATGAAAACAGGGCTCCCGGGAGCAGCAGACCTGGCGTGTAGCCAGTATTGTGGTGAGCGGCACCCATGAGAGGGGCCTGGCTAGAGGAAAAGTGAGAAGTGACTAGACACAAGAGGAGGCCCTAGGCACTCAGGATTGGAGACTCGCCCAGTCTGGGAGGAGCTGCTGCACAGTGATTGGTTCCCGCGTATTGACAGGAGAAACTTGGCCTGGTGGGCACAGCGCCACCTACTGGAAGAAGAGTTAATCAAACTCTAAGACTGCATTTATTAGTTTTTTTTCTTTTTTTCTTTTCTCTTTTTTTTTTTTTGATTTGGGTTTTTCTTTCATTTTCATTTTTCTTTCTTGTTGGTTTTTTAAATTTTTTTTACAATTTTTTTAAATTATTTTTCCTTCTAATTTTAATTTTAATTTTTTTTATTATTTTTTTTAATTTTTTTTTCTTTTTTTATTTCCTATTTTTTTTCTTCTTTTGTCTTTTGATTTCTCTTATCCCCCCTTCCTTGAATTCTACCTGCTTACTCTCATTCTCTTTAGTGACTTCTTCCCTTCCCTTCTAATACCTTTCCTCCCAAGCATCAAATAAATTTATAGGAGTAAACAGTAACTCAGCAGTCAAACAGAACAAGAAGTAACATGAGCAGCTTCAAAAAGCAAGGAAGAAAAGGAGTACAAACAATGCAGGACAGCCTAAATATTCAGGAGGACCTAGAGTCATCAGAAAAATGGTCATATAAAGAACTCAAGGAACACCTTAGACAGATGGAATGGAACCTTAAAGAGGATACAAGACAGCAAATTCAAGCAGCGAAAGAACACATTGAGAATGAATTACATAAACAGATAAAAGAAGAAGTTAAGCATCTTTATCAGGAGATAGAGATTATAAAAAATAATCAAACAATAATTCTAGAAATGAAGGAAACGATAAACCAAATTAAAAACTCAATTGAGAGTATCACTAACAGAGTGGAGCAAGTAGAAGCCAGAACGTCAGATAATGAAGACAAAATATATCATCTTGAAAAGAGTCTAGCCAACTCAGAAAGGCTGGTAAAAAATCACGAGAAAAACATCCAAGAGTTATGGGATAACATAAAAAAAACAAACTTACGAGTCATCGGGATAGAAGAAGGTACAGAGATTCAAACCAAGGGAATGAGTAACCTGCTGAATGAAATAATTACAGAAAACTTTCCAGAAATAAAAAAGGAAACAGATATACAAATTGAAGATGCATACAGGACACCGAGCACACAAAATCACAGTAGACCAACGCCAAGACACATTGTTATGAAGATATCCAATATACAGAACAAAGAGAAAATATTAAAAGCTACAAGAGAAAGGAGACAGATTACATTCAGGGGTAAACCAATAAGGTTAACAACGGATTTTTTATCACAGACACTGAAAGCAAGAAGGTCATGGAACAATGTATTTCAAACACTGAGAGACAATGGATGCCAACCAAGAATTCTGTATCCAGCAAAATTAAGCTTCAGGTATGACAACGAAATAAAAATCTTTCATGATAAGCAAAAGTTAAAAGAATTTGCAGCCAGAAAACCAGCATTGCAAAGCATTTGAGCAAAATACTACACGAGGAAGAAATGAAAAACAATAACCAAAACCATCAGTGGGAAGTGCCTCGGTAAAGACAGAGGGCGAGGGGAAAGATAATCATGGAGAAACAAAATAAATTTTTTTAAAAAAGGATAAATAATCAAACATGGATGGAAGTACAAACCATATATCAATAGTAACTCTGAATGTTAATGGCTTAAACTCTCCAATAAAGCGACATAGGCTGGTATCATGGATTAAAAAAACAAATCCAACAATATGCTGCCTCCAGGAGACACATCTGATTGGAAAAGACATACACAGGCTGAAGGTGAAAGGATGGGAAAAAATATACCACACACACGGTCCTCGTAAGCAAGCAGGGGTGGCCATCCTCATATCGAATAAAATCGACTTCAAGACTAAGTTAATCAAAAGGGATAAAGAAGGACATTATATAATGTTAAAAGAAACCATTCACCAACAAGACATAACAATTATCAATATTTATGCACCAAATAATGGTGCTGCGACATTCATAAAACAAATTCTCCTCAAGTTCAAGAATCAAATAGACCACAACACAATAATTATGGGTGACTTCAACACACCTCTCTCACCATTGGACAGATCCTCCAAACAAAAGTTGAATAAAGAAACTATAGAACTCAATATCACAATCAATAACCTAGACTTAACTGACATATATAGAATATATCAACCATCATCAAATGGATATACTTTTTTCTCAGCAGCACATGGATCCTTCTCAAAAATAGACCATATATTATGCCATAGGGCAACCCTCAGTAAATATAAAGGGGTGGAGATAATACCATGCATTTTATCTGATCATAATGAAATGAAACTGGAAATCAATGATAAAAGAAGGAAGGAAAAATCCTACATCACATGGAAAATGAACAATATGTTACTGAATGATCAATGGGTTACAGAAGACATAAAGGAGGAAATCAAAAAATTCTTAGAGATAAATGAAAATACAGACACAACATATGGGAATCTATGGGACACAATGAAAGCAGTTTTAAGAGGAAAATTCATCGCCTGGTGGTCATTCCTCAAAAAAAGAAAAAACCAACAAATAAATGAGCTCACACTTCATCTCAAAGCCCTAGAAAAGGAAGAGCAAAACAACAGCAAATGTAGCAGAAGGCAAGAAATAATTAAAATCAGAGCGGAAATCAATGAAATTGAAACAAAAGAAACTATTAAAAAAATTAACAAAACTAAAAGTTGGTTCTTCGAAAAAATAAATAAGATCGACAGACCTTTAGCCATGCTAACGAAGAGAAGAAGAGAGAGAACTCAAATTACTAACATACGGGATGAAAAAGGCAATATCACAACAGATGCTACAGAAATACAGAAGACAATTAGAAATTATTTTGAAAACCTATATTCCAATAAAATAGAAGATAGTGAAGACATCGATAAATTTCTTAAGTCATATATGATTTGCCCAGACTGAGTCAGGAGGATACACACAATTTGAACAGACCAATATCAATGGATGAAATTGAAGAAGCCATCAAAAGACTAACAACCAAGAAAACCCAGGACCGGATGGGTATACAGCGGAGTTTTACAAAACCTTTAAAGAAGAATTAATACCAATACTTTTCAAGTTATTTCAGGAAATAGAAAAAGAGGGAGCTCTTCCAAATTCATTCTATGAGGCCAACATCACCCTGATTCCAAAACCAGACAAAGACACCTCAAAGAAAGAAAACTACAGACCAATATCTCTAATGAACCTAGATGCAAAAATCCTCAATAAAATTCTGGCGAATCGAATACAAAAACATATCAAAAAAATTGTGCACCATGATCAAGTAGGATTCATCCCTGGGATGCAAGGCTGGTTCAACATACGGAAATCAATAAATGTTATTCACCACATCAATAGACTTAAAAATAAGAACCATATGATCATCTCGATAGATGCGGAAAAAGCATTCAACAAAGTACAGCATCCCTTTATGTTCAAAACATTAGAAAAACTAGGGATAACAGGAACTTACCTCAATATTGTAAAAGCTATCTATGCTAAGCCTCAGGCTAGCATCATTCTGAATGGACAAAAGTTAAAGGCATTCCCTCTAAAATCTGGAACAAGACAGGGATGCCCTCTATCACCACTTCTATTCAATATAGTTCTTGAAACACTGGCCAGAGCAATTAGACAGACGAAAGAAATTAAAGGCATAAAAATAGGAAAAGAAGAACTTAAATTATCACTATTTGCAGATGACATGATTCTATACCTAGAAGACCCAAAAGGGTCTACAAAGAAACTACTAGAACTAATAAATGAATTCAGCAAAGTGGCAGGATATAAAATCAACACGCATAAATCAAAGGCATTTCTGTATATCAGCGACAAAACTTCTGAAACGGAAATGAGGAAAAACACTCCATTCACAATATCCTCAAAAATAAAATAAAATACTTGGGAATCAACCTAACAAAAGAGGTGAAAGATTTATACAATGAAAACTACAGAACCCTAAAGAGAGAAGTAGAAGAAGATCTTAGAAGATGGAAAAATATACCCTGTTCATGGATAGGCAGAACTAACATCATCAAAATGGCGATATTACCAAAAGTTCTCTATAGGTTTAATGCAATGCCAATCAAAATCCCAACGGCATTTCTTGTAGAAATAGAGAAAGCAATCATGAAATTCATATGGAAAAATAAAAGACCCAGAATAGCAAAAGCAATTCTAAACAGGAAGTGTGAATCAGGCGGTATAGCGATACCAGATTTCAAACTATATTACAGAGCAATAGTGACAAAAACAGCATGGTACTGGTACCAAAACAGGCAGGTGGACCAATGGTATAGAATAGAGGACACAGAGACTAATCCACAAAGTTACAACTATCTTATATTTGATAAAGGGGCTAAAAGCATGCAATGGAGGAAGGATAGCATCTTCAACAAATGGTGTTGGGAAAACTGGAAATCCATATGCAACAAAATGAAACTGAATCCCTTTCTCTCGCCATGCACAAAAGTTAACTCAAAATGGATCAAGGAGCTTGATATCAAATCAGAGACACGGCATCTGATAGAAGAAAAAGTTGGCTACGACCTACATACTGTGGGGTCGGGCTCCAAATTCCTCAATAGGACACTCATAGCACAAGAGTTAACATCTAGAATCAACAAATGGGACTTACTCAAACTAAAAAGTTTTTTCTCAGCAAAAGAAACAATAAGAGAGGTAAATAGGGAGCCTACATCATGGGAACAAATCTTTACTCCTCACACTTCAGATAGAGCCCTAATATCTAGAGTATATAAAGAACTCAAAAAATTAGACAATAAGATAACAAATAACCCAATCAACAAATGGGCCAAGGACCTGAACAGACACTTCTCAGAGGAGGATATACAATCAATCAACAAGTACATGAAAAAATGCTCACCGTCTCTAGCAGTCAGAGAAATGCAAATCAAAACCACCCTAAGATACCCTTTCACTCCAGTAAGATTGGCAGCCACTATGAAGTCAAACAACAACAAGTGCTGGCGAGGATGTGAAAAAAAGGGTACACTTGTACATTGCTGGTGGGACTGCAAATTGGTGCGGCCAATTTGGAAAGCAGTTTGGAGATTCCTGGGAAAGCTGGGAATGGAACCACCATTTGACCCTGCTATTGCCCTTCTCGGACTATTCCCTGAAGACCTTAAAAGAGCATGCTACAGGGATACTGCCACATCGATGTTCATAGCAGCACAATTCACAATAGCTAGACTGTGGAACCAACCCAGATGCCCTTCAATAGATGAATGGATTAAAAAATGTGGCATCTATACACAATGGAGTACTATGCAGCAATAAAAAATGACAAAATCACAGAATTTGCAGGGAAATGGATGGCACTAGAGCAGATTATGCTTAGTGAAGCTAGCCAATCCCTAAAAAACAAATGCCAAATGTCTTCTTTGATATAATGAGAGCAACTATGAACAGAGCAGAGAGGAAGAGCAGGAAGAAAAGATTAACATTAAACAGAGACATGAGATGGGAGGGAAAGGGAGAGAAAAGGGAAATTGAATGGAAATGAAGGGAGACCCTCATTGCTATACAAAATTACATATAAGAGGTTGTGAGGGGAATGGGAAAATAAACAAGGAGAGAAATGAATTACAGTAGATGGGGTAGAGAGAGAAGATGGAAGGGAGGGGAGGGGGGATAGTAGGGGATAGGAAAGGTAGCAGAATACAACAATTACTAATAGGGCATTATGTAAAATTGTGGATGTGTAACCGACGTGATTCTGCAATCTGCATTTGGGGTAAAATTGGGGGTTCATAACCCACTTCAATCTAATGTATGAAATATGATATGTCAAGAGCTTTGCAATGTTGTGAACAACCAATAAAAAAAAGAATACATATATAATTGCATTTATATGAAATTTTAAATCAGGCAAAACTCACCTAAAGTGAAAATAATAATCAGAATAGTGATTGGGAGTCAGAGAGAGGAACTGATACAGAAAAGACACAATAGAGTTTCCTATATCATGATAAGGATGTGGGTTATAAAGGTGTATCTTCTTGTCAAAATTATACAATTCTTTTTAAAATTTCTTTTTATATGTAAATTTACTTTAAAAATAAGTGCAAAAACAAAAATATAATAACAATTGGGGATGAGTGGATGGAGACAGATAAAACAAAAGTAGAAGAAAGTTGATAATCACTGGAGGCAAGTGACACCAAGTTTGTTATGTGATCCGGTTTACTTTGTATATGTTTGAATTTTTCATACTAAAAAGCCTTAATATTAATGGATAAAGAAACTGGCATATAAAGAAGAATGAAATTATGGCATTTACAGGTAAATGGACAAAGTTGGAGAATATCATGCTAAGTGAAGCAAGTCAATCCCCAAAAAACAAAGGCCAAATGTTTTCTCTGATAAGAGGATGCCGATCCATATTGGGTTGGGGGGGCAGCAAGGGAAGAATGGAGGAACTTTAGATTGTGCAGAGGGAAAGGGTGAGAGTGGGGAGATGGTGTAATGAGATGAACATTATTACCCCTATGTATGGGTATGATTGCATGAATGGTGCAACTCTACATCATGCACAACCAGAGAAATGAAAAGTTGTGCTCTTTTTGTGTAAAAAATAAAGTAAAATAAATTAATTTTAAAAATAAAGAGCCTTAAAAATCAGGGTGGGTATTTTTTTCCCCACAGTTTTTATTGGTGCATTTCAGTTGTACATATGGATGGGATTTGTTGTTACATGTTTATACATATACACAATACACAAAACAACAATATAATTTGACTATATATACAGGGTGGGTGCTTATGGGTTATGCCTGTAATCCCAGCTACTCAGGAGGCTGAGGCAGGGAGATTGCAAGTTTGAGGCCAATCTCCAAAACTTAGCAAGATCCTGTCTCAAAAATAAATAAATAAGAGTTTAAAATCAGCTGGAACGGCAATATTTCCCGGTTAGACCATTGTGGTTTATCAAACAGTTCATTTTCCCATCACCTAAGGATTATTTCAAACCTCCTCTTCCTCTCACTTCAACCCTTTCTCCTCCTAAAACTTTTATTCTCAGAAGATGACCTGGTCTCCTCTATCACACAGAAAATAGTCATCACATAGGGACTCTTTTGACATCCAACCACTAAACTCAACAGCATTTGCATCCATGCCTTTCTCCTTCCCTCCTGTTCCAAATAAAGGGAAAAGCAACACTTCTTTTGTTCAGTGTCAGTCCCTCTACTGAGGCCCTAGAGCTTCCCTCTGACTCCTCTCTCACTTTTTCAGAGACCTTGTGTCTTTATTACTTTTTCCTGCTCTCTGCTAGCTCCCTCCATTAATATCCAACCACTCAACTCTCTCCATCCTAAAAACAAAACATAAAATGTTGACTCCACATTTCCCCCCATCACTGCCTTCCTCAAGCAAATTTCTTTTTCTTTTCTTTTCTCTATCTCTATTTATTTGTTTGTTTGTTTATTTATTTATGTATTTATTTTTGGTACCAGGATTAAACTCAGGGGCACTCAACCACTGAGTTACATCCCCAGCCCTATTTTGTATTTTATTTAGAGACACGATCTCACTGAGTTGCTATGCACCTTGCTGTTGCTGAGGCTGGCTTTGAATTTGCGATCCTCCTGTCTCAGCCTCCCAAGCTGCTTTTCCTCTCTTTTTTATTTGTGTGTAGGGGCAGTACTGGGGATTGAATCTAGGGGCACTGTACCACTTAGCTACATCCCTGATTCTTTTTATTTTTTATTTTGAGACAGAGTTCACTAAGTTGCCCTGGCTGGCCTTGAACTTCTGATCCTCCTGCCCCAGCCACCCAAGTAAACTGGGATTACAGGTATGTACTACTGTGCCTGGCTACAATTTCTTGAAAGAACTGTGATACTAACTGTCTCAACTTTTTCCCATTTCATTCAACTTTAACCACTTTGTTTAATTTCTACTTCCATCACTTCATTCAAATAGCTCTTACTAAGAGCACCAATTTTTCAGTCCTTGCCTTGCTTGAACACATGACAGCATTTGACATCCCCTCCTTATCAAAAGCCTTTTCAAGATTTCTGTGACACTGTATTCCCTGACCTAAGTCTCATTTGCTAACCTAATCTCCTGTCAGAACTTTACAGGCTAGAGTTTCCTAGGTCTAGGTCTTACACTTCTCTCAACACATGGTACCTCTCCTAAGTATTCTCATTGCCCCCATCCATGTGCTAATGACTCCATGGACATCTCTACCCCATACCTCCCTTTTAAACCCCAGAACTATATATTCAACTTTTACAGTGTCCTTGGATGCCCTGTGAGCATCTCAAACACTGTATATCCAAAGTTACTCTCGATTCCCCCTATAAGCCTGTTGCTCTCTAAGACTTCCTGAATCAGCATCTGGAACCACTTTCCATATAATTGCTCATGCCAGAGTTCTAGGCATTCATGGTTTTTATATTTCCCTCACCACTCATCAAATTTTAGAGATGCTACCTCTTAAATAGTTCTCAAATCTTATCTTTGGTTCACCCTACTCTAAGCCACCATCCCCTCTTTTAGTCTCTAGCTTGCCTATTGACCACCCTGCCTTCAGTCTCAGACTTCTTCAGTCTTTGCTATGCCCAACAGTCAGAGTGGTATTTCTAGATTTCTATTTGATCATTTTCTCTATCCCTTGGTTAATATCCACATACTAAGTGAATAATTGAAATTACAAGGTCTTGTCTTTTCTTTTCTCCTAAGTTTACTTCTCTTAGCTGAATTTACTTATTCTGTAGTGTTGGGAAAGTGTTTCCAAAAACACAGTAACACTCTTAAAGAAGTTTGTATTGCCTTTATAAAGTCTCCAATTTTTGTGAAGATTTGAATAAAGTGTTTTGACGTTTCTCAGATTTCTTAGGGCCTTCATTTTAAGTATTTCTTCTTAAAGGGGCTCTTGACACCTCTCACTCCTCTTTCTGGCCTTGGAGTCTTTGTCCTGTATTCTCCCTCTTCTCCTAACTAATCAGACATCAAAAGGCTCTTTGTCAGAGCAGATCTCTGACAGAGAAAGAAGATAAGGGAGTACCTTATATTATATTTTATAGAGGAAGATAACAAAGAGTGAGACTCAGCCTTTAGTCCTAAGAGCTGGGGCTGGTGTTCCGCAGAGATGACAACAAAGAAGACAATGAAACAATAAAGAAGGGCTGGGGTAATGGCTCAGCGGTAAAGCACTCGCCTAGCACGTTTGAGGCCCTGGGTTCAATCCTCAGCACCACATATTATGCTCAACTATAAAATAAATATTTAAAAAAAGAAACAATAAAGAAGAATGGTTACCTATGAGACTTCTGTTGTACAGTATATTCTTCTAGACCCCTGGTAAAATATCCATTCACCACACACACTTGTGAAATGGTCTTGCCTCCATTCTGAGAGCACCTATTTAACACTGAGATTACCTACTTGTTCATACTTAATACAGAAGAAAATTAAATGAGCTATAATAATATTTAGAGTAAATGCTATGTTGTTAATATATGAGACTTGGGCTGGGCTTGTTGCTGCTTGCCTTGCACAGATGAGACACTGGGTTTGATCCTCAGCACCACATAAAAATAAATAAATAAAATAATTGTATAAAAAATATATATATGAGACTTGCTTTTAGAACTCAACTTTTGAGTTCTTTTTAACATCCAGAAACCTCTATCAGTTATGAGTCATGAAAACAATATTAGTAGAAATCAAAGAAAGAGAAAAATTATTCTTATCCCATCATGGCAACAAATCAAACTCTTTGTTGTTTCCTGTCCTGTATCTTTGCCTATGTATCTACCAGGCATTTAAATTGCAAATATCTAAATAAGAAAGGCATTGCCAAAAAGTCTAGATGTTGGACTAGCTTCAGAAAAGGCTTAACCCAGCTGTACAAACTAAATCACCAAGTACCCGGTTTCTCTCAGCTCTTCTATTCCACTTGTCACTATGTTGACTTTATCTTTGCATTCTTCAGTTGCCCTGGAGAGTTGCAGTCTAAAGATAAAAATTGTTGTTGTTGTTGTTTTTCCCCTCTGCTCTCATACTCAACATGGTACACTTTTTCCCACACTATAAGCAATTCTCCAGCAGACACCAACTGGGAATCCTATAATTCAATTTAATTCTTTTTTTAAAAATTATTTTCTTAGTTGAAGTTGGATGCAATACCTTTATTTGATTTGTTTATTTTTATATGGTGCTGAGGATCGAACCCAGTACCTTGCACGTGCTAGGCAAGCACTCTACCGCTGAGCCACAACCCCAGCACCTCAATTTAATTCTTAAGCTGTTTACCTGGAGACAGTGTCAGATCCCACAGGTTGAAGGCTCAGTTGCATAAGAAGAGTGCTCCCCTTCTGACACCAGTAGCAATATTTCCCATTATCACACATTACCAAAACAGGAGATTATCTTTGTGACTCCCAGAGAACTGAAAGTTTTTCTTTCCCAGAAACCCTAATAAATAGGCTCTGAAGGGTTACCTACTCATCTAATTTGGCCAGGAAGAAGTTCAGATTGACCTGAGTCATCAGGACTCCCTCCCATGGCTGAAAAATAGAGATCATTTCTTCCCACACAAAATCTACATGATTTTAAGGTAAAAAAGAAGTAGGAATGCTTAGCAGTATGAACAATATGTACTTGTTGCCACATACCAACTCAATTTGTTTTGCATGGTTATAATCATGACTTGGCTGTGATTTTCTGCCACAGTCTGGCTGGGCATAGAATCACGAGCCACTCAAGCAGGAACAAAACTTTATTTTTGAAAATGCCGCCAATACCCCCTACGCCTCTGGCAAGCAAAGCGGTCCACCCACGCGCTCGTGTCCACCGGAACCGGGGCCCAGGACCTCCCCCGGAATTCCCTCCTACTATCCTTCCCCAACCAATGGGAACTCTCCAGGAGTCCCGTAACATGAGTCCGGTAGCAGGCCAAGGTGAACAGCAGGAGTCCAATTTCCATATGAATGTAAATCTTAACATAATCATCATCTCAATGGCTAGCTGGCGTCACCTTACAACCAAAAGTGCCATGCATCATATTATTTGGTTGTGGCTCCTAGCAATTTTCTATTCTGTTTTTTAAATATAATATTTTATAGAATTATATTTCAATGTTTGAGACTGATAATATGAATACTTTCAATGTTCTTACATTTATGTCATTTCTGTGATTCTGTCATTATTTAAACTTAACTGTGAAATACGGTTTACACAAATAAAAATTCTAGTGACAAATTGTTTAGATAATATGAGCAAGTAAAATAAATCAAATCTGGAAACTGGTGTATCATAACAATGATCATAACATATCTTTTGTGTGCTAAAATGTTTAAGGCCAAGAATTTAAGTTCAATATGCATTCACTGAGTTATTCATTTATTTAACAGACATTCAATGAATGCTCATGTGTGCCTTTGTGTGCTAGAGCTGTAGGAAATACATAGATGAATCAAACCTGGTCCCTAACCTCAAGGGCATGCCTGGGTTTTATCAGCATTTTCCCCAAATCTCATTCTATTTCATAATCTTATTTTCAGTATGTTTTACTTTGATGTAGCAAAATTAAGTAACAGGCTGGGCATGGTTGTGCACGCCTGGAATCCAGTGATTCAGGAGGCCAAACCAGGAAGATCTTAAGTTCAAGGCCAGCCTCAGCAATTTAATGAGGCCCTAAGAAACTTTGAGATCCTTTCTTAAAATAAAAACATGAGGTGGGAGGGAAAGGGAGAGAAAAGGGAAATTGCATGGAAATGGAAGGAGACCCTCATTGTTATACAAAATTACATATAAAATGTTGTGAGGGGAACGGGAAAAAAACAAGGAGAAAAATGAATTACAGTAGATGGAGTAGAGAGAGAATATGGGAGGGGAGGGGAGGGGGGATAGTAGAGGATAGGAAAGGTAGCAGAATACAACAGTTACTAATAGGGCATTATGTAAAAATGTGGATGTGTAACCGATGTGATTCTGCAATCTGTATACGGGGTAAAAATGGGAGTTCATAACCCACTTGAATCTAATGTATGAAATATGATATGTCAAGAGCTTTGTAATGTTTTGAACAACCAAAAAAAAAAAAAGATAAAAAAAAGACCTCAAAAAAAAAAAAAAGAAAAAACATCATTATGTTAATGTTATTAGGAAATATTTAAAATAAGAGGAAAGAGATTTTAATATAGAATTAAAGAGTTTAAATAATATTCATTTTGAATTAGAAATGTGGAATTCATATTTTCCCTTTGAAGAATATGTATTTCTTAACTCTGCTATAAAAGGCCTAAAAGCAATGATATCCAGAAAAAATAAAATGAAAAGGTCTAGGCATGTGGCTCAGTGGTTAAGCACTCCTGGGTTCAGTCCCCAGTACTCCCCCAACCCCAAAACAAAACAAAATAAAACGGTTTTCAGTAACAACCTCAAGTTTTATCTCTGATAATTTTTCTTCCCTGGGACAGCCTGGACATTATTTCAGTCTTCTTCAGACTGACTGTCAAGCCACAGGATTTTGTGTCTGATTGTAAAATAGATCCTCACATACTTGTTTTTATGCTTCCAGAACTTAATTATCAGCACATAATAGACTTCATTAGATGGAGGCAAATACCATACTCCTGGATGCCACTCCTTCACGAATTAATATATTTGTGTGTGTGTGAATTTGTTTTCACTGTGTTTTAGAACATGGGGTGAGAAGTTACTTTGGCAAAATTAATGTATTGTTAAGTGCAATTCTAATCAACCATCAAATTAATTGTAAGTATAACATAATTTAAAAATAATTTAAATATCTTCTAGAAGACTATAAAAACAAATTTTTAAAAATGAGTGAATTTTTTGGGCTGGGGCTGTAGCTCAGTAGCAGAGTGCTTGTCTGGCATGTGTGAGGCACTGGGTTTGATCCTTAGCACCACATAGAAATAAACAAATAAAATAAAGCCATTCTGTCCATTTACAACTACAAATTTTTTTTAAAAAAATAAGTGGATAGGAAAGGCAGCAGAATACAACAGACACTAGTATGGCAATATGTAAATCAATGGAAGTGTAACTGATGTGATTCTGCAATATGTATACGGGGTAAAAATGGGAGTTCATAACCCACTTGAATCAAAGTGTGAAATATGATATGTCAAGAACTATGTAATGTTTTGAACAACCAACAATAAAAATTTTTAAAATTTTTTTAAAAATAAATAAAATAAATTAAAAAAATAAAAATTGACATTTTATCAAAATTGAGATTGGCCCTGTCAAATGTAGAAACAACCACATTTATCTCAAATATTTTCATTAGATTAAACCAAATTGTTTTATCATAAAAATCAAGGAATTTCCATGTCTGTATGTATCACACTTCACTGATATTCTAAATAAATGTTATTTGAAAATTAAAAAAAAATAAGTGGATTAAACTGGGCATTGTGGTGCATGCCTATAATCCCAGCAAATCAGGAGGCTGAGGCAGGAGGATCACAAGTTCAAAGCCAGCCTCAGCAATTTATTGAGACCCTAAGCAACTTATCAAGATCTGTCTCAAAATAAATATAAATAAATAAATAAGGGCCAGAGATATGGTTTAGTGGTTAAATGTCGCAGGTTCAATCCCTGGTACAAAAAAAAAGTGGATTAGCCTGTCACAGAAACTTTAAATATGTTATAAAATTGTAACTAAAATAGAGGTGAATCTTCTTTCCAAATAATATATGTAGATAGTCTCAACTATAGGAGGTGGGGGTGAGGCTTAAAGGAGCTGCTTTTAGAGTGGGTTAGACTTAGTAACTCTCTGTGAAAGGAAGAACAGAAAATAACAACTTTACAGTAGAGAAACCTGACAAACACCACCTTAATTAAGTAATGAAAGTTAATATCATGGGTGATGTCACCATGGATTTCATCTATCATCCCTGATGGGATATGATGAGAAGGGCACTTGCCCTCTGGGATATTCTTTCCAAAAACTTATAAGCTCATTCTAATAATGACAAAACATAGGACAAACCAAAATTAGTAAGAATTCTACAGAATATCTTGCCAGTACTCCTCTAAACTGCCAAGGTCATGAAAAATAAGACTGAGAAACTACATTACAAACCAGAGAGACTCTGAAAACATAGCATTTAAATGCAATGTAGTACCTTGCATTGGATTATGGAACACTAATGGAAAAACTGGTGGAACTCAAAGTCTGGCGCTTATTCTAATTGTCATAATAATGTAGCAATATTAGTTATTTAACTTGGCTAATTTACCATGACAATATAAGATGTTAACAATGGGGACCACTAGGCAAGGGATTTGCTGTATGCTTTTTGTAACTTTTCTATAAATCTAAATTACTTACCAAATTAAAATGAAATCTTGGGCTGGGGTTGTGGCTCAGTGGTAGAGTGCTTACCTAGTATGTGTGAGGTACTGGGTTTGGTTCTCAGCACCAAATAAAATAAATTTTAGAAAAAGAAAAAGGTCCGTTGACAACTAAAAAATATTTTTTAAAAATGAAATATTTTTCTCATTTAAATATTTATTGAACACCTAATATACATCAGACATTATTTTTTAGGTATTAACACTGCCCATGTTTTCAAGGTACTTACCATTGAGTGGGTAATGAGACAGGTGCAGCAGCATTCCATCATCAAATGGAAGTACGAGGTATTGATATGTCCCTACCACATGTATGAACAGCCTTGATTAGAACTAAAGATACAAATGAGTTGTTGAGGGCCACAGCTGAGTGGGGATGATGCATGGCATTTTTGCCAGAAGTAGTGCCTGAGAGGTGACGCCAGCAAGCCATTACGATGATGATTTTTGAGTTCTTTCGGAGTTCCCATTGAGTTCCAGTTGAGCTCTCGAGGGAATTCCTGAAGAGTTCTCATTGGTTGGGGAAGTGCCGGAGCAGGGATTTTCCGGTTGGTGGTTCCTGGAGGAGCCACGTGGGTGGCGTTCAGGAGAGTTCCCAGGGAGCGTGTGTGGACTGTGCTGGTGGAGTTCAGAAATAAAGTTTGTTCCTGCTTCAGTAGCTCGTGATTTGTGCCCAGCCAGACTGCGGCAATGAGTTGCATGAGCAAGTGACTCAGATGCCTATGGTACCTACTCTTGCTACATTTATACCTGTCCTTTAACATATAGCCTATGACCAGTTAAATGAAGGAGAAAAAAAATACAATCCTGGTTTTCTGATGAATCTGACAGTGTTGTGGCAACACCTAAAAGTGAGTGATCACAGTATTACATCCCCATTCAGGGGTGGTACTAAAAGAACAGAAAATTCTCCCATGTGCATAACTTTAAGCAGTGCAACAAGTTGTTCCCTTTGCCTGGAAAGAAAGATAGTCAAAGGCATGCTTTTACACTAATTTAAGGACACAATTAATGAGTAGTTGGGATTTGGAAAAAATGAGCTTGAGGCTGGGAATGCAGATCAGTGGTAGAGTGTTTCCCTAACATGTGTGAGGCCCTGAAAAAGAAGATGGAAGGAAATCTGAGGAATAAAGAATATAAGAATATTTGTATTGCATGTGAATGCCCATCAAATGACAACCATTTCAAAGAAGGCTCTTAATCAGGTGAACAATGTGACATACACTATAGATGTCAATCAGATAACTGTATGTGGGTTTGTCTCTGTGTCTTCTATTCTGTACCGTTGGTCTACATGTCTATTTTGGTGCCAATACCATGCCGTTTTTGTTACTATAGCTTTGTAGTATAGTTCAAGGCCTGATATTGTGATGCCTCCTGCTTCACTCTTCTTGCTAAGGATTGCTTTGGTGATTCTGGGTCTCTTGTTTTTCCAAATGAATTTCAAGATTTCTTTTTCTATTTCTATTAGAGATGACGTTGGGATTTTAATTGGAGTCACATTGAATCTGTATAGCGCTTTGGGTAATATGGCCATTTTGACAATATTAATTTTGCCTATCCAAGAGCATGGGAGATCTTTCCATCTTCTAAGTTCTTCTTCAATTTCTTTTTTTAGTGTTCTGTAGTTTTCATTGTAGAGGTCTTTCACCTCTTTTGTTAAATTGATTCCCAAGTTGGTTTTTGTTTGTTTGTTTGTTTTGTTTGTTTTTTGAGGCTGTTGGGAATGGAGTAGTTTTCCTAGTTTCTCTTTCAGAGGATTCATCACTGATATATAGAAATGCATTTGGTTTATGGGTATTTATTTTAGATCCTTCTACTTTGCTTAATCCATTTATTAATTCTAGAAATTTTCTGGTAGATGTCAATCAGCCTCTTTCTCCAGCACCTACTTCCTGGCAATCTTGCTTAATAGATCAAAATGGCCCTGGAGGCAGGGATAAAAGTTATGCGTGGAGTTATGAATATTGGCTTTCCCTTATCAAGACTTTAGTCATTAATGAGAATTAAACTAGTCAACATTAGAGACCAATAGTAAGTCTTTGAGGGCTGGGGATGTGGCTCAAGCGTTAGCGCGCTGGTCTGGCATGCGTGTGGCCCGGGTTCGATCCTCAGCACCACATATAAACAAAGATGTTGTGTCTGCTGAAAACTAAAGAAAAAAGGGGCTGGGGATGTGGCTCAAGTGGTAGCGTGTTCACCTAGCATGCATGAGGCACTGGGTTCGATTCTCAGCACCACATAAAAATAAAGTGAAGATGTTGTGTCCACCTAGAACTAAAAAATAAATATTTAAAAAAAAAGAAAACTAAAAATAAATAAATAAATATTTTAAAAAATTCTCTCTCACTCTCATTCTCTCTTAGGGCTGAGGATGTGGCTCAAGCGGTAGCGCGCTTGCCTGGCATGCATGCGGCCCGGGTTCGATCCTCAGCACCACATACAAACAAAGATGTTGGGTCCGCCGAAAACTAAAAAAATAAGTATTAAAATTCTCTCTCTCTCTCTCTCTCTCTCTCTCTCTCTCTCTCTCTCTTTAAAAATTTTTTTTTTAAAAATTAAGTATTTGATATGACACCATTCTCTGGCAAACCAGCCAACCACCTTATGGCAGAATAGTTATATTGACTCCTTTCTTATAAACGTGCAACAATTAATCTTAACTGAAATAGATATTTATTCTGAACATGGAATTGCCTTCCTGGCCTGCAGTGCTTCTGACAAAATCATAATCCTTGGACTTATACAATTTTTAATTCACTAGCATGCTAGTTCACACAGTACTTCTGGCCAAAGAACTTAACTGTAGCAAATGAAGAACATCAGTGGGTTCATTCCCATTGTCCTTAAGCAGTTGACTTTAAAGCACAGCAGGAGTGGTCTACTGAAGACTAAATGATATGCCAGCCAAGTGGCATCTTGCATGGTTGAGATGCATCCTTTGGGATACAGTACATGCACTAAACCATCAACCAATATATGCTGCTGCTTTCCCCTTGGCCAGAATAGAAGGGCCTGGGATTCAAAGGGTAGAAGTGAGGGTGGCTTCTATCATTGTCAGCTCTAAAATTTCATTTGAAAATATTTGCTCCCTATACCTATAAATTTGGGATCTATAGGTTTATAGATAGTAGTTTCAAAAGAAGGATACACTGTACTGGATAGCAAGACTATGCTTGATTATTTTAGGTCTCTCTGAGCTAATAATAAAGAAGATAGTTCATACAAAGCTACTATGAATAATATTGATTATCATGGGGAAATATCATTATTTACACATAATAGGAGTAGAAAGGAATATATAGAGAAATCATAGGATTTCAAGGTACCTCTCAATACTCTGATATTCAGTGGGAAAGTTAATGGAAAGATACAAAACTGAATATAGGGAAGATCACTGCTGACATTGATCCTTCAGAAATAAATGTTTTTATCATCCCATCAAGTAAAAGAACCACAAGTAGCTAAGGTAACAACTAAACACAAAGAGAAATGAAATAGGCAGTGGAAAAAAAGAAGTTAAAAATACCAATTATGGTTACATGACCAGTTGTAAAAACAAGAACTATACTTGCCATGCATATTGTCTTTCTTGCTTCCTTAACTTAATTTTATAAATATTAACTACTTCTTACTATTTCTTACCTATGCTTTTCTCATTTTCTTCTATTTAGTATAATGTATGTTAATACTGGTTATATAATTTCAGGATATGAAAATGATATAGAGTAGAAAAGGGATGGATACCACCCAGAGGTGACTAAAGGAGGATTTTATGCCTTCTCTTTTGAGGAGAGAATGAGTACACTGTTGTTATGAGGGATACTTGCATCATGATAGAAAGAAGTATAATGATTTTTTTTTGGTTGACAGTGCTGGGAGTTTTTAAACCTAGGACCACTCACATGCTAGGTAGTTCTCTACCACCGAGCTTCACCCCTAGCCAATGTTGTTATTTTTATTTTGGAATGAGTTTCAGGTAAAAGAAGTGTGGATGTTTGCTGAATTGACAGTACATAGATTGTAGCAGTTCTGTTATCAACTCAGCATCACTACTACCCTCTCTCAACCCATAGGCATCACAGAAAAAGAAGCCAGGAACCACGTTTTCCAGATCCTCTTCTCTGTCTGGTTCCAGGTTGTAGTTTACCAATAAGATGCACTTGGATGATATTTGGAGAGTAGAGGAGGACAAGTAACTGTTTTCTAGTGGTAGTTGCAGCCATATATGTGGGCAGACATGAGAGCCATACAGTTTCCCAGGAGCTCTTAAAACTTACCTACATCCACTCACTGCTTCAGACTCTTAAGACAATTGGAAGAAGCTTCTCAGATTCTTGAAATTTGTGGTGCCTTTGTAGCAAGCTCTTGAGAGCCACTTACTTATTGGTGCTTCAGAGTGAGATATTCAGTGGCACTTTCCTGATCTTCTTCAGCTTTTATTCCCCTGATCTTCCAAAGGTTGTATAAGTTCCTAATTCACATATTCAATCGCTCATACCTGGGAAATAAGAACGGTTTCTGTTTTCTGATTCACTTGAATTCCAAGTGGTTACACCAATTTATGCTACTAATAGTTTGGGAGCCCTCATTTATGAATTAGCCATTATTATTATCATTTTCCCACTTTAATGTTTTCTTAGTTTAATGTTCAGCTTTATATGTCAATTTGGTTAGGCTATAGGATACAGGTTTTTGTTTTGTTTTGTTTTGTTTTGTTTTGTTTATTTGGGGGAGAGGTACTGGGGATTGAACTCTGGCATTCAACCACTGAGCTACATCCTCAGCCCTATTTTGAATTTTATTTAGAGACAGGGTTGAGTTGCTTAGAGCCTTGTCCTTGATGAGGCTAGGAGATCCTCCTGCCTCAGCTTCCAGAGCTGTGGGGATTACAGGCATGTACCACTGTGCCTGGCTAGGAAACAGTTTTTAAATCCAACACCAAGTGTTACGGTGAAGACATTTTATAGGTGTAGCTAACATCAATAATCTGTTGATTTAAGAAAAGGATATTACCAGTCAGGCATGGTGGTGAGCACTTGTAATCCCAACTATTAGGAAGTCTGGGTTTGGAGAATTGCAAGTTCAGGACCAGCCCAGGCAACTTAGTGATATCCTGTCTCAAAAATAAGATTACAGAAAGGACTGGGGACATAGTGCATTGGGAGAGTGCTTCCCTAGTATGCATGAGGCCTTGGGTTAATCCTTAGTACTGCAGAAAGAAAAGGAAAGGAAAAGAAAACTTAGTACCTTTGATGATGTGAATAGACCTCACCCAATCAATTGAAAGGCTATCATATCAAAATCTGGGGCTTCCCAGAAAAAAAAGAACTTGTCTCAGCATTATCTATCTATCCATCTATCCATCCATCTACCCATCTACTTATCGTTTATTGGTGATTCTGGAAAATCCTCACTGATACAGATTTTGGTATCAGGAAATGGGGTACTGCTGTAACAAATATCAAATTTATGAAAGTGGTTTTGAAATTGGGCAATGAATAGAGAATGGATGAATTTTGAGGCACATAAAATAAAATTTCTAGATCTGTTGGAAATATGGAGATTAAGGTGCTTTTGGTGAGGTCTCATATGGAAATGAGAAACATGTTACTGCACATTGGAGAAAAGATGATCCTTTTTATAATGTGGCATACTTAACTTTCATTGTTAGGTGGAAAGTAGAAATTGGAAACAATGAACTTGGCTATTAAACTCCAGGAGATTTCTAAGAAAAATGTGGATGGTAGTACTTGATTTCTTCTTGCTATTTATAGTAAAGTTTGAGAATAAAGAGATAAATTGAGGAAGGAACAGCTATTAGTGATCTGGAAATTTCTCATCCTATTTAGATAGTATGCACTGGAACCAGAGCCAAGCATGGAGCAGGACAAATTTCTGCTGAAAAAATTGGAGTGTGACTTATGGATCTAATCAACCATGTCAGCAGAAGCTATGAATAGAGATGGAATAATTCAGGAAGGGTCTGTAGAGAACTCTCTATGCAATGGTATAGATCCCCTTAATATACATGGAAGATGAACAAGGCTTTTAAGAATATTCTATCAGTAGAAACACCGACATCTTTGACCTAAGGGTACAGAGACAGAAAGAAATGAAGGAGGACTGTCAGACTTCAGGGATTACAGGCAAGAAACAAGCTGATACAATTACTCAGCTACACATATATTATATGATTCAATAAAAAGGAAGAATAATACTAAGGCAGAAGACAGAGAGGCAGCCTTAGGAGCAGGGACCAAAGAGGCCCCCTCAGGCACAGAGAGTTAATCAATTTGCAGAGGATTATTCTCAAATCTTGAAACCTAATGGAATTTGTTCTGCTGGGTTTCAAACTTGTTTGAGACAAGTGATCCTTTTATTCCTTCAATTTTCTCCTTTTCAGGATAAAAGTGTCCTACCATTATATTCTAGAACAAGCAACTGATTTTCTAATTTAATAGGTGCACAAATAAAGATTAATTTTGCTCAAGAACAGACCATGTGGGGCTGGGGTTGTAGCTCTGTGGTAGAGCGTTCACCTAGCACATGTGAGGTACTGGCCTCGATTCTCAGCACATAAAAATAAATTTTTTTTTAAATTTTTTTTTTAAAGAGAGAGTGAGAGAGGAGAGAGAGAGAGAGAGAGAGAGAGAGAGAGAGAGAGAGAGAGAGAGAGAATTTTTTTTTTTAATATTTATTTTTTAGTTCTCAGCGGACACAACATCTTTGTTGGTATGTGGTGCTGAGGATCGAACCCGGGCCGCACACATGCCAGGCGAGCGCGCTACCGCTTGAGCCACATCCCCAGCCCCATAAAAATAAATTAATAAATAAAGGTATTGTGTCCAACTACAACAACAACAACAACAGAACAGACCATGTAAAGTGTCACATGTATATTTGATTAGGTAATTTAGATTACGAAATTTGTATTTTTAAGTTGATATATAGATGAGATGTGAGATTTAGAGTTGATGTTGAAATGAGTTAGGACTTTTGGGGATGTTGGGATGGGATTTTGTGCATGAGACATATTTGAATTTGAGGGGTCAAGAGCAGACTACATGGACTTGAACAATGTCCTCCAAAAATCCATATCCAGGGGGCTGGGGATGTGGCTCAAGCGGTAGCGCGCTCGCCTGGCATGTGTGCGGCCCAGGTTCGATCCTCAGCACCACATACAAACAAAGATGTTGTGTCTGCCGAGAACTAAAAAATAAATATTAAAAAAATTCTCTCTCTCTCTCTCTCTCTCTCTCTCTCACTCTCTCTTTAAAAAAAAAATCCATATCCAGGAAGCTGGGGTTGTGGCTCAGTGGTAGAGTGATTGCCTAGCAATGTGTGAGGCACTGGGTTTGATCCTCAGCATTACATAAAAATAAATAAGTAAAATAAAGATATTGTGTCCATCCGCAACTAAAAAAATTTTTTTTAAATCCATATCCACTAGAATCTCAGGATGTGGCCTTATTTGGAAACAGAATCTTCAGAGATAGAGTCAAGTTAAGATGAAGTCATACTAGATTATAGTGGGCCCAAAATATGATCAGTGTCCTTGTAAGAAGCTCATGATGTATCATCCTTAAAGAAAACGGGAACAGGAAAACACCATGTCCCTAAATGTCCCCTTTCTGTTCCCAAAAATGTAGCCAAGTTAAAGGAACAATGATAGTAAGCTTGGTATGGACTGTCCAGATACATATTATCTTGAAGGACACTGCTTTCTTTTGTACGCACTGGAAACTAGGGCAAGTTAGAATTATCTGTAGAAAGCTACTTTCTTGCATGTACACCAGGACAGTTACTCCTTGGGACGCTGGCCGCACAAGCAAACTAAGCAAGCTATTGCTGATGGTGTTGCTGCTTTTACAGCCCAACATACAAAACTCTGCTTTCAGTGATTATTGGCACGGAACTGAGAGCACTGTGGAGAGGGTATGTGTCACTTGTCAGTTGGCTGCCACTGGACAAAATGCCTTGAAAAGGAGTAGGCACTACTTGGTTGGTAAAGCACCTTGAAGGATGGAGGTACTCTGTTCAGTCTATTTGCCACTGAATTCTTCTTACATTAGTCACTGGTCTCTTGTAAGCTTTCTCCAGTAATTCATGTGTCCCATATGCTGTCTCCAGGCACTTTCTTTGCCTTTCAGAAACATATTCCATTGCCCTGGAACAACTGAGGTGTGACTGTGACATAAAGAAAGACTCAGACATGTGAAGACAGAGGTAGGGATTGGAGTAATATAGCAACAAGCCAAGAAACACCAAAGAAGGGAAGCAAGTTCCATTACAAAGAGCTAGTAAACAGCACAGAATGATTTTCACTTAGAACCTTCAGAAGGAACCAGCTCTGTGGACACTTTGATTTTGTACTTTAGCCACCAGAACTATGGTATAATAAACTTCTGTTGTTTTAATCCATCCACTGTGTGGCAATTTATTACAGCAGGCCTAGGAAACTAAATTATAGGCATTTAGTATTGATTGGAACTTCTTTGCTGTATTCTAAATATATTTTTTAAATATCTGGGTCAGAAATAATTTCTTTCAATTTGTCACTTAGATTTTCACTTTGTTGAATATTTTTACACTGTTTGGTGGAACTGGAAATTAGTATAACCACCATGGAAATCAGTATGGAGGTTCCTCAAAAGACTTGGCATGGAACCACTACATGACCTAGCTATACCCCTCCTTGGTATTTATCCTGAAGAATTAAAGTCATCTTACTATAGTTATACATGCATACTCATGTTTATAGCAGCACAATTCACAATAATCAAACTATGGAACTAATCTAGTTGTGTCCATCAATGGATTATAAAAGAAAATGAAATTATGGCATTTGTAGGAAAATGGATGGCAAAATAAGTCAAACTCAGAAAGTAAAGGGTTGTATGTTTTCTCTCATGCAGAAGCTAGAGAATAAGAAGAAAAAGAAAGGTGGGGGTAGATCTCCTAAAAATCAAAAGGAGATCAGCACAGAAGAGGGACCAATGGGTAAAAGGTAGGGCAAGATGGGGGAAGTGCCGAGGTGTGAAATTGGCCAAGTTATATTGTTATATTGTGTGCTTGTATGAACATGTAACAACAGTATGTACAACATCCCATCAGTATATACAACCAGAATGTACCAATAAAAAATGTGGTGGAAAAAAATATTCTCACTTTGTCTATGATGCCATTGATGTATGCTGCAGATTAAACCCAGGGCCTTGTACATGCTAGGCAACTGCTCTAGTCACTGAGCTATGTCCCCAACTGATGTATACAATTTTTTTTTATTTAGAATTGAACCCAAGGGTACTCTACCACTGAACTGCATCTCCAATCTTTCTAATTAGTTAAACATGACAGCAGAATGCATTCAACTCATTATATACAAATGGAGCACAACTTCACACAGTTCTCTGGCTGTACACGATGCAGAGTCCCAGTCCTTATTTTTTATTTTGTGGCAGGGTCTTGTTTAGTTACTGAGGGTCTTGCTAAGTTGCTAAGGGTTTAGCTAAGTTGACCTCAAACTTGTGATCCTCCTACCTCAGCCTCCCTGCCAGGAGCAAATGCCTGGCTGATGTATGTAATTTTTTATGTAAAAATGTATGAATGCTATCCTTCAAGTTTTATGCTTTTTGTGTCCTACTTAAGAAATTCTCACTCTGAAACAGCAAAGATAATTTCCCCTACTTTCTTCTAAAAGCTTCTATGAATGGTGTGAGATAGGATTGTATTTTTTTAATCAAAATGCCAGCATTTAGTACATATCCAATATCTTTTCCACCGATTTGCAATTCTACCTTTATCATATATCACATTCCATATATACAGGGGTATGTTTTTAGCTTCTGTCTTCTGTTCCATGGGTCTATTTATCTATCCTTATATTAATATCACATTAATTACTATAACTTGATAGTAGTGGTTCTTTTTTTTTAACAGAATGGCTTTCTTTATTTTTATGCAGTACTAAAGATCCAACCCAGTGTCTCACACATGCTAGGCAAGCGCTCTGCCGCTGAGTTATAGCCCTAGCCCAGTAGTGGTTCTTGATCAGAGGCAATTTTACCTCCTGTGGGATGTCTGGCAATATCTGGAGCATTTTTGGCTGGCAGTGGGGAACAGAGGGTGCTAATATTATCTAGAGGGTAGAAGTCAGAGGTGCTGCTAAACATCCAACAATGCATAGGACAGTTCCCCAGAACCAAGAATTATCCACCTTAAAATTTCAATGGTGCTGAGGTCCAGAAACCCTATTTTATAGTAAGAATTGATATCTAGTAAGACATTGCTTTATCTACCTGAATCCTCACAATAACTCTATGATATGTACCATTACTAGTTTCACTTTACAAATGGGAAAACTGAGGCCCTAAAAGGCTGAGTAATGTGTTCTACATCATATGTTTTTTCTTTTTCTTCTTCTATTAGCTCTTTTTGGTTGTACATGACAGTAGAATGTATTTTAACATATCACACATATATGGAGTATAACTTCCCATTCTTGTGGTTGTACATGATATGGAGTTACATTGGTCATGTATTTGTACATAAACAGGAAAGTTATGTCTTATTCATTCTACTGTCTTTCCCATTCTCATCTCCCCTCCCTTCCCTTCATTTTCCTTTATCTAAGCCATCATACATTTCTTAACAATTATTGAAACTAAGTACAAACTTAAGTAAAACTCCCTATAATAAGATAGTTCACACCATGTCCTAAGATGGGGATCCCAAATCCCAGCAATTTTTATACTGATGGATTGATTTTAAAGAAAACTCACTGTGTATCCTTTATATGCCAGCTCCTCAGATGAATAGTGGAAAGGCCAAACAAATAAACCAAAACTCCTACCTTCATGGAGCTCATAGCCTTGTGGGGAGAAAATAATGGGAACAACCTACAGGTGCTATGGCAGGAGGTCACTTTGATTTCTTACCACAAGACAGTGTTTTAAAGTCTTCAAGGATATTTGTCATCCTATGTATTCTCAATTTTTGTTTAATGCAAGTTTTACTCTATGATGAAAGGGGTTTTTAAATAAGGTTCAACTTTAACTCATCTCTATTCAAATTATTATAAATTCCCAATAAACTTACCAAGTGGAATCTTACTTTGTATAGGGGCATGTAAAATAATGGAAATATTCATTTAAAAAATCAACAATTTCATCTCTTTTTTTGTTCAGAAAAAATACTTGTAAATTGTATCTGAATTAATAGTAGGGCTTCTATGATCAAACAGCAGAATGAAAGTACCATTTAATCTCCCTCTGCTTTTCAGAAGTTTGGAATGAAGACCTGAGGGGTCATTAAGTTCTCTCTGTGGTAGCAGGATGGATGTGTTAGTCTCAAACCATTCATAATAGATGGGTGTCTAGTCTAGCCTTAGAAATCTACTCATATGATCATCTCTCCACAGCCTCCCTCAGCAGTTCTTAAGTGTTCTTAGAATTTTAATATTTATTAAATCCAAACCTCATCAACTTATTTTCAAAGCCCAGACAATGGTAGGAGGAATCTGTTATAATTGATTAGTCACCTGTCCCTTCCTTGCCAGATGCTCATCTTGCAGCCAGGCACTTTCCATTGTTGAACTACTTCCTTTCTCTCCTCATTGCCAGACTTTCTTCTATTTAATCTTACATCACCTCCCCATTCCACATCCTTCCATTCAGATCCTATCTCTCCTTTTCTGGCTGCTTGACTCTCAGTCTCCTCTAGAATCAATTCTGGGAGTACTCCTGATTCCTGATGCTGGGTTTTGAAACTTTTCAGTTGCTCAGCTTGCTTTTTCTAAACAGTAATGCATTAGTCATAGTAACCCTAAACATAGTAGCCATACTATCTAATTGCCTATTACTGTACCTGCCTAAGAGAAATGAATGCCTATATTGTAATATTACATTTATGGAAAACAATCTAGCTTTGATGCTTACATTACCTATTTAGCCATTTTGTGCCACTTTAGCTATAGATTGCTTTTGTACCTAAGTAGATTGACAAAGAACATCAACTTTCCTTAGGATTGTTTGGCCAGTGTTTAGTTGGAAAGTCAAAAAAAAGAGCAATTCAATTTTAAATGTTCCTACCCCAAGCATTCACCCAACAAGTACTCATAAATACCTGCTGTGTTCCAAATACTGATACTTTAGCATGACTAGGACCCAGACACAGTCTTCCTGAAGTTCATCTCCTCAGTGGGATGCCAAGGCTTTTGACTAATAATTATGATAAGATGTAATAACTGCTTTAAATGTCATGGGAGCCTAATGGAAGTCATCTTGCTCATGAAAAGTTTTCTGCACAGCTCAGTCTGATGCAGTTGCTATGATGAAAGGGGCTATAAGATGAACAATATCTGGTTTCTACCCTCATGAACTCACAGTCTAGTGGGGAAGACTGAATGGGGCAAATTCTGTCTAAAAGCCTTGAAGTTTATAAAAAGAAAATGCTCAGCTGAATCTTGAAGGATAAGAAGACTGTGGAATAGAAAAAAGTAGAAGGAGAAACTCTTTCAGGTAGGGTAAGAGTCAGAACAAAGATTAAGAAGCATCACCCACAGGGTATGCTCAAAGAACCATAGGCCATTTGGTACTCATAAGGGTAAAGAATAAGCTCAGGAGTGGTAACAGATGAGACCAAACACACACGCACGCCCAAAGAAGCAGAAGCCTGAGTAAGGATTTAATATAGCTATAACAATGCTGATACATGCAGGTTTGTGTTTTAGGAAGATCCCTAAAGTTGTGAAATGAAAGGTGGGTTTCTATTTTGAGCAAATGGAAAGATTTGGTGCCATTTCTGAGCTAGAGACAATTGTTAAAGGTAAAGATATGGGACACACAGGAAGTAATAAAAGGGAAATGAAAAATTCAGTTTGGGATATGTTATGGTTTGGATGTGAGGTGTCCCCCAAAAGCTCACGTGTGAGACAATGCAAGAAGGGTCAGAGGAGAAATGATTGGGTTGTGAGAGCCTTAACCCAATCAGTGAATTAATCCCCTGGTAGGGGTTAACTTAGTGGTAACTGAAGGCTGGTAGGGTGTCGCTGGGGGAGGTGGAAATTGAGGGTGTGGCTTTGAGGTATATACTTTGTATTTCATAAGTGGAGTCTCTCTCTGTTTCCTGATCATCCTGTGAGCCGCTTCCCTGTGCCACACATGATGTTCTGCCTCACTTTGAGCCCAAAGGAATGGAGCTGGCCTTCTATGGACTAAGACCTCTGAAACCGTGAGCCCTCAAATGAACTTTTCCTCCCCTAAAATTGTTCAGGTCAGATCTTTTAGTCACAGGAGTGAAAAAGTTGACTTAAACAGCATACATTGAATTTGAAGTGCCTTTGAGAAATCAAAGGGAGAATAGCAGAAACTTGGATAAATTAATGGGGAGAGGTCAGGACTGGAAGAGACTTATGAGTCATCATCTCTATAGATGTTAAAACAGGAGAAGTGATAGACCAAATATTCCCAAATATTAAAATATTAATGGATAAAAAGTAATGCTGATCTATGATAATCTTTGTCTCAACAGATGAGTAACCTAAATTTCAATAATATAATTTTCCCCATGGTGTCTAATGAAACTTTGTTAAGTTTTCCATTTCATTTTTTAAAAATATTTTTAGTTGTAGATGGACACAATACTTTTATTTTGTTTATTTAGTTTTTTTATGTGGTGCTGGAGATTGAACCCAGTGCCTCATGCATGCTCTACCACTGAGCCACAACTATAGCACTCCATTTTATTATTATTATTATTATTATTATTTTTAATGCAGCAGGAAAGGAGTAGGAAGTAGAAACAACTTTATACTGAAGAAATTTATCAAACACCAATATAGCTAGGCAATCAAGGTTAACATCATCAGTGATAAGTCATGCTAATAGCATGTACCCTTGATATTATATGAAGAGAAATGGCATGTGAGTTCTGTGATCTTTCTCCCCAAAACATATTTTCCCCATCTAAACATGAGGAAAACTCAGAGGAACTCAAATTGAGAGACATTTTGAAGAAAAAAAAGGAAAACAACAACAGTAAAATCCTAGTCAATGCATCTTAAAACTGTCAAACTAATCAAGGGCAAGAAAGTATGAGAAACTGTCAGACCAGAAGAGGATAGGGAAACATGATAACTAAATATGATGTGGTATCTTGGGTAGGATCCTGGAACATAAAAAGAACTTTTGGAGTGAGGGGACTAGTGAAATCTTTTATTGTTGTTGTTCTTTTTAGTTATACATGACGGTAGAATATATTTTGATACATCATACATACACAGAATATAACTTCTCATTCTTGTGGTTGTACATAATGTGGAGTTTCACTGGTCATATATTCATATATGAACATAGGAAAGTTATGCCTGATTCATTGTACTATCTTTTTTTTTTAATTTTAATATTTATTTTTTAGTTCTCGGCGGACACAACTTGGTATGTGGTGCTGAGGATCGAACCCGGGCCGCACGCATGCCAGGCGAGCGCGCTACCGCTTGAGTCACATCCCCAGCCCCATTATACTATCTTTCCCATTCCCATCTCCCCTCCCTTCTCCCCATTCTCCCTGTCCAATCTGGTGAACCACCACTCATCCTTCCCTCCCTGGTGAAATCTTTTTGGGGGGCAGTGGGGGAGAGTTTACCGGGCATTGAACTTAGGGATACTGGACCACTGAGCCACATCCCCAACCCTATTTTGTATTTTATTTAGAGACAGGGTCTCATTGAGTTGCTTAGTTCCTCACTTTTGCTGAGGCTGGCTTTGAACTCATGATCCTCCTGCTTCAACCTCCTGAGCTGCTGGGATTACAGGCATGTGCCATCATGCCCAGTGTTCCTGGTGAAATCTTAATAAGTTTTCAGTTAATAGTAATCTACCAATGCTGGTTTTTTTTTGTTTTTTTTTTTTTTTAGTTTTGATACATGTACCATGGTTATATAGAATTTTAACAATAAGGGAAACTGGGTGAAGGGTATTCAAGAATTCTTTGTACTACCTTTACAAATTTTCTGTAAATATAATGCTATTCTAAAATAAAAATCACTTTAAAAATATATTCAATAAACTTTTTTTTTCTTGAAACAGCTTTTAGGAAAAAAACTATTTCTCCCCATGTGTGTAAAAGCTATGGACAGAGAATAATCCATGGGATAAGCCAATGTTTATTATAATACAGTCTAAGAAAAAGGAATGACAAGAACTGAGATCAGGAAATATAATGTTTAGGAGAGAGTAGTTAGGATCCAGTGCTAAGTAGTATAGTAAGATAAGGGCTAAATGTCTACAGGAAATAGAATAAAAAGCCTAGTAACAGGTCTAAATCTAAGTGAAAACGTGATATGTTCTGCCATGGCTGTAACACTAAATCAGTGGTAGAAATTAATTATTTAATAAGTGATTTGGGGACAATTAGTTATCTACTGGAAGATACAATAAGTCCCTATTTATTATGGTTTCGATCTGGAATGTCCCCCAGAAGCTCATATGTTGAAGATTTGATCCCCAGTGTAGCCATATCCAGAGGTGAGGCTTCTGGGAAGTGATTAGATCATGAAGCCTGTAACCTCATCAGAGGATTAATTCATTTTATAGATTAATAAGTTGAATGGACTACTGGGAGGAGGTGGAAACTATAAGCAGATGGAACATGGTTCGAGGAAGTAGGTCACAGGAGGTGTTTTAGTCAGCTTTTCTGCTTCTGTGATTGAAAGACCCAACCAGCACAACTCTAAAGGAGGAAAAATTTATTTGAGGGCTCACAGTTTCAGAGATCTCAGTCCATGGACAGCAGGCTCCATTCCTTGGGACTCAAGACGAGGCAGAAGAGTGTGGCACAGGGAAGTGTCTCACATGATGATCAGAAAGCAGAGAGAGACAGACTCTACTTACCAGACAGAAATATATACCCCAAAGCCACACTCCCAGTCACACCTTACCTGCCTTCAGTTTCCACTCAGTTAATCCCTATCAGGGGATTAATTCACTGATTGGGTTAAGGCTCTCACAACCCAATCATTTCTCCTCTGATGCTTCTTACATTGTCTCACACATGAGTTTTTGGAGGACATCTCACATCCAAACCACAACAGGAGGTATGCCCTTGGGGACTATATCTTATCTCTGGTCCTTCCTTGCTCACTGTCTCTCTACTTCCTGGCAGCCATGAACTGAGAAGCTTTTCTCTGCCCACTCTTCTGCCATGATGTTTTGCCTTGCCTGAGGCCCAGAGCAAAAAAGCCAGCTGACCATGGACTAAAACCTTTGAAATCTTAAGCCAAAATAAATATTTCCTCCTCCAACTTGTTTGTGTCAATTATTTCAGTCATACTGACAAAAAGTTGACTAAAACACTACCTGGAGTTGATAGATTTGATGTGAATCCAGCCAGACCGGGTTTAAAATTCTGATAGTCCCAGCTACTTAGGAAACTGAGATAGAAGAATCATGTGATCTCACAAGTTTGAGATTAGCCTGGGCAACATAGTGAGATCCTGTCTCAAAAAGAAAAAAAAATCAATATGAAAAGGTATATGAATATTTCAGAAGAAAATATAGATGAGTCTTTTTACCCTTAGGATATGTTTATCAGAGGGCAGGGGATGTAACTCAATGTAAAGTGCTTGCCTAGAATTTGCAAGGCAATGGGTTCTACACACACACAAAGTTATGGGACCTATCCTAAATTTTATCCAACAGTAAGAGAAGAACTAACTGCAAAATAAATTAAAGGGGCCAATAGAAAACAAAAATAAGGCTGCTTGAAAATAACCTTCCCCCCCCACACACAAAAATAATAACCTCCCAAATGTTGTGCTCCTTCAAAGTGAACTTACTCTGCAGAAGGTCGTGCTACCAAAGAAAATCCAGCAAGCAAGTACATTGGGCAGGCAGTCTGCCTATTTTTATCCCTAACACAGCTCTGCCCCTGGATCTGATAGGAAGAGCTTTGGGTTACAGTCTATACGATTAGCAAATTTTAAAATTGGGGAGGGCAAAAAGAAAGGCTATAATTAAAATAGCTACAATGGTTCTTACATCCCAATTAAGGCTAAACACTATATTCTGAAAATGGACTACTGAATTTTATATTTCTCACAGCAGGCAAAATGCTTAAACTAGAGGAATGTAGCTAGGCACAGAGGAGCACATCAGTAGTCCCAGGACTGGGAAATATAATAAGACCCTGTCTCAAAAAACAACAAACAGTCATATGTGGTGGCACCCACCTGTAATCCCAGCAGTTTGGGAGGCTGAGGCAGGGGAATCTTGAGTGCAAAGGCAGCCTCAGCAACTCAGCAAGGCACTAAGCAATTCAGTGAGATCCTGTCTCTAAATAAAATACAAAAGAGGGCTGGGGATGTGGCTCAGTTGTTAAGTGACCCTGAGTTCAATTCCCAGTACCAAAAACAAAAAAACCTAGAGAAATGTATATAATTTTTCTTAAAGAGAGAGAGAGAGAGAGAGAGAGAGAGAGAGAGAGAGAGAGAGAATTTTTAATATTTATTTTTTTAGTTTTCGGCGGACACAACATCTTTGTTTGTATGTGGTGCTGAGGATCGAACCTGGGCCGCACGCATGCCAGGCGAGCGCGCTACCGCTTAAGCCACATCCCCAGCCCCAGAAATGTATATAAATACAGGTAAATCTCAAAACTGGAATGTTACCAGGTGTGGTGACACAAGCCTGTAATCCCAGTGGCTTGGAAGGCTGAGGCAGGAGGATCACAAGTTCAAGGCTTGCCTCAGCAACTAAAGGAGGCCCTAAGCAACTTAGTGAGACCCTGTCTCTAAATAAAATACAAAAATGTGCTGGGGATGTGGCTCAGTGGTTAAGTGCTTGTGAGTCCAATCCCCAGCACCAAAAAACAAACAAACAGACAAACAGAAAAACCTAGAATGTTGAACAAGAAAAGCAAATTGCAGAAGGATGAGTAGATGCCATTTACATGAAGTATGAATATATGCAAAAAGACACTGTATTAGGGTACTACAGAGACACAGAATTTATTTATCTATGTATGTATGTATTTACTTATTATGGGAATTGACTCACATTATTATGGAGGCTGAGAATGCCCATGGTCTACCATGACAAGCTGAAGAACAAGAAAGCTGTTGTTGCCATTTAGTCTGAGTATAAAGGCCCAGGAACCAGGAGCACTGATGTCCAAGTAGGAGAAGATGAACGTCTCATCTCAAGCAAGAAGCAAATTTGCCCTTCCTCTGTCATTTTGTTCTATTCAAACTCTCAACAGACTAGATGATGCCCACCCTCATTGGTGAAAACATATCTTCTTCACTCAATATACCAATTCACATGCCAATCTCTTCCAGAAACACACAAATATACCCAGAGATCATCTATTTACTATTTTATATATTTTATGTATGTAAATGTATAGTATGTTTAGTGTATGTATGTACATATACACTAAACATACTATTTCATATACACATGTATATGTGTATATATACATATGTATTCATATATAGCATGAATATAATATATAATATTTTATATTATATATATGTGTGCTGTCATTTTGTGACAGCCTGCTATAATCTGCTATAATCACTATATATAGAACACCTATTATAAGCCAGGAACTTTATAGATACTTTTTTTTTTTTGGTACCGGGATTTGAGTTGTTCAGGGAACAGAAGCCAGGTGTGGTGCATCCAGGGTGGCAAGGGCAGGCCAGGATGCTGAGATGGAAATATGTTTTAGGGTCAGATGAACCTGGGTTCAAATCTCAGTTCTACCATTTCCTGAGTGACCTTGAATATGATATCTAAGTTTGGTTTTCTTATTTGTGAAATAAGAATAGCAATACTTACTTCATAGGTCTGTGTCAGGATTAAATAAAATAGGGCTGGCAGTGTATCTCATTGGTCGAACATTTGACTAGCATTTATAATGCCCTGAGTTTATTCCCCAGCATCACCCAAAAAAGAAACAAAGGATTTAAAAAAATAGTGTCTGGGACGGGTATGGTGGCTCATGCCTGTAATCCCAGTGTCTTGGGAGGCTGAGGCAGGAGGATTGTGAGTTTAAAGCCAGTTTCAGCAACGGCGAGGTGCTAAGCAACTCAGTGAGACCCTCTCTCTAAATAAAATATAAAATAGGGCAAGGGATGTGGCTCAGTGGTCGAGTGCCCGAGTTCAATCTCTCGTACCAAAAAAAAAAAAAAAGCCAACTTCTTCATCTTCTTATTCATAGCTATTTATTCATTCATTTATTGATGGTGTAACAGAAGGTATTGGTGCCCTATTTATGTGCCAGAGAGCTCCTGCAGCTTATAAGAATAGTAGATAGTTTGTATCTCAAACACTGGCATCTCTTGGCCTGAGGACTTCATCTGGCTGCAGGAGGATTCAGACCATGTGCAAGGCAGCCTGAGATTCTAGGAAATTAGCACTGTCTGGAGCAAAACCCAACCAATATGGGATGGGAGTTGGAGGAAAATACCCTAGTTTCCTTACCCCTTGGTGGGACAATCTGGGGTATGTTCTATAAATGTATAGAGGGTATCTAGCAGGATACCTCTTTTGCCCCCACTTGTACCCTCTCACTAATGTACCTTTTTGTGCATTCTTTCCTTCTCTGACTCACTTTCCTACTCTCTTACCAAATTTTGGGGGATCACCCGCCAATAAGTTACACATGCTTGTCTCAGAGTTTGCCTTAGAGGAAGACTGAGACCAAGATCTTCCTTTGCAGTTTCAGCAAATCCTTCTCTCAGGTCTCAGACTCGGTTCATGCTCTTTGCTCTCCACTGCTCCAGTTTTTTGACACCTTTTGTCACAGGATCCTGGAGCCTTTCCAATTGCAGTTCTGACTGGGCCAGTTCCAGCAGCTCAAAGTTGACTCCCTGATGGTCATTGTCTTCCTTACTCTCAACACGCCAGAATATCACTGAATGTCTACTTCATGGGCTGAATTACTGAGAGTCTTTCTTACATTTTAACTGATTAATCCTCACCATCTCCCAAGAAACCCTGTTGTTGAGAATAGCTGCTAAAATCAAGACAAAATGTTGTGGCAAAGTCAATATAAATTCTTCCCTAGTTCAAACCAGAAATTAGCTAAGAAAAAAAATCCAACAATTTGTTAGACTTAGTTATTAATTTCTGACAATTTTCATCTTTTAAAAAAACATTTTAATTTGTTGGGCACAGTGACACATGCCTGTAATCCCAGTGACTCAAGAGGCAAGAGGATCACAAGTTTGATGTCAGCATTGGCAACTTAGTGAGATCCTATCTCAAAACAAAATAAAAAGGACTGGAGCTGTAGTTCAGTGCTCCTGAGTTCAATTCCCAGTACAAAAATAAACAAAAACTATTCAATTATACAGGTGCTTTGTTTAATAGTATGTAGATGAATTGAGGCAATTGTTAAATATAGTTGTTCCTTGTCATCTGTAGGGATTGGCTCCAGAACACCTCCTTTCCCCTCAGATACTAAACTCTGTGGATGTTCAAGTTCCTTATATGAAATGGTGCAGTATTTTCATATAACCTATGCATCTTCCCATATACTTTAAACCATCTCTAGATTAGTTATAATACCTAATATAAGGTAAATGCTACATAAATAATTGTTATACTGGGTTGTCTAGAGATGATGACATTTTCAGTACAGATGCAATTTTTTTTCAATACTGTATTTGTGTGTTTGGTTAAATCTGCAAATGCAGAACCCACAGATGTGGCAAGCTGACTGTAATTTCTGCTTTTTTTTTTTGTACCAGGGATTGAATCCAGGAACACTGGACCATTGAGCCACATCCCCAGCCCTATTTGTATTATATTTAGAAACAGGGTCTCACTCAGTTGCTTAGTGCCTTGCCTTTGCTGAGGCTGGCTTTGAACTCGCAGTTCTCCTATCTCAGCCTCAAGCTTCTGCGATCCCAGGCAAGTGCCACTGCGCCTGACAATTTTTGCTTTTTAATAAAATGAAAATGCATTGCTGAAATGAAAACAAACAGACTGGTCCAGGACCCAGAGATATCTAAAGAAAAACAGGCCCCATTGTTTTAGTGAGGTGCCTTTATGAGACAGCATAGAGTATATAAGTGCATAGATTTTGAAGCTAGGTTACTTGTCTTCATCTTGGCTCTAACACTGCCTAGTATGTGACCTGGAACAATTTACCCCACCTCTCTATTTCTTGGTCACCTTAATTATGAAATGCTGATAATTAAAGTACTTACCTCATAAGATGGGGATGGGGGATGATGATTTTGCTGTTGTTGTAGGCTGATCCCTGCTAGCTTTTCATGGTCATCTTCTTCCTCCTGCCCACCACTTCCTCCTCCTTCCCCTAATCAGCCACTTTCTCAGTCCCATCCCTCTTCCTTTACTGCCTGAGTTCAGGTCAGTATCTTCCCTCATTCACTTGTGCTCTGACGCTTCCATTGCACTGCACACCTCCCTGTCTCAGCTTTCTTCTTCAGTTTCAGGACATAGGTATACAGGAGAGGCATATTCATAAGTCTAAGAAATGAAAATTCAAGAATATATAAGAGAGCTAAGCATGTAGCTCAGTGGTGGAACACTTGCCTAGCATGGTGAGGCCCTAGATTCAATCCCTACTTCTGTCAAAAAAACAAAACAAGGGGCTGAGCCTAGCACATTCAAGGCACTGGGTTCGATCCTCAGCACCACATAAAAATAAAATAAGTAAAATAAAGATATTGACAGCAACCTGCGGAGTGGCAGAGCTGACCCACGCGCCTGCAGGGTAGGCGGACCTGAGACCCACCAGCAGAACAGGTCCAGCGGGGAACCCGAGGAGACTGCTTCTTGGAGCCTGCTCCTAGCAGAGTGTGCACCGAGCTCGGGATGGCCGGGTTCTGGCTCCCGGAGCTGCTTTGGCCCAGGGCTGGGGAACCCGTGGAGACTGATACTTGGAGCCTGCTCCTAGCAGAGCGTGCACCGAGCTCAGAGAGGCCGGGTTCTGGCACCCGGAGCTGCTTTGGCCCAGGGCTGGGGAACCCGTGGAGACTGATACTTGGAGCTTGCTCCTAGCAGAGCGTGCACCGAGCTCGAAGCGGCCGGGTTCTGGCTCCTGGAGCTGCTTTGGTCCAGGGCTGGGGAACCCGCGGAGACTACTTCTTGGAGCCTGCTTCTAGCAGAGCGTGCACCGAGCTTGGAGCGGCCAGGGTCAGGCTCCCGGAGCTGCTTTGGCCCAGGGCTGGGGATCCCGTGGAAACTGCTTCTCGGTCCGGGTCCTGCTGGGTGCTGTGGGGGCCAGAGGGGCTGAGTGGAGCTGCCGCCTGCGCCCAGAACAGGCCAAGCGACCCGCCGGCTTGGTATCACGTCACCCCAACTGCAGCTGGGGCCGAAGAGAGCAGCCGCCCATGCCTGGAACAGGACCAGCGACCCGACGGCGTGGTAGTCAAGTCACCCCATTTGGAGTAGGGGCCGAGCAGAGCCACCGCCCGAGCCTGCAAGGTAGGCAGACCTGCGACCCACCGACGGGACAGGCCCGGTGGCCTGCCAGTGTGGTGGACACGTCGCACCGATTGGAGTGGGGGCTGAGCAGGGCCACTGCCTGTGCCCGGAAAAGGCCCAGCGACCCACCGGCGTGGCAGTCAAGTCACCCCATTTGGAGTGGGGGCCGAGCAGAGCCGCCGCCCGAGCTCGCAAGGTAGGCAGACCGGCGGCCCACCGGCGGAACGGGCCCAGCGGCCGGCCAGCGAAGCAGACACATCACACTGGTTGGAGTGGGGGCGGAGCAGAGCCACCGCCCGTGTCCGGAAAAGGCCCAGCGACCCGCCGGAGTGGCAGTCAGGTAGCCCCATTTGGAGTGGGGGCCAAGCAGAGCTGCCTCCCGAGCCCGCAAGGTAGGCAGACTGCGACCCACAAGCGGAACAGGCCCAGAGGCCTGCCGGCGTGGTAGACACATAACACCAATTGGAGTAGGGGCCGAGCAGAGCCGCCGCCCGCATCCGGATCAGGCCCAATGACCCGAGGGCGTGGTAGTCACATCACCACAATTGGAGTGGGGGCAGAGCAGAGCCGCCACCTGCGCCCGCAGGGTGGGCAGACCTGCGACCGACCGGCAGAGCGCACCTAACGGCCCGCCAGCATGGTAGACAGATCACCCCAATTGGAGGAGGATCACAGCCACTACCTGCCCTGCAAGGGAGATTTTTCAACTATACAAGAGCAATATAAATAAGTAGAGGGAAAATTTCAAAAAAACAACAGTTTCACCAAGCAGAAAGAAACGCGAGCAGTATGAAAAGACAAGGAAAGAAAGGACCACAAGCAATGCAGGTCAACTCAACTCTAGAAGAGGTAATAGCTGCAACAGATGGAATGTCAGATAAAGAATTCAGGATTTACATGCTTCAGATGATCTGGAGTCTCAAGGAAGACATGAGACAGCAAAATCAGACAATGAAAGATCACTTTGACAATGAATTACATAAAGAAATCCAAGAAGCAAAAGATCAATTACACAGGGAGATAGAGGTAATAAAAAACAAACAAATAGAAATCCTAGAAATGCAGGAAGCAATAAACCAACTTAAAAACTCAATTGAGAATACTACCAGCAGAGTAGAACACTTAGAAGATAGAACATCAGACAATGAAGACAAAGTACTTCAACTTGAAAAGAACATAGACAGCTCAGCAAGACTGTTAAGAAACCATGAGCAGAACATCCAAGAAATATGGGATAACATAAAGAGACCAAACTTAAGAGTCATTGGGATACAGGTAGGCATAGAGGTCCAAACCAAAGGAATAAACAATCTATTCAATGAAATAATACGAGAAAACTTCCCAGACTTGAAGAATGAGACAGAATCCCAAATCCTAGAAGCCTACAGGATGCCGAATGTGCAAAATCATAAGAGATCCACACCTAGACACATTATAATGAAGATGCCCAACATACAGAATAAGGAGAGAATTTTAAAAGCTACAAGAGAAAGGAAGCAGATTACATTTAGGGGTAAACCAATCAGGATAACAGCTGATCTTTCAACACAGACTCTGAAAGCTAGAAGATCCTGGAATAACATATTTCAAACACTGAAAGAAAATGGGTTCCAACCAAGAATCGTGTATCCGGCAAAATTAAGCTTCAGGATGGAAGATGAAATTAAAACCTTCCATGATAAACAAAAGTTAAAAGAATTTGCAGCTAGAAAACCATCTCTTCAAAAAATCCTTGGCAAAACATTACAGGAAGAGGAAATGGAAAATAACAATGAAAACTAACAGTGGGAGGTAGGACAGTAAACGGGGGAAAATAATCAAAGAGGAAAACAAATCAGGTTTAGTAACACTAATAAACAAATATGGCTGGAAGAACAAACCATATCTCAATAATAACCCTAAATGTTAATGGCTTAAACTCACCAATTAAGAGACACAGGCTAGTTGAATGGATCACAAAACAAGACCCAACAATATGCTGCCTACAGGAGACGCATTTGATAGGAAAAGATATACATAGACTGAAGGTGAAAGGTTGGGAAAAATCATATCACTCATATGGACTGCGGAAACAAGCAGGAGTGTCCATACTCATATCAAATAAAATAGATTTCAAGCCAAAGTTAATCTAAAGGGATAAAGAGGGACACTACATACTGCTCAAAGGAACCATACACCAACAAGACATAACAATCATAAATATATATGCCCCAAACAACGGTGCTGCTATGTTCATCAAGCAAACTCTTCTCAAGTTCAAGAGTCTAATAGACCACCATACAATAATCATGGGAGACTTCAACACACCTCTCTCACCACTGGACAGATCTTCCAAACAAAAGTTGAATAAGGAAGCTATAGAACTCAATAACACAATTAACAACCTAGACTTAATTGACATATATAGAATATACCACCCAACATCAAGCAGTTACACTTTCTTCTCAGCAGCACATGGATCCTTCTCAAAAATAGATCATATATTACGTCACAGGGCAACTCTTAGACAATATAAAGGAGTAGAGATAATACCATGCATCTTATCTGATCATAATGGAATGAAACTGAAAATCAACGATGAAAGAAGGAAGGAAAAATCATGCATCACTTGGAGAATGAACAATAGGTTACTGAATGATCAATGGGTTTTAGAAGACATCAAGGAGGAAATTAAAAACTTTCTTAGAGTTAAATGAAAACACAGACACAACATATCGGAATCTATGGGACACATTGAAAGCAGTTCTAAGAGGAAAATTCATTGCTTGGAATTCATTCCTTAAAAAAAGAAAAAAACAACAAATAAATGATCTCATACTTCATCTCAAAATACTAGAAAAAGAAGAGCAAAACAACAGCAAAAGAAGTAGAAGGCAAGAAATAATTAAAATCAGAGCTGAAATTAATGAAATCGAAACAAAAGAAACAATTGAAAAAATTGACAAAACTAAAAGTTGGTTCTTTGAAAAAATAAATAAAATCGACAGACCCTTAGCCATGCTAATGAAGAGAAGAAGAGAGAGAACCCAAATTACTAGCATACGGGATGAAAAAGGCAATATCACAACAGACACTTCAGAAATACAGAAGATAATCAGAAATTATTTTGAATCCTTATACTCCAATAAAATAGAAAATAGTGAAGGCATAGATAAATTTCTTAAGTCATATGATCTGCCCAGATTGACTCAGGAGGATATAGACAACCTAAACAGACCAATATCAATTGAGGAAATAGAAGAAACCATCAAAAGATTACCATCTAAGAAAAGCCCAGGACCGGATGGGTATACAGCAGAGTTTTACAAAACCTTTAAAGAGGAACTAATACCAATACTTTTCAAGCTATTTCAGGAAATAGAAAAAGAGGGAGCTCTTCCAAATTCATTCTACGAGGCCAACATCACCCTGATTCCTAAACCAGACAAAGACACTTCAAAGAAAGAAAACTACAGACCAATATCTCTAATGAACCTAGATGCAAAAATCCTCAATAAAATTCTGGCGAATCGAATACAAAAACATATCAAAAAAATTGTGCACCATGATCAAGTAGGATTCATCCCTGGGATGCAAGGCTGGTTCAACATACGGAAATCAATAAATGTTATTCACCACATCAATAGACTTAAAAATAAGAACCATATGATCATCTCGATAGATGCGGAAAAAGCATTCAACAAAGTACAGCATCCCTTTATGTTCAAAACATTAGAAAAACTAGGGATAACAGGAACTTACCTCAATATTGTAAAAGCTATCTATGCTAAGCCTCAGGCTAGCATCATTCTGAATGGAGAAAAATTGAAGGCATTCCCTCTAAAATCTGGAACAAGACAGGGATGCCCTCTCTCACCATTTCTGTTCAACATAGTTCTCGAAACACTGGCCAGAGCAATTAGACGAAAAAAATTAAAGGCATAAAAATAGGAAAAGAAGAACTTAAATTATCACTATTTGCAGATGACATGATTCTATACCTAGCAGACCCAAAAGGGTCAACAAAGAAACTATTAGAGCTAATAAATGAATTCAGCAAAGTGGCAGGATATAAAATCAACGCGCATAAATCAAAGGCATTCCTGTATATCAGCAACAAATCCTCTGAAATGGAAATGAGGACAACCACTCCATTCATAATATCCTCAAAAACAATAAAATACTTGGGAATCAACCTAACAAAAGAGGTGAAAGACTTATACAATGAAAACTACAGAACCCTAAAGAGAGAAATTGAAGAAGATCTTAGAAGATGGAAAAAAATACCCTGTTCATGGATAGGCAGAACTAACATCATCAAAATGGCGATATTACCAAAAGTTCTCTATAGGTTTAATGCAATGCCAATCAAAATCCCAACAGCATTTCTTGTAGAAATAGAGAAAGCAATCATGAAATTCATATGGAAAAATAAAAGACCCAGAATAGCAAAAACAATGCTAAGCAGGAAGTGTGAATCAGGCGGTATAGCGACACCAGACTTCAAACTATACTACAGAGCAATAGTAACAAAAACAGCATGGTACTGGTACCAAAACAGGCGGGTGGACCAATGGTACAGAATAGAGGACACAGAAACCAACCCACAAAACTACAACTTTCTTATATTTGATAAAGGGGCTAAAAGCATGCAATGGAGGAAGGATAGCATCTTCAACAAATGGTGTTGGGAAAACTGGAAATCCATATGCAACAAAATGAAACTGAATCCCTTTCTCTCGCCATGCACAAAAGTTAACTCAAAATGGATCAAGGAGCTTGATATCAAATCAGAGACACGGCATCTGATAGAAGAAAAAGTTGGCTATGACCTACATACTGTGGGGTCGGGCTCCAAATTCCTCAATAGGACACTCATAGCACAAGAGTTAACATCTAGAATCAACAAATGGGACTTACTCAAACTAAAAAGTTTTTTCTCAGCAAAAGAAACAATAAGAGAGGTAAATAGGGAGCCTACATCATGGGAACAAATCTTTACTCCTCACACTTCAGATAGAGCCCTAATATCTAGAGTATATAAAGAACTCAAAAAATTAAACAATAAGATAACAAATAACCCAATCAACAAATGGGCCAAGGACCTGAACAGACACTTCTCAGAGGAGGACATACAATCAATCAACAATTACATGGAAAAATGCTCACCGTCTCTAGCAGTCAGAGAAATGCAAATCAAAACCACCCTAAGATACCATCTCACTCCAGTAAGATTGGCAGCCATTATTAAGTCAAACAACAACAAGTGCTGGCGAGGATGTGGGGAAAAGGGTACACTTGTACATTGTTGGTGGGACTGCAAATTGGTGCAGCCAATTTGGAAAGCAGTATGGAGATTTCTTGGAAAGCTTGGAATGGAACCACCATTTGACCCAGCTATTCCCCTTCTCGGTCTATTCCCTAAAGACCTAAAAAGAGCATGCTACAGGGACACTGCTACATCGATGTTCATAGCAGCACAATTCACAATAGCAAGACTGTGGAACCAACCTAGATGCCCTTCAATAGACGAATGGATAAAAAAATGTGGCATTTATACACAATGGAGTATTACTCTGCATTAAAAAATGACAAAATCATAGAATTTGGATGGCATTAGAGCAGATTATGCTAAGTGAAGCTAGCCAAGCCCTAAAAAAACAAATGCCAAATGTCTTCTTTGATATAAGGAGAGTAACTAAGAACAGACTAGGGAAGAAGAGCACGAGAAAAAGACCAACATTAAACAAGGGTGAGAGGTGGGAGGGAAAGGGAGAGAGAAGGGAAATTGCATGGAAATGCAAGGAGACCCTCAGGGTTATACAAAATTACATACAAGAGGAAGTGAGGGGAAAGGGAAAAATAATACAAGGGGGAGGAATGAATTACAGTAGAGGGGGTAGAGAGAGAAGGCGGGAGGGGAGGGGAGGGGGGATAGTAGAGGATAGGAAAGGCAGCAGAATACAACAGACATGAATATGTCAATATGTAAATCAATGGAAGTGTAACTGATGTGATTCTGCAATCTGTATACGGGGTAAAAATGGGAGTTCATAACCCACTTGAATCAAAGTGTGAAATATGATATATCAAGAACTATGTAATGTTTTGAACAACCAACAATAAAAAAAATTTTAAAAAAATAAAATAACATAAAGATATTGTGTCCAACTACAACTAAAAAAATATTTAAAACAAAACAAAACAGTGCAATGATTGAGGATCAAGGCAAGGCAGGAAGACTGGGTCAGTTGAGGGGTTAACAGGTGGGAAGGAGAGTTAGAAGGTAAAGTAGCCTACTGACTGATTTATTCCAAGAGTCCCTCAAAAGGGAAGCACTAATCTTGACCCTTGACCTCTTTTCTCCCTAAGGAGGTTTTTGGTTTTTTTTCAGGGCCTCAGGTGTACTCTTACTCCAGGTGTCTGGAAGGAGTAATTGAATCACCTGTCTCTCCCAGATAAATGTGGCAGGCTTGTTGCTTCTGAAGAAAAGGTCCTAGGAAAGGAGTTCTGCTCCTCTGGTTTTCAGCCTGCCTGATCTTGCAGTATCATTTTGGCTATATCTGGCATGTGGGAGATAAGAGTATTCTGCTTCTTATCTACAAAACACTGGCTCTCTGGCGGTAGATCTAATTTAGATTACAATCTCCTAAAATCATGTCTAGCAGTGCAGCATAGAAGAAAACATAAACTGTAGCGTCAGAAAGATATGAGTTCAATTTTCTGTTCTGCCACTCACCAACCATATGACTTTGAATGAGTCATTTAACCACTCTGAGCCTCAGTTTCCTCAAGGAGATTAAAATATCTACCTAAGAGGTTTGGGAAAGAGTTGGATGATATATGAAAGCTCCATAATACTGTGAAGAGTGCTATTGTGACAATTTGCTCATCCTTATTGTCCAATGCCAGGCATAGAGTATGCCCTCAATTGAATGAATGTGCCAGGTATCCCTTTGTCCAGGGAACGTTTAGTATGGATTCTGGCTAAATGGAATGGCACTGTGCCCTAATATAATAAAAAAAATCACTACATCAAACCAAAGGATCGTAGCACACTAATGTGTCTGGTGTACTGCATATGCCACACAGGCAAATAGGGGCTGGTGTGAGATTAAATTTTTAATAGTATTAATTGTGACCACTGAAGAATTTAATACAATGCTGCTCATGCTTCAATGCATCTTTGAATCACCTGGGGATCTTGTTAAAAAACAAGTTTTCATTCAACAGTTCTAGATGGAGGCTGACATGGTGACGTCAATTGATAGATACTATGGTGATGCTGAGAATGAATGGCATACTCTAGGGTGTGCAACTTGGATGAACTGGGCTGGGCTACTCATAGACTTTCCTTACGATTTTGGAATTGAGTCTATGATGTACCTACCTCAGTCTGTCTGTCCTATTAAATGAAGAAGAATCAGAAAAAGTTAGCAATGAGAAAGAATGCAGGAGATACACAGAGAAAAATAAGGGTGCTAGCTGGGTTCTCTTTAGCACTAAATTCCTTTGTTCTAAGCCATTCCTGAGGTCCAGATGCATCCTGTCCTTGAATTCCATGAGATGACCTGTATCCTTACATAAATTCATTTTTCTTTTTCTTTTTTTTTTTTTTTTAGAGAGAGAGAGAGAGAGAGAGAGAGAGAGAATTTTTAATATTTATTTTTTAGTTCTCGGCGGACACAACATCTTTGTTGGTATGTGGTGCTGAGGATCGAACCCGGGCCGCACGCATGCCAGATGAGCGCGCTGCCGCTTGAGCCACATCCCCAGCCCTCATTTTTCTTTTAAGTCAAGTAGAATTCTGTTGCATGCAAACCATAGTCCCAAAAGAATTAGCAAATAGTACTTCAATAGAATTCAAATTTGGTAGGATTTTTTTTTTGTGTGTGTGTGTGTGTGTATATGAATGTGTGCTCCTGGGGGGTGAACCCAGGGGCACTCTACCACTGAGCTACATTCCATTCCTGCCTCCTTTTTTGTTTTGAGATGGGGCCTCACTTATTTGCTGAAGCTGGCCTCACTGGCCTCCTATCTCAGCGTCTCAAGTCACTGGGATTTTAGGCATATACCATCATGCCCAACAGTAGGCTTTTTTTCAAATTGACTTTTAGATTGCTGTAGGAGTATGTATTTTTGTTTGAAACTGGATCTCTCTGATAATTGAGTATGTGAAATTTCATAAATATTAAATTGCACCTGTATTCCAATGATCTATATAGTAATAAATCATGTTGTCAGTTTTATAGTAACTCCTAACCTCTTGCTTTGGTTAGAATTCAGTGACAGAGACAAAAAAAAATGACTCCTTTGGGATTTATTGAAAGGTATCAAATGGTTTCCAATATTATTAGATTAACTGAAGAAACAGACTCTAAGTTGATCTTCCAGGAACAACTTTCCAAGTCAAACCACAGAACTAAGTTTCAAGGAAGCTGTTTCTCTTCCCAAGAACAAGAAACTACCAGCTGAACAAAATTTATCACCTGTAGTTACTACCTTTGTAATCATGCCACCTTCTTCACATCAGAAAGCTACTTGACAAATTAGAAAACCATCATCTGCTTTTCAGCTCCAGACCAAATTGCTTTACAACCATCAGGACCAGCAAGATAGGATCCCTCAAACTCTTCCTCTCTCCCCTCCTTGCCCAGCTCAGTTCATTTTCAGGGCCAATATGAATGCATTTGTTTGAGGGAACCTACATCTCCTTCATAACCCTAGCAGCAAAGAAATCTGGAAAATGAAGTTTTAAGCTTTTCTGCCTCCGCATTCCAGGAAGACACACTATAGTGAGACTGGAACAGATGTGGAGTGAACTAGCCCACAGAAGAAGCCACACCCCTAATTGACAACACAGTTTTAAAACAAAAATTATACTTTTGTGAAGAAAATATAAACATAAACAAACAATAACACAGTAGGTAACTGTTCTTGTTGAATTGATACTACACAATTCAGACTTTCCTGTTTTTGCCAAATAGTGTTAGTTATGTATTCATTACTACTTAGGCAACTGGAATAGCATTTAACATCTGAATGATTATGATGAATAAAGAGATTTATTGACTCATTCATTTATTCAACAAATACTTTTTGGACACCTGCTGTGTATGTGCCAAGCATTATTTCTATGCTCTGCTACAACAGGAAATAACAGATGTTACCTCTTACCAGTTCCCTATCAAAATTCTCTCCTTGTTTTCTCTGAAGTTGAAAGAATTCAGGGAATTCTACTGACAAGCAAAGACAAAGCAATTGCAGTGGTGGATAACCCTTAAATATTTGGCTTTTTTATACCTCAAAAAGGTGCAAATATTTGGCCAACGCATATAATAAAATGTAAGTCAAGTTTATTGCCTTAAAGACTTGGTAAAAATATACATTAAGTTTTATAAACAACAACAAACTACTCTTGGCCAAAATTTTACCTGTGATTTGATGATCGAGTTTTGCCTCATCTGCCAACTAACTTTTGGCAATGTGTTATGGAAGAGCAATCAAAATTAATCTTTCCTCATACTGAAATCACTCAACAAAACCCAATCTTTCAAGAGTTAATTGTTTGTGCTGACTTGTATTTTTTACTCCAGTTCATATTAATGACAAAGTTTACAAACTAAAATGCAGAGAATATGCGAAAGAAAATTCCATGCACCTGTTAGAATTATTACTGATGTGATTACTGATTCATGCCAAACCAAAAGAAAACAAAAAATTATTCATGAATCTGCTGATTCATTGATTCATTCAGTATTCATTGAAAATGTGTTCTATCAATTTTCTATTGTTGCATAAAAATTTACCCCAGAACTTAGAGGTTTAAAACAATAATAATCATTTATTATCTCATACAAGGAGCAACTCTCATGCAACTCTCATTTATTATCTCATACAAGGAGAATCTCTCATGAGGTTATAGTCACATGTCAGTCAGAGCTGAGCCATCTGGGGGCTTGATTGGGGCTAGAGATCTACTGTTAAGATGGCACTATTTTTGGCTGGCAGATGATTCTGGTTGGTGGTAGGAGGTCTTGGTTCTTCTCCAGGTGCTCTCTGTCATAGGTTTTCTCCAGTGATCTCAGAATATGGCATGATCGCCCCCAGAGGAGAAATCCAAGAGTGAGAGCAGATGTAAGGGCAATTTGGCTGTGACATCTGTCACTCATTGATTTCCAGGACTGATTTGACTGATCTGGCTAGCTATATGAGTGTTTCCTTCCTCTTCTAGCTAGCTCCATGTGTGTCCCTCTGGAAACTACACTTGAAAGAAGAATGATATTCCCCAATAGAGAAGGTCTGTTCTGACAAGTGTACACAAGTACTGTGCTCCTGTTACGGTTGAGATCTGGTATGTCCCCCCAAAGCTCATGCATTGAAAGTTTGGTCCTTTGTGTAGCAATGTTCAAAGGTAGGGTTTGGGGGAAAAAAATAGAGCATAGGGTACAGACCTCATCAGTGGATTAATCTATTGAGGGATTCATATTTGATGGTATTATTAACTGCAGGGAAGTGGAGCATGGTTGAATAAAGTGGGTCACTGAAGGTGTGTCCTGAAAGGGTATTTCTTGTTCCTGGCCTCTTCCTCTATCTCTGTTTCCTGGCTGTCATGAATTGTCATGAGCTAAAGCAGCTTTTCTGTGCCACTCCCTTCACTTCGATGTTCTGCCTCACCTTATTTCAGGCCCAAAGCAATGGAGCTGGCCAACCATGGACTGAAACCTCTGTAACCATGAGCCAAAATAAGTCTTTCCACCTTTAAGTAGTTTTTCTCAGCTATTTTTTACAGTGACAAAAAGCTGACTAACATAGCTCCTCTGCTAGAACCTCCAAATAAGTTCTCAAGAGTGAAAAAGTAATAGGAAGGAGTTGCTTTTTTCTATAACCTAGCTTAAGATATCAAATGCTATGGAGCTGATGTATGGCTTAGGGGTAGAGTGCTTGCCTAGAATACACATCCCGGAACTACCAAGAGAGAGACTGGGAAGGCGGGAGGGATTAAACATGGAACAGAAATCACTTTAACCACATTCTATTTGTTAAAGTGAGTCCCTACATCTGGCCTTTCTTCAACAGGAGGAAAATTAGGCTTCTGCCTTTGAAAGGGAGAGTGTCAAAACATTTTTTGAAATTTTTTAAACTGCTACATTCATTATATGCAAATAGTGGGATAAATGCTGGGAGACCATATGTATAAAGTAGTCATGGTCCTTGTGGAACTAAAGACAAGAGGAAGAGAGGGTTTTTAAGTATTAATACATAAATAAATGTAAAATTACAACTGTGATAAGCTCCATTAGGAAAGATATATATCATGTGATAATAGTTAATGATAGGGGGAACTTAGGGTTCTCAAAAAAGTGATATTTTGATCAAGATCTGAAGAATGAATAAGAACATTCCAGGCAGAGGACAGAGCATGTGCTTCCTGTGACAGGGAAGAACATATGGCAGAGTAGAGGCTCTAAAAGTAAGTTCCAATGTTTGGAACACAAAGTACAATAAAGCAAAAGAGGGAGGCAGAGACTTGCTACAAGTCAGGTTCTAGATGGTTCTTGCCCGTTCCACATGAACCTGGAGGCAGATGCCCCAGGCTACCTATACCCTTGTTGCATGCTGCACCTCCATGTGAAGGCGCATGAGCCATGGAACCCTGTTGTTACCAAATAACCACAAGAAAGTTCCCAATCATATTTAGGCTATGTATACCTTTTTCATCAATAAACCCTTAGGTGGCTGCAGTTGTGGCTCAGTGGTAGAGTGCTTGCCTAGCATGTGTGAGGCACTGGGTTCAATCCTCAGCACCACATAAAAATAAATAAATAAAATAAAGGTACTGTGTCCATCTACAACTAAAACACACATACACACACACACACACACACACAAACAATTAAATAAAGAAATTCTTAGGATAAATCCTATTAAAAGAAGTCATGCCAGGCATGGTGGCAAAGCCCTGTAATCCCAGTGACTCAGGAGGCTGAGGCAGGAGGATCGCAAGTTCAAAGCCAGCCTCAGCAAAAATGAGGCACTAATCAACTCAGTGAGATCCTGTCTCTAAATAGAATACAAAATAGGGCTGGGGATGTGACTCAGTGGTCCAGTGGCCCTGAGTTCAATCCCTGGTACAAAAAAAAAAGAAAGAAAGAAAGAAAGAAAGAAGAAGTCATTTTACTTTTCTAACACTCCTTGTAAATCTCTATCAGTTTTATACATCTTCTCAAATAACCCAGTCCTTCTTTTTTGCCTTACCCCCCAATCATTCCTCTGCATCCCCTTGAACTTCTACTCGGAGACTTATAAAGTCCTTAAATGCTTATATTCCCAAGCTTTTGTTAGACTGGAACCTTTACCTTCTGCCTAATTAAATCTTAGATAGGCATTTTGGGCAAATAGTGAGTAGGAAGAACCAGGAATCTATCTCCTCATCTAGACAACAATTGCACTGACAGAATCTGTCTGTTGTAACTATTTTGGAAAGATGAAGTCTATTGAAACCTTGTATATTAGTTCATTTTCCACTAGTATAACACAAACCATGAGTCTAGGTGCTTTATACAGAGAACAGAGGTGCTGGGAGCAGTGGCGAATGCCTGTAATCCCAGCAGTTTGGGAGGAGGATTACAAATTCAAAGTCAGTCTCAGCAAAAGTGAGGCGCTATGCAACTCAGTGAGACCTTGTCTCTAAATAAAATACAAAATAGGATGGGGGATGTGGTTCAGTGTTTGAGTGCCCCTTAGTTCAACCCCTGGTACCCACCTCCCCAAAAAGAAGAGAGGTTTATTTATCTCACTGTTTTGAAGACTGAAAATACAAGATTGGCAGTCCCATCTCTTTGGCCTCTGGTGAGGGCCCCATTTCAGGCACCATGACAGATGGCATAATGATAGCAAGAGAACATACAAAAAAAATTACGTGGTGATACAGGAAGCCAGAAATATTTAAGGGCCAGGCTTGATCTTTTTCTAACAACTCTTTTCTCATAGGAACTACCAAGGTCCTCAAGAGTTTCATTAATCCCTGCTGGGGGTAGCCCCCCAATGACCTAATTACTATCCAATAAGGCATCACCTTTATAACAAAACTAAACTAAATAGTAGCTGGGCCTGGTGGCATCTACCTGTAATCCCAGCATGTATGGAGGCTGAGGCAGGATAAAATTCAAAGCCAGCCTCAGCAACCACGAGGCACTAAACAACTCTGTGAGACCCTGTCTCTAAATAAAATAGAAAATAGGGCAGTGGCTCAGTGGCTAAGTGCCCCTGAGTTCAATCCCTGGTACCAAAATTTTAAATTATTTAAAAAGAGCTGGGTGTGGCTCAGTAGTTAAGCACCCATGGATTTAATCCCTGATACAAAAAAAAAAAGAAAGAAAGAAAGAAAGAAAGAAAGAAAGAAAGAAAGAAAGAAAGAAAAAACACTAAACAGTAAACAAAAACAGTAACAAATTCCAGCAAACCCTGAGGAATGAAGAGAATCTGATTTTGAGGACCAAGCTTCCAAAACATGAATTTTTGAGAGACACACTTAAACCATACTAAAATCATAACAGCTTGTAATTTCCAAGCAAAGGCTTTGATGATGAACTGCAATTGATTTTAGTCAATTTCAACTAAAATGTGTAGCATAGAAGCAGTTACACATCCCCTATTCTCACCCCATGGCAGGCAAATGTGTACATGTTCCTGGAGCAACCTGTATACATCTGTGGGAAATAAAGTATACAAAAAGGGCTCTTTCACTAAATATTGGGGATCTGATCACAAAGTGCTCTTCTAATCACAAAGATACAAGAGTCAGACAGCCATTGTTACTGCATTGTTGCAGGATCCTCCCCTTCCAACTGAAGTGACTTCCAGAGTATTTTAAGGACTGGCATTCTTTTCTTCCCCCTTTTATTTTTCTCTTTTACTCCTTTTGGGAGCCAGATATTAAGAACCAAAACATTAAAAAAAGCCATACAGGGAAAATTGGATTTGTATAAGATCAGAAAGCCTTAAAAAGACCTTAAGTTTATGCATCATTCTGATCCTTGGCATGGTCATAGCCTATAACAATTAAAACAATCTGAACAATAAGCAAAAATAGTAACAAATCTCAGTAAATCCTGAGGAATGAAAAGAATCTGATTTCCAGATTTACTGTATTATTAAATTCAAATGTCCAACAAAAAGAATCACACGGTATATAAAGAAAGATAAACTATAGCCAATTCAAAGGAAACAAAATAAAGTAAAAGAAACCATCCCTGAAAAAAATCTGAGGCTGACCTACTAGACAAAGACTTTAAAATTACTATCTTAAGGATGTTCAAATAACTAAAGGGACACACTTAAACCATACTAAAATCATAACAGCTTGTGATTAAAGAAAGATGTGGAGAAAGTTAAAAAACCAATAAATTAATAAAATAAAAACAATAATAAAACCTGAAAAGAAATCAAACAAATCATGGAGCTGAAAGGTATAATAACTGAAGCAGAACATTTTCTGGACGGATTCAAAGGCAGATTTGAGCAGACAGAATAACATGAAGATAGGTCAATGGAAATTATTGAGCCTGGGGAACAGAAAGATAAAAGGCTGAAGAAAAGTGAAGAACCTAAGGGACCTGTGGAACACCATCAAGTAGACCAACATACATGTTGTGGGAGTTGCAGAAGAAGAAAAAGGGGAGGTGAGACTGTTTAAAGAAATAAAGACTGAGAAGTTGAGGGTGTAGCTCAGCATTATTGAGGTCATGGGTTGAATCCCCAAGACCACATGGGAAGGAAGGAAGGAAGAAAGGCAGAGAGGAAACTTTATATATTTGTTGAAAGGCATGAATATAAAGATTCAAGAAGTTCAACAAACTTCATAAATGACTCAAAAAAAAAAAAAAACTCGCACTGAGATATAGTATACTCAAACTTCCAAAAAACAAAGAAATAATCCTAAAAGCAGTAAAAGAAAAGCGTATAAACAGGAAAATAACATGATTAAGTTTGCAGTTTGTAAAGATTCTTCTGAAGACAGTGTAGATAAAAGATTTCATGAATGCAGGAAGACCATTGGCAATCAGAGCATTATTCCAAGCAAGAGATGTGGTAACATAGATTAGGACAATAGTACTGAAGACAGGAATAATAAGAAGTGAATGATTTCAAGAGCATATAAGATGGGGCTGGGGCTGGGGCTCAACGGTAGCACACTTGCCTGGCATGTGTGAGGCACTGGGCTCGATTCTCAGCACCATGTATAAATAAATAAAATAAAGGCCTCCCAACAACTACCAAAAAAATATTTTTTTAAAAAAAAGAGCATATAAGAGGGAATACTGACAGCATTTGGTGACTGGATATGATATGGAATGAGGAAGAGGTTGAGGTTCCAGGTTACTGGCTGGTGCAACTAGCGGGGCATTTCACTCTGATAAAGGACACTAGGCAAATAAAAGATATGCAGGAAACTATGTGTTCAGGCTTAGATATGTTGAATTTGAGGTAAGACACTCAAGTAGAAAGAGGCAGTTGGATATGAGAGTCTGGAGGATATGAAGGTCAAAAAGAGAGGTGTGGAGCAGAGATGAATAACCGAAGCTATATCCAGGGCCAGCCTGTCCACTAGGCACATTAGTACTTTAATACTTTAAAGACTCACAAAAATGATTTAATATCCTTTAAAATCAGCCCAAAAAACTAACTTTTAAGTCAAAAGAGATGTTTTAATATATAATATTAATATACTCATCTTTAAACCAATTCAATAAAAAATATATAATTTTTAAAATGGGGGGGGGCTGAGGCTATATAGCTCAGTGATAGAGTACTTGCTTAGCATTCATGAGGCCCTGAGTTCCATCCCAAGCACTACAAACAAACAAATAAAAGTATACAGGAGGGCTGGGGATGTGGCTCAAGCGGTAGCGCGCTCACCTGGCATGCGTGCCGCCCGGGTTCAATCCTCAGCACCACATACCAACAAAGATGTTGTGTCCGCCGAAAACTAAAAAATAAATATTAAAAATTCTCTCTCTCTCTCTCTCCTCTCTCTCCTCTTTCACTCTCTCTAAAAAAAAGTATACAGGAAAGGGCCCATAAAAATCATATCATTAAGAATGTATCTTATCAGAGTAAAATGTGTACTGCCCAGCTAATTGTACCAGCCAGAAGCCTTCTTCATCCCGTAACTATTTCCAGTCACCAAATGCTGTCAGTTTTCCCTCTTATATCAGTAAGGTTTTGCTACAAATAATAGAAACCCCACTCTCAATGACTCCAACAGTGACCATATTTAATTTCCCTTGCCTAAGGAAGTTTGAACGGCCTCCAGGGATAAAGTGCTTTTGGGGACAAAGATTCCTTCCAGCTATCTTTACATCACCATTCCTGTTTCTGGCTCCATCCTTGTATATTAGCAAAACAGTTACAAGAAGTTTGAGGCATTTCCAGATCTGACAACATTCCCAAGAAGAAGAGGAAACCATGTCACTTCCAATGGCTCTCCCTTAGGAGTGAGGAAACCTGTACCAGAAGCCCCACAGCAAACGTCCTTGTTAGAAACTAAACATTTGTGTCTCCCAAAATTTATATATTGAAATCCTAATCGCAAAGGTTATGGTATTAGAAGATGAGGCCTTTGGGAAATAAAGGGTAGAGCCCTCATCAATGATATTAGAGCCCTAACAAAAGGGATCAGAGAGTTCTATAGTCCTCTTTCTACCATGTGATGTTTCAGTAGAAAAATAGCAATCTATGAACTAAGAAGCAGGACCTCACCAGACATTGAATTTTCCAGTGCCTCAATCTGAGACTCCTCAGCCTTCAGAACTGTGAAAGATAAGTGGTTGTTGTTTAAGCCACCCAGTCAGTGGCATTCTATTAGAGCAGCATAAACTGACTAAGACAGTCCTATCAGTCTCACCAGGAAGAAACAAAGCATATCCTCATTCCTAAACCAATTATTGGCAAGAAGGATGGAATAAATATGACAGGTTCAGATTAATCATCTAGGGTAGAATAAAAGGTAGGGGGTCAACCATTTGCTTTCTTTAAACGTCTGCCTCTAGGAAGTGGGAATTGAAGCTGAAAATATGAATAAACCTATAGGGCTGGGGTTGTAGCTCAGTTGTAGAGTGCTTGCTTAGCATGTGTGAGGCACTGGGTTCGACTCTCAGTACCACATATAAATAAATAAGTAAAAATAAAGGTCCACTGACAACTAAAGAATGTATTCAAAAAAATTTTATTTTTTAGTAGTAGGTTGACACAATACTTTTCTTTTATTTTATTTTTTAATGTGGTGCTGAGGATCGAACCCAGTGCCTCATGCACTCAACCACTAAGCCACAATCCCAGCCCTAAAAAAATATATTTTAAAAAATGTGGATAGGGCTGGGGATGTGGCTCAAGCGGTAGCGCACTTGCCTGGCATGCGTGCGGCCCGGGTTCGATCCTCAGCACCACATACCAACAAAGATGTTGTGTCCGCCGAAAACTAAAAAATAAATATTAAAAAAAAATTCTCTCCTCTCTCTCTCTCTCTCTCTCTCTCTCTCTCTCTCTCTCTCTCTCTCTCTCTCTCCCTTAAAAAAAAATGTGGATAGGGGGCTGGGGATGTGGCTTAAGTGGTAGCGCGCTCGCCTGGCATGCGTGCAGCCTGGGTTCGATGCTCAGCACCGCATAGAAATAAACATGTTGTGTTCGCCAAAAACTAAAAAATAAATATTAAAATTCTCTCTCTCTCTCTCTCTCTCTCTCTCTCTCTCTCTCTCTCTCTCTCTCTCTTAAAAAAAAAAAGTGGATAGGCTCCCAGTGGCTTGGGAGGCTGAGGCAGGAGGATTGAGAGTTTAAAACCACTCTCAGCAAAAGCAAGGCACTAAGCAACTCAGTGAGAGATCCTTTCTCTAAATAAAATACTGGGGATGTGGCTCAGTGGTTGAGTGCCCCTGAGTTCAATCCTCAGTACCCACCAACCCAAAAATATAGTTAAGCACAGTGAGTATTCAGAGGGAGAATACAAGAGGAGCCAGGAGCTTCAGTACTCCACTACTAGAAGGCTTGAGCAGCAGAGTTTAATAAGTTGTTGTTCCTGCTACAGAGGGGCCTCCTATCTGACCGAAGAAACACATCATTAAACACCCAAGCTAGAATTGGGTGAGCCTGTGAGAGCAGGTGGGGTTGGAGTCCCCATTATGTATTAATAACCATGCAATTGGACATGTTGCTTAAGCTCTGTGCCTCACCTTTCTCCTCCATAAGCATCTTACACATAGTAAATATCAAATAAGTACAGTTATTATTGTCTACATCATGATCAGATTTAGGAGGCAGGAAACCACTGAAAGGGATTTAAGCAGAAGTGTCCTGGTCAGATCTGTGTCTTGGTTAGATGGCTTGGGCAGTCTGTTCTTTATCCCTGCTCTGAGTTTCCTCTTCACTAGGTCAACATGAGCAAATCTTTTCCCTTCATTGAGTTTCCTTATTGCTGCCCCCATAACTGAGCCTGCAGGCCCCAGTAGCATCTTCACAAAATCTCTGCTGATTTTAGCTGTGCTCCTGTGCCTTGGAATCAGAATAAATTACTGTCTCTCATTTCACCCCTGTCCTCTTGTATTGTTGCTGCTCAAAGAAATTAATCAGGTTTATTAAGTATGACCTCTCTTGTGAGCCCTGCCCCAGTCTGCTGATCTGTACCTGTCTGCTGCTCTCCTAGCTCAGTTCCAATCAAAGCACCCTTAGCCTCCATTAGTGCTCTGATGGGGGCAGGGATAGCCAGCCGGGTGGCCACATCTTTTGTTGTTTGCAGAGACTGATGCACCCACCGGGGCTGGATGGGACAAAGGCAGGATGCTATGCTATAGAGAGCGCAAAGCCCTTTGTTGCCATGGCTGTAGAAAAAATAGAAAAAGGATAAATGTTGCATCCAAATATGCTAATAATTAACACTTAGTTCCATGAATATAAAAAGCACTCAATGCTAAATTACAATGACCATTAATAGCTATTCTTTATTCAGCCCCACTCCATATGGCACCATGGCTTGGTAGCTCACTACATGTAAGCTAAAGCCTAACATCCTGGGTCTAAATCCCAGCTAGTTAACAATTTAACCTTGGGCAATTTAATCAAGCGCTCCAGTCTCAGTCTTTGCATCTATAAAGTAAAGACATTGTTTTTACAGACAAGATAAGTATACAACTCATAAGGTCATATGAATTCATACTCTGTTTATAAAGCACTTAAATATAACCTGCCACACAACAATCACCAATAAACATATTTTTATATACCAAATTTGGGATTATCTCCATTTATTGGTTGAAGAAACCCAATTATTTTTTTAAAAAAATTGTAGTGGTAAATGGACAGACTGACTTTATTTTGTTTATTTTTATGTGGTGCTAAGGATCGAACCCAGTGCCTCACACATGCGAGGCAAATGCTCTGCCACTGAGCTATAGCCCCAGCCCTCCAATTATTATTTCTATTTATTGATTAAGAGGTTGAGTAACTTTCCTAAGGTCACCTAGAAAGAAAGTAGGAGAACCAAATTCTGTTTGACTCTAAAGTCATATACTTTTTACTATACCAGATCACTGCCCTCCACGAGCCCCTGGCAAAAGGTCCTGTATCAGTGTAATGGTACATGGATAGTGACTACCTCACAAATCCCTTTTTTCTTTAGTCAATGTTGTAACATACTAGGTATTTTCAGAATGAAAGGCAGAGGAATCCTGTGTGACAGCTTAATTAATGATTTCCATCTTCTCTAGCCCTACATTATGCCCAGGTCCTCAAAAACTGCTCTAGAACGTGCAATGTGCAGTTCTCTGGCAGAAGGTGGAAGTCCAGATGACACTGACATGGTTTAGCTCAGATAAGAACTTTGCTAATGTTCTACTTGTCTGTGGACTTGCTGGCAGAGTGGAGCCATAAGGTGGAAATTGGTTACAGGGTAACAGGTTGCACCAGCTGCTGGAGTTGAGCTGGTCTAGGACCAAGGTGGCCCAGGACAGATCTTTCACCCTGAGTCTCTGGATCCTGGAAAATATGCAATGAAATCATACAGCTCAAATCCCACTGCTTCTGAATTGCACCTTCTTGTAAGAGAATTTAAGATTCTTGAGGGAGCCGCGTGCAGTGTCGCACGCCTCTAATCCCAGCAGCTCAGGAGGCTGAAGCAGGAGGATTCCAAGTTCAAAGCCAGCTCAGCAATTTAGCAAGGCCCTAAGCAACTTAGTCTCAAAATAAAAACTAAAAAAGGTTAGGAATGTGGCTCAGTGGTTAAGCACCCTGGGTTCAATCCCTGGTACCAAAAAAAAAAAAAAGAATTCTTGAGGGATGTTTGAATTTTTTTTTTAAGAGAGAGAGGAGAGAGAAAGAGAGAGAGAGAGAGAGAGAGAGAGAGAGAGAGAGAGAGAGAGAGAAAGAGAGAGAATTTTTAAAAAATATTTATTTTTTTTAGTTTTCGGCAGACACAACATCTTTGTTTTTAAATATTTATTTTTTTAATTTTAAGTGGACACAATATCTTTATTTTTATGTGGTGTTAAGGATTGAACCCAGCGCTCCACGCATGCCAGACGAGTGCGCTACCGCTTGAGCCACATCCCCAGCCCCAGACACAACATCTTTGATTGTATGTGGTGCTGAGGATCGAACCCGGGCCGCACGCATGCCAGGCGAGCGTGCTACCGCTTGAGCCACATCCCCAGCCCTGAATTTTGTTTTTAATGTAAATAAATACAGAAGTAGTCTAGTTTATTATACCTTCCATGGACTGGATATCTTCCTGTCAGACTGATGCATGCCCATCGGGTCTGACCACTCCCCATCTCAGTCAGGCCCCAGTCCTTACCTCTACACAACTCTTGTTTAGTGTTTACAAACAGCTTGATTCCTAGGTGACCATTTGGATAAAATAAAATTTAGCCTCATAATATCACTGTGAAGAGAGGAGCCAAGCCATATCATTAACTGCAGCCATTCACTGAAACTAAATTTTAGGAAAGGCATTGTATTTAATATGACTCTTGTCAAAGTCCCCACATATCTCTCCACCCCTCTCTTGTCCCTCCAGTTTACGGCTTGCTCCTGCTAACTTTTCCCTTTGCCTCTCCCATATTCAGATGAACCAGAGAAGACTTAGATGGATCCATCATGGACTCTGAGAAACACAGTCTAAACTTCTCAGTGAGGACAAAGACTGGTGTTAGGATAATGGCCCCTGAAGGGCTTTCTCTGGACATCCCAAAGCTATGTCCATATCTAACTCAGGAAAGCAGAGACCACTCATATGCAAATATGCAAACTGTCAATGCTAGGTGCCCCCACCAAGCCCTAATCATATGTCCTCTTCCTCAAACCTTCCACCTGCATCTGCCTCTTGCCTCCCAGTCCTTCCCTATACTCCTAAACAAAGACAAGAGTAGGAGAAAAATGGTCAACTGAAGATTCAATAAAAAGTGCAGGAGCTCGATAGGCAGAGAAACATAGGTTTGAAATTTACCATGCTGTGTGACTTAGGCTAGCCACTTAACCTCTCTGTCTCCTCCTTACCCAGCCCCCTCCTTCTCTTCTTTTTTATACAGGGGATTGGACCCAGAGCCTCATGCACATACTCCATCACTGAATTACACCCTTTGCCAGTTTTCTCTTCTGAAAAAGATAACCATATGGGCTGGGGATGTGGCTCAAGCGGTAGCACGCTCGCCTGGCATGCGTGCGGCCTGGGTTCGATCCTCAGCACCACATACCAACAAAGATGTTGTGTCCGCCGAGAACTAAAAAATAAATATTAAAAATTCTCTCTCTCTCTCTCTCTCTCTCTCTCTCTCTCTCTCTCTCCTCTCTCACTCTCTCTTTAAAAAAAAAGATAACCATATGTTCTCTTATTGTTTCCAAATAGACTAAAAATAATATTTACAAGGGTCATGCCCAGTGGCACTCGATAAATGGTAGCTACAATCAGACACAGGTGGATCTCTTCATATTTATTTAAAGTGTATATACTTTCCCTAAATTTTGACAGTGCCCATTAATCAGTGATAGTGCTGGGGTTGGAGTGGAATTAACTTCTATTGGGCCTAGACCTTAGTCAGGGTAGACTTAAGAGTTTTTGGACCTTCTGTCTATGGTTGGGTGACCAACCCTTCCAGACTGAGATTGTCCCAGTTTTAGTACTGAAAAATCCTTGCCCTTTGAGTTCTGAAGTTCAGCCCAGAAAAAAAACTAGTCACCCTATCAAAGCATTTAGCCAAAGCAGATGGAGGTGTCAGACCAGGTAGAAAAATCTGAGCTTCCCATAACCCTTCCCAGCTTCTGGGTAGATAGAACAGGTTGGGCATCACTTAGCATTCCTTCTGGGTCCCCAGCCAAGACCTAGTTAAACTGAGGCCAATGATGACACCTAGGGGTCATACAAAAAATGACAGTCTTGGAATCACTTGGTCCTTAAGACCTTGGTTCATTAATAAATATCTACTGAGCTCTTAAAACGTGCCAAACCTTGTATTAGACACTGGAAATAAGTCTCAGGGATGGTGGAAATGAAATTTATATTGAGATATACTGACCAAGAAAATGTTAGCCAAATCAAGGCAGGAGGGAAAGAAAGAGTATTCCACGTAGGAGAGAATAGTCGTGAGTGGGAAAACAAAAATTGGGGGTGGGAAAAAACATGAAAATATCAATAAACTACAGTATGGAGGAGGAGTACAGTGGTGATAAAAAAGCTGGAAAGTTGAACAGGGTCTAATGACCACCGGAGACTTTTCTGTTATGACCTCAAGTGTAGTTGGAACTTATTAAATTGTTGTAAGCAGGACAGTAACATAATTAGATTTGCATTTCCCAATGCTAATGTTGGTTACATATTGGAGACTGGTTTGGAGAGTAGCAATTCTGCTTTCAAGAATTTGGCCTATGGGCTAAGGCTGTAGCTCAGTGGTAAAGTGCTTGCCTTGCATGTATGAGGCACTGGGTTCAATCTCGGCACCATATAAAAATAAATAATGATACTGTGTGTTCATCTACAACTAAATAAATATTTACAAAAAAAAAAAAAAGAATTTGGCCTATAAGGCTGAGGATGTTGCTTGGTGGTAGAGAGCTTGCTTAGCATGTTTTTGTTTAGCACAACAAAAACAAATAAATAAATAAAAGGAAAAAGAGATTGGTCTATAAGTGTACTTCACATGTGCCAAAGACTTATGGCAAGACTTATTTATGGTGGCATTTATAAACAGCTAACATGGAATACAACTCGCATGTTTATTAGAGAGTGCTGGTTAATGTAACTATAACACATGCACATATCATGAAATTACATAGTCATTATAAATATTATGGAAGATTTATTTGTAATGAAATGGAAATGTATCTAAGACTGGACATGTTGAGAAAAACAGCCAGGCAATTTTTTACCACATGCACATCAGATAGAGCACTAATCTCCAGGATATATAAAGAACTAAAAAAAAAAAAACACTAAAAAAAATCAATAAATGGGCTAAGGAACTGATCCACAATGGGGGTGGGGGATCCATGGGAAGAATGGAGGAACTTTGGAGAGGGCAAAGAGGAGGGAGGGGTCATGGGGGTAGGAAAGATAGTAGAATGAGATGGACATCATTAACCTAGGTACATGTATGAAGACATGGATTGTGTGACTCTACTTTGTGTACAACCAGAGAAATGAAAAATTGTGCTCCATTTGTGTACTGTGAACTGAAATGCATTCTGCTGTCACATATAACAAATTAGAACAAATAAGTAAATAAATAAATTTTAAAAATAAAAACAGCTAGGGACTGGGGATGTAGCTCACTAGCTCTGGGCTCAATCCCCATACACACATACACACACACACATATACACACATACTAACACACAAAGATAAACGGATAGCTATGTATATGTTTGTATAAATGCATATGAGATGCTTTTAAAAAGAATGCATGAGAAACTTTTAGTAGTGGTGACCTCTGCAGAGTGATCAAAGAAGAATAATTGTCCATATTTTCCTACGTTTGGGTTTTTATATTGAGCATGCTTAATGAACTTTTTATAATTTGTCTATCTTTAAAAACCAATTTTGGGCTGGGGATGTGGCTCAAGCGGTAGCGCGCTCGCCTGGCATGCGTGCGGCCCAGGTTCGATCCTCAGCACCACATACAAACAAAGATGTTGTGTCCGCTGAAAACTAAAATAAATAAATAAATATTAAAATTTTAAAAATTAAAAAATAAATAAATAAATAAAAACCAATTTTGCTCAGCACCGGTGGCAAATACCTGTAATCGCAGAGACCATGGAGCCAAGGCAGGAGGATTTCAAATTCATGTCCAGCCTGGGCAACTTTAGCGAGTCCTACAGCAACTCAGCAAGACCTTGTCTTAAAATAAAAATAAAAAGGGCTGGGGATGTAGGTTAGCAGTAAAATGCTCCTGGGTTCAAACCCTGGTACAAAAAAAAAAGGTGACAAAATTAAATTTTTAGCCATGCACAATGACACAGTATTGTAATCCCACCTACACAGAAGGCTGAGGCAGGAGGATTCCAAGTTCAAGGCCATCCTGAGCAACCTAACCCTATCTCAAAATAAAAGGGCTGGTGATATAGCTCAGTGGTGCTCTGAGTTCAATTCCCAGAATAAAACAATAAATATAACAATAATTTTTATTAGAAGTCTGACTGTGGAAGTGAGGAGAAAGATACCATAGCAGTTTCAGAAGTACACAGGACAGAAAAAGATTTTTTTTTAAAGTAAAGGAGACGCAGAATTCTTTTTTTAAAAAAAAAAAAAAAGTTTTTCTTTTTTTAGAGAGAGAGAGAGAGAGAGAGAGAGAGAGAGAGAGAGAGAGAATTTTTTTAATATTTATTTTTTAGTTTTCGGCGGACACAACATCTTTGTTGGTATGTGGTGCTGAGGATCGAACCCGGGCCGCACGCATGCGAGGCGAGCGCGCTACCGCTTGAGCCACATCCCCAGCCCAAGAATTCTCTCTTAAGAGAGTGAAAATACTAGAAAGAGGAGAAATTTCAGTAAAGTGGGCTTGTTTTCTTTCCCTGGAGAATGGTTCTTTCCCTTAAGAGCCACTGGGCTCACTTCTTCACCTCCCTCAGGGCACAACATTGAGGACATTATGCTAAGTGAAATAAGTCAATCATAAAAACACAAATACTGTATAATTCCACTTGCATTAAGTTCCTACAAATTAAAATGAGAAACAGTAGAAAGCTGGTTGCCACTGGGATAAGGGAAAATGGAAAACCCACTATTTCTTGAGTACAGTTTCAGTTGGGGAAGAAAAAGTTCTGAAGATGGACCGTGGGATTTGTCGCACAACATGAATATACTTAATACCACCGAACATGGTTGTTAGTAAATAGTATGTGTATTTTACCACACAAAAAAAGCTTAAATATCATCATCCCTGAAATTTTCTAGGTCGCGTCCAGTAAAATGTCAAATCTCCACAATCGCAGTGGGACAAGGTCACGTGAGGGCAGACACCGGTCCAAAAAGGCAGGAGCTTCCGGGGCTGCTTCCGGCGGAAGAAAAGAAGGAGGAGCTCGGGGTCAGAACTAGGGAAGGGCGGGAGAAGGGGCGGATCCAGAAAGGGGCAGCTTCCGGCATCTTCTCGCAGGAAAGCAGGGCGGAGAGATCGGGAGGGACTGGGTCTGGAGAGCTCTACGCCCACAGGGAGAGGCCCGAGACAAAGCTGAGAGGATTTTGGAGCCAAACGGACGGTGCCCCCGCTAGCTGTTAGGCTTAGGCCGAGAGTGGCAGGAAAGACGTGGCTCCGCCACTGGGCTCCTCGACCCTCCATAGTCCTCGCCACCGTCTCTGTACACCCTGTGGCCAAGGAAGGCAGAATTAGCAGGAAACCCCCAGCAGCGCCAACACCTTGCAGCTTGACCCGGCGCGCGCTCCAATGGTGTCTTTCGGTTCTCTTCAATCTCTAGCTGCATATCTCCCCTGAGCTATAGCCGCAGCAGGAAGGCCTTGAGAAAAGTCCGGCAGGTTGCTGACAGTAAGGGAACAAGGAGTTTCGTGGGCCATGATCTGGAATCCAGGAGAGCTGCAGGAAATGGAATCTGTCTCGGAGGGAGACCAACATGCACAACCACTTCTACCCTCAGCCCGAGAGTCCAGTCTGTGCCCTGGCAAACCCTTGCAGAGCAACATGCTCCAGTGAAAATCACCCTTATCTTTCAGACAGCTCCCGCTTAGCCTCCACAAACCTTTCCCCTCTGGAGCAGGTGGGAAATGAATGGCCAGGGTTCCTGTTTCTGCTGTTTTTAAGTTGTAGATGGACACAATACCTTTATTTTATTTATTTCTTTTCATGTAGTGCTGAGGATCGAACCCAGTGCCTCATAAGTGCCAGACAAGTGCTCTACCACTGAGCCACAAACCCAGCCCCTGTCTATAACTGGGAGTATTGAGTGCAAACTCCTGAGGCTGGGCCAAAGGTCTGTAGATTCTAAAGCTGCTCAGTGGGGCTCTGACTCTGAGGGGTCAAGGTAGCCCATTCTGTCCCAGCTCTTCCAGAGCCCTACTCCCAGGGCTCTGTGTTCAGACTCCACTAAAATCAGAGCCCCACAGACAGCCAAGTCGGAACCAGTGTTAGTACCATTCCAGGCCCTACCCAATTCAGAGGATAAAACCTAGACCTCTTGCCTGGCTGCAATTCCCCCATGTGACTGTACAACCTGAGAAATTCAGCACGATCTAGGATCTAGTAATCGTTATACTTTTGGCAAGGAGGGATGACAAGGCTTCTGTCTTTCATTGCTTCTGCAGTCATTTGAGGATTAAGTACAAGACCAAGGTTCAGTATCAACCTGTTCCCATGATATATCCTAAGAAGGAAGCTGAGTTGGTATTATACAATCTTAGTTTGACATGTAATAAGGGAGAACATTACTCAAGGTCGTGTAATAAATAATCAATAAAATGGGGCCAGGCAGGAGATAGGGCACTCTTTCCCTAAGGTAGTCCCTATACTTTCCACAGTGCCTGGGGCTAAGAAGTCCTTTGGAGATGAGGGTGAAGAGAGTTAATGCTACCTAGGAATCCTTGGAATGAGCCAAAGCTCTCTCTGGGCCATTTATTGAGCTACTCTGACTAAGCAGCTTGGGCTTTGACAGTGAAGTGCCTGCCCCCTTACCTCTAGCAGAATACATAATACCCTCTGGGAAGTGCCATGACATTGTATAATGAGAGAAAATAAAACAATACAATAATCACAGTAGCAACTGCTACTATTTACTGAACACTTACTCTACCTCATTTCATGACTACCTGATGTGGTAGATACTATTGAGATAGGAATCTGGAAATAAAGGGAGAAAATGAGTCTCAATGGAAGTTCCCATAAACCATTGAAATGCAGAACTGCAGCCTTGATAAACTTCTACCCCGAGCTGTACACCTTTGGCCAATGCCCTTGAACCATTCCCTGGTGAAAAGAGGATAATGAGGAAGCACAGGGAAAATTGGCACAAAATTGTGTAACTCTACTTCCACTTATAGACCAGCCCCTAGCTACAGCCCTCTATAAACATTAACACCAACAGGTTGTTGTCTCTGCCTCTGGAAATAGCCCACATTCTCCCTTGAATGTGTATTCCTCGCTTTACCCCAAAGGCCTGCCCTCATTCTCCCTTGAATATGTATCTGCTTTCTTAAATAAATCTGTCTATGCCTGTGACCCACAGTGCCCAAAATATTTTCTGTCAAGTATGTCAAGAAGGGCTGGGGATGTGGCTCAAGCGGTAGCGCGCCTGCCTGGCACGCATGCGGCCCGGGTTCGATCCTCAGCACCACATACCAACGAAGATGTTGTGTCCGCCAAGAACTAAAACATAAATATTAAAAATTCTCTCTCTCTCTCTCTCCTCTCTCTTAAAAAAAATAGAACATTATTTAAAAAAAAAAAAGTATGCCAAGAACCCTCCTGATTCTGGGTCAATTTCCCTCTTCTCACTGGTAACTCCTTGGAACCCTCTTCAGAGATGTCTTCTCCTGTGACATTATTTTTTATTTATTTTTTTTTAAATAAGTGCCTTTTATTTATTTATTTTGAGAGGGAGAGAGAGTTATTTATTTATTTTAGTTTTCAGTGGACACAACATCTTTGTATGTGGTGCTGAGGATTGAACTCCGGGCCTCAGGCATGCCAGATGAGCACGCTACCGCTTGAGCCACATCCCCAGCCCCTCCTGTGACATTATTATCTCCATTTTTTTTAAGAGAGAGAATTTTTAAAAATATTTTTTAGTTTTCTGTGGACACAGCATCTTTATTTTATTTGTATGTGGTGCTGAGGATTGAACCCAGCGCCCAGTGTATGCCAGGCGAGCGCGCTACGGCTTCAGCCACATCCCCAGCCCTATTATCTCCATTTTTGCAGATGAGGAAACTAAGGCTCAGAGAAGTTAAACAACTCACCAAAAGTCTTGGTAATAAGTGCTAGGGGTGAATTTTAAACTCAAGTTTGTCTGTGGAATTCATGTTCTCACATTCGGTGGTCTGCAGAATAACACCCAGTGCCTTTAAGCAGCATTGACCAGCTTCCAGGTACTCTCCTCCTGTCTACAGTTTTGAACACCCATCCAGGCCTATTTTTCGAAGCCCTGTTCCCTTATGATAGCCTCCTCCTTTAAAAAAAAAAAAAGTTTTTTTTTAGTTATAGGTGGACACAATATCTTTATTTTTATGTGGTGCTGAGGATTGAACCCGGTGCCTCACACATGATAGGCGAGCGCTCTGCCTTTTTCTTCTTGCCAGTGAATCCCTACAGAGAAGGCTTCCTGAATCTCTTGCAATGCCTCAAACCTTGGTGTTGTAGCTAGAATTAGGCAGTCAATGTAGATAGGTAAATCGAGTCAGGTAGGATCTAGGAGGCCAATTGTGAGCAAGTCTGGGAAGTTGGAGACTGTCTCCTGAAGGATCTTATCAAGAACCCGCCCCTGCTCCAACTTGTTGCCAAGGTAACCTGTCCCAGGAATTTCCCCACCCTACAGGGAGCTATAAGGTTAATGTGTCCTTGTCTACTCCCCCCCTGCCCTTCCCCCTTCAGCCCACCTATTTCCCACCTTTTGGCCTTCCCACCAAGCATTCTTGGGCCTAGTCTCCTCCACTGGAAGGAGAAAGATGAGGGGGGAAAGCAGGAGAACAAAGGAAGTCTAGGACATATAAAAAGGGCAAAACACCTTGTTTCTTGGGATACCAGGATACCAGCTATGGCCCCATTCTCCCTCACAGGAGAAGTCTATGTTACCCCTTTTTAAATAAACCCTGCTTCATATGCTTGCCTCGGCATGCTTCTTTAATGTTCGAACTTCAACATGTGGGGAAGCAGGACTCATCACCATATTAGTGTCCATACCAAATGCCTCCCCAATGCTATTTCTCCCGAGTTTAGCTTAATACTCACTGAGCTTTTTGCTTATGCCTTTTGCCCTTCTTGAATGCCCTTCCTTAGCCCTTAAAGGGTCATCCAGTTGAAGTACCAGATTTTTAATTTCCTCCCTCACTGATCTCACATAATCCTGGGTCTCAAGGCTAGAACCCCCACTCACCCCCAAAGCATTGGCTCAAGGCCAGTTAGGAAGCTTCAAAGAGCAAAGAGGACTTGATTTCTAGTCCTGACAGGGTGGGGTGCAGCTGTTCTTTTCAGGAACAACAAAATAAACAACAACAACAACAAAGGGTCCCCCTCCCTACAATTCTTGAGACAAGGGAGCAAAAGATGTTGAGAGAAGTAGGCTTGGAGAGATAAGTGTAGCTGAGACATGTAGATGGCATATTGGTGGTCCATCTTTTTATATCAATTTTTCTGGACTGTTTAGGGGAATGAAAATCTTCTAAACATTTTAATATTAAAAAAAGAACTTCAGGATGGGATTGTGGCTCAGCAGTAGAGCGCTGGCCTAGGGGGTGGGAGTTCAACTCTCAGCACTACATAAAAATAAAGGCATTGTGTTGTGCCCATCTACAAAAAAGATTCATATTCTCTCTCTCTTAAAAAAAAAAAAAAAAAAAAAAAAAGAACTTAAAGGATAACCCCTGAATTGTGAAGAAAAGCATGAAACTGCTAAGAAATCACTTGTTTGTGAAGGAAGGATTCAGGATCCTTCACCAACAAGGGCTGTGTCCTTTGCTTTGAGGTCACGGGTAGAGTGTGAATCCAGTTCCTGGCATTAAATGAAGGTGACTATTGTGATTTCCTGGACCCAGGAAGGAGCCTCCATGCCCGAGTGTGACCCCGCCCGAGGCCCTGGGAAGGAGCAGCTCAGTGTCCCCACTGTATCCTAGGCGACAGATCTGGAGGAAGGCGTGTCAAAGGCGGAGTCATAGGCCCTCCTTCGGTCGCGCTCCGCCCAGTACTGGTTCCTCGTGGCCTTACTACTGCCCTTGCCGGGCGGTGATCCCCAGGTAGATCCACTTTGGATGACACTGTAAGGTGAACCGAGCTCCCAAGGCCACCCAGCTTAAATTTTAAATTTCTTCCCTAGAAAAGAGCGAGCGAGGAACACGATCTCTGGGAAGAACTGGACTCCACCAGTTTCCAACCGGCTCTGGACAACCAACTAGGGACCAAAAGTCTTGGAGTTCCGAACGACAAAGGAGCTGCCTTATAAGAAGAACCGCCCGGCTGGCCACGAGGCGCGTAATGGCCGTGCACGCCCGCCGCCTGTGTCACATCGCCTTCCAAGTGGCGGCCGGGCAGCCCCTAGCCCGGGATCTGCAGTGTCTCTTTGGCTTCCAGCCCCTGGCGGCGCGGGAGGCAGGTGGCTGGCGGCAACTGGCCCTACGCAGCGGAGACGCCGTCTTTTTGGTGAATGAGGGTGCGGGGCCCGGGGAGCCGCTGTACGGTCTAGACCCACATCATGCTGTGCCCAGCGCCACGAACTTGTGTTTCGATGTGGACGATGCGAGCACCGCCGCCCAAGTGCTGGCGTCCCAGGGCTGTCGTGTGCCGGTGCCCCCAGTTAACATTCGGGATGCTCAGGGCGCCGCTACCTACGCTGTGGTCAGCTCGCCGGCTGGCAACCTCAGCCTGACGTTGCTGGAGCGTGCCGGCTATCAGGGGCCCTTCCTACCGGGCTTCGGACCGGTGCCCTCCAAGCCCGACGCAGGTTGGGTCAGCCACGTGGACCACTTGACCTTGGCTTGCACACCCGGCAGCTCCCCAACACTTAGGCGCTGGTTCCAGGACTGCCTGGGCTTTCACCACTTGCCCTTGAACCCAGGGGAGGATCCCGAGCTGGGCCTCGAAGTGGTTGCTGAGTCGGGGAATGGGGGGCTGCGGCTCATGGCCCTGCAGACTCCACCCGGCAGCATTGTCCCCACCCTTGTGCTGGCCGAGTCTCTGCCGGGGGCTACCTATATACAGGACCAGGTGGAGCAATTTCTGGTTCGGCACCGGGGGCCGGGCCTGCAGCACGTAGGACTGTATACGCCGAACATCATGGAGGCCAGTGAGGGTATGGCTTTGGCCGGAGGCCGGCTCCTGACACCTCCCGAAGCATACTACCAGCAGCCAGGCAAAGAAAAGCAGATCCTAGCCGCAGGGCTCATACCTGACGTTCTGGCCCGACAGGGAATACTGCTAGATGGAGATAAAGGCAAGTTTTTGCTTCAGGTCTTTACTAAGTCCCTCTTTGCTGAGGATACCTTCTTCTTGGAGCTGATTCAGAGGCAAGGGGCCACAGGGTTTGGCCAGGACAACATTCGAGCACTGTGGCAATCCATACAAGAGGAAGCTGCCAGGAGCCAGAAAGCCTGAGGACAGCCAGAGCTAGATGCAGCCACTTTCTTGTAGCCTGAGATACACCCAGAGGAGGCCCAGCTATTGAAATGCAATACCCTCAGAGGCCAGGTGTGCCCTGCTTCTCCTTAGTACCTGCCAGCAGTTCAGTCTCTTACTGGGCTCCAAAGAAGTGTTGTTTTTTGTTTGTTTAAGTATAAAACATTTCTTACAATTTAATATCTAATACATTCACAAGATACAAAGAACAATAAAAAAAATTACATGATTAGGTCACAGACATAACTAATACAAGCCTTTGTGTTCTTTTTTTTTTTTTTTAATGTGAGTAGGACTAATTTATTTTTTGCAAGATGGGGATTGAACCTAGGACCTTGCACATGCTAGGAACATGCTCTATTACTGAGCTACACTCCCATCCCTTTGTGTTCCCCTATGATAGTATTTCCCTCTCTGCCCCAAATTTGTGATTTTTTTAAACCCTTTGCATTTCTGAATTTTCACTATATGTGAAATGTATCCCTAAATAAATGACTTAGTATTTGAGGTAGGTAATTAAGACAAATTCTTCTGTGCTTCCCTTCTCCCTAGGGAGCAACCCATGTAGTTAGAGACTGGCTGGTTCAGGGTTAAGCCCAACCACCTGCTTTAGGATTATACCACTGCTCCAATCAAGCTGACCTGAGACCTAGAAAGTGTTGGGTGTCAACTCTTGGCAGGTGCTCCCTGCAGCAGCCATCACTTCCTGGGGAAAGGAGAACAGATTATGTGGACAGAACACAGCCTCCTCCCTCTGCCTAAAGCTGTACGGAAGCTCAACCAGTGGGAATCAGGACCCAATACTTCCTGGGTCCCTCAGAGGTGTGGAGTAAAGGGGCTAGGGAGAGGATGCAACTTTTCCAAAATGACTACAAAAATAAGCACTTTAGCTGGGCGCAGTGGCACACGCCTGTAATCCCAGCAGCTTGGGAGGCTGAGCCAGCCTCAGCAATAGCCAGCTGTCCTGAATGCTCCAAGGTCACGGATAGGAACTCCCATAGTCCTGCCAGTAGACCTGAGAGGGAGAGCAGCCAGTTATGGGTCAGGCCTCAGCTGCTGACTCCTTTCTCTACTCCTCCCTGTTGATTGTGCTACTTTGCTCCCAGCATCCAGGTATCTGAGTTAGGCCTCTGCACCAGCAGAATGCGGGTACCCCCAAGGGCTCTGGGCTGCTCCAGAACCCAGTGAAACCCTGTCTCTAAATAAAATACAAAATAAGGCTGGGGATGTGACTTAGTGATTGAGTGCCCCTCAGTTCAATCCCTAGTACCCCAAAAAATAAAAAAAATAAGCACTTTATTAAACAATAGGACTCTCAGGGATAGGGACTTTCAGAGGCATCACTGGGCTGCACTGTTGAGGCTGGGTGTGTCAGTGGGGATATGAGGCCAAAAGAAACTATCCAGGACTTGCTGGCCCTGGTTGGGCTTTTTCCGGCTGGGCTTTTTCTGGCTGGTTGGAGAAGACAATTGGGACCTTTTGGAACCCTGTGTAGAAGCCAAAAGAGGGAGGTACTGAGGAGAGGACATCATGGAATTCTTTCCAGCATCTCCTCTTTATCAATCTAGCTCAGGTTCTATCCTGATATGTAGAGCTGCCTCCAAATATCTTATCTGTGCCTAACTCTACAAAAAGCAGCCTGAGGAAATATTCCTGAGGTACAAATTTGGCTCCTCTCTTCCACCTTAAATGATTTGGCAGCTTGGTTTTTAATGCCTTGGCTTACCTGGGCAGGCTCTGCCAACTTCTCCAGCTAACCAAACGTTCATGGCTCCTTGGGCATTGCAGACTACATAATGCCCTACTTTTGCACAAACATTTCACACTGTTTTGCCCTCATTACTTTGCTCTTGTCCCCCCACCCTGTACCCAACAACTGTAAAGTCCTCAGATCAAGAACTATTCCTCTGACCCCATGAAAGCCTGGAATGGAGAATGTTCACCCAGACATGAACCAGTAAATGACTGAAAACCCACGGATTCAGATCTGGAGACAGAAGGATGGGTAAGGGCCATGAGACTTACCTTGCAGGTCCCTGGCTGATGGTCCTCATATACACGGAACACCTAGCCAAGAGTAAGGGGTAAGGACAGGGCTGGCATCTTCTCCAAAAGAGCCAAACTTCTATTTTCTGCCCTTGACATTATGCCCCAGTACTTTAGCTTAAAATGTGTGTGTGTGTGTGTGTGTGTGTGTGTGTGTGTGTATGTGTTCCTATTTACACAGTAATCGGTTCATATAGACAATGTAGGAAACAAAAGGGGAAATGAAGACAAAGGTAGTACCTTTTTCTTTTTTTTTTTTTTTTTTAAAGAGAGAGGGAGAGAGAGGGAGAGAGAGAGAGAGAGAGAGAGAGAATTTCAATATTTATTAGTTTTTGGCAGACACAACATCTTTGTACATGGTGCTGAGGATCGAACCCGGGCCGCACGCATTCCAGGCGAGCGCACTACCGCTTGAGCCACATCCCCAGCCCGGTAGTACCTTTTTCATGGCGGTAGAAACAGCTGCGGTGTGAAATTCCTCTCGGGTCAGCCATCGAGCACCAGGTGGTGTGGTCACTGGGGTCTGCCCTTCCAGGGCCAGACCATATACTTGATATGTCAGCTTGATATGAGAGAAAGTGTGGCTCACCTGGGAGGAGATCAGGGGGTTGAAATAGATCTGTGGATGTGGCCACAGAGGTCATCAGTCCTGGTCCCTCCACTTTTACTTACCTCTCCAAGGTACTGGAGGTGGGTAGCAGGGAGAGGCCCAGTCCAACTCTGTAGTTTCTGCAGCAGGTCCTTGTGCTGATGCTGTCCTGAGTGCTCCAAGGTCACGGATGGGAACTCCCATAGTCCTGCCAGCAGACCTGAGAGGGAGGGCAGCCAGGTATGGGTCAGGCCTTAGCTGCTGACTCCTCTCTCTACTCTTCCTTGTTGATTGTGCCACTTTACTCCCAGCATCCGGGTACCTGAGCTAGGCCTCTGCACCAGCAGAATGTGGGTACCCCCAAGGGCTCTGGGCTGCTCTAGAACACAGATGGCCTGGTACTCCTCCCTGGGGGGCCTGCGGCTGGCCTTTCTGGGAAAGTTGGCCACTCCCAACGCGTAGTTCCAGGGTTCTGTGGAAGGCAGGCACAGCTGGCACTTTCCAGTGATGGGAGCTGGAAACAGAGATGCCCAAGCCCTGCTCAGTCCAGGAAGGCTTAGGTGCCAAGCCCAGAAAGCAGGCTTGGCCTGGCTCAGCAGGATCTTACTAGTTCAGAAAGAACTAGTACCGAGGCTTCTATAGGCAGCTCCCTGACAGGGGCAGGAGAGGGTGGGGTTGGGGTTAAGGCCGCACTCACTGCAGTCCTCCACGTCAGGAGTGCCTTGCAGGTTCCATGAAGCTGAGAACTGTTCCTGCTCTACCTGAGAGACAGGGTGGGGTGTCATGAGGCAAGGGCCATACCCTAGGATTCCTGAGTGCTCCCTCCCCAGGAGGCTCACCCTCTGGCGTGCCCTGCACAAGCTCTGCACAGGGCACTGGCTGCAGAGAGGCCGCTGTGGGGTGCACACTGTGGCCCCCAGTTCCATGGCTGCTTGATTAAAGTCCCCTGGTCGGTTTGGATCCACTAGCTGCTGGGCTAGGCTCCTACAAGAAGAGAACACCTCTGTGAGGAAAAGACCCTTTGAAGATACCCCTCCCATAGTCCCCCATTATTCCAGTATCATACCAGAGATGCTGAGAGACAACAGTGCTCTTGGAATCAGCACCAATGGCTCGGACACGGCACAGCACCCGTACTACATTCCCATCCACCACACCGGTTGCCTTGTACAGAGAAGTTCAGTACTTAGCCTTGGCTCGGAGATAGCACACACAAAGTATGGGTGGGCAATGGTCTCACCTGACCAAAGGCAATGGAAGCAATGGCTCCAGCTGTGTACCGCCCCACACCAGGTAGGAGCTGCTGTAGGGTGTCTGCTGTACGGGGCATGTGGCCCCCTAGCTCTTCTACCACCTGATTGGGGTAAGGTTTAAGGTTATGAAACACTTGAGGCCCCAGGCTTCTACACCCTGCCCTTGGCAACCCCTTACCTTCCGAGCTCCCTCCTGTAGTCGCCGGCCTCGAGAATAGTAGCCCAGGCCAGCCCAAAGTTGGTTCACCTCCTGTAGGTGGGGTCACAGGTCAAAGAGATAAGTGGTCAGTCCCTCAGTTGTCCCCATTCTCACTACCCAAGGATAGCTTTTACCTCCAGAGAAGCATTGGCCAGGTTCTGCAGTGTTGGCCATTTCTATAGTTCCAAAGCAGAAAAGAAGAAGAGATCAAGGGTTAGGGCAGTGAAGGAAGATTTCTCTACACACATCCCAAAGTACAGGCTCTTTTCTGGGGTCTGGCCCAACCCTCCCCTCTTTTCCCTGGTGTCACCTGCATCCACCGGGTATAGTAGTTGATCACTGTGGCAACCTGGGTCTGCTGCAGCATAACCTCTGACACCCACACTAGGGGAGAGGGGTTGGCATGAGAGTACTGCTAACCTGCCTTGCAGACCTGTACATTTCCAGGCAAGGTACCCCTGCTTTCAGGAGATGTACTGACCTGCATATGCTCGCCTATCCAGGTCCTCCTCATCCTCTGCCTGTCAGTGCAAGCCCAGGTGGGAAGTTAGTATGGAAGGTCCTGGATGCCATTCTCCTGCCCAACCCTCCTTGTTCCTCATCTGCTTACCTGTCTTCTCCAGGGTAGGTCCCGCTTCTCTGTGTCATACCAGCTCAGTAGACTCTTCCTGAAGGCTGTTATTTCAGTTCTATTTCTGAATAGATGGTACGGGGAGACAGAGGCCTGAAATATCTCCTCTTCTTGCTGATTGGCCAGGTCTGCAGGAGTCCCAGGACACTCAGAGATCCTCCCTGCATAGGGAACCCACCTCAGGAGGAACCCAGGACATAGAAAAGCCTGTGGCGGTGTACTCTATACAGGACCTCCCCTACTCCCAGTCTAGTGCTTAATCTTTGGAGCTAGAGTCAACCACAGTTCTCTAGCTGTAAGTAGCCTTGACCCAATTTATGGCCTTAATTTTCTCAGAGTGATACTGCTGGCTCTGTTGTCTCTGGGCCATGATGAAAACCCAACAGTTTTAGTTAGACATGACAAATATCTACGCAAGGTCCCTATTTACAAAACACTTTCAGGCTCATAAACTCATTTGATCCCATGAAAGTCACATGAAGGAAGAAAAGCATAGGCTATTGCTCTGTATTATTGGTAAAAAAGTAGCCAATTAGAGCAATTATCCCAAAGTCACACAGCAACACAGAATTATGCCCTTAAATAGTGTCTTAATGCTTTAAGTCATACCAGGCTCCCTTCTCAGTCCAAATCTGCACCCTTTCACAGCCAATGAAACCAGCCTCTGGAGTCTTTGGCTAGGACCAAGTTTCTTACCCTTAGGAGCAGAAGGCTTGGCCTGGCTACTATTGGGGGCACGTTTCTTCCTTCTCTCCTGGCTGGCTGCCTGCTTTCCCAGATTACTTCCCACAGCTGCTCGAAGTTTCCTCATGATGGCCTGGAAGAGAAAGACCCAGCCCAAGTAGTTAGTCACAATGAGACTGAATCTTGGGGCCTCACAGTAGTTATAGTCACTTCTATCCCTATACCACTCACAGAGTATCTAATTTTTCTCATGCACTCTCAAAACACCTAGGGTTTGCCCTTGGCTCTCTGTGGCACTGAGAGGCATGACCAGCACAGGAACACTAGCATGAGAAATTCAGAGTAACAAGCCAGGGTCAATATGGGCCAAGGACCAAAGTCTTCTGTTGGGGAGTATTTACGGGTTCCTGATGCTTATTATGATGTTGTTGTTTCAAGGTATCTGGGGGCATAGGGTGGGTGGGAGGTTTCTCCACTTAAGAAATATTTCATGGTTACACTAAAACCTTTATTTGATAAAAAGGAGAAACCAAGGATCAGAGAGGGAAAAAAGATTTGCCTAAGACTAGATGGCAAATCAATGGGAGAAGAGGTGAACTACTTTTATTCCTAATAACTTTCTGATCTAGCAATTATTACTGACCATTAGCAATAAGGTCACTGCTCTGACTGTTCTTCTGGCTGCCTTTTCTCTAACAGAAAAAAAGAGGCTAACAGTGTTTATGTAAGACCCCATGAAGTGTTTCAATTTCCTGATGGCTCCCCAAGGCAGGTACTACTACTGCCTCCATTTTATTTATTTATTTACTACTACTGCTTCCATTTATTTATTTATGGTCTGGGAATTGAACCCAAGAGTGCTTAGCCACTGAACTCCATCCTCAGCCCTTTTTATTTATTTTTTCTTGCTAAGTTGCTGAGGCTGGCTTTGAACTTATGATCCTCCAGGATTACAGGTATGCACCACAGTAGCTGGCCTACCTCCATTTGAGCTATGAGAAAATGAAGGTTTGTAGAGATTAAACAACTTGATCTTTTAAACTGAGTGTGCACTCTTATACTCTGGCTATGCTGCAATCCCAAGCCTATTTCAAACTCTTACCTCAAGGTTTCAACTTTACCATCTCATTTTCATCAAAAGAGCTTGCTTCCTGGGGCTGAGGTTGTAGCTCAGTGGTAGACTACTTGCCTAGCATGTGTGAGGTACTGGGTTCAATTCTCAGCACCACACATAAATAAATAAAATTAAAGGTCCACCGACAACTAAAAAAATAAATGAAAGAGCCTCCTTCAGTGAAAAAAACAATACAAACCTCCCTCCATTTGCATTGACCTCCTTCTTTTTCCTTTTATGTGAAGGAGGGATCTCTCTTTTTCCACAGGGTCCTGTTCCTCCAATCTTCCAACCAAGACCCACTCTCCTCCCCTTCATGGCCAGACTTCTTTTACCAAACTCACTCACTTCCACAATTTATTCTACAATTTTCCAAAGAGCAAAGTAACCTTTTCAAGACATGATCATGTCAATTCCTTTCTTATAACCTTTAATGACTTCCCATTAATTCCTTAAACAAATATATATGGATTGTCTACTATGTGTCAAGCTGTTTATTCAGTAAACAAACCACAAACCATCAAAGATTCCTGGGCTGGGGTTGTGTCTCAGTGGTACAGCACTTGCCAAGCATGTGTGAGGCCCTGGGTTTGATCCTCAGCACCACATATAAATAAATAAAATAAAGGTATTGTGTCCACCTACAACTAAAAAAAAAAAAAAAAAATCAAAAACTCCTGTCCTCATGGAGCTTATATTCTAATAGAGATAGACAATACAAACACATAATAAGTAAATTATATGGGATGTTAGAAGGCAATACTATTAGCGTAAAGAGGAAAAGTAGAGAAAATGAAGGGCATAAAATGCCAGAATGGGAATGAAATGTTGCAATTTTAAATAATGTGGTCAAGGTAGGTCTTATTAACGTAATATTTGGGGCTGTGGTTGTAGCTCAGTGGTAGAGTGCTTGCCTAGCATGTGTGAGACACTGGGTTTGATGCTCAGCACCACATAAAAATAAATAAAGATACTGTGTTCATCTACAACTAAAAAAAAAGTAATATTTGACCGATAACTTAAAGCAGCTGGAGTTAGCTATGTGGATACACAGAGGAGGCATTCCAAGAAGCTAGTGGAAAGACTCTAAGAAGGGTGACTGGCATGTTTGTTGTACATTAGGCAGGCCAATGTGGTTAAATAGAATGAGTGAACAGTAAGAGATGGGAAGGTGGGATAGGATCACTAAGAACCTTTTTGAGGGCTTTGGCTGTCATATCTCTTGCTCTTAGAATGAGCCAATACTGGGGATGGGGTTGTGGCTCAGTGGTAGAGTGCTCGCCTACCATGCATGAGGCACTGGGTTCAATCCTCAGTACCACATAAATGTAAAATAAAGATATTGTGTCCACCTAAAACTAAAAAATAAATATTAAAAAAAAGAATGAGTCAATACTGTTAATATAGACTTGAAGGTCCATGTACCAGGGCCTTACTTGTTTCATCCTCTCCTCTTACTATACTCAAGCCACAGTTACCTGAATTTAGTGGCTTAAATCTCCAAAGTTGTCTGTCCACTTTGAGGCCTCATACACTCCATTTCCTCTGCTTGGAGAGAGCTTTTCTATGTTTTTCCTAATATCCAATCATTTTTTAGGTTTTGGCTTAAATGTTCAAGCACCTTACTCTCTTAGGTCTCCATTATAGCTCTTATTTTTTTTTAATATTTTTTAGTTTTGATGGACACAGTACCTTTATTTTATTTATTTTTACGTGATGCTGAGGCTCACAAGTGTGAGGCAAGCACTCTGCCACTGAGCCACAATCCCAACCCTCCATTATAGCTGTTAACTGTAATTTCACACTTAATTGTGATTCTTCCAGTTAGTGTCTGCTTACCCTACTTTAAAAAATATATATCTTTAGTTGTAGATGGACACAATACTTTTATTTATTTTTACGTGGTGCTGAGGATCAAACCCAGTGCCTCTACTACTGAGCCATAATCCAGCCCTGCTCACCCTACTTGACTGTAAAAAACAAACAAAACAAAACAACAACAACAAAACCTCCAGGAGGACCAGGACTAGATCTCTTCTGTTAATTGTTGTGTTCTCAAAGCCAAAGCCAGGTAAACACTGTAAATGTTTGTTAATTTAATTAATGGAATGGAGGACGGTGTTTCTTTTTTAAAAAGAAGGGGATAAGTCCAAGCAACTCAACAATGACGAAAAGGACTCAGTAGGGGGAGAAAAGTTAAAAGACGCCCTAGAAACAATCAACAAGGAGAATCGGTTGCTGGGCCCAGGGAATGAAAACTAGAGTCCCTGGGAAGAGACTACTACTCCTAATACCTCTCTCCTCTCTCACGGTAGTAAGAGTCATGCCCAAACACCGTCTAGGTCAACTGTACTTTCTAATTGCTTTCCAAATGGACCCTTCCTCATCATCCCCACTACCAGAACCTTAATTCTATTTTACTTCATCGCTTGGACTTTTTCAAATGCTTCCCTATCATAAAGTCAGTCGCTTTATAACCTCAGCATCCTTGTTCTGTGGAATGCTCTCCGCCCGCACTAAGCTCTCCATCTTTCCAGGGAATTTGCCCATGCCCAGAACACCTTTCTTTCCCCCAATGCCCTTCTTCTGGCCTAACTCATAAGCATATTTTAAGCTCAGTTCAGGCAGTGCCCCCTCTTTTGGGAATCCCGCCCTGCCCATCCAAAGCATTCCAGAACGGTGCAGACAAACACCGCAGGCGTTAAGACTGGGTTCCCACCTTCCCGAGGCCGCGCGTGGGAAGAAAAATTACCTCCTCCGCCGGCTCCCGCGCAACACCGAGGGGCGTGGCTCCGGCCAATCCAGGCGGGGAGTCCGCAGCACCAGCCAATAGGCTCTCAGCGCGGGCCGGGCCCACTTCCCTGCACAGGGCCCGGGAGGTCTGAACGGAAGTCCAACCCTACTGCGACCCCACGCGTGAGACCCCGCCCCATTCTCGACCGCCGGAGTGGAGCCAGGAGACTAAACGGAAGTCTTCCGGCAGCTCAAGAGAGGGACGCGCGGCACGCTCTGCGTCATGGCTGCCGACAGTGACGATGGCGCAGCTTCAGCTCCAGCGGTCTCAGACGGTGAGCGACTTCCCAAGGGCCGCCCTAGAAGTTTATGTGCTCTGGGGGAGGGGAAGACCTCGGGCTGGTTGATAGACACAGATCTTAACCTTCAGAAAAGTAACTCCTTTCTTTGGAAGCAGCCACGAGCTGCGCGCTCAGCTGCAAAGCTTGGGAGTGTTGAGAACGTAGGGCTGGTGGGGCCTGTCGGGAGATGTGGTCTGGATGGAACTCTTGTGATTCGTTTAAATGGGGCAAGTTACACCTGATGATCGAAAGGAAGTAGGACGTATTGAGAGCTCTGGTGTGGGCCAATATTTATCAGACGATGGGGCATGCTAGGAACAGCTTGTGGCTGCGGGGGCACCATAAGAACAATAGTGAGGCGCCTTAAGGGAGTTTAAGGGAACTCATCCTCAAACCCTGCGAAAAAAAGGGAGCGGGAAAAGAAACCTCGAATACCTTGTTTACCTTTCTACTGATTTATGCTGAGAAGGAAGTCTTACTTTAAAGACTTTCCCCAAATTCAGGGCACTGTCCATTCCAGTTAAGCACTTTGGACATAAAGGTTTAAGAGAAAAGCTAACATCAGAATCCAATCCCTATGGCTAGCTTGGTGTCTGTTCCCCTGGGAGCACGCACATTGATCACCATTCTTATACCCAGGTTGTATCAACAAATGCACAAAATCTGGGGATGAGTTAATCCAGGTTCCTGTGGTGGATGTGCAAAGTGACAACTTCAAGGAGATGTGGCCATCCCTCTTGTTAGCCATAAAGACTGCTAGCTTTGTGGCTGTGGACACGGTATGAGATGGGAAACAGGGAGGACAGGTGGTTTTAAAGGGACTGGTACTGGGGGGCCACTCACAGCCCTTCCTTAATCCACCCTTAGGAACTGAGTGGGCTTGGAGACAGAAAGAGTTTGCTGAACCAGTAAGTATTAAGTCTTTAGTTCCAGCCCTGGCAGGAGGGGCAGATATCAACCCTGGAGTGTGTGGGGAGTCACAGTCCTGGGTGGTTTGATTCTTTCATGAAGTAATTCAGCCATAACTGCCCTCAAAACCAACCCCAAGGTGCATCGAGGAACGTTACAAGGCTGTGTGTCATGCTGCTAGGACCCGTTCTATCCTCTCCTTGGGCCTTGCTTGCTTCAAGCTGCAGCCTGACAAGGTATGAGCTGTCTCACTCCTATCCCAAGTTTGTGGCTGTGGGGAGGAGGGTTGAGTTGCAGGGGAACATCAGGTGTGAGGATTTCTTCTTCCAAATCTTGATATAACAGATATCTTTCTCTTTCAGGGTGAACACTCTTACCTGGTCCAGGTGTTCAATCTCACCCTGCTGTGCATGGAAGAATATGTTATAGAACCAAAGTCTGTGCAGTTCCTGGTGCAGCATGGCTTCAACTTTAATCGCCAGTATGCCCAAGGCATACCCTACCATAAGGGCAATGACAAGGTAGGACTTCAGCTTCCTTAACCTTGAGTCTGGCGCTCAAGTGACTTTATTTCTTCCTACCCTAGGCTAGATGCCGGAGAAGAATTTGCTTATGTGAGTATAGGAAATCACTAATGACAATATGGGAAAACAAGACAAATTAATACAAGGGTGGGTAACATCGGGTTAGATAACAAGGGAAAATTTTCCAGGTGGGGAAACCTGGGATTAATGTCCTGTAGAGGAGTCTATCTGACCCCTTCCCTTCCACCTAGGGTGATGAGAGCCAGAGCCAGTCAGTACGGACACTGTTCCTGGAGCTAATTCGGGCCCGTCGGCCCCTTGTGCTGCATAATGGCCTTATAGACTTGGTGTTCCTGTACCAGAACTTCTATGCACACCTGCCTGAAAGCCTGGGAACCTTCACTGCTGACCTTTGTGAGATGTTCCCATCAGGCATTTATGATACCAAATATGCTGCTGAGTTTCATGCCCGCTTCACGGCCTCCTACTTAGAATATGCATTCCGGAAATGGTGAGGGAATGGTTGAGGGAAAAGGGTGGGGCCTAGTATGAGTCTGTTTCATTCACTTAAGATGTTCGTCAAGCACTTACCATGTGCTAGGCACTGTTTTAAGATTCAGCAGACAAAAAATCCTGTTCTCTTTGATCTAGTGAACCAATACCTTCTTGCACTTTTGTAGTGAGCGGGAAAATGGGAAGCAGCGGGCAGGTGGCAACCCACACCTTACCCTGGAGTTCTGCAGCTATCCTTCTAGCATGAGGGCTCATATTGACTATCGCTGCTGCATGACCCCTGCAACTCACCGTCCTCATCCCACCAGTATCTGTGACAACTTCTCGGTGAGACCACTTGCTCATTTCCTGGGGGAGGGGAAGTTCTGATATTTGAAACTCCTTTATATAAGCCCTGTTTCCTACCTCTAGGCCTATGGCTGGTGCCCCATGGGACCACAGTGTCCTCGGTCCCATGATATTGATCTTATCATTGACACTGATGAGGCTGTGATAGAGGATAAGCGGCGGCGGCGGCGACGTAGGGAAAAACGTAGAAGGGCTTTGTTGAGCCTGCCTGGGACACAGACCTCTGGGGAAGCTGAGGATGGTCCTCCCACAAAGCAAGTCCATGGGGACCTAAAGGCTGAGGAAATTGAGCAGAAAGTGGCTGAGGTTGATACAAAGGACCAGTCTGGCTCTGATCAAGATCACAAAAATGACTTGGAGAAGGAGCTTAAAGCAACAAGGTATGAAACAACTGACATGGCTACCTCAGAAGTGCCAGGGGGCCAAGCCAGTCTTAACCCAGTGCCTGGGGATGGATTGCACCGGGCTGGTTTTGATGCCTTTATGACAGGTTATGTGATGGCCTATGTGGGAGTGATCCAGGGACCACAGTCCTGCAGCTCTGAACCCTGGCTACCCGAATGTCACAACAAGGTATATCTGAGTGGCAAAGCTGTCCCCCTCACAGTGGCCAAGAGCCAGTTCTCTCGTTCCTCCAAAGCCCACAATCAGAAGATGAAGCTGGCATGGGGCAGCAGCTGACCCAATTTATATGAGATACTCAGCCCAGGAAGAAAAGCTGAGAGTAGAAGGAGTTGTTTGGGTCTCTCTAGCCTGTGAATGTCACACTCAACTACACAGAGTTAAGGTGGGAGAACCTAACAGATACTGGCTGCATTGCCCCTGGACCTTTTCCTTTACCCCTGAGGCTGAGGTATGAAGGTACAAGTAAGAAGGCTGACCAGCACCTGCAACACCAACTTTATTTTTAAATCTGAAAGTGTCTTGGGAGAGTTTTGCAAAAAAATCAACAGAAATGAGTTATGAAAATATTTGACCAACTTCATTCTTTGGTTATTTCTTATTGCGGCTCTGTAAGGACAGACTGTTCCCGAAGCTCCAGCTATAGCAGGAAGGGAAAAAAAATCAGTCCAAGTATAAACCATTTAACCAACTGGGTGTTTATCACCTGTTGATAACATAGAGCAGGCCCTAGGGCCTACAAAACCAGCCCCACTCCCAACCACAAGGTTGAAAGTCTTAATGAGGCAGAACATTAAGACTCCTTTATAAATATGAAAATAGATTAATCAACTGGAAAAGTTCTTTGAATGGGTTAGCTAAGAGCCATGACCACCATGCTACCTTGCCCTCCCCCTGCATAGAAACATAGTGATGTGGTCTGACCATACAGTAAGTGCAAACAGCAATTATTCAAGTGTCTTAGACATACTGGCAAGAAGCACCCCAGTCTTCAGCCCTTTATCACTTCCTGGTCAGCTCCAAGTTCCATCCGGTAGCATATATGCCCCCAAAAAAGGCAACATAGATTTGGGATGGTAGAAGAACCAGGGTAATACCGCCTGCCAGCTCAACCTAGAACTAAGAGTTCTCTGGTCCTGTCTGGGGAATTATACTTGGGTCAGGTAGAAACTAGAGCTCCTTGTTTAACATCACCAGTTGGCTCTAACTAGGAAGGCCTCTCACTGCTGCCTTCCCTCTCATGCAGCCATTGGGTAAATAGGAACCCAAAAGTTTAGCCTGGCTTGACCTGCTCGCCAGGCTCCAGGGATGAGTGGAGGATATGCACCAAGGGGTCCCTATGGCTTCAGCTGAAGGTTCATCCCCCCAAGGTAAGACAGGGACTAAACCCCCTTATCCATCCTGTTCTCCCTGGATTTGCAGTCCTATGCTCGAGATAGATTAGGGTACTGCAGCCAAGTTTCTTGGCTTGCCTTCTTCTACCTCCATTTCCTCAGAGGCACTTCTGCAACATGGGCTTGTCTCCTGGGGCTTGAGCCCAAAACCGTTTTCTTCCTGGGAAATAGAGCAGTCCATGGCCTCATGGGCTGGAGCAGCTGCCCGGAATGGCGGGATCTCTTTTACCCTGTACTTGAGACTACTGAGTCGTGGTGGGGGCCCATCAGATAGTGATTCTTCATGGCACACAAATGGACAGGCCTCCTGATGCAAGAACTCTGGTGAACCAGGCAAAGAGCGCCATCGGCGAGCAGGTGGGGCCAAGGGCTCTTGCCAGTCAGCTAGGGGTGTAGTTCTAGGCCCTGGTGCATCCAGGTCAAATACCAGGGAGATTACAGACTTGCTGGGTAGGTCAAAGAGCTTGATCTTGCCGCCCTTGAGGTCCTGACGAGCACTGAAAGGGTTGACTTTGGGGGTACGGGTAGCACCATCTCTTGGTGGCCGGTAATAGGGGTCCAAGACACTCACTGTACGTGGGGGTTTACGAGAAAAGATGTCTGACTGGCTTCGAGACAGCCAAATAGTACGTCTTGGACGTGGTGACTTGTGGGGGATCTTGTCATCCAGTGAGCTCAGCCTCTTCCCCGAAGGCACTTTCTCTAAGGGTCCTAAAGAACAGTGAGTCAGGTCTGGGTTATTCTCAGTAGTCATAATCAACAAAAGTACCACTTCATTAGTGTTTTCACTCAGGAAAGCAAAGTAGGACCTGATGTCCCATTTCATCAATGAGGAAACACTCAGAAGGAAAGCAGTAAGTCACAACTCTTTAATAAAAAAGAGTCCAGTACTTTTTTTCCCCGTGATCTCCTGCCCTCTTCCTTCTAGACCCAAGTTCTTGCAATCACAGCCCTGGGGGGTAGACCCTATAGACTAATTTCTTCTGTTGGGGTCAAGTTGGATTGTCTATGATCTCTTACCCTTTGCTGTGGGTTGCAGCTTCTTGTCCCTCTCCAGCTCTTCTTCCTGTAGGCGGTTCATAATTTCCTCCAGGGTTTTCTCAATCTCCACAAAGGATGGACGCAGTTTGGGGTCCATCTGTAGGCATCCACACCAGCCATGAGCTCCGCCCTCCTCCCACTCCACAGGTGGAATTTGAATGTGTTTCTAGCATCTTTTAAGAGGCAGATGTGCAGCTTTGAGATTTTCCCGAGGCCCTAGGCCATGAGAATGATTCCCAGGGATAAGGCAGGAAAGATGCTACTGTCATTATCTTTTACTATCTTAGTTCTTTTTGTATGTGTGTCTTATCCCCTTGTTTGGAATACAAAACTCCAAAAGTGTACGCTCACATTGGTTTCTTCTGTTTTTCTTGAGTTCTGATACTGATGTATTTTGGGGAGTTACCTGAACAAAGCCTAGCTACTCTTTGGTCCTAACAGATCTAGCCTTGCTATCTAGCTATATAAAAGGAAGGCCAACAAGCATTTCCCCCATGTGCCTCAGAACAAGCGTAACCCAAGTCCAACAATAAAACCTGACCAAAGTTCTTTCAATACCCAAATGCAAGGAGTGGTAGGTCTGCCCTGCAAGCTGAGGATTATTGGGTAATACAAAGCTGTTTTTATCTTCCCTTGGTCCAGGGCTCTGGAGACCCTGGCCAGGCCCAGAAGAGGCAGTGCAGTTGGTGTTATACATCCAGTGAAAATGTGTCCCCTCATGAGGCTAATCAGCTGCCTCTCCCTATGGTCTTAACCAGGTGAAAAAGATTCAGACAGCCCCTGACCAAAGCCACAGGGAGAAAGACACTCACATTACAGCAGTTGAAGGTGAGCTGCAGAAAGTCTGGGGGACAGTCTCCCACCATGTGCTGGAAAGCGTCATAGTCCAGCCCGAAATTCTGTGGATGGGTATGGTGGGGTGGATACAGGGACATGGGAAGACAGGTCATTAATCCCCCACCCATCCTGGCCTGTTCAAAAGAGGAGGCTGGGAGCTGCCTCTCAGAAGTAGCCTCAGAATGAGTACCAGCAACTCCACCCCAAGGACAAAATAGTTCTATAGGCTCAAACCAGCCCCATCCCAGTGGCACTGGGCCCCAAGCCTGTAGCTCACCTCTGTGCGGGGAAGATAGTCTGGATCAGCCTGGATGCGGGCGATGATTTCGCAGAGGATGATACCATAAGAGAACACGTCTGCCTGGTGGGTAATCAGACCTCAGTTGCCCTCTCAATGACAAGAAGATAAGGGTATCTTCCCCCATGTCTTAAAAGCCCAGACCTAGGACTTATAGCCCATATAAATCATTCACTGGGCAATTGCCAGATGCCATCGTTGCTCTTGTCAAAAAGAATGTTCCTTAACCTGAACATAAAGGTTGACCCTTAGTACCTTCTGCTAAAAGTGGATTCTAAAGAGAACTAGATCTCCAGATCCTCCAGACTTACCTTCTCATTATAGGGCTCATCTCGGAGAACCTCGGGTGCCATCCAGAAGGGTGATCCCACCACAGCCAGCTTCTCATTTCCCATGCTGTGGGGTGAGATTATAAGGAAAATGAATTCACCACTGCCTGGCACCCTGGAAATTTTTTGAATGTTGGAAATTCTTATCTCCCATGGATGGGTACAGAGTAGGACTGACTGAAGTCAGTCACTGAACTGACACTGAACTATTGTGATGAAGTCCTAGCCTCCAGGGAGGAAGCTGGATTTTCCCTTAGCTTTAACAATCTCCTCTGCAGCCCTAGCATCCATTAGGGCTACTCACCTGGCATCAGGAATCTTCTCAGCTAGGCCAAAGTCAGCCACCACTGCAGAATAACCATTCTCATCTCTCTTTATCAGGCAGTTCTAGAGGTCCCAAAGAAAAGAAGATGGCTCACAAGTGGGAATTAGCCAGCTATAGAGTTTATCACCTATGCCTCCCTAATATAGGGCTTCTTGGTGAACTACATTCTACACTGACTGACTTCAGTGGTCAGAAATGGAGGCTTTAAGACAGCCATAAGAGATGAGTTAGCTCTGGAACTTCAGTGGCTACCCTAGGTGTCACTTCAGTCTCCAAACTCAAATATTTACCCTTGCTTTTTATGTTCTTAGCACAGTCTTTTAAGTGCCAGAGATATCTCAATAAACAAAACAGAAATCCTTGTCCTCTTGAAGCTTATAGTCTAGTGTAGGACAGACTATCAGGTCCTTGGCCTTCCTTCCTCTTTTCTCAGAGTGCACAGACCCTAGTCCCAGGCCTTAAATTGCCAAGTGAGGTAAACTAGGACAAGTACTCTAGCCTACACTAACTTTCACTGCCCACCAATTACAAGTGACCTCATTTCCTGGGATGAAAAGTTTGATCTGGCTGGGGGTATAGCTCAGTTGCAGTTTGTGTGCTTAGCATGTGTGAGGCCCTCAGTTTGATCCCTAGCACTGCAAAAACAGATCTGGCTCCTCCAATTGGCTTACCTCTACCTGCCACCTCCCTGCTCCTGGAATCCCTATGCATTCCCCCATCCAATTTGTCTTAAACAAGTCTGACTTCAAGATTGAACAAGCCCTCCAAACCTTTGCCTTTGCTTAAACCATTCCCTTTCATTTGGGATGGTCTCAATTCATTCTTTCTCATGTAGTGCTGGGATCAAACCTGGGGTCCCATGTGTGCTAATCATGCACTCTACCACTGAGCCACACCCCCCCCCCCACATCCTCATCCAGTTCTCCCTTTTACCTAAGAAAATTTCATGTCTTTTTAGGCAAATTGCTCTTAAGTCTTCACCTTTATATCTCCCTCTTTTCTCAACTTCTTTGGCTCCTGTATGCTATTTCCTCTTACAGTCTAGCAGAGGTTATGAACACCTCAGGAGCAGATTCTGGTTTGGTCCTTTCTTCCTCCCCATATTTAATTCATAAGTCAGACTAAGGATACGTTCACTGAACAAATGCTGTTATCTGCGGAGAGAGTGTATCCAAATGACCTATAAACAAACATAAAGCAGCAACCAGCTCTCCCCAAATAGCTGCATTCAAAATAACCCTAAGCCACTCTGGCTTAGGAGGTATCTCACCCCACCCCTTCCTCCAGAGGCAGCAGAGATCAGGAATCCTTGACTTATGGAAACTTTTCTGGGGCCAGTAAGGCCCGATCTGACCAAAACCAGCCCCCTTTCCCTTGCCAACCTTGTTGTCTAGTTGCCAAGACATTGTCAAGTCACCTATTGCTTACTCAGCATCAAGTACACATTAATTATTCTGGCCTTGATGTGATTACACCATTCTTCCTCAAGCTGGAAGGAGCCTGTGATTTCACCACACTTCCTACCCTGGATCCCAAGTACATATACATCGTCTGGCTTCCAAGAAGGACTGTCCTTGTGCTTGTCCTGGCTTTGACCCTCCCATCAGTCCTGCCGAATCAGCATCCCAACTCCCTGACTTGATAAGAAATGGGCCCTAGGCCAGTCTGCATTAGCCAAAGCCATGGGTAAAGGGCACTATCCTATCATGTCTCTTTTCTTTTCTTCTCCTATTTCACCAACAACTTAGACTCTGTCTCTAAGGCTTGGACTAAAGTCCTATTTACTATTTGCTTTATGGTACTTAGAAACAACCCTATTAAAGCCAGCTTGGGAGCAGCAGGATAGTAATAGAATGTGGCCATAGTATACCACCCTTGTCAATGCTGTTCAGTTTCTACCCCATATTCATATTCATAGAGGCCTGTTCACTTTCTGCAAATCACCCATCTAGTAGAAAGTGACTTCTGAGTAGCATCTCCAGAAGCAGCTAAGAAATGGCTAAGGCAGGAATGATCATGGACCTACAGTGTGGGTTAAGGCTGCATAGCCTAATGTTCCTAAGAGTGGGAATGGACCGCCACTTCTCTTAAGGTTTCTCCATAGCCAGTAGTTGGTCATTGGAACCAAAAAAAAGTCAAATAGTCTACATCTGAGGTGATAAGAAAAATGAGGAGCCCTGACCAGGATTAGCTTCAAGTTTCCCAAAAAAACCCTGAGCCTGCCCTTTAAGAAATCTAAGCTAAACCAGCCATAGATGTGCATGCCTGTCTTTCCAGTGACTCAGGAGGCTGAAAGGCCTCAGCAACTGAGACACTGCCTCAACAAAAGGACCGGGAATATAGTTCAGTGGTAAAGCATTCCTACCCAGTACCAAAACAAACAAAACACTAAGCTAGTCAGGTTTAGCTTGTGACACTTTTTTCTTCCTTTTCTTCCACTCAGTGGCTTCTGCTGGAAATAGTCTCATTGAAGATCCCAGTGAGTTCCCTAACAGCTCAATAGACAAAAAATAGTTCTTAGGTTATTTGGTCTTTCTGTTCATGCCACAGCTAATTAATTTCTTCATCTGTGTATGATTCAAGAATTGTGTTAGTATTGGGTATGTACAGAATATGGCAGTCAGAGCCATGCAGCTAAGACTAGCTATTAGCACCTAGTTGGAGACTATTCCCACTACTTTTTTATTCTCAACTGGCTTCTATGATTCTACAGTTTTGGGTTCCCTTCTCTACCTTTGGCTACTCTGTAGACTCCAATGGAGGCTCTTCTTCCCATCCCATAGATGAATCTTTCAAGAGTACTGTCTTGGACCTATATGCTCTTCTGGTACTTCATTTCTAATTACCACCTCTGTGCTGATGACTCAAATGTATATACTGAGCCCTAGCCCCCCACTTTTTTTTTTTTTTTTTGGTAAGTTGCATATCTAATCTTCTGGACATCTCCTGGATTACTCATATTGAACTCCATTCATACAAACCTGAACTCATTCCCCCCCCCCAAAAAAAAACCCAATATTTTACTTAGAAAACTATTTTTTTATGTTCGTTTTGTTTTTTAGTTTTGTATACGTGCACACATGTGTTGGTAATTGAACCCAGGACCTCAAGCATGCTAAGCACAGGCTCTACCACTGAGTTACACCCACAAGCCCCTAGCTTTTATTTTTATGTCTTTTGGTATTGCCACTTTCTACCCAGTTTACTAAACTAGAAACCTGGAATTCATCCTAGACTTTTTACTCTTATTTCCACCAATTTTAACTTCTAAACATTTTCAAACTGGTCCCTCTCTTTTTATTCCTATTACTGTTGCCCTAGTTGAGGGCCTTATCATTCTTCCTCTGAATGTTTCAATACTGTGCTAAGTGGTCTGTGTGCTTCCAGAGTTGGTCTCCTATAACTCATCTTCCTCATTTCTGCCAGCATTATCTTACTGAAATGTGAACCTGTGTTCTATTTAATAGCAGATAATGACATGTTCCATTGGTATGAAATGTCCAGAACAAGCAAATCCGTAGAAATAAAAGATTAGTGGTTGCCAAGAGCTAAAAAGAGAGAGAAATAGGGTGAAGTTTCTTTTTGAGGTGATGAAAAGGCTCTATAATTGGATAGTGGTATGGGTGAATATATTAAAAACCTCTGAAATGTATACCTTAAATGGGTAAATTTTATTTGGTGCATTATATATTTTTAATTAATATTTGTTTTTAGTTGTAGATGGACACAATACCTTTATTTATTTATTTTTATGTGGTGCTGAGGATTGAACCCAGTGCCTCACACATGCGAGACAAGCACTCTACCACTGAGCCTCAATCTCAGCCTGCATTATATCTTAATAAAGCTGTTATTTTAAAAAAGCTGGCAATGATTCTTCCTTTCCTATCTACAAAATAACATCCAAGTTAGATAGTCTGATATAGTCAGACTTTTCTGTCAACCTAATCCTCTGCCACTCCAACTTCACAGTGCAAATCACATTTTTTATACTATTCCTTTCATCTGATCTGGAATACTATTCATTCTCTACCATATACTTATTAAGGAGAATTCATTTTCAAAATTCAGCTCAGGCATCATCTCTTCTGAGAAGACTTCTCTGCACCTGGAGGTTAAATATCCTTTTCTCAAAGCATCCTATGCATTCTTATTTCTCCTCTCTTAACATTTGCCACATTATAATGAAAATGTCTATGTTTCTATAGTACCTTACCCAACTAGACTGTAAGTTTAGGAAAGTGGGGATGTCTTTGGAGGGAAGTGGACTACAAAATACTTTCTAACCCCTCACTCAGGTAAGTGAATGATTGCCCAATTCTCTACATGTCTACATTTTTCACAGGTATAATACCATTATTTTTTTCAAAACAACACTATCAGAAAGACAGATCTGAGATTTTTAAGTTTAATGAGAAAAGTGAGGCTTTTAAAAAGTAAAGACCTCAATCGCCTGATTCTAAGAGGGTCTCTCCTAATTCTTTAGCCTCTCCAGAGGGTCAGGTTTAAAAGCTTTCTGCTGGAGACAGCAAGTCCATGGCAGGAGCAATGTATACTTATGAAAGCAGCAGGAACTAGGGTCTATGACAAAGGGATACTGTTTGTGGAGGCAATGTCATAAGGCCTCTTACTTGGGAACCTAGTCCCTATCTCCAATGTTGGCTAATTTCAGGACATCTAGTATAATGCTTGCATTTCTGACTCAACTGTGGCTACAAAATATGACACTCAATTAGACTAAGGAGCCAGCCCAATTTTTAGGCTGTTTGGTATGCAATACACAAAAGGAAGACTTCTGAATGAAGTAATTTTGCCTAGAAAAGCACATGTATAAGAGGCCCAGCCAGAGTCCCCTGAGATGAGAGGTAACCTTTTTAGGTTCAAAAAGTAGCACAAACACTGCTGATGCATGGTGCCAGTTCCCCTTTGTATAATACATCACATTGCATCAGAGTGGCTTACAGATTTGCCTTTTCAAGGACAGGGGATGATCCCTCTCATCTCTATATCTTTTACCTAGCACAAGCACACAGAAAAAAATCCTGGTAAAAGTTTATTAAATGAAAGTTTGGCCAGATGATCTGGGCCACTATCAAAAAGCATGTGCCAAGTGCATATACTAATCATGTATTCAACTCTCCACAATAGGGACTGAGCTGACAAGGGGATCAAAAGTGTGGCCAGGAGTGCATTTTTTGGAAACCTACACAAAATTTTCAGAACTGGGCCAGAATAGACATCTGAGAGAAATTCCTGAGGTGTCCTGGAATTGGCATTGAATAACACCACCCAGAGTGGAGAAATACCAAGAATATGTGCAGTGTTAGCTTTAGGTAACAAAAACAATTAAAAAAAAAAAAAAAAAGGTTCTCAGTATGCCATCACCTCTCTCCTCACTTCAGCATACTCACTCCACAAACCCAGCTATGACCAGATGAAAAAAAGAATTTATTTTATATCTCAAGAAAGGTTAAGTGGTTCTTTTCACAGCAAAGGCAAATCAGAGAATAAACTGCCCTCCTAAACACCTCAGGGATTTCTGTAGTCCAAGTCTCTTAGGTCTCTTAGGTTATCTGCTTTAAGTGGGTGCAGTGACATATGCCTGTAATCCCATCAATTCAGAAGATAGGCTGAAGCAAGTTCAGCAACTTAGCAAGACTGTGTCTCAAAAAAATAAAGAGCTGGGGATGCAGCTCAGTGGCAGAGTGACCCTGGGTTCAATCTCTGGTACTGAAAAAAAATGTGTTTTGCTGTAATATGTTCCATTTCTTGCCCTCTATCACACCATATGATCCTATATCTTTACCCCTGGTGCCTGTGTAATGAATGATCTGCTCTGACATCTATCCCCCTGATTAGACTTAAGAGCTCATGGAAGTTACAAGACTAAATTTCAGTCATTTCTATGTCCCCAAAACTGTGTCCTCTGATAGCACAGTATAAATGGTTCCCTGAAGCTGTTGATAATTCTCATTATAAAAAGTAACTCCATCCAGGCATGGTGGTGCATGCCTGAAATCCCAGCAGTTCAAGAAGCTGAAGCAGGAGGATTGCAAGTTCAAAGACAGCCTCAGCACTTATCGAGGTACTGAGCAATTTAGCAAGATCCTATCTCTAAATATTAAAAAGGGTTCAGTGGTTAAGCACCCATGGGTTCAATCCCTGGTACCAAAAAAGAAAAAGAAATAATAACCCAACTCCAAGATGTCCTAAAATCCCTCCAGCATTCATATTTGTTTCTTTTCTTTTTTCTTTTTTTTTTTTTTTTTTTTTTGTGGTGCTGGAGATTGACCCCACAGCCTCATGCATGCTAGGCAAGTGCTCTAACATTGAGCTGCATCACAGACCCTGGTTTTTGGGGGGTTTTTTTGTAGTTAATAAATACCTTTATTTTGTTTATTTATTTTTATGTGGTGCTGAGGATCAAACCTAGGGCCTCGCGTGTGCAAGGCAAGCACTCTGCCACTGAGCCACAACCCCAGCCCCCAGACCCTATTTTGTTGTTTGTTTTTGGCGCCAAGGATTGAACCCAGGGGTGCTTAACAGTGCACTGAGACACGTCTTCAGCCCTTTTTATATTTTATTTAGAGACAGGTCTCGCTAAGTTGCTTAGGACCTTGCTAAATTGCCCAGGCTGGCTTTGAACTCAAGATCCTGCTGCCTCAGTCTCAGGAGCCACTAGGACTGCAGGTGTGCATCACTATTTGTCGATCTGTTTTTAAAATGTTTTTAGTTGTAAATGGATACATTACCTTTATTTACTTATTTTTATGTGGTGGTGAGGATCGAACCCAGTGCCTCGCATGTGCTAGGCAAACACTCTACCACTGAGCTACAACCCTAAACCACCATTTGTTCTTAATTCATGCTCTTTACCCTGAAAACCAGCATTTTCTATTTCTAGCTGTGTGGCCTACACCATACATGGATAGGCTTTTCACTCAGGAGGAATCAACAGGGTGACTTCAATGGAGTCAATATTAATACCACCAAAAAAAGAACAATAATCACCAAGAGCTAGAGATACAATTCACAATGCACAATCTCCTAAGGGTAGCCACAGATCATCAGTAGTGCTTTCCTGATGCCAGGTAGAATTAAGCAGAAACTAACTGTTTTCTCAGTTATCCTGAAGAGCCAAGGCTCACGTACAGTTCTACTGGTTGCTACTGGAGCTCCAATAAAAGCCTGTGTGTGGTACCAGGGATTGAACTCAGGGGCACTCAATCACTGAGTCACATCTCCAGCCCTATTTTGTATTTTATTTAGAGACTGGGTCTCATTGAGTTGCTTAGTGCCTTGCTTTTGCTGAATCTGGATTTGAATTCTCGATCCTCCTGCCTCAGCTTCCTGAGGCACTGTGATTACAGGTGTGCACCACCATGCTGACATTCCCACTATTTTCCAATCTTCCTGTTATCTCTGATCTGGGAATACTGAATTGATTACTGTTGCAAGGACAGAATCCATTTTTGCAGACAGAACACTTAAGGTCTCAAGAGCACTGAAGACATCAGAAGAGAGGGAGCAAAACTTGGTCTAGAACTCCAAATCTCAGTTCTTGAATAGATGTTTTGGCCTCTGTGCTATCAAGTCTCTTCCCTGAAACAGGGCCAGAAAACTGTTTACAAAGGCAAATAAGAGGAATACTTGAGAAACACAACAGAATAATCAAACACTATGAAGTGTAAACCACAGAAATGTAAGGAAACCTGACACCATCCTTAAAAGAAAGCCAACTCAAACCCAAGGTTGATAATGAAGACATAATTTGAAAACCTCAAAGCCCTGTACTCTGTCCCTTTAGACTTAATTCTCCCTTGGGGATTCTAGTTCTTATGGTCATTGTCCCCTGCCATACAGGTGTCCTCGGTGGGGCTGGTGTGGGCATGAACATACAGTTCTCTCCTTAGTCCTTGCAATACAGTTAATCTGATGCTGGAATGTTCAGACAAAACTTTCCCAGAAAATAATCAGAGATTATAAGAGGACACTGATAATACATTAAATTGGATGATCTGGTTTATAAGACTCTTGATAATCTTCAGTTTGAGATCCCCTACAATTTACTTTCCAATCTGCCAGTAGAGCTTTCAAAAATCACTTGTTCTCACCACCTAGGAGTATACTCAACATCTCCTTAAAGTCTAGACCCAATGAAGCATAGCCCAGATACATGGAGTTATTTCTCCTAAGTTCCTAGTTTCTCCTCCCAAGTCAAAAGGCACTGGAAATACTCACTTCCTATAAGGAAAACCAGAGATGGTGGTCTTACCCTATAGTAAAAAAAGTTACTCATTTTTATAGCACAACACGATAGGCACAGACAGAACCACACTTGGACAAAGTGCCTTTGGGGCACAGAAGAGATTATAAAGAACTGTTAAAGGTGAGCTTTCTTCCAGAAAGTCTAGTCCTGGTCTAGAATGATCTCCCAGGCTCTGAAAACTATAGTCTATGTAGCTAAACACTCAATTTTAAAATGCTGTATACTGTTCTTTAGTTATTTCCCAACAAAAGTATAAATACCTCTAGGTCAGAAATCCTCCTTTTCTAATATTCCTTCACCCATGGAGCCAGACATAGAAGAATAGGGAAAATACCTATCTGTATGATTAATTAATAATGTCACAAATTCCTATTAGAAGAAATGGTCCTCTATGAGTAGGAAGCAAAGATCTTGTTTTGGCTGGATGCCTAAAGTGACAAAATCAACTTAAGACAATATCTAAAGTGTTCCATCCCACCCATTTGCCTGGAATATGTGCAGAGTTTTTTTGTGGTGCTGGGAATTGAACCCAGGGCCTTGGGCATGCAAGGCAAGCACACTACCAACTGAGCTATATCCCCAGCCCACGTGTGGTTTTCTTACTCTTGATTTTCCAAAACATTCTGGAGGGAGAAAAATGTCTAAGGAAGGGATAAGATACTGCCTTCCAGATCCAAACTGACCAAATATTCAATTCTTACAGGTCTAATATAAATAAAGAGTTCTTCATAATGAGGCCTTAGTTGGTTCCCAGTTCCTACTTCCTAGTTTTGTGCTCCCTTCAGGAAGAGTACAGCTGCATATAAATGCCTCTGCCACACCCAGAAGCCTTATGATCATCTCCTTAAAGCAATTTTTCTCTACAGTAGTTTTTAAGACAATGGCCATGGTCCCTCAGGAACAGTACTATTGTTTAGAACACCAGAACCACTCCAATGTGAAGGAGCTAGGAACTTATGTTTTAGTCCTTATTGACTTTGAAAGTATATAGCTGCTTTTGTTTCCTTTGGTAATTTTTTCTTACAACAGAAAGGGTTTAGGAATATGTATGCATGCATGTGGGGAGCCACATTGAGTAACCAAGCCTTCCAGTCCTGATGCACCATGGGGATCTGAAAAATCACCGAAGTCTATCTTAGTAGTGCCATGATTTGTGACTTGGTCCCCCACCCCCACCCACCTCAGATAACAAGAAGGTTCTCTTTGTGGGGCATGCCCCTAGGGTTGAGTTACACTCACCTGTTCCCTTGTAGTCTTGCCCCTTCTGCCCTTTTTTGGATAGAACTTTCTAAGAACAAGAGTCCCCACCCCCCCAATAAAAGCTCACTTCTGATCCTGTTCCTTCTCTTGTGACTTTCTCTTGCTCTTCCTTTTGGGGAGCCTGAGGCTGAGATCTGGGGAGGCCCTCCTGAAACTTGTGTAAAGGTAAATTGTGTCTTTGTTTTATTTTGTGTCCCTGCAAATTCACATGAGCGATCTTAGTTCAGCTGCCTGCACTGGTCAGGGGCAGCATACGCATTTATGTATGTGTGCATATGTATATGTTAGGTTAGGGGATGAAATAACAGCTATTCTTGGTCAGGTACTAAATTAAATCCTTTCCTGAGAGACTTTAATTTGGCTCTTGTGCAGAAGTCACATTAGGTATATTAGATGGCTTTATAGTTCCCCCAGATTACTTATATCCCTTGTCATGGTGATATCCTGGGCTATTTGACTCTGAGGTACCAGTTTTGGAACCTGGCCAACTTCTGAAAGCAACTTTTTTTCTAGCCTGGTCACACAGAAATTCAGACAGCAAGAGACTACTACAGAGACCAGTTGATGCCACAAAGGAATTGGCAGGGTGGCAGAAACTTAATCACACAAACAGAAAATGGGTCAGTACATTATGACCTACTAAGTACTCAAAAGCTGCATCAACCTGGGCACAGTGGTACACACCTGTAATCCCAGGGACTTGGGAGGCTCAGACAGGAGGATTACAAATTCAAGGCCAACCTTGACAATTTAGTGAGACCCTGTCTCAAAGTAAAAAAGAGCTGGGAATGTAGCTTTAATCATAGAGTGTCCCTGAGTTAAATACCCAGTACTGCCAATTATTATTTTTTTACACAATACCTTTATTTTATTTGTTTTTATTTTTACGTGGCGCTGGGGAACAAACCCAGTGCCTCACGCATGTTAGGCAAGCGCTCTACCATTGAGCCACAACCCTGGCCCAGTACTGCCAATTATTAAAAAAAAAAAAAAAAATTTTAAAGAATAGTGAGATTAAATCTATAAGAAATTTCAATAATTCTAAACTCATTAATAATTGGTTTCTTATTATGGCTTTTTTGGTAAAACAGGATGGTGTCTCTTAAAATTTTATGAAAGTAAAGCTTTCATACCTTTGATGTGAGGTCCCGATGGAAAATGCCTTTGAAGTGAAGGTAGCTGAGGCCCACTGCTATGTCATAGGCCAGTTTCACCCTCACAGTCCAGGGCAAATGCAAGTTACTGTCTAGCAACTGCTCCAAGTTCCCAGAGTTGATATACTGTGAAACAGAAGGAAAAACCAACTATCATTTATCAGAAATGTTTAGGCTGAGATGAAACCACTGGAGAGTAAATACCTAGAAAATAGAGGCTACATGTTATTTATTTTTTATATTAGATGTTGATGGGAATTTATTTTTTTATTTATATATGGTGCGGAGAATCAAACCCAGTGCCTCACACATGCTAGGCAAGCGCTCTACCTCTGAGCTCAGCCCCAGTCCATATTTACTTATTTTTTAAAAAGTTACCAAGGGCTTGGTCAGTGTTGCACACAAAGATATCTTCCTTCAAAGAGATCACAATATATTAAGGGATATAGACTAATAATATCAAGGGGTAAAAACTAAAAATATAGGTATGAACAGGTATCAGAGTACCATGCAGTACTGAGGATACACATATTTATTTAGTCTGGGCATGTCAGAGGAAATAATCAGAAAGGATGACCTGGGTAGCATGAAAGGAGAATAATCTACACAGAAGAGAGTAGCACATGAACTACAGGTTAAGTACATGGTGTATTTAGGAAACTAATTTACTCAATGTGGCAAGAGTGCATGAATGAGGGGCTAGGGATGTGGCTCAAGTGGTAGTGCTCTCGCCTCACATACATGAGGCACTGGGTTCGATCCTCAGCACCACATAAAAATAAATAAGTGAAATAAAGGCATGATATCCATCTACAACTAAAAAATAAATATTAAAAAAGAGTGTATGAATGAATAAGGAGGTGAGGCTGATATGTTTTGCTAAAATACATGGACTTTATCCTGTCTCTAGGGAATAAAAGAGGAATTTTAAGCAGGGGAGTAACATGGGTCATATTAACTTTTTAAAGACAAGATCATTTTAGCAATGATGATAGGTGGATGAGAGTGCAGAATACAGAGAAGGGGAAACAGGACAGTAGTATAATAATCTCAATAAGAGAAAGTCTTCTGAGTTAAAAAGATAGAGGAGGCATTAGAACAAGGCAAGATTCAAAAATATATTTACATGGCAGGATCAAAAAAACCAAAAAACAAAAAACCCTTCATGCTGGGCATGGGGGCACTCACCTGTAATTCCAGAAGCTCCAGAGGCTGATGCAGGAGGATCACAAGTTCAAAGCCAGCCTCAGCAACTTAGTGAGGCCCTAAGCAATTTATTGAGACCTTGTCTATAAATTAAATATTAAAAAGGGATAGTGGGGCTAGGGATGTGGCTCAAGCGGCGACGCGCTCGCCTGGCATGTGCAGGGCGCTGGGTTCGATCTTCAGCACCACATAAAAATGAAATGAAGATGTTGTGTCCACCGAAAACTGAAAAATAAATATTAAAAAAAATTTCTCTCTCTCTCTCTCTCTCTCTCTCTCTCTCTCTCTCTCTCTCTCTCCTTTCTCTCTTTAAAAAAACAAATAATAATTTTTAAAAAAGGGATAGGGATGTGGTTCAGTGGTTAAGCACCCTTGGGTTCAATCCCTGGTACCAAACAAAAAACCCTTCATGTTTGCCTGGATTGGGGGACAAGAACAATGAAAAGCTGTAGGATGATCCCAGGCTACTGGTACCTGGATATCATTATTTATAGTTATAGATGGACACAATAGCTTTATTTTATTTATTTATCTTTATGTGGTGCTAGGGATTGAACACAGGGCTTCACACATGCTAGGCAAGTGCTCTATCACTGAGCCACAACCCCAGCCTTGGATATCATTATTAAATATCCAGAATATAGGGAGAGGAATAAATATTAGAAGCAGCAGCAGCAAAGTTAAAAGACATGAGGTCAGCTGGGCCATGTTGAATTTAAAGTACTTGTAGGGCAACTGAAGTAGAGATGGCCTTTAAAGAGTCAGTTTAAAATTGAGAAAGAGGGCAGAAGACTGTCATTTAGGAGACAACAACATTGAGCTGAAGCAGTCATTGATGCCAAGGAATTCAAGACATTGTCCAGGGTTAACACATAGGTATAAGAAATTAGAATCCTGAGGGACAAGAAAATATAAAGCAGCAGCAGAAAAAGAAGAACCAAGCAAGAAAGTCATCTCAGGCTGGGTGTGGTGTTGCACACCTGTAATCCCAGCGGCTCAGGAGACTGAAGCAGGAGGATTGATCGAGAGTTCAAAGCCAACCTCAACAAAAGTGAGGTGCAAAGCAACTCAGTGAGACCCTGTCTTTAAATAAAACATAGAATAGGGCTGGGGATGTGGCTCAGTGGCCAAGTGTCCCTGAGTTCAATCGCTGGTACCCCTGTCCCCCTGCCAAAAAAAAAAAGAAAGAAAAGAAAGTCATCTCCGAAGACAAGAAGAACATTCCAAAAAAGAAATGACCAACAGTATCAAATGCTATAGGATCAAGTAAGATGTGCTTGAAAGAGTTCACTAAATTTGCAATTACAAAGTCACTGGCAACTATGATCAGAGCAATTTCAGTGAAATGGGTAAGACCAAAGGAGTGAATAGGAGATAAGGCTATGGAAAAGCTACATGAAGATGTACTCTTTCAAGCAATTTGGTTGTGCTGGGCACACGCCTGCAATATCAGTGGCTCAGATGGCTGAGGCAGAAGGATTGCAAGTTCAAGGCCAGCCTCAGCAACTTAGCAAGGCCCTGTCTCAAAATAAAAATTAAAACAGGCTAGATGTGGCTCAGTCGTTATGTGGCCCTGGGTTCAATCCCTAGTACCACACCCTGCCCCCACAAAAAAAAAATCAAGTAATCTGGTTGTTCTTTGTCATTTCTTCATGGTCATGAAGCACTTCTTTGATTGAATCCATGCATACTCTACCACTGAACTACATCCCTAGCCCTTTTTATTTTTGATTTTGAGACAGTGGCTGACTAAGTTGCTGAGGCTGGTCTTGAACTTTCAATCCTTCTGCCTCAGCCTCCCAAGTAGCTGGGATTACAGACATGTGCCACCACACTTGGCAACAGCAAGTAATTTTTGCAGCTAATATTTATAAAGTGTTTATAATGTGTCAGATACTATTCTGAGGACTTCATGTATATTATCTTATTTTATCTACACAACAAACCTATGAAGTAAGTGTACTAAGAGACTTAAGTATCCCTTACCTGCAATGTTTGGGACCAGAAATGCTTCAGATTTCAGAGCTTTTCTAATTCTGGAATATGTGTATAGTGTTTATCTGTGTTACTCTCATTTTACAGAAGGCATTTAAAGGTTAAGCAACTTATTCAAGGTTACCCAATTATTAAGTGGCAAGTCAGGAAGACAATACAATCTGGCTCCAGAGAAAAAGCTCTTTACAACTACATTACATTGAAGAGTTAAAGACAGTGGTGACTGAGTCAGAGAGCTTCATGCACAATAGGAATTAAAAAATAAATGTAACTCTATAGGATGTATTATTTCCAATATTCTCCCAAGTAGAAAAAGGGGAAGATTCCTCTAAGAGTAAAATTTGTCTCTAATGCTTTTAGGGTGGGGATGACATTGAATTTACAAAGGAATGGGGAACCTAAAAGGATAAGAGGTGAGAGATTTGAATTCTAGTCTAATTATGCCTCCTGCTAGCCCCATTTAACTCTGGACAAATCAACTAAAAGGCTGTATCTCCTTAGGTTTTCCTATCTATCAGGTAGGTTTGATAACCTCTGATTCACCTAATTCATGAAGTTACTATGAGAATCTAATAATTTTTCTGATGTGGTAACGTAAGCACCAAAAAGAACCAGCTGGGGGCAGCATCATGCAGCACATCTGATTCCTTTAAGAGATGGATCAGGTTTGGTGGGGTGGAGAGAATGACTAAAGATACACCTTCTTACTTCTCAAAAGGGAAACCTGTCCATCTGCTTCATCCTGTTTGATAACTCATCTTTTAAAATCTTAAAATCATGTGTAATGAAGCACAATATCTTCTTTTCTTCACTCTAGCTAAATCTGCCCAAGGTTCACATTTAAGGTGTTTATTAGCTGGAAAAAAACTGAACTGGTAAACTCCAAACTATATGGGGGCAACAAAGCTGACATCTAATCTTGCAGTCAAGTTTCTTTAGCTCTAAGAGTCAAAATGTCTGAAGAGGTAAAAGTTCACTTCTTTGGCACAGTGAGAATGTGACATAGAAGGCTAGTTTTCAGGAAACACAGTGTTAACACTCACTGGGGGTGAACCTGAGTATGTGCAGAATGAGACCATAACACTGTATGGCCTCATTCTGACTCTCTGAAGGCCAGATGAGGCCAGGACTCTTGGTTTGGTTCAGAGAAACATAGGGTCTGTTCAGCCATGTCTCTGAAAATCTAAGAAATTCACAGACCAAGCCAGAAGATGGAGAGCATAAGAAAAGGTGGGATAAGATGAAGAATCATACTAAAAGATTCTGGCCTTTCCAGACAAGATGGAAAAAGCACAAACCAGGACCAGAGAGGAAAACAAATGAAGTTTATTTTTAAAACCCATTTATTTTGCTTGCCTGTGATGAATACATTGGTAGAACTGATAAGCCTTCGGCACTCAGAAACCACAACTTCTCAACTTCACAATGTCTTAAGACCTGTACATGTATGAAGAAAGGAAGTTTGTGATCTGCCAGCAAGGAAGATTTCTAGGTTGCTACAATGCTAATGTGCCCATTAGTTGGAACACTCCCTTCCCAGAAGCAACTCCTATTACAGACCTGCTATGCAGCCTCTAAACAAAGCCCTCAGTGGGAAGCAAAGGTAAGAGCAATTGCACTAGCACATTCAGCTTTCCCAGATGGGGATAACAGATGCTCAGCTTGTGTTTTCTTGCAAGCTACTCCCTTGGGCAGCCCTATGGGATAATCTAAGGCACTGGCCATTTAAAAAAAAAAAAAGATCAATTAATTAATTAACTAATTAATTCATTTTATTTTTGCAGTACTGGGGATTAAACCCAGGGGCACTCTACCACTGAGTTCCATCCCTGCCCTTTTTATTTTTTGAGACAAGATCTTGCTAAATTCCCAGGCTGGCCTCCAACCTGTGATCCTCCTGCTTTTAGCTTCCTAAATCTGGGATTAACAGGTATGTGCTATCACAGCCAGTGCATTGGTAATCTTTAAATAATTTAGAGAAGCTTTATCATTTTTTACTGTTTTCTTTAAATTTTTTTGGAGTTGTAGATGGACAGAATGCCTTTATTTTATTTGTATATGGTTCTAAGGATCGAACCCAGTGCCTCACACATGCTAGGCAAGCGCTCTGCCACTGAGCTACAGCCTCAGCCCTATTATTGTTTTATTTTAAACTTTAAATCCAGAAAGCCTTATCAACCAATCAAATGTTGTAAGTACTTCAGTATATCTCCACATCTCTGCAACTGTTATCTATAAACCTATACCAACTTTACCTATACCAAAACCTGATTCTTTCCTTCTTGATCTAATATTATAATAAAATTTCTTCCACTTTCTTTTTTTATATAAAAATAAGTTTGCTCATTAGATATCAAAATAAAGTAACATTAACATTGTTTACAAAACAAAAATCAACATTTTGCAAAATTTTTGAAGAGCCCACCGTTTAAATAAAAGATGTATTTAAAGTATATCATTACAAAATAAATTGAATTTTCTGGGTAAAGAGTTGGGGATTTTAAAATAATACTTAAAGTAATTTAAATAGTAATGACAATAGTATTGATAGCACTATTCTAAAGTGCTTTCATATATTCTTCTACACAAATATATATTTATATAATCATCACACATTTTCAGTATTCAACTTAGCATTACTCTTTTTCAATATTTCTATGTAGTCTTTTTTTAAAATTTTTTAGATGTTGATGGATCTTTATTTTATTCATTTATTTATATATGGTGCTGAGGTTCAAACCCAGTGCCTCACACATGCCAGGCAGGTGCTCTACCACTGAGCCACAACCCCAGCCCCTCTGAGATGTAGTCTTCATAATTAAAAAAAAATTATTTGTTCTAATAAGTTATACATGATAGCAGAATGCATTTTGATTCACTGTATTTATTTGTGTTTAATACCTGGCTTCATTAAAGGTATCTTCTCCTAGAAAGCACTCAATAACCAAATATGTGCTGTTAATTAAATAATGTTATGTAAATAAATTACTAAAAATGTAAAAAATCATTTTCTTTTATATCAGATGCCAATGTCCCCCCACCCAAAAAAAAAAAAAAATCACCAGAAGGAAAGGTTAAGTAGACACTGAGTTTTATACTTAGGAATATAAATTCAGGTTATTTCTACAACATTTTTTGTTTTGTTTTGTTTTGTTTTTTGAGACAGGGTATTTCTATGTTGTCCAGGCTGGTCTCAAACTCACAGACTCAAATAATTCTCCCACCTTGTAAGCTTAGTCCCAGGCATGTACTACAATATCCGACTTACTTTAATAAAAAAACTCCTCTTATTCCACCTCCACATGAAAATAAGAACCTGTCTATTTACATGAACATTGTATCTCCCTGTGTTTAGAACAGTGCCTGGCATATAGTAAATGTGGGTATATAAAGATATAAATAAGACTTGGTTTACACCTTTAAAAAGTTCAGTAAGAGACACAAGGGTAAGCAAATACCACCAATAACTCTATAGCACAAATAAACACTGAGGGTATGACAATGGAGACTAACTCTGCCTAGGAGTTTAAAAAGTTTCAAAGGGAAATAACATCTGTGCTAGATCCCAAAGGATAGTTAGGAGTTGGTGCTATGAACTGAATTCCTTGCCCAAATTTATATGTTGAAACCTAATGCTCAAAATGATGGTATCAAGGCCTGTGGATTTTGGGAAGTTAAGGGGTCATCAGGGTGGAAGCCTCATTAATGGGATCAGTACTCTAATTATTAAAGAGAGGGAAGTTGAGAAGACAGCATGTCGGTGGCCCTAGAATTCTTTAGAACCTTCTATTATCTAGGGACACAGTGAAAGGTTGTCCATCTATGAACTATTGCAATGGGTCCTTAACAGATACCAAATGTGTCAATGCATTGATTTTGGACTTCCCAGCCTTCTCAACTATGAGAAAAATACACTTCTGTTGTTTATAAGCCACCCAGTCTATTGTATTTCGTTACAGCAGTCCAAATGGACTAAGATAGTTGTCTATACAGAAGAGTATAGGTTCCTCCCATGTACCCCCAGTAAGGTCTGGTGGGTACCAACTCAGGTGCAGGCAGACACATAAACATGTTCACACACAGAATATTCTGGAATAGCTCTAGGCAATGTTCACTGCCCCCTGAGATAATATTAATTATACCCAGGAATTCTGTTCAGCAAGACTAGTAGCCTCACCTAATCATAACCAACCATTTTCAATGTACTGATACCTGTAACCAATCAAGTTTACTTCTGAACAATGGTTCAAAGGCATTCAAACAAGGTTTGAAGAAAATATCAACTGTAAGAATTATTCCTTTTTGAAAAACACCCAACTTGACTGGAGCTAGAGCACTTACCCATGGTAGATAATTGCTGTAATTCACACAGTAGAAATTATTGCTGCCACCTAATTTGTAGGGTTGTGCTAAGGAAGATCTGTCCACCCCTCTATCTATACAAACACTGAAAATCTGCTAGGTAAAAACACAAAGACAAATGGGGCTAGTCTCTGCACTTAGTTCACAGTTTAACTCAGATCATATCTAGAAAAGATGACACATAATCAAAAAACGTTCTTTCCACACTTGCAAATAACACGATCAGACATTTTACACAGAAATATCATTTTAAGTCTTTTTTCTATAGGTATATTCCAATTATTTTTAAATTTAATTTAATTTATTTATTTTATGTGGTGCTGAGGATCTAACCCAGAGCTTCACACCACTAAGCCACAACCCCCCAGCCCAGAAATATAATTTTTAAAAATTTTTTTTTAATATTTATTTTTTTAGTCATCAGCGGACACAACATCTTTGTTTGTACGTGGTGCTGAGGATCAAACCCGGGCCGCACACATCCCAGGGGAGCGCGCTACCACTTGAGCCACATCCCCAGCCCCTAGAAATATAATTTTAATAGTGGTATAAAAGCTGTATGGAAAGGCCAAGAAGGAATTGAGGCTGGGAGAACAGTTAGAAGGCTTCAGGAATCATCCAAGTGGGACTAACAAAGGCCTCAATAACACAATGGCAGCAAGAATGAAAAGAAGGCTAATGTCAGAGAGACATCTTAAAGGTAGAATCAAGGGGCAGGGGTTGTGGCTCAGTGGTAGAGTGCTTGCCTAGCATGTGTGAGGCACTGGGTTTGAGTCTCAGCACCACATATAAATAAAGAAAATAAAGGTCCGCTGAAAACTAAAATAAATACACACACACAAAAATAAATAAATAAATAAATATATTTTTAAAGGTAGAATCAATAGAATTTGGTGTTTGGTCAAAGGCAGGAAATTATTTTATTTATTTTTAAAAATAATTATTTTTTAGTTGGACACAATATCTTTATTTATTTATTTTTATGTGGTGCTGAGGATCGAACCCAGGGCCTCGCATGTGCTAGGCAAGCACTCTACTACTGAGCTACAACCCCAGCCCAGGAAATAATTTTAAAAGAAAGGTACACAAAGTTAAGTCCAGCACAATGCTTATTATCCCCACTATAAATATCTTACATCATTACCCTATCACTTAGGTTATTCCATTAACTTTCTAACTAATCTTCTTGCCCCCCTTTTCATCTTTTTTTTTTTGGGGGGGGGGTGAGTAGCAGATATTGAATTCAAGGGCACTCAAACACTGAGCCACATCCCCAGCCATTTTTTGTATTTTATTTAGAGACAAAGTCTCACTAAAGTTGTTTAGTGTTTCACTTTTGCTGAGGCTGGCTGTGAACTCTTGATCCTCTTACCTCAGCTTCCCAAGCTGCTGGAATTACAGGTGTGTTCCATGGAACCTGGCTTCCCCTTTTCATCTTTTTTTTTTTTATATTTATTTTTTAGTTGTAGTTGGACACAATACCTTTATTTTATTTATTTACTTTTATGTGGTGCTGACAATCAAACCCAGGGCCTTGCATGTGCTAAGTGAGTGCTCTACCACTGAGTCATAACCCCATCCCTCCCCTTTGTATCTTAAAAAGATTTAGTCCTTGGGCTGGGTTGTGGCTCAGTAGAGCATTTGCCTAGTATGTGCGAGGCCTTGGGTTTGATCCTCAGCACCACATTAAAAAATAAATAAATAAAGGTATTGACAGCTACAACAACAAAAAAAGATTTAGTCCTTAATTCCAATTTACTTTTAACTATATAGCCAAGATAATTTTTCTGAAATACCAATACGAAGCCACTCCTTTATAACAATTATTCAATGATGCTCTCTTACTTTTAGTATAAACCCACAATTCTGAGCATATCATACAGAGCCTTTCACTCCTATTTATGAAAGTCTGATCCAGTTTACCTGCACATTTGTCCACATTGCTGATCACTTTACCTAGAATACCCTGCCCCCACCTACACCTGGCTAATATTCACTCATTCGTGAGGATTCAGTTCCATTTCGTGGAAACCCACAGGCAGGGCTGCATTTAAGAATGACCTTCTAGGCCAGACACAGTGCATTCCAATAATCCCAGCAATTGGGGAAGCTGAGGCAGGAGGATCACAGTTTCAATCCAGTGATACCCTATCTCAAAAAAATAAAAAGGTCTGGGGATATAGCTCAGTTGTAGAATACCCTTGGGCTCAATTCCCAGGACTGGAAGAGAAGACAAAGAAAGGAAGACATTCTACACAAAAGCAACACACAGTTAAGAAAATGATGCAGATGTTGGTAGTTCTGCTTTCTTCTTTCTTTTTTATTAACCCTTTCTGCATAAGTAGGGGAAAAGGAATCTGTAAGTTGAGATGGGAAATTCAGTATAATAGAGAAGTCCACAGAATACAGACTTAGACTACCTAGGACTAAATCTCATCTCTGACTACCACTAATTGAATGGATTACCCAATTTCTTTAGTAGACTTTTATAAAATGGGAATAATCATAGTACCTAACCCAAAGCATTATTATGAAGATTCAAGGAGCTGATGTACATAAAAGGTGAAGAGCAAAAGTGAGCAGTTGATATACATAAAAGGTGCAGTGCTGGGAATCAAACCCAGGGGCCTTATATATGCTAGATGAATGCTCTACCACTGAGTCACACCATAACCCTGTTGTTATTATTCTTATTATTATGTTTATTATTAGTGCAGAAGTTTTGGAATACCAAGATGAAGCATCTATAGTTAGTTTGGCAGACAGTAAAGGCTACTTAAGATTTATAAATAAAGGTATAATATGATGTGATGGGGGTTGGAATATGTTTCCCTAAAATATACTCAAGTCCTAAACTCTAGTACTTGTATTGGAAATAGGGTCTTTGTAGATGTAATCAAGGTAAGATGAGGTCAACAGGAGTAGGATGGGCCCTTAATCCAATATGACTGGTGGCCTTATGAAAAGAGGAAGAAGAAAGTGGTCTTGGTAGTGCATGCCTGTAATCCCAGTGGCTCAGGAGTCTCGGTAGTGCATGCCTGTAATCCCAGTGGCTCAGGAGGCTGAGAGGTAAGAGGGTTTAGAGTTCAAAGCCAGCCTCAGCAAAAGTGAGGCAATAAGCAACTCAGTGAGACCCTATCTCTAAATAAAATACAAAATAGGGCTGGGGATGTGGCTCAGTGGCCAAGTGCCCCTGAAAACTCAATCCCGAGTACCCGCCTCCAAAAAAAAAAGAGGAAGAAGAGACACAAACATAAGGGAAAATATCATGTGATGATGGGAGTAGAAAACGCAGAGGAAGAATCTAAAGGATTTAGCAACTGAGTGGTAGATATGACAACTGAGAAAAAAAGAGTCAAAGGCAACTCAGAGATCCCAAAGTTAGAAGTTCAGAGCATCAATGAAAAGAGATCCCAGAATCTTATCTTACTTATTGTGCCATCAATAAGCCAGAAAACCTAGCATCAGTGTCAATAATCATAGTAGCTAAATCAGTGGTTTAGCAGATCCCGGCTCTGTGGCTGGGTCTTCTACAGAGGAGGGTCTGGGTCCTGACCTAGTTCTCACTGTAGCCCAATAATGCCTTTGTGCTGGCCACTGTATGTTTGTTGGTCAGCTCTAAACACAAAGACTAGCAGATATCCCATCCTGCTGGTTTGGTTTAAAGAAGAAAAGATAGCTTTGTTACCTCCCTGGGTAATTCCAGGACAGGCATTCCAAGAGCACCCTGTGGGAGGCTTGTGCTCCAAAGGATCTTCCTGTTCTCAGTTGAGAATCCATAGCCGCTGTAAGAATACATCCGCCAAAGCCTGAGTTTGCCTTGGTATATATTACCTTTCCCTTCTAGGTTGTTCACTCAGGCCTGCCTGACTTTGTAAACAGTCAGTAGTAATGAGGTGACTCAAAAAAGAAAAGGGCCATTAGTTCTAGCTACAAAGTAAAAGGATTTGACTAACCCAAAATGTTTCAGAATATTTAAATGTTTCATTCTTTCTAACTTCACATGTGCTTATCTTACTTCCCAGGATACCCTTCTTCCCCATTGTAGCTTTTCTAATTTTTTTTTTTTTAACGGAGGATACAACCCAGGAATGCTTTACTACTGAGCTACATACCCAGCACCACCCTCCTTTTATTTTTAGATTTTCTTATTTGAGACAGATTCTTGCTAAGTTGCTTAGGGTCTCACTAAATTGCTGAGGCAGCCTGGAACTTGCAATCCTCTAGCCTCAACCTCCTGAGTTGCTAGAATTATATATGTAAGCCACCACTCCTAGCTGTTTTGCTAATTTTTATTTATCCTTCCAAACCCAGCTGAGACTTCTTATTCTGGAAAATATTCCCTGATACTCCATTACTCGATTCCGTATTTTGTACCTTTTGTGCCACTTCTGCATCCTGTAAATATCTCCACGCCTGCTTTTTTTTTTTTTTTTGGGGGGGGGTGTCAGAGGTGGGTACTAGAGATTGAGCCCAGGGCCACTTTATCAATAAGCTACATCCCAGCCCTCTTTATTTAATTTTGAGACAGGGTCTCACTAAATTGCTGAGGCTGGCCTATAGCTTGCAATCCTCCTGCCTCAGCCTCCCAAATTGCTAGGATTATAGGTATGCACCACTGTTCCTGGCTCTACTCTTCCTTATCATGTACTAATAACTTTGGTTATAGGGACCAGGTCTCACTTTGTAAGCCCAGAATCCACTAAAGTGAATAGTAAACAGTTGAATGAACAAAGGTATAATAAAGTGCATTTAAATAAAAGGTTTTTAATTTCCTTTTTTTATTGGAATTCCCCCAACTCCAGCTTAGAATTACTTATGAAAAAAAAATGTAATTTAAGGGCTGGGGGTGTAGCTCAGTGTTAGAGTGTGTTTGCCTAGCATGTTAAAGGCCCTGGGTTCAATTCCCAGTAAGATAAAAAGGAAAAGTATACTTTTAGAGGAATTTTCTGATAAAATGTCATGCAAAAACAAACATAATGCCTGCTATATGGTAGGTACTGAAGATAAAGTGATAAAATAGTGTGTTTGGCCAATCAGTAATATAAAGTTCTAAGGATACTTTTACCATTACCCTATCATAGACTCCTCAAAATAATTAGTATCCTTTAAACATATGGAAAATATAACTGAGATCTCCTTTTGGAAAGTACAGAAGATATTTCTTTTATCAGCAGTTCCTAAAAGGCAAGTAGAAGGCAGACATAGAAATATCTCCCCCTCTTTTTTGGCGGGGAGGGGTGTACCATGGATTAAACTCAGGGGCACTCAACCACTGAGCCACATCCCCAGCCCTTTTTGTATTTTATTTAGAGACAGGGTCTCACTGAATTGCTTAGCACTTCACTTTTTGCTGAGGTTGGCTTTGAACTTAACGATCCTCCTACCTCAGCTTCCTGAGCTGCTGGGATTACAGGTGTGTGCCTCAGCACCCAGCTCCCCCTCTTCACTCATACTTCTTACATACAGATACTGAGTATGACCCATTCACCACTAGTCTTTGTGTTTGGAGCCAACCAACAAAAATACAGTGGCCAGCGCAAAGGCACTTTTGGGCTACAGTAAAAACTAAGTTATATGCTTGTTCAGCATACCTAAAGTAGTATATGTATTTTTCTGTGCATTTAAATGATTATATAAGAAGACCCTTTATGCACAAGATTCAAAAAATATAATTGCTGGCTGAAGATATAGCTCAATAGTAGAGTACATGTTTAGCATGTACAAGGCAATGAGTTCTATCCTCAACACTGAAAAAGATTACACTTTCTCTGCAGATTATAACTCTTATATCAAACATTTCACAATCAAAATAAAAATATTAAACATTAAAAGATAAACCTGCAAGGGCTGGGGCTATAGTTCAGTGGTAAAGCACTTGCCTTGCATGTGTGAGGCAATGGGTTTGATCCTCAGCACCACATAAAAATAAATAAAGATACTGTGTGTTCATCTACAACTAAAAAAACAATTAAAAAGATTATTAACCTGCAAATCAAATCTTAAAGAAATAAGCCAGCAATCAATGGGTTAGGCATTTTAAAAAATTAATTAATTCCTTTTTTTTGAGAGAGAGAATTTTAATATTTATTTTTTAGTTCTCGGCGGACACAACATCTTTGTTTGTATGTGGTGCTGAGGATCGAACCCGGGCCGCACGCATGCCAGGTGAGCGCGCTACCGCTTGAGCCACATCCCCAGCCCCAATTCCTCTTTTTTTTTAAAAAAAATTTTTTGGCAGGGGGTGGTGCTGGGGTGATGTGGTAATAAGCATCCTCTTTACCACTAAGCTACAACCCAACTTCTAGACATGATTTCAGTCAGGCCAGATCTTTTAATTACTCCATTCAGTCTGCTTTTCTATCTCAAAATATAGGAGAACTTTACCTCAACATACTAGTTGGGACCAAGTTCTAAAGCACTGTTCCCTTCAGCCTGCTACCTCACATATACAACCCTTGTACTCTCTCTGGGTCAAGACAGGAACCTTTGATACTTAGTACTGGGCTCAGAATGAACAAAGCAATCTGTTTTAAGGAACACAACGTACCCTGACCCAGCCACACTAGATCTGAGGAGTAGGGTATTGATAGTAGTTAAAATGAAAAGAGAAACCAAAAGAGGTTAAGTTTACATATATATAGACGATGGACCTTTATATTAATTTATATTCACTTATATGTGGTGCTGAGAATTGAACGCAAGGCCTCACACATGCCAGGCAAAAGGGCTCTACCACTGAGCCACAACCCCAGCCCAAGGTTAAGTTTTTAATTAAGGTGATTTATATCAAAGGAGACCCTGTCCTCAAATGAACTAATCCTTTCTTCTGCCTCCTCAGCTACTATTTAGCCTCTGTTTAAGGAAAAAGTCAAGCAAAAGTTTTAAAAGAGCTGGAAATGCAATTAAATGGTAGAGTGCTTGCTTAGCAGGTGCAAGGTTCCAGATTCAATCCCCAGTACCACACACACAAAAAAAAAAAAATTAAAGGAAGTAAACTCCAAACACAAATGGTATTTTATAATGGTAAGTGGTAGGTAGAGAGAGGGAACAAAGATTTCCAATTTTCTCTGGAAAGATCCAGCTTCCCACGACAGCTGTCCCTGTAACTGCAGGCAGAAATTTCCTCTAAGGATAGGTAACCAAATTCCCTCAAGTTCACAGAAGTTCAAAAAGACTACTTGGAATTATCTACCCAAATGAAAGAGTGGGAAGAGAGAACCCAGCCAGTTCCAGTTCTACAGCACAGAAAAGATTTCAGGTCTGGGACAGACAGAAATATAAGGGCCATCTACACCCTAAAGGAAAAACAGAAGAGTCTTTTCTTTTACTCAGTTTCAGACCATCTCAAGTGTCAGAATGAGAAAATAAATGAGTGAAACCGGAAGAATAATTTTGTTGAGGGAGTGGTGTTGGTAATCAAACCCAGGGCCTCACACATGCTGAGCATGCAATCTAACACTGAGCTATACTTCCAACCAGATGGATAATTTTTTGAATGTAGTAAATCTAGATTTATTTTACCTTTTTTTCTCCCCAATTAACCATTTCTCTACTTTTTTGTTATTGTGGTGGGGACTGAACCTGGAGTGCTCATGATTTGTACGATACCACCTATACTTTAAAATTACCATTTTGGCTGTTCTGTAGAAAATTTACTATAGCAGGACAAAAGTGGAGACAAGTAGACCACTTAGGAGGAACTTGATTTACTTCTGATGAGAGATGAGATAGCTTGAATAGGGGTGGTGTCTGTGAAGATGCTTAGAGATCTGTTTTTGCAGATAGGAATGCAAGGTCTTGGTAGTGACTTTGATAAGAAGGAGAATGTGGGGCTGGGGTTGTGGCTCAGTGGTAGAGTGCTCTTCTAGCACACATGAGGCACTGGGTTCGATCCTCAGCACCACATAAAAATGAAATAAAGATACTGTGTCCACCTACAACTAAAAAATAAAAATTAAAAAAAGAAGGAGAATGTGAAATCAAATGATGCCATTGCATCATCATTTACTGAGATATGAGGAATACTTAGGACAGTATAGCTAAAATACTTCCCTTACTTAGCTATGTGCTCTTTAACATTGTAATCAGCAAAGCCTCTTCATTATAGAAAACCAGACTCAGCCTTTGTCTGAGCCTTTCAATGACAGCACAACATTGCATTCTAAGGTTCTTCCTTGGACAAGATCTTACTGGTGTGAGGCAGGTGGTGAGAATAGTATTTATTATTAGGCACTGATGTACAAATGGCATTGGACCTGATCTTACTGAATTTATCTGGAAAGGGTTTCCAAATTCAGTGACTAGGGGCATTCCCTGCTTCTAGTCATTTAGAATATTTTTGAAATAATTTAACTCAAACTCCTTAAACCCTTCTAGTAACATTATATCTAGATCTGCTGCATTACTTGAAAGTTGGCCTTGTGGTTAGGGATGTTGTTCAGTGATAGAGCACATGTTTAGCATACATAAGGCCCTGGATTCAATCCCCAGCAAGAAAAAACATAAATTGGTCTTAGCTGATTCTCAGAGAGTACCAATGACTGATAGAGGAAAGATAAAAAGTAGGTAAATGGATGGGCTTGGTAGTGTACATCTGTGACCCCAATAACTTGAGAGGTTGAGGCAGGAAGACTGCAAGTTTAAGGCCAGCTTCAGCAACTTACCAAGACCTCGTCTGAAAATAAAAAATAAAAGAGTCAGGAAATATAGTTTAGTGGTAAAATACCCTTGGGAAGGAAAAATAAAAGCTATCCTTGATATTGCCAAATACAATAAATTTTTGGTTAAAAAATATTTTCTCATCCAAATATCTTAGTGGACTGCACTTAATGGGTAACATGTTTGTGTGTATATTTGTGTATGTCTCCAAAAGCCCCAGTGCTCGTTTTATTCTTTTTTGGTACACCAGAAATATGTATTTGACTAATCGGCTAATTGGATAGAAAATGAAATGTTGGTCAAATTAGTTACAAAATCAAAGATGACTATGCAAGAGGCATTATAATTGAACAATGCAAAAATCCATTTAGAAGTTATTCATGAGGCAAAAATTCCAGCCAATCATATAGATACTAATATGCATTCAAAAATTTACCTCAGCTGGGCACAGTGGCACACAACTGTAATCTAAGGGACTTGAGAAGCTGAGGCAGGAGGAATCAAGTTTGAGACCAACCTCAGCAACTTAGCAAGACCCTGGCTCAAAATAAACAAATAAAAAGGGCTGGGGATGTGGCTCAGTGGTTAAATGCCCCCAGATTCAATCCCCAGTACCAGAAAAGAAAAAAAGAAATAAAGAAAATTTACCTCTATTTCACTTTTTTGATAGCATAAAACGTTTTATTAATTTCCCCCCATTCATTCAGCCTGTATGTGTGTGCACAGGCACAGGGCAGAGCAGGCTACTAAATACAAAGTATTGCTGGGAGAATAGGAGTATACAAATGAGTAACGTATTATCCTTGCTAACCACCAGCAACTAAGTGGTTTTACAAATCATCTTCACCACCTCATTTGGGGCTGGGGTCAGCTGCAGAGCAAATGCCTAGCATGCAGAAAGCCCTGGGTTTGATCCCAGCACCACAAAATAAAAACAAAAAGAAACAAACATAGATACCTCATCCTTCTTTCTTTTTTTTTTTTTTAATAAACATGGAAATCAAGTTCAGAGAATTTAAATGACCTGTTCATGAATATTCAACTAGAAAATGGTGGAGCCTGGATATGTACCCAAGCTCTTTGATCTAAAAACCTGGGTCCCTCCTACTTTAAAACTTTATACTCTTTTTTAAAAAGATTGTAGGTGGACAGCATGCCTTTATTTGTTTAGTTGTTTTATGCAGTGCTAAGGATCAAACCCAGTGGTTCATATATGCTAGGATAGCACTCTGCCACTGAACTACAGCTCCGGCCCAGAACTTTACACTCTTCTGCAGGGAAATTGAAGCAAAACAACTTTACTACATGTAAGATAAAAGTAGTTCAAAGATACTATAGGAGGAGATAAATGAAGGGAAATATTATGACCAAATAAGTGGTGTGTGGGAGTGGGGTGGGGGAGGGATTTGGGGAGGGAAAGAAAGACAAAGTAAGAATCAGAGGAATGGTTTTCCGAGAGATAAGCGTCTTTGAGCCAGGGGTGTGTGTGTGTGTGTGTGTGTGTGTGTGTGTGTGTGTGTGTCTGTCTGTCTTTCGTTCTGGAAACTAAGCCCAGAGGTTCTCTACTACCAACATCCCCCACCCACCCACCCACTACCCTGTCAGCCCTTCTTTTCTTTTTTTGAGACAGGGTCTCTCTAAGTTACCCAAGCTGGCCTTGAACTTGAGCTCTTGAGATTCTCCCATCTTAGCCTCCTGAATTGTTGGGATTACCAGCAGGCCCAGCATGTTTCTACTTTTTTTAAAAGTAAATTCCATATTGTTTCTCATAAGGCTATAATAATTTATATTCCTACCAAAAGTGTATGAGAGTTAGCCTTTCTCTGAATCCCAGCCAGCATTTGTTATGGTCTTTTTGGTGACAGTCATTACAACTGGGGTGAGATGATATTCCATTGTAGTTTTGATTTGCATTTCCTGATGATCAATGATGGCGAACATTTTTCATATAGCTCTTAGCCATCTGTATATCATCTTCGAGAACTATTCAGATTTTTTGCCATTTTGTTGTTGTTGTTGGTACTAGGGATTGAACCTAGGGGCATTTTACCACATCCCTAGCCCTTTTGATTTTTTATTTTAAGACAGAGTCTTGCTAAATTGCTTGGGGGCCTTGCTAAATTACTGAGGCTGACTTGTGATCCTTAGCTTCCCTAGTCACTGAAATTAAAGGTGTGTACCACCACACCCAGCTTTTTTGCCCATTTAAAAATCATCTTTATTTATTCCTGAGTTGAGTTCCTTATATTAAAGTCTGGATATTAATCCCTTGATGAATGAATATTTTGTAAATATTTTCTCTCATTCAGTAGGTTGTCTCCTTGCTGATTATTTCCTTTGCTATGCATATTATTCATTTATTCAATTAACAATTATGATAAACAGCTACCATTTGTCAGGCATTCTGCTAGGAATCAATGGATGTCACAGTCCTTGCTCTCAAGAAATTTATTGCTGGGGTTGTGGCTCAAAGGTAGAGCACTCGTCTAGCGCATGCAAGGCCCTGGGTTCGATTCTCAGCACCACATAAAAATAAAGGTATTGTGTTCAATTACAACTAAAAAATATATATTAAAAAAAAGAAATTTGTTATTTCCATATACAAGCAAATGATCAACTGAAATCAGCGATAAAAACTACTATATTATAGGAGCATAGGAGAGATGCAAAATTATTCTTGGGAGACCAAAACAGGCTTTCTAGTTCATAAAGTGATGCATGCCTGCAATCTCAGAGTCTCAGGAGGCTGAGGAAGGAGGATCACAAGTTCTAGGTCAATCTCAGCAATTCAGTGAGACCCTGTCTCAAAATAAAAAATAAAAAGGACTGGAGGATATAGCTCAATGATAGAGTACCCCTGAGCTCAGTCCCCAGTTTCCCCACTGGTTAAAAAAAAAAAAAAAAAGAAAGAAAGAAAAGAAAGGCTTCCTATAGAGAGTGGTATCTAAGTGGGGTCCTGAGGAATTGATTGGACTAAGAGGAGATGGAAAGGTGTGTTGTTTTAAGCAGAGGGGAAGAACTAGTGTGGGAGCCCAAAGATGGAAAGGGTCACATACATTTTGTAAAAATGGAAGAGGCTCAGTACAGCTATAGCGCATAGTTCATACCAGAGCAGAGATGATAGAAGTGATGATAGAAGACCCTCAGAGATAAGCAGTAGTAAGATCAGATGTTTTGACTTTATTCTGAGAGTACTGCAAAGTTATATAATATTTCATAGTTTATGCAGAAAGAATGTTGAATCAGAGCTGCTATTAGTGACTTGTTGCCCAAAAAGAATGCAGCTTAAGCAACAATGGAACTTTCCAGGCTAGATCATAATAAAACTTTCAGTTTCCACTTGTGTGGCCTGAACCACTCACCTGTTACCACACTGTCTATCCTAAGAGCACCATGCTGTAACAAGTCCAAGCTATATGAAAATGACCTAGAGAATAAGATACCATGTGGAAAAAGGCGGGGGGAATAAAAGAGTACCACAGGACTGGACATGTAAATAAAGAAGTCATATTGAAAGTGGGTCCTACTGGGTGCAGTGGCACACACATGTAATCCTAGTGGCTTGGGTGGCTGAGGCAGGAGGATCATTTAAGATTGAGGCCATGGGGCTGGGGATGTGGCTCAAGTGGTAGCACGCTCGCCTGGCATGCGTGCGGCCTGGGTTCAATCCTCAGCACCACAATACAAACAAAGATGTTGTGTCCGCCGAGAACTAAAAAATAAACATTAAAAAATTATCTCTCTTTCACTCTCTCTTAAAAAAAAAAAAAAAAAGATTGAGGCCAACCTCAGCAACTTAGCAAGGCCCTAGGCAACTTAGTGAGACCTTGTCTTAAAACAAAAAACAAAAAGGGCTGGGGATGTGGCTCAGTGATAAAGAACCCCTGGGTTCAATCCCCAGTGCCAAAAAATAAAAATAAATTTAAAAAGTGGGTCCTCCAGTTTAGCTACCCTCACTGATAGAGATGGCTTACAATCCAGCAAAGCCCTTCTAAATACCTGACCTAGAAAATCACATGCAAAATAAAATGGTTGTTTTGGAGTAGTTTGTAATGCAACAATAAATAAGGAGAACAGGAATCTTTCTTATTCTAAGCTCAGAGCTTAGTAAAGTGCCTAGCCAGGGGCTGTGATTGTGGCTCAGCGGTAGAGCGCTTGCCTCCCACGGGCGGGACCTGGGTTCAATCCTCAGTGCCACATAAAAGTAAAGGCATTGTGTTGTGTCTATCTACACCTAAAAAAATAAATATTAAAAAAAGTGCCTAGCTAATAGCAAACCCACTCAAAGTAATATGTGTCAGGTGAATCTCTTTTTTCCTTGTTTCTAAATCATATTTTGTCATTTCCCCCATCCTCGATAGTCCTTAAGGAAATCCTGAATCACAGGGGCAATCATTGGTACCTTAAGGGTGCCCTCTTCAACTTACATGGGGTAACAGCAGCTTCCCCATTAATTAATGCCACCAAATTAATGCAATTCAGGGCACCAGGCAACTTTGCATCTGGCTCAAGGTAAATTAGGCCAAAAGACTACTTTGTACTGGGACACACACACAGAAAAGGAAAGCAGCAGGTACAACTAATGGCAATATCACAGCACACCAAGAAACTGGAATCAGGGTTTGGCTGTTCATTTTTATAAATAATGAATGAGGGCTGGGGATGTGGCTCAAGCGGTAGCGCGCTCGCCTGGCATGCATGCGACCCGGGTTCGATCCTCAGCACCACATACAAACAAAGATGTTGTGTCCGCTGAAACCTAAAAAATATATATTAAAAAAATTCTCTCTCTCTTTTTTAAATAAATAAATAAATAATGCATGAGTTTGGTCCCTGAACCCAGAGAGTTTCCTTTCATTAAAAGCTGTCTGATTATATAAGGCTTCTTATAAGTCCAACAAAACCAACTCAGAAGCAATACATATCAACTCACATAAACAAGAAATTCCCAAAGCAATAAAGAAAGAAGGTGTATGGCGGGGTTCTGCAGCAGTCCACAGAACTGATCCACTTCATTACCTCATGAACTAAAAGCATTTCTTCAGTAACAAATATCTGCTTGGCTGAGGTGTTTGCTGTAAAAAGACAGTATCACCTCAGCAGGTCAAAGGAATATTCTGCAATTTCAGAATTAGTTGAGTGGTTCTTGTTGCCACAGTGGGGGAAAAATAGTTTTTCAGTGGCAGAAAAGGCAAGAGATAACCCACACACACAAAAAGTACCCCCCACCCCCAATTTATTTGCTGGCTCCTTTGATCAGGAGATCCCACAACTATTTACCCAACCCATTCTCCAAATCTCTAGTCTTCTAGCCACTGAGACATCCTATACTAATAGGTCCTCACACTACTTGATTGTAAGGACATTCTTTGTGCTTTTCTTAACAAGCTTAAAAAGAAAAATATTATGAGATGGCACATAATCTGTCTAGAAGCATCCCTCTCCCTGCCCAGCTACTTTTAGACTACTCCAACCCCCATCCATTTTAGATACAGAAAACATACATCATGCAAATTGGTGGCAAGTTGTTTTTTTGTTTGTTTTTGTTTTTGTTTTCTGCCGGAGACTGAACCCAGGGTCTTGTGCATGCTAGGCAAGTAGTCTACCACTGAGTCACTACTACTATCCCCAGCTCAGTCACTACTTTTTTATTATGAAGGACAGCCAACTTTAGGATGATGTTGATAATGTAAAGACAAAGCATAGAGATGTAAAGAGTAGGGTCTTTAGAATCATCTATTTTGCTGCTGAATTAAATCAACACTTTAACTAATAAAGTGCTGAAATTTCATTTATATGAGTTTTTTGTTGTTTAAGGCCACTTAACTATTTCCTGTTACTTATATCGAATATACCCAATAACCAGAAAACATATTTTTCAAATAACCCAGAATACATAGTTAGTCAGAACCTAATTCTACAAATATAACATATGCTACACAAAGCCCTGTTGTTGTTGTTTTTTTTAATATTTTATTCCACTTTCTATATTATCTTTTTATCTTCACTGGATTTTGTTGTTGTTTTTTTTTTTTAAGAGAGAGTGAGAGAGGGAGAGAGAGAGAATTTTAATATTTATTTTTTAGTTATCGGCAGACACAACATCTTTGTTTGTATGTGGTGCTGAGAATCGAACCCAGGCCGCACGCATGCCAGGCGAGCGCGCTTCCGCTTGAGCCACATCCCCAGCCCAAAGCCCTGTTGTTTAGCCCTGTTGAATATAAAAATAAATTCAGAATAGCATACAATGGGAAGGGTATAGACTTTGAAACCAGACAAACCTGTATCCAATCATACATTTCTTTAAGCCTTAGATTTCTCATCTATAAAACAGATGACACATAGGACTACAGAATTTAAAAATTTTTTTTGGGGGGGGGGGCGGGGGCAGGATACCAGCGATTGAATCTCACCGAGTTGCTTAGCACCTTGGTTTTGCCGAGGCTGACTTTGAACTAATGATCTTCCTGCCTTAGCCTCCCCCAAGCTGCTGGGATTACAGGCATGTGCCACCACGCCTGGCAAATTTTTTATTTCAATTTAATTTTTTTCCCTGCAGTACTGGGGATTGAGCCCAGGGACACTCTACCTACCACTAAGCTACATCCCCTGCCCTTTCTACATTTTATTTTGAGACCTGTTTCAAAATAAAAAGGGCCAGGGATGTAGCTCAGTGGTTAAGCATTCTGGACTCAATCCTTAACACCCCACCCCCACCCCCCAAAAAAATAGAAGAGAAAGAAAGAAAGAAAGTCTTTACCCTCAACTGAACCAGAAAAGAAAAATTAGTAATGATCTGCTCATTGGGATATTTAGAGTGCAGGAGATTGCATCAAGAGTTTTAATTCTTCACTCTTTACTGAATCCATGCCCTTTGACATGTGACATTGGAATACACTTCTTTTTTTAAGAAATATTTTTTTAGTTGCTAGTGGATCTTTTTTATTTTATTTATTTATATGTAGTGCTGAGGATCGAACCTAGGGCCTCACACATGCCAGGCAAGCACTCTAACACTGAGCTTCAACTTCAGCCCACTGGGATACACTTCTAATTTGGGCAAGGCATAATTCCCACTCCTGGGCTCAGGCATGTGACTTGCTTTGTCTAACAGGATGTTAGTCAAGCACACTTGAACATGAACAGAGTTGTGGAACACATTTATGTAAATAGACTGGATACTCTTGCTGATACAGGATCACCCCTAAAAGAGTATATTCAAGTTAGACTACTGGTCCCAGAAGGAAGAAGAGAAATAGCTAGAGCAAAGCTACTCCAGTAAATCCCAGGATAGAGCAGATCATCAGCTGACCTGCAGATGCATGAGTAAGCATGTGACCAGTAGAAGTGTCTAATCTAGCCAAATGGATGCAGTTGTGCACACCTAATCCCAGCATCTCAGGAGACTGAAACAATAGGATCACACGTTCAAAGATAGCCAACTTAGTGAGACCCTAAGCAATTTAGTGAGATCCTGTCTTAAAATAAAAAATAAAAAAGGGCTGGGATGTGGCTCAGTGGTTAAGTACCCCTGGGTTCAATCATTGGTACAAAAAAATTATAAACTCACTTCTGAGAAAAGACATACACAGAAAATCTTGATATAGAATGCTGATTAAGGTGTGCTCCTTTGGAAAAATTAGTGAGCTATATTTTTCTTATGTGTGTGTTTTCTGTTCATAACTCAGTAAAAAGCTTTTTAAAACTTCAATGACATTAACAGAATAGAAAAATATTGACAATTTAGAATTCAGAGGAGGGACTAGTCACTGTTGATAATTAAAGTTGAAAACAGTTAACATGTATTAAGCAATTACTATATGTGCCGAGCACTGTGCTAAATAAGCATTTTATAATTCCTACTCACAGCGTCCTTGCGAGGTCATCATTTTATCAGCAGCATTTGTCACAATTATTCCCTCCTCTTGAAACACCTTTCTTTCCACCCCAAGAACATGCTCTTCTGGTTTTCTTCCTACCTCAATAACCACTCCTCAGCATTAACCTTCTCCCTGCACTTTAAAAGTGAATACTCTAGGGTTCAACTCTGGTACTCTTCTCTACATTTCATAAAGCATGTACTATTATTCTTCTTTGCATTCGACAGATTAAAACATTGAGGTACAAGCACAGAGATTCAAACCTAGGGGGATCAATCTAGACTTCAGAGATCATGCTCTTAACTTCCTCACCATTCCACCATTTTTTGGCCTTCCAGATATAGTTATACCCATTTTGCATTCCAGTGCCTTTGGTAACAGAAAAGAGACACAGAGTGAAGCATATAGGACTTTCCTTCAAAATATACTAAGGATTACCAGGCAACAAGTCAGCAGGAAATTAAACTCTTACAAATTCTGTTAAACAAATTCCCTAATTCTTTACTCTGTACTTTAGTAGTAACTTCTCAAGGAGGAATGTGAAAACATTCTGGAACATATTCTCAAATCTATATTCTTATTAAAATGATCTCAGGAGGTGTGGGGATACAGCTCAGTGATAGAACATTTGCCTAGTGGGTGTCAGGTGCTGGGTTCAAATCACAACACTAGAAAAATCAATCAATCAATCAATCAATCTGGGGAGCTTTTAAATAAACAAATGGGGATGAGTACAGTGGTGTAGGCCTTTAATCCAGGCTACTTAGAAGGCTGAGGCAGGAGGATCAAAATTTCAAGGTCAGCTGAATGGTAAAGCACTTTTGGGTTCAATCCCCAGTACCAAAAAAAAAAAAAAAAAAGGAATAGCGGGGTATAGCTCAGCACTAGAGCACTTACATAGGATGTATGAAATCCCAGGTTCAATCCCCAGTGATGCAAATAATTTTAAAATTATGCCTGGAACCTATGTACCTATTAAACCTAGAAGATTCCAGGAATCTGTGTATCCAAGAAACTCAGGCATATTCTGAAGCTCATAACTTGGTACCTGACTTTGGGACACCTTTGCTCTAGAGAGAATTCTGTGGCCCTCAGAAGGCAAGTAATGACTATCACATATTTCTCTAACAAAGGCTGGAAATGAAATGAGAATGGAAATGTAATCTGATATCAATAAGTAATAAAACCAATTAGTAAATCAGAGCAGTGACTGTGGAATTCTAGAGTAGGACCCCAAACATTTCCCAGATGATCTGAAATTTGTTGCCAGGAGAGTTCATAGTTGAGTGATGCCTCCATCCCTCAGCTTAGAAGGGAGTCATCCAGGGAGCAGGGACAAATTTAACACTTCAACAGTCATATTCTCATAGTACTCACCACTACTATGAAGGAACATAAAGGTGTAAAGAGATATGACCATTGTCCCAAGGGAATAGAAGAAAGCATTGTCAACATTGTCTTTTTTTTTTTTTTTTTTTTTTGGCACTGGGGATTGAACTAAAAGGTGCTTGACCACTGAGTCACATTACCAGCACTTTTTATTTTTTATTTTGAGACAGGGTCTTAGTTGCTGAAGCTAACCTCAAACTTGCAATCCTCCTGCCTTAGCCTCCTAAATTGCTGGGATTACAGGAGTATGCCACCATGCCTAGCAAATACTGCCATTTTTGCATAAACATAAACACACATATTTTGCTTACATATACACATAACACTTACTATACAACCATAAATGCTGAAATTAAGGCAAAGAAGTCACTTCAGCCCACGTATTAAAGTCTTACCTCTGTAAGTGCATGCAACTGTCCTTCATGTACACATACACCCAAATACCTGAAAAATAAAATAATTTTTTAAACTAAAATGAAAAGAACATGAACATAAATTCCATATAGATAAACTATAGAGTTACCCATGCATCAGAAACAACCCAATACCTGTGAAACACTGTGGGTTCCTATTCAATCCCATAGCCTCTTAATCTTTTTTTTTTTTTTTAAATGAAAGCTTTTTTTTTAAAGGAGAGAGAGAGAGGAGAGAGAGAGAGAGAGAGAGAGAGAGAGAGAGAGAGAGAGAGAGAGAGAGAGAGTTTTTTAATATTTTATTTTTTAGTTTTCGGTGGACACAACATCTTTGTTTGTATGTGGTGCTGAGGATCGAACCCGGGCCGCACGCATGCCCGAAAGCTTTTTTTTTTTTAATCTTTATTTATTTTTATGTGGTGCTGAGGATCAAACCCAGGGCCTTGCACTTGCTAGGCGAGCGCTCTACTGCTGAGCCACAACCCCAGCCCCTCTTAATCTTAATTAAAGTGCCAGACTGATAAAACTCAAAGTTTACCATGAAACATCAACATTAAAACATCTGGTTTTAGCAATATGTAGTTAAAAAAAAAAAACAACTCACAAAACAATGATGGACATATGACCAAATTATCCCATTCCTTGGTATTTTCCCCTAAGGTGTACAATTGGCATACTATAGCAATACAGTCACTTCAATGTTTATAGCAGCACAATTCACAATAGCTAAATTATGGAATCAACCCAGATCCCTGTAAATATATATAATGGGTTAAGAAACTGTGGTATAGGGCTATAGTTGTAGCTCAGTGATAGAGCACTTGCCTAGTATGTGTGAGGCACTAGGTTCAATCCCTAGCACCAAATAAAAATCTTTTTTTTTAAATTTTTTACTATTTATTTTTTAGTTTTCGGCAGACACAACATCTTTGTTTGTATGTGGTGCTGAGGATCGAACCCGGGCCGCACGCATGCCAGGCAAGCACGCTACCGCTTGAGCCATATCCCCAGCCCTAAAAATCTTTTAAAAATGAAACTGTGATACACATACACACACACACAATGGAGTTCTACCCAGTTATAAAAAAAGAATGAAATTATGGCATTTGCCAGTAAATGGATGGAAATAGAGAATATGATGCTAAGGGAAATAAGCCAAAATCAGAAACTCAAAGGCCAAATGCTAGAGTAAAGGAAAAGAAAGGGGAGGAAAGTATAGGATATAATAAAGATAAAAGGAAGATCAATAATGTAGAAGACCGAATGTGTGAGGCCCTGGGTTCGATCCCCAGCACCAAAAAAGGGAATAGAAGATTGAGAGGCAGAGTGGAGGAATGGGCAATGCAGAATGAATTCTTTTATCATGTTATGTGCATATATAAATACATCACAGGGAACTTCACCTTTATGCGTAAGTAAAAAGAACCAATCAAATATAAACAAATAGATGAGCATAAGGAAAGTCTAGTAGAGGAAGGAGAATGGGGGAAGGGAGGAAAGGAGGAAGGGAAAAAGGGGGATCATGAATTGAAATTGAATTCCATGCATTTGTTTGTCTGGATAAACCCAACTACTATGATACTTCAACTTTATAACTATAAAGCTCTAATAAAAAATATTTTTTAAACTTAAAAAACAATAATAGGGGAGGCGAGGGGGGATAGGAAGGGCAGCAGAATACAACAGACACTAGTATTGCTGTATGTATAAATGTGGCTGTATAACCAATGTGATCCTGCAATCTGTACATGTGGAAAAATGAGAATTCATACCCCATTTGAATCAAATGTATGATATATCAAGATCATTGTATTGTCTTGAACAACTAATAAAAAAAAACAATAATGGTGGATCAGATGTGGTAACACATACCTATAATCTCAGCTACTTGGGAGGCTGAAGCAGGAGGATCATAAATTCAAGCCCAGCCTGGGCAACTGAGAGGTAGAGCATCCCTAGGTTCAATTCCCACCATCGCGCGTGTGTGTGCGCGCGCGCACACACACACACACCACAAAATGGGGGAAAAGAGAGGACAGTAAGTAAGCCTTATAGGTATCATGGTATAATGGACTGGAAGTAAGGAAGTAAGGAAGCTTGATGTAGTTTCAGCTCTGCTACTAGCTGATACATACACGCATACTCACACACTCAAAAAAGTTAGAAAAGAAAAAAGTCAATAAATCTATTAGGGATTCAGTTTCCCCAAATAAAGAAATAGGTAAATTGGATAACCCAGTTTGAAGTCTATAATTTATAAACAACAAACTGGGAGAGAAAAACATTTGGTGGATGATAAAGAACTAACTTCTTTAACTTACAAAAAATTCTTCCAAATGTATAATAAAAAAATAGAAAAATAAGCAAAAGATATATGCATAATTTCCAGGAAAATTACTGTTAATATCAAAATGTGATCAAATTCACTCATAACTAAAAATGAACACTAAAGAATGAACACATAAAGAAATTAACACTAAAAAATGAGATACCACGTTTAAAAATTTATCAAAGGTTATGACTGATAATGCTTAGTATTGACCAGAAGGTGAGGAAACAGGAACTTACACTGTTGCGTTCTTGGTACAACTTTTTTTTTTAAATATTTTTTTTAGTTCTAGTTGGACACAATGCCTTTATTTGTTTTTATGTGGTGCTGAGGATCGAACCTAGCGCCTCGCACATGCTAGATGAGAGCTCTATAACCGCTGAGCCACAACCCCAGCCCCGGTACAACTTTTTCAAAGGGTAATTGATATTATCTAACAAAATGTTTAATTAATCCAATAGTTCCACTTCTAGAAATTTATCTTGCAAATATATGCAACTTGGGTGAGCAAAAATACTTGTAAAGTTATGGTTTCAATGTTTGTGTATCCCTAAATTCATATATTTAGACTTAGTCCCCAGTATGATCATATTAAGAAATAGGGTCTTTGGCAGGTGATTGGGTCAAAAAGATTCTGCCCTTCTGAATGGTACTAGTGCCTCTATAGAAGAAGCCCAAAGGACATTGCCCTTTGCACAATGTCAGGACATAGCAATGAGGCACTTTGAAGCAGAAAGCCCTCATCAGATAGCGAAATTGTTGGCACCTTGACCTTGGGCTTTCCAGCCTTCAGAACTATGAGCAATAAATTTCTATTGTTTATAAATTATCCAGCCTTAAATATTGTATTAAAGCAGCCCAAATGGACTAAAAGCAAGGACACCTACTTAAAATAGTATATATGAATCTAAATATTCGTGAAGCCTGCTTAAGTATTATTGGTATATTCATAAAATGGAATGCTATATAGCCATTACAGTAATGAAGTAATATTTTTACACTGACATGGTAAGATACTGAAAATATATTGTTAAATGAAAACACTGAGATGAAAGCATTGGTGCACGCCTGTAATCCAAGCAACTTGGGAGGCTGAGGCAGGAGGATCACAAATTTGAGACCAGCCTCAGCAAATTAGTAAGGTCTTAAGCGACTTAGGGAGATTCTGTCTCTAAATAAATAAATAAATAAATAAATAAGAAAGAAAAAAAATTTTAAAAAGGGCTGTGAATGTAATTCAGTGGTAAGCACCCCTGGGTTCAATCCCCAGTACCCCAAAACATAAATAAAACACTAAATTATAAAACAGCATAATTCAAAAAGCATGTTTATATATTAGTAGAAAATGTCTTAGAAGCATTAATAATAAATGGTACTGGGCAAAGGAGGAAAAGATTGATTTCCATTTTTTATTTTTTTTATTTTTTATTTATTTATTTTTAAGATGAATAATCACTAATTTGAAGCTATTTTTTTAAATTTTTTAAGAGAGAGTGTGAGAGGAGAGAGAGAGAGAGAGAGAGAGAGAGAGAGAGAGAGAGAGAGAGAATTTTAATATTTATTTTTTAGTTTTCAGCGGACACAACATCTTTGTTTGTATGTGGTGCTGAGGATGGAACCCGGGCCGCATGCATGCCAGGCGAGCGCACTACCGCTTGAGCCACATCTCCAGCCCCTGATTTCCATTTTTTAAAAATAATTTTTAGTTGTAGCTGGACACATTCCTTTACTTTATTTATATTTATGTGGTGCTGAGGATCAAACCTAGCATCTCACACATGCTAGGAGAACGCTCTACCACTGAGCCACAACCCCAGTCCCTTGATTTCCATTTTTAACTGTACACACTTCTATTGTATTTTTTTTTTTTTTAATGGATACAGGGCAATGGGGTTGTGGCTCAGTGGTAGAGCACTTGCCTAGCATGTGTGAGGCACTGAGTTTGATTCTCAGCACCACATACAAATAAATAAAATAAAGGTCCATCAACTAAAAACTTTTTTAAAAATAAATGGATTAAGTATCTTTTTGTGTCTTTATTTTTATGTGGTGCTGAGGATCGAACTCAGTGCCTCAAAAATGTGAGGCAAGTGCTCTACCACTGAGCCCAGCCCCAGCCCTTGTAGTTTTTTCAATAAATAAATTTTAAATAAAAACAATGAATCAATGATTTCAATGATTATTATAAAGAAGATAAACATCATAAAGCCAGTAACAGTAGGAGTTTGGGTTGTCAAGAAGGAAGTTTCATCAACAACACTCAAGTCTCAAGTCAGTTCAAGTTTAGAATGGCAAAGAAAAGGGAGAGACTGACAACAAATGAGAGTGCAAGGCTGAGCAATGATTGTGCTGGTAAAGACAATAAAATTCCATGAAGGCAGAGTCTGTATCATATTCTTTCATGTGACAGCCCTTAACAGCACCTAGCAAACAGTATGCAAACTTAGTAAATGATTACTAAGTGAAAAGAAATAGTGAGGAGAATATCTGGTCAAGCTGCAATACTACAGCAGACTTTTAAAGACATGCTGCTACCACATTTCAATTAATGTGGAAATACCAGAATTTCCTCAAGGAGTGTTTTTGTTTTGGTTTGTTTTTTGTTTTTGTCCTGGGGATTGAACCCAGGGGCCCTTAACCACTGAGCCACATCTCCAGTCCCTTTTTGTATTTTATTTAGAGACAAGGTCTTGCTAAGGTGCTTAGGGCCTTGCTAAATAGCTGAGGCTGCCTTAAACTCATGATCCTCTTGCCTCAGCCTCCCAAGTCCTGGGATTACAGGCATTCACCACTGCACCTGGCTAATGGGTGGTTTCTGGACTGCTGGTTTTCTTTAAGTTCATCCAGAGCCTTGGTAACTTGAGGAAGGAAAGAATCTCAGGAAGATCTAGGTAATAAGGAAAATAGGGTGCAAGTTCCAACGACTCATTTCTAGAAACCTACTCTGCCTTAGGAAAACATGGTAAGCAAAATAGCAGGGTAGTTAAAAGGGCTTTGAAATTAGCATGGGTTCAAATTCCATCTCCACTCATCACTAGGCATACATTAGTTTCCCTCTCTATAAAATGGGGATAATAGTGTCCACAACATAAAATTGTGATAAAGACTGAATGAAATAATAAATGCAAAGTGTATAGCACAGTGACTAGACTATAGCAAGAGTTTTAAAAACTGTAAGCAATTATCATAAGTACTTAAAAATAATCGAGGCAAGAATCAAACTTGGTTATAGGTAGCTGGGAAGAAACTAGTTTCTATATATCCACTCTCTTCTCCATTCCCCAACCCTTGTCCCTACTCCCATTCCTTACTTTGTAAAAGTGGGACATTTGACTATATTCATCTACCAGTTTCTTCACTATAAAACTCACTTCCTAATACGAAAGAAAGTGAATCAGTGGAATATGCAACAGGTAAAAATCTAACAAATAATGAATATAAATCAATAATACTGAGTGCTGAAGGACTGCCTCTAGAATGCTGAAGTTGATTAAGGCCACAAGGTACAGTGTCTATAGCAATATACTACTGATTTATTAAACAATTATTTAGCAGAGTGCAGTGATCTGTAGTCCCAGCTGCATGGGAGGCTGAGAAAGTAAAATCTCTTGAGCCCAGGAGTTCAAGGTCAGCTTGGGCAACACAGCAAGACCTCATCTTAAAAATAAATAAATAAATGCAAACAACTATTTGTTTATTGAGTGTCTGCTATGTGCAAGACATTAAGGACATGAAAATGAATAAAACCAAGTCCCTGCTCTTACAGAAATTTCATTCTAAGGATTATTCTGTTGGAAGGTAATTGTAATAAAAGATAAATGGGTATAATGCAGAATGTGGTTAAACAATAATGCTTCTGAGATTAAATGGCAATTATATCCTTGCCTAGAAAAATTCTAGTCCCATTATCCCACCCATAGCATAAGAGGTAAAGGTAAAATATGATAAGCCATATTTTGTCCTTCACTGAGGCTTTCCATATTGTGATGGGCACTAGCAAGGGTTGGTTAACTGTTTTAATAAATTGTTTGGACTGAAGTCACAGTATTATCTATGGCTGCTCTGATATTATAATGGCACTGTGACAGAGACCGCATGGCTTGCAAAGACTAAAATATTTATTATTTAATCCTTTACATTAAAAAATTTACTGACTTTTATACTACAACAGAGGTATCTATCCATTTTCACCTAAGAGACATTTAAGCAAGTAACCTTCCCCCCCACTTCCACACTACTAGGGATTAAACACAGGGTCTTTCAGACTGAGCTACATCCCCAGCATTTTTTATTTTGAGACAAAATTTCATTAAAATGCCCAGGTTAGTCTTGAATTTGTGATCCTCTGACTCAGACCACCAAACAGTTGAGATCATTAGTGTGTGCCACTGCACTCAGTTACCTAATGCTTTCCTCATCTGTAAAAATGGACATGAAAGTAATTTTTTTTTTCAGTGCTGGGGATTGAACCCAGGGCCTTGTGCCTTGTGCATACCAGGTAAGCACTCTACCACTGAGTATATCTCCAGTCCACATAATGTATCTTAAAAGGGGTTATGAAGAGTAAATAGTATATTCCAGATGCAGGATATTAAAGTGTATAGGTTCAAATCAATGTTAGTAGTTTTTATTTTATTAAATACTAACAATCCTAGCCAGGCATGGCAGCACACACCTGTAATCCCAGTGGCTCAGGAGGCTGAGACAGGATCACAAGTTCAAGGTCAGACTCAGCAATTTATCAAGGCCCTAATCAACTTAGTGAGACCCTGTTTCAAAATAAAATATAAAAAGGGACTGGGGATATGGCTCAGTAGTTAAGTGCTCCTGGGTCCCAATCCCAGTACAAAACAAAACAAAACAAAAAACAATCCTATGCTGGGCACAGTGCTGCATGCCTGTAATCCCAGCAATTCAGGAGGTTGAGGCAGGAGGATAATAAGTTCAAAGCCAGCCTCAGCAACTTAGTGAGGCCTGAAGCAACTAACGCAGACCCTGTTTCCAAATAAATAAATAAATAAATAAATAAATAAATAGCCAGAGATGTGTCTCAGTGGGTAAGCACCTCTGGGTTCAATCCCTACTACCAAAAACAAAAGGAATAGGTTACATTCTCTGTCTACATTTTTTAAACCTTTATTAATTCCCAAACATTATAATCTGCCATATCTGATTTTTTTAAACTTTCCTCATAGTGGAAAATCCACTTTTATTTATTGCTGCATTTTTAGTACCTAGTAAACTCTCAGAAAAGATTTATTGAATGGCAAGAATGATTCTTATTGCCGGTTGTAGTGGTGCACACCTGTGATTCCAGCAGTTTGGGAGGCTGAGGCAGGAGGATTGCATGTTCAAAGGCAGCCTCAGCAATTTAGCAAGGCTCTAAGCAACTTAGTGAGACCCTTTCTCAAAATAAAATACAAAATAGGGCTGGGGATGTGGCTCAGTGGTTAAGTGCCCCTGAGTTCAATCCCTGATACAATAAATAAATGAATAGGGCTGGGGATGTGGCTGAGTGGTTAAGCACAGCTGGGTTCAATCCCCTGGTACCAAAAACAAAAGCAAAACAAGAATGACTCTTCTTCTTTTGTTGTTGTTGTTGTGCTGGGGATTGAACCCAGGGCCTTGTGCATGAAAGGCAAGCACTCTACCAACTGAGCTATATCCCCAGTCCCAAAAATGATTCTTATTACTTGGAAATTTAGCTGAAGCTCTTCCCTTGATTTGGAATATTATATTTGACTAAAAAAAATCATCCTTCTAAGATCAGCTAAAATTTCATCTTCTACTAAGGGATCTCCCAGATGTCCTCAGCATTATTCCTTCTCTTTCTCTCCCCCCTCCCTTCCTAGGTCATTCCCATAGTGCTGCTAGCACTTTTCACCCTCCTTTGAACAACTGCTTCTCACTTAATTATTATTAAGTGAGAAGTTCTGGGTCTGAAGTCAGATTGCCTGGATTTAAATCCAGTTCTAACCTTATTGATAGATGACCTGTATATTTGTTTCTTAATAAGCAAAATGGGAATATTAATATTACCTAACTCATAAGATTGTTGCAAAGATGAAATGTGATAGGGTTGGGGTTGTGGCTCAGTGTCAAAGCGCTTGCCTCATATATCCTCAGTACCACATAAAAACAAATAAACAGGGCTGGAATTGTAGCTCAGTGGTAAAGTGCTTATCCAGCAGGCATAAGGGACTGGGTTCGATTCTCAGCACCACATATAAATGAATAAATAAAAAATAAAGGTCCACAACAACTAAAAAATATTTAAAAAAACAAATAAACAAAATAAAGATATTGTGTCCGTTTATAACTACAAACTATTTTTTAAAAAGATGAAATGTGATAACTTGGGTTCTTGGAACATAATAAATACCAGAAAATGTTACTCTTCTTTTTACATTTCTGACTCCTTTCCCAGTCTGGAATATAAATAGGTTTTTAAGAGGTCAGATCTTGGGCTGGGGATGTGGTTCAAGCGGTAGCGCGCTCGCCTGGCATGCGTGCGGCCCGGGTTCGATCCTCAGCACCACATACAAACAAAGTTGTTGTGTCCGCCGAGAACTAAAAAATAAACATTAAAAAAAAATTTCTCTCTCTCTCTCTCTTTAAAAAAAAAAAAAAAAAAGTTCAGATCTTGTTTTGTCATACAGTATCTGATATACAATCCTTTCTTATAGGACATTTAAAAAGCATATACTGAATGAAGAAATAATAATCACCAAATTAGCTTCATAATGTAAATATATTTTATAAGAAAGAACATTTAGAGATAGGTACAATACTAGAAAGCCAGGAAGTATTGGGTTTAATCAAATATTTATTAAGAAGACAGGCAATAGGGTTCTACTATAAAAGCAATGGCTACATTCTAAAATCAGGAGTTTTCTAGAAGCTGAAAAGATCTGGTTTGGGTGTGATATACCCTTGCTTCTCTTCCTCCAAGGGCCATCATCACAAGAGGTGTCACATATCACACATACAGGCAACCAGGACAACATAATTGTTGAGAGCCACAGCCAAAGGGGCCCCAGCAAACTTCCTTCGGCTGTGGCTCTCAACACATGATGGTTTCCTTCTGCATTCTTCCCCATCCCCTACTGACCACACTACATTATCACAGTTCTGTCACACAACCCTCCTTCTATGTGCAACCTTTCTGCCTGACCTCTCCTACCTCATTCCTTACACAGACAACCACCACCATTCACATTCAAAACGGTGTCATACAGCTGGCAAGCTGAGACAGGCATCAGCTTTATAGTGGAAGAAAAGTTTGAGCAGAATTAATCACTCCAGTTGCTAACAAAATATATTTTAAAGGGAAATATTACTCATCCTTGATAAGGAAGCAATAATGTGCCTAGAAAAGAATATAATATCAGCAGTAAATGTTTCTGAAATTGCCATTGCTAATTACATCAAAATCTAAGTCGTGGATGAATTCTTAAATCTTTCTTAGTACAAGACAGGACTTTAAAAAGTACATCAATGATTCTTATTCCCATGCCGCAAATCAGTGGTAGAGAAACCCAAGGTTTAATCCCCAATATGGAAAAAAAAAAAATAGTCTGAATTTCTAGTAAGTTTTCAGGTAGATGCTGTCCATGGACCACATATGCAGAACTACAAAGTTCTTTCTAGTCCAAAAAACAGCTCATCACTGCTCTAAAGTTAGAAAGATCAATAAGAAAATTTCAGCTCTCATACTACTGGTAAACTAGATTTTGGCCAAATAGTTAATTTGCCTCAGTCTTTCCCTATCAATAGGATTACCATGTTTTTCCAAACCTTTGCCTTTTTCAGGCTGTTCCCACTAGTAGTATGTCCTTCTCCTCATTTCCACATAGTTAGATTCTACCCATCCTCAAAGCCAAGTTCAAATACTTTCTTCCCACGAAACAATTTGTGGGAAGTGATTTCTAAACCACCATGCTTCTCAATTACCAAAGTACTCCATCTACACCATGCTATTTTTCTATAGCATCATCATTTCCTAACTCTATATTTTATCACATGCCTTATATCTGTTATACTAGACCACAGTTTCGTTTTCATTTTCATTTATTTTTTAGTACTGGGAATTGAACCCAGGGGTACTTTACAACTGAGCTACATCCCTGCTCCTTTTTTTAATTTTGAGATAGCGTCTCACTAAGCTGAGGGTTTGCTAAATTGCTGAGACTGGCTGTGAACCTGCAAGCCTCCTGCCTCAACCTCCTGAGTTGCTGGGATTACAGGTGTGATCCATCACACCTGGATAGACAATAGTCTCTTAACATCAAGATATCATTCTCTTGCTTGACATATAACAGTACAGTCTGGGCAAATTTAAAATAACTCTGGGGGCTGGGGATGTGGCTCAAGTGGTAGCGCGCTCGCCTGGCATGCGTGCGGCCCGGGTTCGATCCTCAGCACCATGTACAAAGATGTTGTGTCCACCAAAAACTAAAAAATAAATATTAAAAAATTCTCTCTCTCTCTCTCTCTCACTCTATCTTTAAAAATAAATAAATAAATAAATATTAAAAATTCTCTCTCTCTCACTCTCTCTCCTCTCTCACTGCTCTCTCACTCTCTCTTTAAAAAAAAAAAAAAAGAGGACAGATAGGGGCTGGGATTGTGGCTCAGTGGTAGAGCATTTGCCTAACACGCACGGGGCCCTGGGTTCGATCCTCAGCACCACATAAAAATAAATACCTGAAATAAAAGTATTGTGTCCAACTACAACTAAAAAATAAATATTTAAAAAAATAAAATAAAATAACTCTGATCACTTAGAAATTTCTGAGTATATGGGCTGGGTTGTGGCTTAGTGGCAGAACACTTGCCTTGCAAGTGTGAGGCACTGGGTTTGATCCTCAGCACCACATAAAAATGAATAAACAAAATAAAGATATTGTGTTCATGTATAATTAAAAAATATTTTTTAAAATTTCTGAGTATGTAATATGTGCCAGGCGGGTACTGGGGATTGAACATAGGGACTTGTACATGCTAGGAAAGTACTCTACCACTAAACCCTTTTTATTTTTTGAGACAGGATCTCACTAAATTGCTTGAGGATGGTCTCAAACTTGTGATCCTACTGCCTCAGGCTCCTGAGTCACTGAGATTATAGGAGTGTATCATGGCACCCAGCCCCAACAGTTAACTCTTAATTAACACATACTTTTCAGGCATTGTTGTAAGTGCTTTACACTTCTTATATCATTCAATTCTCACACTAACCCAGTGAAATAGTTATTATGATTATTATGCCAACCATACCAATAAAGAAATAGGGGCACAGAGAAATTAAGTAACTTGACCAAATCACATTGCCAATAGCCGGAAAAACGAGGATTCAAACTCAGTGTGTGGATTGCAGGGTCTGTGCTCTTAATCATGTGACATTACCTTTCCATATGGTTGTAAAAGGATATAAAGATGACTAAGGCACAGTCTTTCCCTAAGGGCTACTCCAAAACCTTTTATGGCAGATCTGTATGATCCTGATTAAAGTTCAAATTCCTTAGCATTTTATTCAAAGGTCTGAATTATCCGACCCTAACCTCTCTTGCCTTTTATTATATCCACTTGCATTCTCTATGCTTTAGTCATACAACCTGCCACTCCTAAACATGTCCTGAATGCTTTCATATTATTTCTAGAATGAGTCGTTATCTCAAAGCTCTACCAATCCTTAAAAACTCAGCTCAAGGGCTGGGGATGTAGCTCAAGCGGTAGCGCGCTCGCCTGGCATGCGTGCGGCCCGGGTTCGATCCTCAGCACCACATACCAGCAAAGATGTTGTGTCCGCCGAGAACTAAAAAATAAATATTAAAAATTCTCTCTCTCTCTCTCCTCTCTCACTCTCTCTAATAAAAAAAAAACTCAGCTCAAGAACATCTCCAAATAATAATAAACAGTTATACATCATTTAGTTTGCCAGGGAAGGTCACATCTCAAGTCATTAAATTACCAAAATTGCCTTCTGAAGCCGATTATAATAACCTCTGATTCAGAGATATAATTTTAAACATTTCTCTGATATTTCCAATCAAAATTAATTTTCTCTTCCCTATACATTCATGTAAGTATTTTGAAACTGATATTGTACTATTATCAGGATTGCCTTCTATATCAGTTTTTATCTACACCTAGCTCTTTCACTAAATTAGAAGATTCTTGAGGGCAGGGATCCTGTGTTTGGAAGAGAATGTCTACTTGCTTAAAAAAATGCTTTCCTTTTCCTTCTATATTTCTTTCTTTTTTTAATATTTATTTTTTAGGTGTAGATGGGCACAACACAATGCCTTTATTTTTATGTGGTGCTGAGGATCAAACCCGGGTCCCGCCTGAGCTAGGTGAGAGCTCTACCACTGCGCCCCAATCCCAGCCCTTCCTTCTATATTTCTGAACACTGTATTTCCCAATCTTCATTACAGCTGATTTAGACCATAACAGTAAGTTCCAGGCAACGGTATATAGGTAAAGTGTCATTTTGAGGCCTGTCCCATAAAACCTCAACTACTGGCAAGCAGTCTCCAACATGGAGAATGAGGAAGAATATCTATTGTGGTGTGGGGGAAAATGAGAATTTTTACTTACTTTTTATATATAAAGAGAAATTTGGCTTTAATAATATTTAATTATTAGTTAATAGTAGTATATGAGAAAGGTAAGAGCCTTTAAAAAAGAATATAACTCCACTAAAATCTTGATTTTACACCAGTGAGACCCATCTCAGACCTCTGACCTACAGAACTGCAAGATAATAAATTTGAGTTATGTTAAGCTACTAGGTTTGTGGTAATTTGTTATGGCAGCCACAAAAACTAATAATAGGTACATAATCAAAAATTATGGGTTACTATCCTGTGTTATAATGTCCACAGACCTAAGATATAAGATAGTCTTTGGGCTTTGACTCTTTCTAAAGAAGCAGAAGGAAAATAACATTAACATGTTCCTCCGTGGCATTCATATTCAGTTAGTCAAATATTTATTGAGCTTACAGTTCTATATAAAGCTCAGAGTTAAACATTGAAAGTTTAAATGTTGACCCTCCCCCAAAAGTTTAATACCTAAACAGAGAAGTGAAGAGTGAGGTATGACAGTAGTCTAAAACACATCTAGCTATACTTGTTTTGATTGAGAAAAAAACAAAAAAACAAAAAAAACACTGACTACTGCTACTTACTACTGCTAGACTTGAACCTCCTCAAGACTGAACAGCAGCACCTGGAAGGAAGAGTTCCATGGCCACTGTGTCAAAGCTGTCAAAAAAATTACCACTTGGGCTGGAGATGTGGCTAAAGAGGTAGCACGTTCGTTCGCCTGGCATGCGCGGGGCGCTGGTGGGTTCGATCCTCAGCACCACATACAAATAAAATAAAGATGTTGTGTCCACCGAAAACTAAAAAAATAAATTTTAAAAAATTACCACTTATTGCTCACCTTGACATGCCTGGAATATGAGTTAGGTGATTTATATGCATTATCTGAGAAGAAATTACCTTCATGTTCTCATCAAGGAAAATGAGTTTCAGAGCATTTAAGTGACTTGATAAAGTTTGGAGAGAATACCAGAATCTGGATGTTTGGCTCTGAAGCCTGTATTTTGCCCTGTGACAATGAATGAGGGGGAAAAAAAAGACCATTTGTTCAATAATAACTACATTTTTGGTTCACTTAAAAAAAATGTTGCTGGACTTGGTGCCGCACACCTGTAATCCTAGCAGCTCCGAAGGCTGGGTTTCAAATTCAAAGCCAACCTCAGCAACTTAGCGAGACCCTGTCCTTAGATAAAATATTTTTAAAAGGGCTGGAGATGTGGTTTAGTGGTTAAGTGTTCCTGGGTTCAATCCTGGGTAAAAAAAAAAAAAAATGTTGAGCTGAGGTGCAGCTTGGTGGTAAAGCATCTGCTTGGCATGTCCAAAGCCCTGGGTTCAATCCCCAACACCAAAATAAAATAATAAAACTAATTTGTTGGGGGCTGGGGATGTGGCTCAAGCGGTAGCGCGCTCGCCTGGCATGCGTGTGGCCCGGGTTCGATCCTCAGCACCACATACCAACAAAGATGTTGTGTTCACCGAGAACTAAAAAATAAATATTAAAAATTCTCTCTCTCTCTCCTCTCTCTCTCTCTCTTTAAAAAAAAAAAAAAAAAACTAGTTTGTTTTATAAGCTCTTCTGCTGTCAACTTTGAGCAACAAGCAGCATCCACAGTGTTGGAGTTCTTCTGACCTGTACTGGTCTTTCTAGAAAAATGGCTGATTATGGTAGTAACAATTAAGGGACTATGGTAGTAACAATTAAGGGACTTGAAATAATCCTACAATAGAATATTAAAATGTGGCATAATTTTGATACTAAAATGCTTTCCAAAAGGCCTATATCTAAAACACTGAAACCTATTTAGACTGGCTTTTTTTAAAAAAATTTTTACTGTTTTAGTTGTCAATGGATCTTTATTTTATTTATTGATATGCAGTGCTAAGAATCAAACCCAATGCCTCACACATGCTAGGCAAGCGCTCTGCCACTGAGCCACAATCCTAGCCCCATAGACTGGCTTTTTTTTTTTTTAAAAAAAAGGTGTTTTTCAGTAGGGGATAGGAAAGGTAGCAGAATACAACAGTCACTAATATACCATTATGTAATAATGTGAGTATGTAACAGTTGTGATTCTGCAATCTGTATTTCGGGTAAAAATGGGAGTTCAAAACCCAATTGAGTCTAATGTATGAAAGATGATATATCATGAGCTCTGTAATGTTTTGAACAATCAATTAAAAAAAAAGACTATGTGCCATATCAGCTTGAATGTAATTGTGTTACAATCAAGATCTGCCAAGAAGAAAAATAGTAATAAATTATATATTCTACAAAAAAAGGTGTTTTTCCAGAAGTTTTGATATATTTTTATTCCATGTCCTCCTACAATTTTAGAAGAAACGTACAACATACTGCATCAGACTCCACTAATGCTTTAACATGTGGCACTAAAATTAACTGCTTTGCATTTTACTCCAAATAAAGATACCATCACTCTCTTAGACTTGAAAAATAATACCAATATCAAAAAGAAGAAAGGGGTTGGGGATGTGGCTCTAGTGGTAGAGTGCTCACCTGGCATGTGTGAGGCACTGGGTTTGATCCTCAGCACCACATAAAAATAAAATAAAGATATTGTGTCCACCTAAAAAAAATAAATAAATAATTTAAAAAAAAAAAGAAGAAAGGAGGAAGCCATATCATGGAGAAGAGAGGTCAATGGGATGGATCTCAAATCTTAAAAGAACTATGAATGTAAACCCTTAAAAAGGCAGTTAATATCCTTGGGTTAAGCTTGCTGAAGTTCAAAAGTGTTTTAAAGGTATTTTACCATGGAAAACTGGTTATGCTAGGGCCGATATGAGAACTCATAAGGAAAATTCAGCTGAGCAGATATTAACCATCATTCTCACATCAGGTAATACTAAAAAGAGCTGGTTCTGTCTAGCTTTCTCTTTTCTGACCATGATTTTACAATCCAGTTTTACCAAGGCCACAGGCATAATAAACAAACATTACTTAGAAATCAGATCATGTCAATAGTACCTCACATAATAACAAGAGGACCAATAAAGCTCACGGTTTAATTTTATTTTTTTGTAGTTGAAAGCAATATAAAGATCTAAAAATGTGAAAATTAGGGCCAAGAATATAGCTTAAAGGTACAGTTCTTGCCTAATATAAGTGAGGCCCAAGGTTTGATCTCAAGCACCACAAAATAAATAAATAAATATATTCAAACAATTTAATAAATATAAAAACTCCTTACATTTCTAGGAGGAAAAACAAATACCCTCTATCTTGAATAACAACTGAAATTAAACTTAGGCTATGAATGAATTCATTCTACAAGTACTTTTTTTTTTTTTTGGTGGTGGTGCTGGGGATTGAACCCAGGGCCTTGTGCATGTAAGGCAAGCACTCTACCTACTGAGGTATATATATATCCCTAGCCCTACAGGTACTTTCTTTAACAAAAAAAAATTTAAACCACATTGCTCAAAGCTTCTATATAAACAGCAAAATTCCAAGACTTCTGACAAAGGCAGAATACTGATACATGAAATGAGTTTAATATCTGTTAAAATGCACCCCCCCACATGCACTTTTTTAATTCAGGAAGTTCAGAAGAGAAATAATACTCACAAACCTAAGGATCTAATTGTGTCCCCAGAGCCAAGTGTGGTGGCACACACCTGTAATCCCAGTGGTTCAAGAGGCTGAGGTAGGAGGGTCATGAGTTCAAAACCAGCCTTACCAACTTAGGCCCTAAGCAACTCAGCAAGACCCTGACTCTAAATACAATATAGAAAAGGGCTGGGATGTGGGCTCAATGGTAAATCACCCCTGGGTTCAATCCCTGGTAGAAAAAAAATTATGTCTCCAAATCCTGAAAAAACTTCTTCCTCTGTCCCAAGTTTATCCTTTATTATGATTACTCATAAACACACACACACACCCCACAATTTATTTATTTATTTGTGTATATATATTTATTTATATATAAATACAGGTTTCAATTTATAGTGCATACTTCTGAAACAATGTTCTGACAGTGATTTATTTCTTTTCCCTCTCCCAATGTACTGAGAAAAGAAAAATTCAACAAGCAATTACTATGTGAAAGGTGGTACTCTCCATTGAAATGCAGAACACTTAATTTTTTTTTTCTCCTTGCAGTGCTAGGGATTGAACCCAGAAGCTCACACATACTAGGCAAGTACTCTACTATTAAGCTACATTCCAGCTTTTTTTTTTTTTAGTTGCTTGTCATTTATACTAATAAGCACAGGCCTGGCAAAGGTGATTATGAGGGATCTATAAAAATAAACACGATGGCCCCTTTTTCAAGAAGTTCATAAAAAATGATGATGATGTAAAGCCCCTGAGGGCTGGGGCTGTAGCTCAGTTGTAGAGCGCCTGCCTCGCATTTGTAAGGCACTAGGTTCTATCCTCAGCACCACATAAAAAATAAAGATTGTGTCCATCTAAAACTAAAATATATATTTAAAAAAAGAAGTATTTACTGAGCACTTGAAGATGTGTCAAACACAAACTTTACAGGGATTACCTCACTTAATCCTCATAAAAACTACATAATAGGTACTATTATAATCTATACAGATAAAGAAAATGAAGGCAGATTAAGTGACTTGCCCAAGGGTACACAAATAGCAAATGGTAAAGTCATGTCTGGAACTTAAAGCTTTACAATCAGGCGTGGTGGCACATGCCTGTGATCCCAGTAACTCAGGAGTCTGAGGCAGGAGGAATGCAGGTTGGAGGTCAGACTGGCAATTTAGCAAGACCTTGTCTCAAAATAAAAAATAAAAAAAGGGTTGGAGGATATTGTTCAGTACCCCTAAGTCAATCTCCAGTATCAAAAACAAAAGTCATCAAAAGACAAAAGTTTAAGGCTTTACAGCCTCAATATATAATGCTTCAGATTATTATAAGAGTAATAATAAATAAATAAATAAATAAAAGTAATACTTAAGATTTCAAGTGGAATAAATTTGTTTTTTGGTACTGGGGATTGAACCCAGGGGTATTTTACCACTGACTGAGCTACATCCACAGCCATTTTGAGGAAAGGGTTTTGCTAAATTGCTCAGGCTGGCCTTGATCTTGTGATCTTCCTGCATTATCTCCCAAATTGCTGGAATTATGGGCATAAACCACTGTGCCTGGCTTGCACTGGGATAAGTTCATTTAATCCTCCCATCAACTTAGTATGGTAGTACTAATATTACTTTTAAAGATGAGAAAATTAAATTTATAGAGGTTACAAAATTTGTCCAAGGTCCCTTAATTATTAATAGGCAAACCGTCCTTAACCTTTCCTCTGAATTACTTGTTTATCCAACTGCCAATTTGATACTTTCTGATCTCCCATTCCCAAAATCTGTCCCCATAGTTTTCCCCAGTACAATCATGGCAATTCAATTCTTCCCATTGTTCAAGTAAAAAAAATCTGAGTAAAAGTCATTCTCGACTCCTCCCTTCCCTTGTGCTAATATCCCACACCAAAATCCATTAGGAAATCCCATTGCCTCTTTCAAAAGTAGACAAGGGATGGGGCTGTAGCTCAGTGACAGAGCACTTGCCTTGCACATGTGAGGCACTGGGTTCAATCCTCAGCACCACATAAAAGTAAACAAACAAAATAAAGACATGCTGGGGGCTGGGGATGTGGCTCAAGTGGTAGCGCACTCGCCTGGCATGCGTGCGGCCCGGGTTCGATGCTCAGCACCACATACCAACGAAGATGTTGTGTCCGCCGAGAACTAAAAAATAAAGAAAAAAAATTCTCTCTCTCTCTCTCTCTCTCTAAAAAAAATTAAAAAATAAAAAATAAAGACATGCTGTCCATCTACAACTATAAAAAAAACTTTTTTTTTAAGTAGACAGAATCCACTGGGTGTGGTGGTACATACATGCAATCCTAGTGACTCAGGAGGCTGAGGCAGGAGGATCATAATTTGAGGCCAGCCTCTGTAACTTAGTAAGGTCCTAAGCAATTTAGTGAGACCCTGCTTCAAAATAAAAAATAATAATAAAATAATAAGGGTTGGGGATGTGGCTTAGTGGTAAATGTCACCAGGTTCAATCCCTAGTACCAAACATACATACATACATACACACACACACACACACACACACACACACACACACTCCAACTGCTACTCTACTTCCATTTCTACCACATGGTCCCAGCCATCAACAACTAACTGAATTATTTCCATAGCTTTCTAACTTAATATTCATCAATTACATACTTACATAGTTTCAAATAGGCATATAACGGAATTAACAGGCCCCTACACTGCTCCATCCACACAGAATCCTACTCTACAGAAAGAACTGCTTTTAATTTTTTTTAGAAGAAACTATTTCTTCTATTTAACTTTACACATTTAGTTAACATACTTAAACTACTATTTCTGACCTTATCTATGACTTGCCAGTGTACAAGCTGAGGTTGCAGCACTCGAACTATTTCCATTCCAATGTTGTTATAAGACAAATCTGGGTAAGATGAATATTCAGGAAGGAAACATCAAGACTCAGAATTTATATGATTGTGACTACAATTACTACTAGGGCAAATACTATGTTTTATTTCTTTTGCAATTTTTTTTGCCTCACTTTTCATTTGCTTAGTTATCATGTGCCTACCATTATTTTTACCCAAAGCCTCCAACAGAATTGTAAAATTCTTCTGAATATGAATTTCTACTCTGCCAAACATACCATGAAATCTCTTAACTTCTTTCCTCAACCCCCTCACTTCCACAGTATCTCTCCTGGAGTTCATGATCCTTCTATGCCTATTTGGACTACTTATTCTATAGACTATTGCATAGGGGACTTCTTGGTTACCTTCTTATCCTCCTTTCTAAATCTCATGCCTTTATTTTTTACTTCCTTGTTTTATTTACCACTTTGTTTTGATAGGATACATCCTCCAGCAATTTCATGAGAAAGGGGTACATGAGAGGCAAATGCTTTGAGACCTTTGTCTAAAAATGTCTTTATTAATACTACTCTCATGTTTGATTGGTAGTTTGGCTAGACACCTAGTTCTGAAGAGGAGGCTGGAGGTGTACCTCAGTGGACAAACACTTGCTTAGCATGTGCAAGATCTTGGGTTCAATCCTCAGCACTACACACATGTGTGCACACACAGAATTCTAAGCCTAAAAATCCTTCTCTCTCAGAAAGCACTGTTCTGTTGGTCTACTTCCATAGCTGACATTAAGATCTAATGCAACAGACTTTTCTACTCTTTTATAGGATCTAGTTTTATTTTTCTTTGTGGAAGTGCTTAGAATCTTTCTCTTATTATCCACATTCTAAAAATTTCATAATGATATGCTCTGGGTGGTATTTTTTCATTTATTGAATTGGGCACTTAATGGACCCTTTGCATCTGAAAGTTCATGCCCATTTGTTCTAGAATATGTTCTCTCATTAATAAAAATAGTAAACTTTCTAGGTTGATCTTTTAATTTTCTTTTTTCTCTTATTTTTCATCTTTTATGTTTCCCTATAAGAGAGAATTTCTTCAAACATTTGTCTCCATTTTCTATTAAAATGGTTTTATTTATTATATTTTTATTTATTTGCTAAATAAATAAATAAATTCAGGCTAAATTCCCAGGTTCATTCTACCACTGAGCTACAGCTCAGTCCTTTTTATTTTTTATTTTGAGATAGGGTCTCACCAAGTTGCTAAAGCTGATTTCAAACTTGTATTCCCCCTGCCTCAGCATTCTAAGTCACTGAGATCACAGGCGTGCACCACCATACCTTAACCTCCTTTCTTTCTTTATTTTTATATATATATATATATATATATATATATATATATATATATATATATATATAATTATAAATATATATAAATAATTTATTTTTTAATGTGGTGCTGAGGATTGAACCCAGGGCCTCACACATGCTAGGCAAGCACTCTACCACTGAGCCACAATCCCAGCCCCTTTTTGTTTGTTTTGTACCAGGGATTGAATCCAAGGGTGCTTTACCACTGAGACACAACTCCACCCCTAAATTTTTATTTGTATTTTGAGACAGCAAAATAAAGTTAGTTGCTTAGGGCCTCACTAAGCTGTTAAGACTGGCTTTGAACTTGAGACCTGTACCACCAAGCCTGGCTTTTTTCTTTTTCTTTTTTTACTTTTAAAAATTATCTTCCTTGGGGATCGAGTTGTGGCCCGATGGTAGAATGCTCACCTAGCATGTGTGAGGCACTGGGTTCAATCCTTAGCACCACACAAAAATAAAATAAAGGTATTGTGTCCACCTACAACTAATATATATATATGTGTGTGTGTGTGTGTGTGTGTGTGTGTGTGTGTGTATAAAAATTGTGTTCCTTGGACTGAGGTTGTGGCTCAGTGGTAGAGTGAATGCCTAGCACCCATGAGGCACTGGTTTCGATCTCAGCACCAAGTAAAAATAAATAAAATAAAGTTATTATGTCCATCTACAACTAAAATTTTTTAAAATTGTCTTCCTTTTCTTTGGAGCTATTCATTTTCTCCAGGAAAAATATTCACCAATTTCCTGGCAGGTGGTATGAATGCGGGTGGAATGAGGATAATTCCTACATGCCTGAGAGGAAGAAGACCAGAAGTCTTACAAGCCTCACCACTTAGTATGCAGTCTATCCCTCTCAGCTCCCTCTTTTCATTATGAAATTCTTCCCTCATCTTATGCCATGTCAGATGCTTCTAGTATGAAGCATTTCTGGTTGTTTGTTTTGTTTTGTTTGTAGTACTGGGAACCAAACCCAGGAACATTATATTACTGAGCTAGACCCAGACGTTTTTATTTTTTAATTTGGTAAGAATAAGTTCAAAGATCATGAAGTAGGAAAAACTCAAGTGTGTTGGAGAAACAAGCAGATTAATCATGGTGGTTAGAATAGTGTAAGAGGAGCTGGGGTTGTGGCTCAGTGGTAGAGTGCTCGCCTAGCACACACGAGGCACTGGGTTCAATTCTTGGCATCACGTTAAAATAAAGATACTGCATCCACTTACAATCAAAAAATAAATATTAAAAAAAAGAATAGTGTAAGAAAAGGGAGGGGGCTGGGGATGTGGCTCAAGCGGTAGCGCACTCGCCTGGCATGCGTGTGGCCCGGGTTCGATCCTCAGCACCACATACCAACAAAGATGTTGTGTCCGCCGATAACTAAAAAATAAAATATTAAAATTCTATCTCTCTCTCTATCTCTCTCGCTCTCTCTTTAAAAAAAAAAAAAGAAAGAAAAGGGAGGAATGATGAGAAATAAGGCCACAGGCAGGCAGGCCAAATCATTGAAGGCCTTTTAGATCAAAGTCTGGATTTTATTTTAAGGGTCACCAAAAAAAAAAAAAAAAAAAACCATACAGAAGGAAATTCAAGGAGATGATATGATCTGATTTACCTTTTAAAGATTCAATCTGGTTATTGTGGGTCAAGGAGAAACCAAAAGATCAATTAGGGAGGCTGGCCTAGGCAGCAGATATGGAGGTAGTTAAGATGTAGTCAGACTCAGGACACATTTTGAAGATAACGCTGAAGTAGATGGTTTGAAATGATATGAAAGAGAAAGACATTAAGGATGACTTCGTTTTTTGGCCTAGGTAAGAGATGAATATCCATTTTGTTTACTAAAGTACGGATGGAAAAAAAATGGAGGTAGGACAAGAATTGATCAATAGTGATCTCTAAATGGTATTCAATATTAAAAACCATTTTATTTCTGAGTTGTAGTACTTCACTCACTATCCACAGACAATGACATAAATATTACTGAAGATAATTTCTTATTTTACAAAATTCTTCTGCTTATATGAAATTAGAAGTTAAACTCAAGTCCTAAGTCATTGGAACATCTATCTTAGCACAGTGAAGAGGAAGAAAAAAAAAAACAATAAGAATCCCTTACCAATAGGCTTGTGTTACCAAAAAAATGCTTTGAAAGCTCCCATCTCACATCTCACATGACTCCTTTACCTACTTACTAAGATTACAATGTTAAAATCAGAGAAATCAACTTCAACCCATCATTTTAAAACATATTTATTCTGAAAACAAATACGCACTCCTAAAACAATATATTTTAAAAAGCTCATAATTTACCAGGTGCAGTGGCACGTACTTATAATCCCAGTGACTCAGGAAGCTAAGGCAGAAGGATCACAAACTCAAGGCCAGCCTCAGCAACTTAGTGAGACCCTGTCTCAAAATTAAAAAATAAAATAAAAAAGGGCTGGGATGTAGCTCTGTAGTAAAGTACCCTGGGTTCAATCCCCAGTACTGAAGAAAGAAAAATAAACTATACAATTAAAGCTGTGCATCAGGAGTTTAAAAAAACGGTGGGCAGGGCAGCTAAGAGATGAAGGAAATAATTCACTCCAGGTAAAAGTAAAGAGGACTAAACTATAGCAGATACATACAAGAAGGAACAAATGCAAAAGTCTTTGAAGATTTAGAATCAAGGCTTAGCTTCTCATTAGAAAGAACAAAAGGCATTATAAAGATGACTGGGATTTTTCAAGATAGGTAACTAGAAAGATTATCTTAAAAACTGAGCCTGGAAAAATATCCTGCTATATCCTCAGGCACTAGCTAGTGCTATTCTTTTAATCTTTTGTGTGTGTGTGTGTGTGTGTGTGTGTATGTGGTGCTAGGAATTGAACCCAGGGCCTTGTGCATAGTAGGCAAGCACTCTACCAACTGAGCTACATCCCCAGCCCCCACCTGTTTCTAACATGTATAGTTTGCTTCCTAAGGAGACTGGAAGACAATAGGCCTATCCTTTCTGTATTCATCATATGACTTATTACAGGGCTGGACTGGGTAGTTTCAAGTAAATATTTGGTGAATTAAAGGGCATATAGTCTCCATTTTAACAAAATGGCACTCATATTGTTGTTAGTGAATTTCTGAAGAAAAACTAAAAAATTTTGAACAAAATTAGATCAGAATGTGACCTAAACATAAAAATAAACAAGAGAATGTGAACAAAGAATCTAAAAGAAATATTAAATTTCTCATGGCATGAAGAATAACAAAGAGGTATGAGAACAAATCCTGGTGCAGATCCTCAGAAAGGCCATTGGGGAATGGAAGTGAGCAGGACATGGAATTGGGTTACAGATCCTGAGGCACAAGACTTCCTGGCATAAACAACCTTATTCACAGGAGGTCCAATCCATTCAACAAAGTACTTTATTCTTTTCTTTTTTTAAACTGATAATTTAAAACAATGGATAACAAAACAACCAATCTTAATTGTACCTCTGTATAAAAATGCATGCAAAATTTACATACCTACTACTTCTATGACTTTACAAATCCCACTCTTTACCTTCCAAATAAAAATCTGAGGGAGGGAGGGAGGGAGATAATAGGAAAAAGGAAAGTAGGGAGCTTAGGGTCAAGAAAAAGAGAAAAGAAACTGCAAAAGTTCGGCTCACTCTCTCCTGCTGGGCACATAATATCTCTGGCAGCTGAGGATGAAGAGGCATGCCCAGAGTATTAGATACTCACCATCTGGCAGGTCACACAGATAGCCTTCTTTCCCAACCAGAATTTCCAAATCACTAACACAATAATTTTCAACTACTACTACTTCCTTTCTTCCTCTCTCTCACTCTATTTTTTTTCCCCGTAAGCAGGAGACCCTTTCAAACTCTTATACAGAAGTTCAGTATAAAACAGATTAAAAAGGCCAGTGCAGTGGCACATGCCTGTAATACCCAAAACCTGGGAGGATGAGGCAAGAGGACTATAAATTTGAGGCCACCATCAGCAACTAAGTGAGATTCTGTCTCAAAGTAAATAATAAAAAGGGCTGGAAATGTAGTTCAATGGTAAAGCACCCTTCGGTTTAATCCCCAGTACTCACCCCCCATCAAAAAAAACAAACAAACAAACAATAAAAAAAAAAAAAATCAGACAAAAAGTGAAGCTGCTCTGGCTAGATGAAGCCAAGAGGGAAACAGAAGCCTCATCAGCTCATCAACCTACCTCCCTCCCAGGACCAGCTTCTAAAAAGGTGCATCTGTGAGGGCTGGGGTTGTAGCTCAGGCCCTGGGTTCAATCCTCAGCACCACATAAAAATAAATAAATAAAGAGATTGGGTCCATCTACAACTAAAAAATATTTTTTAAAAAAGTGCATCTGTGAAAATTGCAGGGTTCCAAAGGGATGGGTTCTTCCCAATTTCACTCTAATGATCTCAATGTAAAGGAAAACTGGTTCACATTTTTGCCTCAGCAGAAGAGAATTTATAGTAATTACAGTTTGAAAACAGACTAAGATAGATATTAACAAATAGCAAGAAAAATTTTAAGTGTTAACAGTAAATTGCTAAGACAACTAGAAAGCATATGGGAAATAAAAATTCTAAGAACTCTGAGACTAGATTATAACTAGATTATACATCCTTAGACCTTTTTTATTTTTTATTATGAGACAGGGTCTTGCTAAATTGCTTGGAGTCTTGCTAAATTGCTGAGACTGACCTTGAATTTGTATTCTTCTGACTCAGCCTCCCCATTCCCTGGGATTACAGGCATATGCCACCATACTCAGTTTAGCTTATTATTTAAGGAGCCTTAAAGAAGTATAAAAAATGTTTCTAGGCCTGGCACGGTGGTGCACCCCTGTAATCCCAGCAGTGTAGGAGTCTGAGAGGAGGATCACAAGTTCAAAGCCAGCTTCAGCAACAGCAAGGGCAGTGTAGGAGTCTGAGAGGAGGATCACAAGTTCAAAGCCAGCTTCAGCAACAGCAAGGCATTAGGCAACTGAGACCCTGTCTCTAAATAAAATACAAACTAGGACTGGAGATGTGGCTCATTGGTTCAGTGCCCCTGAATTCAATCCCCAGTACCAAAAAAAAAAAAAAAAAAAAAAGTTTCCATTGCTATAACATTCCTCTGGGTAACAAAAGCCCAGAGGGACTTTGCTCTAGATTATTGGTTAGGATAGTTTCCTTTTGTTGTATTCAAAATATACACAATGAAAATAAAAACACAGGTACATGAAAGATATAAACAATTAGAAGCTTCTTTTAAAAAAGAATCCATTTTCAGGCTTTTAAACCACTATAACTTTGGGGGGGGGGGCGGGCTAAGGTTGTGGCTCAGTGGTAAAGCACTCACCTAGCATGTGTGAGGCATTGGGTTCGATTCTCAGCACCATATATAAATAAATTCATTAAATAAAGGTCCATTGACAACTAAAAAAATATTTTAAAAAGACAGATGGCTTATGGAGAACAAAACAGTCAACATAGCACACAAGGTTAACAATTATTATTATTTCACATATACTTATAGCATGACAGTTCCTATACCAAAAGCTTTGTTTTCACCATTGTATTTGTTGGCTACTTGTGAACATCAAAATACAGTTAAAACTATATTTTTTTAAGTGTAAGTATTGTTTTTATTTTTTGGATTTGACCTATAATTATTTATTCAGTCATCTTATGCTGGCTTTATTTTTCAATGTCTTTTAAAATGTAACCAAGAAAACCTATTTGGTGAGAAATTCAGTAATGTTCTACTAGTCTCAGTTCTTTACAGGATAAGAGACTGTCAATATGTCAGAATATACAGCCTCTGCTACAAATGCTCTTAGAAAGCAGATGCATGCATGCCAGCCAGTGCACATCCTATAATGCTATATTCTCTTCTCAGAGAAGCCACCATTTGTATTTTTTTGAGGCAATATTTTACAGTTTAAGAGCTGGGTTCACCAAAAGAGAGAAATCAAAGACCTTAGAATTGGAAAGATCTACCTTGCTCTTGGATAGGCAGAATTAATATCATCAAAATGACCATACTACCAAAAGCACTACATAGATTTAATGCAATTCCAATCAAAATCCCAATGGCATTCCTCATAGAAATAGAAAAAGTAATCATGAAATTCATCTGGAAAAATAGGAGATGCAGAATAGCTAAAGCAATCCTTAGCAGGAAGAGTGAAACAGGTGGTATTGCTATACCAGACCTTAAACTATACTACAGAGCAATAGTAACAAAAACAGCATGGTATGGGCACCAAAACAGACTGGTAGACCAATGGTACAGAATAGAGGACACAGAGACTAACCAACAAAATTATAATTATCTTATATAAGACAAAGGTGCCAAAAACATGCACTTGAAAAAAGACAGCATCTTCAATAAATGGTGCTGGGAAAACTTGAAATCCATATGCAACAAAATGAAATTAAACCCTTATCTCTCACCATGCACAAAATTTAACTCGAAATGGATCAAGGACCTAGGAATTAAAACAGAGACTCTGCATCTAATAGAAGAAGAAGTAGGCCCTAATCTTCATCATGTGGGATAAGGCCCCAACTTCCTTAATAATTAGACTCCTATACCGAAAGAATTAAAACCAAGAATCAATAAATGGGATGGACTCAAACTAAAAAGTTTCTTCTCAGCAAAAAAAAAAAAAAAAAAAAAAAAAATTTGTGAGGTGAACAGAGAGCCTACATCCTGGGAGCAAATTTTTACCCCTCACACATCAGACAGAGCACTAATCTCTAATGTATATAAAGAACTCAAAAAGCTAAGCACCAAAAAAACAAATAACCCAATCAACAAATGGGCCGAGAACCTGAACAGACACTTCTCAAAAGAGGATATACAATCAATCAGCAAATATATATTATACATATAGCACAAAGAAACAATCTGGGGGATCAATAGAAAGCCTACATCCTGGGAGCAAATTTTTACCCCTCACACATCAGATAGAGCACTACAAAAAGCTAAGCACCAAAAACACAAATAACCCAATCAATGAATGGGCCAAGGACCTGAACAGACATTTCTCAGAAGAGGATATACAATCAACAAATATATGAAAAAATGTTCATCATCTCTAGCAATTAGAGAAATGCAAATGAAAACTAAGATATCATATCTCACTCCAGTCAGAATGGCAGCTATAATGAAGACAAACAACAATAAGTGTTGGTAAGGATGTAGGGAAAAAGGTACACTCACACATTGCTGGTGGGACTGCAAATTGGTGCAGCCAATATGGAAAGAAGTATGGAGATTCCTTGGAAATCTGGGAATGGAACCACCATTTGACCCAGCTATTCCTCCCCTGGACTATACCCAAAGGACTTAAAATCAGCATACTTCAGGGACACAGCCACATCAATGTTTATAGCAGCACAATTCACAATAGCTAAAATGTGGAACCAACCTAGATGCCCTTCAGTGGATGACTGGATAAAAAAAAATGTGGCATATATACACAATGGAATTTTACTCAGCAATAAAAGAGAATAAAATCATGGCATTTGCAGGTAAATGGATGACGTTGGAGAAGATAATGCTAAGTGAAGTTAGCCAATCCAAAAAAAACAAATACTGAATGTTTTCTTTGATATAAGGAGGCTGACTCATAGTGGAATAGGGAGAGGGAGCATGAAAGGAATAGATGAATTCTAGATAGGGAAGAGGGGTGGGAGGGAAAGGGACGGAACAGGGGATTAGCACCAGGATGGTGGAATGTGATAGACATTATTATCCAAAGTACATGTATAAAGACACGAATTGGGTGTCAACATACTTTATATACAAATGCGATATGAAAAATTGTGGCATATATGTGTAATAAGAATTGTAATACTTCCACAATAATTTTTTAAAACCAATTTTAAAAAAAGAGCTGGGTTCATATCCATGCTCTGTGATTCACTACAACCTTCTTGCTACCTATTGAAGCTTTTTTTATTTCTGTTTATTGTTCATTATGTTGCTGAATGCTCATTTTGGGCTGGGTACTATTTCATTCACTTCACATTTAATCCTAACAGTCCCAGGATGGATTTTTTTAACCCTGTTTAAAAATTTGTTCTTTTTAGATATATACATGACAAGAGTGTATTTTGACATATTATACACACATGGAGTATAACTTATTCTAAGTAGGATGCCATCCTTGTGGTTGAACATGATGTGGCATTTCACTGCTATTGTATTCATATATGAACATAGGAAAGTTATGTCTGATTCATTCTACTCTTTTCTATTCCCCTCTCCCTTCCCTTCATTCCCCTTGTCTAATCCACTGAACTTTTTTATTCCTGCCCTATTGTATAACTCTATTTTTTTATTTTTTTAAAGTTGTTGGTGGACCTTTATTTTATGTATTTGTATGTGGTTCTGAGACTCGAACCCAGTGCCTCACCATGCTAGGCAAGCACACTACCACTGAGCCACAACCCCAGCCTTAACTCTATTTTTTATACATTAGAAAACTAAGAACAAAGAATGTTACTTTTTGTATAATTTATTTATTTAGGTACACAGGATTGAACCCAAGAGCTTTTTACTACTGAGCTACATCCACAGCCCATCTTATATTTTTTTAATTTTGAGATGGTCTCGATAAATTATTGAGGCCGGCCTCAAATCTGTAATCTTCTTTCTTGTCTTGCCTTCAAAGTAGCTGGGATTATAGGTGTGGGCCACAGTGCCTGGCTTACTTTATAATTTAAAGGGTGGGATGTTGAGGATCAATTCTAAGCAATGGGACTAGAAAGAGATAAGCTTAAAAAATACAAGGAAATGACATAAGAAAAGCAAGGGTCACACTAATTATAACACTATCTATGTACTTCTAGGCTGGAACACATGTCTAGCAAAACAAGGGCAAAGATATATAAGTGAACTCTAACCCAGCATTGTCCAATACAAGTGCTCTACCACCAAGCTACATCCCAGCCCAGTTTCTCCACTTTTTAAATTTGTTTATTTATTTATTTATGGTACTGGGGATTAAACCCAAGAGTGCTTAGCCACTGAGCCACATCCCAAGCCCTTTTTTAAAAAATTTTGAGATAGGATCTAAATTGCTTAAGCCCTCACCAAGTTGCTGGGGTTGGCATGGAACTTGAAATCCTCTTGCCTTGGCCTCCTGAGTCATTAGGATTATCACTGGGATTAAAGGCATGCACCACTCTGCCCAGCTTCCATTTTTAAAATTAGATCACTCATTATTAAGCTGCTTAAGTTCTTTATATATTTTGGAATATTATCCTCTTTTTAAATGTATGTTTCCTTTGCTGTGAAGCAGCTTTCAGTTTGATGCAATCTCATTTGTCTATTTTCACTTTAGTTGCTTATATCTATGATTATCCAGACCAATGTTGTAGAGCTTTTCCCATTTTCTTCTAGGAGTTTTACAGTGTCAGGTTTTAATATACTAGTTCTATTATATGACAACTATATTTAAAGTGTTTTTATGTAATGGAATAAAATTTAATTAGGGTTAATCTCAATCTTCACCAAGAAAAAAAAAGGAAAAAATCTACATACGTATGTATTTTTAAAATTAATCTTCCAGGCTGTGCATGTATCTCTGTGGTAGAATGCCTACCTAGCATGAGGCCCTGGGTTTAATTCCTATACAATCAAAATAAATAAATAAATAAAGGCAATCTTCCACAGGGTACGGTGGTGCATGCCTATAATCCCAGCTACTGGAAAGGTTGAGGCAGGAGAATTACAAGTTTGAGGACAGCCTCAGCAGTTTAGTGAGAACTGGTCTCAAAATAAAAAATAAAAAAGGCTGATGTAGCACTGTGGTAAACTGCACCTGAGTTTAATCCCCAGTACTGGAAAACTAAATAATAAAATCAATCTCCCATGCATTTAGTTCACAATGAAGAGAATAAGGAAGATGAAATTAAAAAGATAGGCAGGGGGCTGGGGTTGTGGCTCAGTGGTAGAGCGCTCGTGTATCACACGTGAAGCCCTGGGTTTGATCCTCAGCATCACATAAAAATAAATAAACAAAATAAAGGTATTGTGTCCAACTACTTCTAAAAAACAAATATTAAAAAAAAAAAAAAAAGATAGGCAGGCTGTCATCCAGCATCTCAAGAGGCTGATAAAGGAGGATCACAAATTCCAAGCCAGCCTTGGTAATTTAGTGAGGCCCTAAGCAATTTAGTGAGACCCTGTCTCAAAATAAAAAATGAAAAAGGTTGGGGATAGGTCTGGGATTGTGGCTCAGTGATAAAACACTTGCCTAGCACATGTGAAAAGCACTGAGTTCCATCCTTAGCACCACATAAAAATAAAACAAAGATATTGTGTGTCCATCTACAACTAAAAAAAAAAAAAAGTAACATTTTTTTTTTAAAGGGTTGGGGGTGTGACTCAGTGGTAAAGTGCCCCTGGGTTAAATCCCCAGTACTCTCCCCAACACACACACACACTCAAATATCGACAGTAAATATGCCTAAATGTTAATGCTAGTTTTATTCCTAAGTACTATGATTAAGGGAAAATTTTTAAAAAATTTTTTTTCTTTAGTTGTAGATGGACACAATATCTTTTATTTATTTATTTATTTTTATGCAGTGCTGAAGATCAAACCTAGTACCTCACAAGTGATAGGCAATTGCTCTACCACTCCATAATCCCAGCCTTAGAGGCAATTTTTATTTTCTTGTTTTTACTATTTTCTGTTTCTACAGTGACCATGTATCATTTCTATAATAATAACAAAATATTAATTTTTTTAATCAAGATGAAAATATAATAATCTTCAAAATTCCTATGTAGAATATCAAATCAAGCTTCTTCTATCTAATTTTGAAACATGGTAGAAGCCTAACTGATCTCTCGGTCAGCAGTCTTCCTAACACTCAACTATTTTGCATCTTGTCACCTAACACTAAACTATTTTGTACCTTGTCATACTAGTCCCACCCAGAATTCAAAAGAGCATAAAATACAATCTTCTTGATTTTAGGCAAAGCATTCTTAAATAATTTGACAAAATTCTATCCTTCCACCTTCATCTACATTGCTATTCAATCAAACCCTGTTCTTTTAAGAGAAGACTGATAAAACCAGGCCTTACAGCCAGACCTTGACCAATATATAATCTCCTGGCCTTGGTTCCTTTAATGGAGAGTGGTGAAGATTAAATTTTCAAATAAGTAAAGTGTACCAGCATAAATTAACCTTCACAAGTGGTGACTGTCATTATTGTCGTTATTGGGGCTTTTTTTTTTTTTTTAAAGAGAGAGTGAGAGAGGAGAGTGAGAGAGAGAGAGAGAATTTTTTAATATTTATTTTTTAGTTCTCGGCGGACACAACATCTTTGTTGGTATGTGGTGCTGAGGATCGAACCCGGGCCGCACGCATGCCAGGCGAGCGCGCTACCGCTTGAGCCACATCCCCAGCCCTATTGGGGTTTTTCTTCACTGGTTCCTCAAAAAGCTTTGCATGTCTACATCTAAATGTTATATGTCACTATTTTGTTCTCTTTAGAGTTCCTTTACTTTCTTCTAAAAGCCCTTTAAGCCACATGCCTGTAATCCCAGCAATTTAGGAGGTGAAGGCAAGAGGATCACAAAGCCATCCTCAGCAACTTGTCAGGTAAGCAATTTAGCATGACCCCAGTCTCAAAATAAAAAATAAACAAAGAGCTGGGGATGTGTCTCAGTGGTTAAGCACCCCTGGGTTAAATCCCCAGTACCAAAAAATAAAATAAAGCATTTAAAATTCAAAGTCAGGGGCTGGGGTTGTGGCTCAGTGGTAAAGTGCTTGCCTAGCATGTGTGAGACACTGGGTTCGATCCTCAGCACCACATAAAAATAAATAAATAAAGGTATTGTGTCCATCTACAACTAAAAATATTTTTTTAAAAATTCAAGGTCCAGTTCAGGTCTCCCTTTTTTCCCCTGACTCTCTAAAGTTAATGTGACCGTCAGGAGTAAACTTTGAGCTTCTATAGTACTTACGAGTTACACTCAACCCAAATAAAGGCATCTTAGTTAATGTTCCCTGCATGTAAGTCCTAGATTCACTGAGTATAAATTCCTTGTTAGCAGACACTCCATTTTATGTATACCTTCATAACTTTTTGGTGTCTTTTTGAAACGTCATCAGGTATATATTATATGCTCAAAATACATGTTGATTTAATTTACATATTTAAATGAAAGTCATCACAATTAAAATACTGGCTGAATATTTTTAATAGACTTGGAAGCTAATGATTTTATATAAAGACAGGAAGTTTCAAGTAAGCAGCATAATTTAGTTCCATAATTTAGTATCACTGACCAAACATGTAAGCCATACATGTAAGGTATGTGATTTATCTCTAGTTCGACAGATATATATAAAAATTAGCAATAAATGACCCTAAGAGAATAATACTTTTAATATTTCAAAACATCTTGTACATAAGCTCTAATTAAATATATATTCAATTAAATTGTCTTATTTGGTTTCATTTGGAAATATACTTGCCTCACTAAAATATCAAAAAAAATATTCAGCTAATGATTACTAAAAGTGATAAGTATATAATTATATAACCTTATATATGAAAATAATTCTCAAAGACACACTATGTGGACTGGGTTTGTAACTCAGTGGTAGAGCACTTGGTTAGCTTGGGTGAGGCACTGGGTTCAATCCTCAGCATGGCATATAAATAAATACAATATAAATAAAATAAAGGTCCATTGATAACTAAATTTTTTTTTTTAAAAGACAAACTATGTTTCCTTGAGTGTGCTAAATGTTTAGGGTGGAAAGCTTGAGGGCACAATTTTGCTTTAATTTTCATTCACTGATTTAATTACAGTACCTTATAAAGTAATTAGGAAAATTAAATAACCACATAAAGACCATTTTTTTCCTCTTTGATAAGTTACTAATGAGAAATAGGAAACAACTTTTGTAATGAGCTGCTACTAATGTTCTAATGAGAATGAAGCAACTTCAGAGATGGAAGAGATGGAGGAAGTAGCCCTCTTAAATGAAGCTAATTACCAGGAAATTAAGTCTCCACAGGGACAAAAAGGTCTAGAGCACAGCTAAACTCCAAGAAGAAAAGATTCAGCTAGATATACCTGAATCTATCGAGATGATCATATGGTTCTTATCTTTAAGTCTATTGATGTGGTGAATAACATTTATTGATTTCCGTATATTGAACCATCCTTGCATCCCAGGGATGAATCCTACTTGATCATGGTGCACAATTTTTTTGATGTGCCTTTGTATCCGATTCGCCAGAATTTTATTGAGGATTTTTGCATCTAGGTTCATCAGAGATATTGGTCTGTAGTTTTCTTTCTTTGAGGTGTCTTTGTCTGGTTTCCGAATCAGGGTGATGTTGGCCTCATAGAATGAATTTGGTAAAGCTCCCTCTTTTTCTATTTCCTGAAATAACTTGAAAAGTATTGGTATTAATTCTTCTTTAAAGGTTTCGTAAAACTCCGCTGTGTACCCATCCGGTCCTGGGCTTTTCTTGGTTGGTAGTCTTTTGATTGCTTTTTCTATTTCATCCATTGATATTGGTCTGTTTAAATTGTGTGTATCCTCCTGACTCAGTCTGGGCAAATCATATGACCTAAGAAATTTATCAATGTCTTCACTATCTTCTATTTTATTGGAATATAGGTTTTCAAAATAATTTCTAATTGTCTTCTGTATTTCTGTAGCATCTGTTGTGATATTGCCTTTTTCATCTCATGTTAGTAATTTGAGTTCTCTCTCTTCTTCTCTTCGTTAGCATGGCTAAGGGTCTGTCGATCTTATTTATTTTTTCAAAGAACCAACTTTTTGTTTTGTTAATTTTTTCAATAGTTTCTTTTGTTTCAATTTCGTTGATTTCTGCTCTGATTTTAATTATTTCTTGCCTTCTGCTACATTTGCTGTTGTTTTGCTCTTCCTTTTCTAGGGCTTTGAGATGAAGTGTGAGCTCATTTATTTGTTGGTTTTTCCTTTTTTTGAGGAATGACCTCCAGGCGATGAGTTTCCCTCTTAAAACTGCTTTCATTGTGTCCCACAGATTCCAATATGTTGTGTCTGTATTTTCATTTATCTCTAAGAATTTTTTGATTTCCTCCTTTATGTCTTCTGTAACCCATTGGTCATTCAGTAACATATTGTTCATTTTCCGAAGACCTTAAAAGAGCGCACTACAGGGATACTGCCACATTGATGTTCATAGCAGCACAATTCACAATTGCTAGACTGTGGAATCAACCCAGATGCCCTTCAATAGATGAATGGATAAAAAAAATGTGGCATTTAAACACCATGGAGTATTACGAAGCACTAAAAAATGACAAAATCATGGAATTTGCAGGGAAATGGATGGCACTAGAGCAGATTATGCTTAGTGAAGCTAGCCAATCCCTAAAAAACAAATACCAAACGTCTTCTTTGATATAATGAGAGCAACTAAGAACAGAGCAGGGAGGAAGAGCAGGAAGAAAAGATTAACATTAAACAGAGACATGAGGTGGGAGGGGAAGGGAGAAAAAAGGGAAATTGCATGGAAATGGAGGGAGACCCTCATTGTTATACAAAATTACATATAAGAGGTTGTGAGGGGAACGGGATAATAAACATGGAGGGAAATGAATTACAGTAGATGGGGTAGAGAGAGAAGACGGGGAGGGGAGGGGAGGGGGGATAGTAGAGGATAGGAAAGGTAGCAGAATACAACAGTCACTAATATGGCAGTATGTAAAAATGTGGATGTGTAACCGATGTGATTCTGCAATCTGTATTTGGGGTAAAAATGGGAGTTCATAACCCACTTGATTCTAATGTATGAAATATGATATGTCAAGAGCTTTGTAATGTTGTGAACAACCAATAAAAAAAAATAGATATACCTGAATTTCTCTTTTAGCTATCGGTACTGTTCTAGCAAGCTTCCAATAATGTTTCAGGTTTCTCACTGATCCCCAGAGGAAGGAAAAGCCATTACCTAAGAATGTTGGGGTGGGAAAGTCTATTCATGAGCTGTACTTCTTTCAGCATATTTGCCCGGTTACTGCTTAATGTGTTCATCTTGAGAGCCATCACCTGACCAGAAGCTCGGTGGCGTACCTAGAAAATTAAATAGAATAGAAAAAAATGTCAAGAGCAGCATGTCACAAGTTTCCACATGTAGAACATTCTAAGATATTTTAGTATCAGTTTAGATAAAATAACTATCTGATTACATTAAAATATCACTTCCATTAATGAAGATGAATTTATTCCATCCAAGACCAAAGTCATTTCATGCTGAGCTATTAACAGAAAAACACCTAATGTGGGGCTGAGGTTGTGGCAGTGGAGAGATTGTGTGAGGCTCTAGGTTTGAACCTCATGACCACATAAAAATAAATAAACAAAATAAAAGTATTGTGTCCATTTATAATTTAAAAAAAATAACACTTAATGATACCTCAAGAAATCATGTCTTGTTGGGCCCAGTGGCACAAGCCTATAATCCCAGGAACTCAGAAGGCTGAGGCAGGAGGATCACAAGCCCAAGGTCAGCCTCAGCAACTTAGTGAGACACTTGTCTCAAAATAAAAAGGATTTGGGATGTAGCTCAGTGGTAGAGCATTCTGGGTTCAATTTCTAGTACCTACACACCCTACACATGAAATAAAAAGGAAAAAGAAATTATGTTTTTAATACCTTAAAAAAAAACCTAGTAGAATTTTTTTTTAAAGAGAGAGTGAGAGAGGGGGAGAGAGAGAGAGAGAGAATTTTTTTAATATTTATTTTTTAGTTCTCGGAGGACACAACATCTTTGTTGGTATGTGGTGCTGAGGATCGAACCCAGGCCGCACGCATGCCAGGCAAGCGCGCTACCGCTTGAGCCACATCCCCAGCCCCCCTAGTAGAATTTTTAAGGCTAGTTCCCCATAGCTGATATTGATAAGTCAGGATACCAACAGGAAAAAGTCCCATCAGTAGAATTTCCAGCATAATCAAAAAGATACATGGATAAGTTTTATATAACACTTAATGAACTATAAAACTATCTTTTCCCTACATCCTTGCCAACACTTATTGTAGTCTGTATTCATAATAGCTGCCATTCTGTCTGGAGTGAGATGAAATCTTAAGAGTAGTTTTGATTTGCATTTCTCTAATAGTTGGCAACAATGAACGTTTTTTCATATATTTGTTGATTGTATATCATCTTCTGAGAAGTGTCTGTTCAGATTGTTGGTCCATTTATTGATTGGGTTATTTGTTTTTTTGGTGCTTAGTTTTTTGAGTTCTTTATATACCCTAGAGATTAGTGCTCTATCTGATGTGTGAGGGGTAAAGATTTGCTCCAAAGATGTAGGCTCTCTATTCACCTCACAGATAGTTTCTTTTGCTGAGAAGAAACGTTTTAGTTTGAGTCCATCCCATTTATTGATTATTGATTTTAATTCTTACACCAGAGGAGTCTTACTAAGGAAGTTGGGGCCTAATCCCACATGATGGAGATTAGGGCCTACTTTTTCTTCTATTAGACGCACACAGGGTCTCTGGTTTTAGTAATGGGTCCTTGAGGATGTGGAGGGAAAGATATACTCATACACTGCTGGTGGGACTACAAATTGGTTCAGCCAATATGGAAAGCAGTATGGAGATTTCTTGGAAAATTGGGAATGGAACCACCATTTGACCATTTGAGAGCTATCCCTCTTCTTGGTCTATAGCCAAAGGACTTAAAAACAGCATACTAGGGCTGGGGATGTGGCTCAAGCGGTAGCGCGCTCGCCTGGCATGCGTGCGGCCCGGGTTCGATCCTCAGCACCACATACCAACAAAGATGTTGTGTCCGCCGAGAACTAAAAAATAAATATTAAAAAATTCAAAAAAAAAAAACCAAAAACAGCATACTACAGGGACACAGTCACATCAATGTTTATAGCAGCACAATTCACAATAGCTAAACCGTGGAACCAACCTAGATGCCCTTCAATAGATGAATGGATAAAAAAAAATGTAGCATATATACACAATGGAATATTACTCAGCAATAAAAGAGAATAAAATCATGGCATTTGCAGGTAAATGGATGGAGTTAAAGAAGATAATGCTAATTGAATTTAGCCAGTCCCAAAAAACCAAATGCCAAATGTTTTCTTTGATATAAGGAGGCCGATTCATAGTGGGGTAGGGAGAGGGAGCATGAGAGGAATAGAGGAACTCCAGATAGGGCAGAGGGGTAGGAGGTGTAGGGAGGGGGCAGGGGGTTAGAAATGATGGTGAAATGTGATAGACATTCCAAAGTACATATATGAAGACACGAATTGGTGTGAATATATTTTGTATATAACCAGAGATATGAAAAATTGTGCTCTATATGTATAATAAGAATTGTAATGCATTCTGCTGTCATATATAAATTTAAAAATTAATTAAAAATTAATTTAAGACACTAAATTCACATATTTACAGTCTCCCCAAGCACCATAAAAATGTATAAGATAAAAACAGGGACTTGGGGTGTAGCTCAGTGGTAGAGCAGTTGCCTAGCACGTACAAGGCCCTGAGTTTGATTCCTAGCCCTCAAAGGAAAAAAAGAGAAGTAACACAAAAAAGCATTGCATGTTAAATATAGAAAGAAGTCACTGAACCTTTTGAAAGTAATATTGTGGTAACTTAACCTAAAGCACCTTATAATCATATATATAAACAAACTGAATTAGACACAACAAACACAGGCCACACCACTCAACTATTAACCATATGCACAGAGGAAAGTCTATTTAAAAGCATTCACACTCTAGAGAATTCAATTTATTTTACATATCTAAATATTATTTTCTCTTTTAAGGCACACTTCACAGATCTTTAAAACCATAATAATATACTTGCAAGAATATTAACTGTTTTCACCCTCTAAATGTGGTCTTGATTGCAACAAAATGAGACCACCAGGGAAAATATTTGTTTAACCCAAAAGATGCTCAATTATTCACTGAGATATGTGAGTTTCCTGCTAAGGAATTATGAATAAGGCAGCAGAAAAACCATAAAGTCCTAAATACCTCTTTACTAGTACTCTGTTTTTTATATTTTAATATTATATATATAAATAATAATAATAATGTATATATAAAACAGTAGAATGCAGTACAACTGTTTATTACATAAATAGAGCTCAATTTTTCGTATCTCTGGTTGTATACACAGTATACTCACACTAATTCGTGTCCTCATACATGTATTTTGGATAATAATGATCATCACATTCAACCATCATTAATTACCCCATGCCCCCTCCCTTCTCCCTCACACTGTCTACCCTATCTAGAGTTCATCTATTCTTCCCATGCTCCCCCCTCCCTATCCCACTATGAATCAGCTTCCTTATATCAAAGGAAACATTCGGCATTTGGTTTTTGGGGATTGGCTAACTTCACTTAGCATTATCTTCTTTAACTCCATCTATTTACCTGCAAATGCCATGATTTTATTCTCTTTTACTGCTGAGTAATATTCCATTGTGTATATATGCCACATTTTTTTTATCCATTCATCTATTGAAGGGCATCTAGGTTGGTTCCACGGTTTAGCTATTGTGAATTGTGCTGCTATAAACATTGATGTGACTGTGTCCCTGTAGTACGCTGTTTTTAAGTCCTTTGAGTATAGCCCGAGGAGAGGAGTACTCTGTTTTTTAAAAAAATTCATTTTAGATCTTGCACAACAGGGACTTGTTATGCAAAAGTTATCAGTACATGAACTTTAAGAGTATTATTTCAGTATGTTATATGCTTAACCAAGTAGGAATTTCAATAGAAAATATGACAATCTACTTAACTATTCAACCTCAAGTAACTGTAATAACAGCCCCAGAAGTTTAATATATCTATTAATACAGACATCATAACTTATCTTAGAACTTAAAGCAACAATGTTTCAGAGTGGCCACAAAAGAGAAAACACTCAGAGCCAAAGGAGTTCTGATCAGAAAAAAATGAGACAGGAGCTAGGGATGTGGCTAAGTGGTATAGCCGATGCCTAGCATGTACCAGGCCCTGGGTTCAATCCTGGCACCACAAAAGAAAACAGAAAAGAAAGAAAGAAAGCATTTCTAGATCACTTTGTGAGATCTGGAACTGAACTCTTTTTTCAACCCATCAATGATTCTGTTGTCATATACCTCGTGATTGATGAAAGAGAAGTGGCTTTCCTTTTCAGATCTTGCATGGATAAGTTAAAAGAAACATTTATACACAAAGAACTTGACCCAACAGTACTTTTCCAACTCTATTTACAGAAGACATCTGTGTTTTAACAAGGGTTCTCCATCTGAAAGCTCTTTCTTTTTTTCTTCCATCATCTAAAAATTGTCACTGGGTTTTTAACAAAATGTTCATTTCTAAGCAAGTTTGATATTGAAACAGTGTGTAGATTTCTGGAATAAGCAATCTGTATTTCACACTAATTTAAAAAAAGCCCAGTTCTTTTTTTTTTATTTTTTTTTTTAAGAGAGAGAGAGAGAGAGAGAGAGAGAGAGAATTTTTTTAATATTTATTTTTTAGTTATCGGCGGACACAACATCTTTGTCTGTATGTGGTGCTGAGGATCGAACCCGGGCCACACGCATGCCAGGCGAGCGCGCTACCGCTTGAGCCACATCCCCAGCCCAAGCCCAGTTCTTTAAATAAGAAGATGTTGAACTTGTTCATAATTCATTTCATTTGTACTTCATCTGCATATAATTTTCTTTCCCCCACTTTCCTCTGGGGTAGCTAACATAACAGGTAATTACAGGAATGTGCCATCTGGCCCATTTTCTCTTTTCCTCTAGTCCTCCCTCAAATTCTACTTATCTTTCAAGGCCACACTCAAATAAACCCCCCTCTGAAGCCTTCTTTCACTTTTTAGAAACTATTTATGGTTTCTTTTGTTATAACACTTCAGGACTACATTCATAACACCAGTATAACACTCATCACAAAGCTGTGTACAAAAACATCATCTTACTAGACTATTAAAAATACCTGGATTTGGGGACGATGGTCACATCTGTACACTGAGCAACTCAGAGAGGCAAGAGGATCCCACGTTGAGGTCAGCCTCAGCAACTTAGCAAGAGCCTCAGCAACTTACTGAGACCTCCTCTCAAAAAAAAAAAAAAAAAAAAAAAAAAAAAAGGGTAAGGCACATGCCTGTCATCCAGCAGTTTGGGAAGCTGAAGCAGGAAGATCTCAAATTCAAAGCCAATCTCAGCAATTTAGCAAGGCCTTCAGGACTTAGTGAGACCCTGCCTCAAAACAAAACATAAAAAGGGGAGAGGGACTGGGATATGGCTCAGTTGTTAAGCGCCCCGGGTTCAATCCTTGGTACCAAAAAAAAAAAAAAAAACCCACATCCAGAAACCAGAATCTATACTGAATCCATCTTTGTCTTGCAGTGCGTAGAAAGTCTGACACATCATAAGAGCACACTGAAAACAATGGTGACAACATTAATGATGCTTCTAATATACCTTCTATGTACCAGTAAATCATTTATTTATCCACATTTTCTTATAGAGTATCTGTTTTTCATTTTTTTTTCTTTTCTTTCTTCCTTCCTTTTTCTTTTTTTTTTTTTTTTTGGTAGCATATTGGGGGAAGGAGGTACAGAGAAAAATATTATAAGATCTGTACGCCCACATTCATAGCAGCATTACTGACAATAGTCAAAAGGTGGAAATATCACAAATGTTTACTGACAGATAAATGGATAAATGAAATGTGGTACAATAGAATATTGTTTATCCTTTAACTAAGGGGAGGGAATTCTGACCCATACTACAACATGGATGAACTCTGAGTACATTTTTGCCAAGTGAAAAAAAGTCAATCACAGAAAGGCAAATAGCGTATAACTCCACTTATACCAAGTACTTAGCTGAAATTACACAGACAGTAAATAGAACTGTTGCCAAGAGATGGAGAGAGATAAGAATAGGGAGTTCTGGAAACTGCTTAACAATGTATATACATAACAGTACCAAACTGTACAATTAAAAATGGTTCAGATGAATATGATGGCACAAGCCTATAATTCCAGCTACTACTCAGGAAGTTGAAGAGGAAGACTGGAAGTTCGAGACCAGCTTAGGCAACTCGGCAAGACCCTGTCTCAAAAATTTAAAATAAGGGTTGGGGATGTAGCTCAGTAGTGGAGTACTTGCCTAGTATGACTCTGGGTTCAAGTCCCAATACCAAAAAGAAAAAAGAAAGAGAGGAAGAAAAAAGATTAAGATGGCAAATTTAATGTTTGTGTATTTTAGAACAACTTAAAATAGAGGAATATATGAAAACCACCAAAGCAAGAAAATGACTCTTAGATTGTGGAGGGGGATTAAACCTAGGACCTCATGCTTCTGAACACACTTTTACCACAGAGTTACATTTCCAGACCTCCTTGACATTTATCATTTTTATGATCCTAGGGATCCAGGGGGTGCTTTACCACTGAGCTACATCCTCAATCCTTTTTATTTTGTTATTTTGAAACAGGTTCTTGCTAAGTTGCTGAGTCTGACCTCGAACTTGCAAACTTCCTGTCTCAACCTGCTGGAATTACAGGTGCATACTACTGTGCCTGGCCCTCCATACCATAACTTTTTTTTTTTTTTTTTTTTGGTACCATGAATTGAACCCAGGGGGCTTAACTACTGAGCCTTTTTTTATTTTGAGATAAGGCCTTGCTAAAGTTGCTTAGGGCCTTGCCAAGTTGCTGAGGCTGGCTTTGAACTTGCAATCATTCTGCCTCAGCCTCCCAAACCACTGGAATTACAGGCATACACCACAGTGCCTGGTCTCCTTCTTGTTTTTTTTTAAATTTATCTCCTATTTTTCTTATATTATTTTTAGTGATGGACACAATATCTTTAGTATTTATTTTTATGTAGTGCTGAGGATCGAACCCAGTGCCTCATACTTGCGAGGCAAGCCTTCCACCACTGTGCCACAACCCCAGCCCTCCTCCTTGACTTTTTAAATTCATCTGATAATACCACAGCATCTACAAATCCAGTCTCTAAAGAAGAGTACAGGAAAATGGTAAAGTGCTCCAGATTTGGAGCTAAAAAGTCTGTTATCTAAGCTTTAAAATTTAAATGATTAAAATGAGTTCACTTTGAAGTGTTTTAAAATGAAGAGTATGGGGCACTGGGGATGTGGCTCAAGCGGTAACGGCGCTCGCCAGGCATGCACGGGGCGCTGAGTTCCATCATCAGCACCACTAAAATAAAAATAAAAATGTTGTGTCCACCAAAAACTGAAAAATAAATATTAAAAAATATTCTCTCTCTCTCTACCCCTCCCCCCCCTCCCTAAAAAATTGTATAGGGGCTGGGATTGTGGCTCAGGGGTAGCGCTCGCCTAGCAAGGGTGGGACCCAGTTCAATCCTCAGCACCACATAAAAAAATAAAGGCATTGTGTTGTGTCCATCTACACCTAAAATATATATATCATAGAGCTGTTTGAGGATAAAATTCAAAAAATGAGACAATCTGGTTTGGATCATGTGTCAAACATAACATATCTTTATGTGTGTTCATCAGTGCAGCAATGTTCACAGACAGGCCTCCTGGGAAGTGATTGGATCCTAAAGGTTCATCAGTGGCTTAATCCATTGGTGGGTTCATAGCTCATGGCATTATTGGGAGATGGTGGAAACTTCAGGAGTGGGGCCTAGGTGGAGGAATATCTAAAATACATAATACTTAGAAGACAACTGGATAGTACTTTTCAACATATTAATGTTATAGAGAACAGACAAAATGTAGGGAAATAGTTTAGCTTTTTAAAAAATTAACCAGCATAACCATCAAAAGGAAATATATGAAAACTTGACTAGATTGTGGATCAAAAAAAGTTTTGGGCGACAAATGGGGAAAATTTAATAGGGACTGATATGAAATGATTTTTACTGCATTAACTAAGCTCAGCGGTAAGCAAAGCCTAGTGTGCACAAGTCCCTAGGTTCAATCCCCAACACAAGCAAGAAAGAAAGGAGGGAAAGGAAAAAAAAACAATATAGCAAAATATTAATTATTAGTGAATCTAGGTAAGGGGACTGCAGGAGTTTCTACATGATTCTTTCCATTTTCTATAGATATAAAAAGTTAAAGGGCTAGGGATGTGGCTCAGTAGAGCACTTGCCTAACATACACAAAGCCCTGCGTTCAATCCCCAACAGTGGGAAAAAATTCAAAAAGTTGGAATAAATAAAATTTGTTAATTTCTCCCATAAATTTGGCAATAGGAAAAGAAAGAATTATTTTTTTTAACGCAGGAAAAAATTTTTCACATGGCAATATATCCAAGCCTATGTTAAAACAGAAAAAAAGTAGAAGTTTAACAAATATTTTTTTTTAGTTTTTTTTTTATTGTTGGTCGTTCAAAACATTACATAGTTCTTAATATATCATATTTCAGTTTGATTCAAGTGGGTTATGAACTCCCATTTTTACCCCGTATACAGATTGCTGTATCACATCAGTTACACTTCCATTGATTTACATATTGCCATTCTAGTGACTGATGTATTCTGTCTATCCTATTCTCCACTATCCCCCTTCCCCTCCCCTCCCCTCCCCTTTTTTCTCTCTACCCCCCCTCTACTGTAAATCATTTCTTCCACTTGTATTATTCTTCTCTTACCCCTCCTTTCCTCTTATATGTAATTTTGTATAACCCTGAGGATCACCTTCCATTTCCATGCAATTTCCCTTCTCACTCCCTTTCCCTCCCACCTCTCATCCCTGTTTAATGTTAATCTTCTTCTCAAGCTTTAACAAATATTAATAGTACTTAATAGTGGTTTACAGCAGTAAACTTATCATTTTTCTTCCTTTTATTTTTCTTCATTTTCCAATTCTTTCATAATGTATTCATTTTAATCTTCTAATAGAAAACAAAGCTTTACAATTTCAACTCATATTTCTTTTTAATTAAGTAATACATCATATATTTTCTTTTTAACACATTAAAACAATATAAACAAAGCTAAAGTCCCTTTTTAACTACCAGCTAAATTAATCCCTATCTTCTGTTCTTATTCCCAGAAGTAGTTATTATCCCAAAATATAATAAATAGCCTTCCGGGCCTTAAAAAAAAAATCCACTGTCACAAGGCAAAAACTGACACATATATTTGGACCCAAGTATACATGCTATAAGTATGATTTTAAAAACATAAAATACAGGGCTGGGGTTGTGGCTCAGCGGTAGAACGCTCGCTTAGCATGTGCAAAGCCCTGGGTTCCATCCTCAGCACCACATAAAAGTAAATAAATAAAATAAAGGTATTGTGGGGCTGGGAATGTGACATGCTCAAGCGGTAGCGTGCTCGCCAGGTATGCGTGCAGCGCTGGGTTTGATCCTCAGCGTCACATAAAAATAAAATAAAGATGTTGTGTCCACCGAAAACTAAAAAATAAATATTAAAAATTTTCTCTCTCAAAAATAAATAAAATAAAATAAAATAAAGGTATTGTGCCCAACTACAACTAAAAATAAATAAATAAATAAATAAAAATAAAGGTATTGTGTTCAACTACAACAACAACAAAAAAAATTTAAAAAATAAGGGCTGGGGCGGTAGTTCAGTGGTAGAGTGCTCACCTCACACGTGTGAGGCACTGGGTTTGATTCTCAGCACCACATAAAAATAAAGATATTGTGTCCAACTACAACTAAAAAATTTTTAAAAATAAATATAGGACTACTTATCATTTATGCTTTTTCATTCAAAGATCTCTTTATAATCTTTCCAAGTGTTATGGTTTAGATATTAGATGTCCCCCAAAAGCTCTTGTGTGAGACAATGTAAGAAAGTTCAGAGGCGAAATGCTTGGGTTATAAAGCCTTAATCTAATCAATACATTAAACCCCTAATAGAGATTAACTAGATAGTAACTGTAGGCAGATAGGGTGTGGCCAGAGGAGGTGAGTCACTGAGGGTATGCCTTCAGGGTATATATTTTGTCTGTGTTGAGGGGAGCACTCTCTCCCCAACTCTCCCTCCTGAGCTGCTTTTCTCTGCCACACCCTTCTGCCACTATGTTTTTCCTTACCTCTAGCTCAGAGCAATGGAGTTGGCCATCTATGGACTGAGACCTCTGCAACTGTGAGCATCAAATAAACTTTTCCTCCTCTAAAATTGTTCTGGTCTGACCTTTTGGTCACAGCAACAAAAAAGCTAACTAAAACTCCAAGTTAATACTAAAAAATGTACTCATTTACCCCAACAGAAAACAGATTACTGATTGCTTACGCTAAAGAAAGGAAGAAGCACAGGGGTAGAGATCAGCTTTTTTTGTTTTTTAATTACATAAACCTTTATTTATTTATTTGTTTGTTTGTTTGTTTATTTATTTATTTTATGTGGTACTGAGAATTGAACCCAGTGCCTCACACATGCTAGGCAAGAGCACTACCACTAAGTCACAACCCCAGCCCAAGAGATCAACTATTTTTTTTTTATTAATCTAATTTAAAATTAGATTATGGTGATGATTACTTATCCCTAAAAGTATAAAAAAAACCTTGAATTTCACAATTTAAAAGGGTGACTTGTATATGAACTGTCTGAATAAAGCTGGGTTATTTTTATTTTTTAAGTCATACTAGCAACACTGGTCAAAATAAATGAAAAAGTTTTAATTCTGCTAAGCAACATGTTATTCAATATGACAATAGGTTAAAAAAACTAAATAATAAATTCCTTTTAAAAAAATTGTAAGGATTGGGGATGTAGCTCAGTGGTAGAATACTTGCCTAGCATGTGTGAGGCCCTGGGTTAAATCCATGGCATTGCAAAAAACAAACAAACAAACAAAAACCTGAGAGTATGGAATCCAACCTTAAAGAAAACAAAAGTTCCGCAGAATAGAGGATTCTATTCAGCATGCTCAAAGTCCAAGTACCCCAAAGGTTCTAAGGAAGTTTTGGCAGTACCACCAAAACAAGCAAAAAGAAGCCAAAAATACCATCAAATAACAATACTAAAGTCACTAGAAAAGTCTGGGCAAACAAGAGTGTCTCTACCAGCATGGTAGTGCTCTAATAATTGCACTCTACTGCCAGGCATGGTCTTACACCTACCTGTAATCCTAACTACTCTGAAGGCTGAGTCAAGAGGATACCAAGTTCAAGGCCAACCTCAGCAACTTAGTGAGACCCTGCCTTAAAATTAAAAAAATAAAAAATAAAAAGGGATGGGAATGTGGCTCAGTCACAGAGGACCTCTGGGCTCAACTCCCAATACAAAAAATAAAATAATTTTTTAAAAAGTCTGGGAATGTAGCTCAGTGGTAGAGATGTACCTGAGTTCAATCCATGATACCTTGAAAAGAATATTAACAAGGGCTGGGGTTGTAGCTCAGTGGTAGAGCACTTGCCTACCATGTGTGAGGCACTGGGTTCAGTTCTCAGCACCACATATAAATAAAGGTCCACTGACACATAAAAAAATTTTTTAAAAAAGAATATTAATAATAATAATAATAATGGGGCTGGGACTCACCAGTAGCACTTGCCTGGCATGTGTAAGGCACTGGGTTCAATTCTCAGCATCGCATATAAACAAAGGTTTATCAACAACTAAAAAAAAAATTTTTTTAAACAATAAAAATAATTTTATCCTATTATTCCACAATTACCCTGAACAGTCTGAACAAAGGGAAGATATAGGAAGAGGCCAACCAAGAGAAAAAAATGATATAAAGTATAATCAGAAGAGTCACAAATCACTAATTAAAGTTACTGATTATAGTCACCAAAAAAAATTTATATATAAAGTGTCATTAGACAGACATCAATCAAGAAGAGTTTCTCCACTGATCAAAGACTCAGAATATATTCCAAAATTAGAACCAGGATTGACGATAACAGCCACAAACTACAAATAAAGGCATGCCAAATGTGTGAATGAAGCTTGGAAGTGACTGATGATCTTTCATTACTGTTTTTAGTTCCATTCAAATACTAGCAAATATCATCTTTTATATACAAGGCATTGTGCTAGATGCTGAGAAGACATGAAACATCAGTTTACCAGATCTTCCAGCAATTTCTGCCTCATACTGCCAGATAATCTTATTGCTCTCCATCCTAAAAATCTTCAATAGCTCTCTAATTTGGGGAATAACATCCAAATTTCCTGGTGAAAATAAATTAATCAACTGTTCCCTGTTGATCCTCCTCCACTCTTCCCCTTACTTTTAGCTACCACATACTATCTGTAATTCTTTCCCATATGCACCATGCTCTCATACTTCCTTGCTTTACATATACTGTTCTTCTTGACTTGATGTAATCCTCAATTCCTGAATCCCATCCCAATCTCTCTACCAAATTCCTTTCAATTATTCAAGATATAGGAAACATCATTTCCCTAGTTAAATCTCACTTTACTTCAAGAAAAGTTAGATGACTCCACTGTTAATTTTCTTAGTACTCCAAACTTATCTCTATTGCAGCACTTGCATGCTATCTGGTGTAAGCCTACCTGTCCATCCAGTCCCTGTATGCCTAAAGCAAGAACTGCCTTACTCATTTCTTTATTCCTCACAATAGTAATTCCACAGGCCACTCCTCCCTTCCACTACACACACACCCTTTAACAGGTAGGAGGTATTATCATATGCAAAAACCTAGAAATTTGTCAAAAATCTTAAAGAGGCATACAGGAAAGAAAAGTACAACAATAATTATGTAACTATCAACAGAATGCTCAGCATAGTCTCTGGAACAGAAAAACGTAATTACAGGTTATGTCCCATATCCATTAGCTACGACTCTACTCCATTTTTAGTCCTTTCAAGTAAGTATATTGACATGAAAACTGGAGGGACAATTAACATAAGAGTAACTTTAATTCATCACTAATTTTTATTTTTGAAAATTAAATTAATCTGCGTATATTAATACTTTAAACATTTTTAATAATAAATCATGTGCAAAACCATTCAACTTTGGGGATGGGGATGGTAGAGCCTGGCTTAGCATTTATAAGGTCCTGGATTTGACCCCTAGCACAAGAGGGAGAGATGGCAGAGGAACAGCAATGATTCAACCTTTAGCAATGTAGTGTGAAACCAAGTTGAGAACCTCTTCTCCCACACTGTTCCTAGCATTTAACAGTTGTTGATTGCTCCAAAACCTTTTTGTTGAATTTAAATGGTTAACTTCAGCCAAGAAACTTTTTTCTTTCTTTTTTCTTTCTTTTTTTATACTAGAGATTGAACCCAGGAATGCTTTACTACTGAGTTACATCATCAGTCGTTTTTTAAAATGTTTTATTATGAGGGCTGGGGTTGTGGCTCAGCGGTAGCGTGCTCACCTAGCACATGCAAGGTCCTGGGTTTGATTCTCAGAACCACATAAAAATAAGTAAACAAAATAAAGGTACTGTGTCCAACTAAAACTAAAAAATAAATACTAAAAAAAAACCACGTTTTATTATGAGATAGGGTCTCATTAAATTGCTGAGGTTTTGTTAAATTGCTGAGGCTGATTTTCAACCTATGATCCTCCTGCCTCAGCCTCTTGAGTCACTGGGATTGCAGATATGTGCCCCACTGGGTTCAGGTAGGAAATTATTTTCTATAGAGGGGTAAGTATAAACCCTAGACCAGCTAAGAAAAATAGTAAGAAGATATTTAAATAACAATAAAGATAACATAAGAGCTGTCACAAAGCAATGAATCATAAATTATTAAGTAAATGGCTCAGTCTTCCACTCAAAAAGTCACAGCGTATAATAAACAGAAAATTGGTACAGCAACATTAATATCAAACAAATTAGAGTTGAAAGCAGTTTTTAACAGGTTGTAACAGTTAGGAGACCTTTTAGAAATGCTCAGAAGACCTTTAGAAATGCTATCACAATGATTGGGGGTGAGGAGTGCTGCTGGTCATAGATGCAAGACATTCTGTAAGGTAGAGGACTGTTCTACAAAAGGAAACACTGTTTCATGTTCTATATGTAATTCAAATGTATTGCCAGACATTTATATAAATATAAAACATATTTATAATTAGCTGAGTTGGACTGAATTCCATTTTACATAAAACAAAATCATCTTGCATGGTTTTAATATATAGTGAATTTTCCAGGAATGCAAAACTAAGGGAGAAAAAAATGTTATTTTTTGTTTTGTTTTGTTCATTACATCAGTAAGAATTAGTCTGTATTTCAGAAAATCATACCACCAATAACAATGTTGCTCCTGGCAAATAAATTTCAATACAACACACCTATATCAGAATCCATTCCTAGCTTTTAGATTCACAAAAATTTATTTAGTCTTTACTTCATAACTCCAAATAGAAATAAAAAGTATATTTTTGTTTTGCCTTCAAAGAAATTATCAGAAATTACTCTCTCAACATTTTTCCCTAATGAAATATTCAAAAGTAGTTAAAATAAAACACTGATAAAACTGACAAAGATATATCGCCCATCCTTATTTTTCTTTTCTTCATCAGTCTAATCTGTCTTGGTAAACTATCCTTACTACAATTGAAAGTACTTTCTCACATACAAAAGTCTAGTCTGTTATTACATTTTTAGTCTAATAATACAATCAACTCTGCTCTTTAATTTTTCTTACTGCATAAACTTCTGACCATTTTTTCTTTTAAAAAAAATTTTAGTAGTAGATGGTCATAATACCTTTATTTATTTTTATGTGGTGCTGAGGATTGAATCAGTGTCTTACACACGCTAGGCAAGTGCTCTCTCTACCACTGAGTCACAACCCCAGCCCCTGATCATTTTCTCTTAAATCTAAATTTAAGTCATTTGTAAGAGGGTAAAATCAACTAATTACTTCAATATATCATCTATAAAGGATGCAAAATTTGAATATTAAAATCTATATTTGGGGCTGGGATTGTGGCTCAGCCTTAGAGCACTTGCCTAGCGCTTGTGAGGCCCTGGGTTCCATCCTCAGCACCACATATAAATGAATAAATTTTAAAAAATAGAAGACCTTTAAAAAATAAAAATAAATAAAGCCAATATTTTTACTAATTTAATTTTCTTTTATTTTTCTTCCACCTTAGGGTACCATGGTCATCCTTTTTAAATTATGAGTAATGATAACCTAAATTACATGTCAATTTCATTTCAGAATAGTTAAGAGCATGAAAATGTTATAAAATAGCAGGGGCTGGGATTGTGGCTCAGTGGTAGCACACTTGCCTAGAACGTGTGAGACCCTGGTTAGATCCTCAACAACACATAAAAATAAAAAAATAAAAATAAAAAGGTGTTTGTGCCCATCTACAACTAAAAAATATTCTTTAAAAAATGTTATAAAATAACAATAACATAGCTAACCTTTTTTTAAATACTAAGGATTGAACCCAGGGTACTCTACCACTAGGCTATATCCCCATGTCTTTACTTTTTGAGACAAGATCCCACTAAATTGCCAAGATTGGCCTCAAACTTGGCAATCTTCCTGCTTCAGCCTCTAGAGTAGCTAGAATTATAGAGGCACTATGCTTGGCAATAGCTAGCATTTATACCATTTGCTATGTACTAGGTTTTGCTGTGTAACTGCTTTATATTTATTAATTCATGTAATCCTCAAAATAATCCTATGAGGCAAGTATTAATATCATGTTTTATAGTTATGGAAATGGAGGCACAGAGTGATAAAATAACTTTCTCAAGATCATACATCTAGGGGCTGGGGATGTTGGTCAAGCGGTAGCGCGCTCGCCTGGCCTGCATGCGGCCCGGGTTCAATCCTCAGCACCACATACAAACAAAGATGTTGTGTCTGCCGAAAACTAAAATGTAAATAAAATATTAAAAAAAAAAAGATCATACATCTAGTAAATGGCAGAGTCATATTTTGAACATAAACAAAGGATTAGGCCTGACAGGATTGAGATCAACTGATCTAAGGAAAAAAGCACTGTGTGGATACACACAAAATTATTCTGTTAAGAAATAATAATCAGGATCTTGGATTTATCTAACAACATAGCCTTGAATACAGAAAGTGAAAACTGACAATATCAGGCAAATCTGACAAATCCAAGATCTTTATGAGACATTTTAACACTTCCCTTGGAAATTGAAAGCTTGAGAAGACAAGAAATGAAGAAGACAAGAAATAGAACATTTTAAGAACAAAATTAGCTTGCTTGATCTAATGTTGCTTCAAGAAAGGAAGGCTTTTGATTTTTTTTCCAAGAATATTTGAAACATAAACACACAAGGATTACATCATAAAGAGATTCTCAAAAAACTTCAAAGCAAGCCAGGTGTGGTAGTACACACTTATAATCCCAGTGACTCAGGAGGCTGAGGCAGGAGAATCACAAGTTCAAGGACAGCCTCAATAACTTAATGAAGCCCTAAGCAATTTACAGAGACCCTTGTTCAAAATAAAAAACAAAAAGGGCTGGGGAGGGGGCTGGAGTTGTAGCTCAGTGGTAGAGTGTTTGCCTCGCATGCATGGGGTACTGATCCTCAGCACTACATAAAAATAAATACATAAAATAGACATATTGTGTCCATCTACAAACTAAAAATTTAAAAAGGGCTGGGGGGTGGAGCTGAGGAGGTGAGGTGGCTCATTGATTAAGCATTCCCTGGGTTTAATACCCACTAACACACACACACACACATATACAAAAAAAAAAAAAAAAAAAAACCCACGAAACTTCCAAGTTATCAAAGTAGCTCAAGAACCACATTCCCAGAACACCATGAAATAAAATTAGACAAAAAACAAAAAAAAAACAATCAAAAAGAAAACTGTCTGTCTAAATATGCAAGACCCTGGGTTTGATCCTCAACACCACCAAGGGGGGGGGGGAGATAACTGAAAAAGTTTACCTATTTGTAGAATGGAGACTAAAAATATACTATTAAATAACTTGTGGGGCAAGGTGTGGTGGTGTACACCTATAATTCCAGTGGCTCAGGAGGCTGAGGCAAGAAGGATCACGAATTCAAAGCCAGGTTCACCAAAGGCCAGGTGCTAAGCAACTCAGTAAGACCTTGTCTATAAATAAAAAACAAAATAGGGCTGGGGATGTGGCTCAGTGGTCAAATTCCCCTGACATCAATCCCTGCTATGCGTTCCACCCCCACCCCCACACCAAAAAAAAGAAATAACTCATGGGTAGGTGAGTGCAATGGTGTGTACCTGTGGTCCCACATACTTGGGAGGCTGAGACAGGAGGATCACTTGAACCTAGGGGAGGATTGAGGGCAACCTGAGCAGCACAGCAAGACCACATCACAAAAACCTCTTAGGTTTAAAAAATATATATACAACAAATTACAAAATATATAGAATTGATTGACAAAGCACATACAGCAAAACATTAGAACTAACATGGTCCTTAAGAAGTAGTTTATGGGACTGGGGCTGTAGCTCAGTGACAGAGTGCTTGCCTAGCATGTGTGAGGCACTGGGTTCGATCCTCAGCCACACTTAAAAATAAACAAATAAAGGCTGGGGTTGTGGCTCAGCGGTAGAGCGCTCGCCCCGCATGTGGGAGACCCTGAGTTTGATCCTCAGCACCGCATAAAAAAAGTGAATGAATAAAATAAAGGTATTTTTTTAATAAACAAATAAAAGAAAGGCATACTTTCCATTTACAACTACAAAAAAAATCTTTAAATTTTACTTAAAAAAGAAGTAGTTTATAGCCCTTGAACCCATCTTTTTTTTTGGCAGGTGATACTAGGGATTGAACCTACCACTGAGTTACATCCCCAACCCTTTTTATTTATTTTTTTTTTAAGACAGGGTCTCACTAAGTTGCTTAGGGCTTTGCTGAGTTCTGAGGCTAGCTTCAAACTTGCAATCCTCCTGCCTCAGCCTCCCTAGTGGAATTACAAGCATGAACTACAGTGCCCAATTGAACCTATCCATTAAAAAAAAAAAAGCAGAATAGGCAATGCTAATTATCTACCCAACAACTCTTTCTTTCTTTCTTAACTGATCAAACCTCAAGTTGCTCAGTCAAAACATCCAATTTGTGGGACTAGGGTTGTGACTCAGTGGTAGAGCGCTCGCCTAGCACGTGCGAGGCCCTGGGTTTGATCCTCAGCACCACATAAATATAAATGAGTAAAATAAAGGTACCGTGTCCAACTACAACTAAAAAAATAATTTTTTTTAGATCCAATTGTGTTCACATCACATCAGGTAACTCTCAAAACAATAAAAAATAATCTATTAATCTTCCTTGCAGCCAAGAGAGCCCATGTAGCATAGTTCTAGTAGAGAAGCTCCAAATAGGAATTGCTATGTGAGGCTTCTGAGAATGCCATTGTTTTCCAATGAAATTGTCCTTTATCCTTCCTCTTTTTTATAGCCTAGAGCAAAGATTCATGATGTCTGCATTAGGAGTAGTATCTAGTGGTATGGTTTGGATATGGTTTGTTCTCCAAGGATTCATGTGTTTGAGGATTGATCCCCAGTGTGGTGATGTAGGACATAGTGGGAACTTTAAAAGGTGTGGCCTAGTGGGAGGTATTTAGGTCACTGGGGGCATGCCTTCAGAAAGCATAACTATTAATAGCTCTCAGAGGACTCCTGAATTAATTCTCTCATAGTTGAGCTCCTCCATAGTCCCAGCAACTCCAGGAGGATCACAAGTTCAAGGCCAGCATGAACAACTTAGCAATTCCCTATCTCAAAAATAAAAGGGGTAGGGAGTGTAGCTCAATGGTGGAGCACCCACTGGGTTAAATCCCCAGTACCACACACACGCACTCGCACAGCAAGTTGCTATAAAAGACGAAACCTGATCTGTAAAGATGCTGTAATCTCAGAGGCTCAAGAGGCTGAGGCAGGAGGATTGCAAGTTCAAAGCCAGTCTCAGCAACTTAGCAAGACCCTGGACAACTTAGTGAGATCCTGTCTCAAAATAAAAAATAAAGGAGCAGGGGATATAGCTCAGTTAGTAGAATACTTACCTCATACACCAAAGGCCCTAGATTCAATCTCCAGCACCACAAAAATAAATAAATAAAAATAAATAAAAAGGGGTGGAGATATGGCTCAGTGGTTAAGTGCCCATGGGTTCAATCCCTGGTATAGAAAAGAACCTTATCTGTGAATCATTCTCTGGTTTCCTGTCTGGTTATGTGCTTTCTTTCTCCCTCCTACACTCCTGCCATTATAATACCATTTGCTGTGATCCTTTACCAGAGCCATATTGATGCCAGTGCTATGCCCTTGAACCGTGAGCCAAATAAATCGCTATAAACTGGCCTGCCTCAGGTATTTTGTTATAGGAATGAAAAATGAACTAATGCATCTTATACCCAAAAGGACAAAGGCCACACACTAAAGATAGAAGAGGTAAATACTGGGCACAGTGATGCATGCCTGTAATCCCAGTTACCAGGGAAGCTAAGGCAGGAAGATTACAAATTTGAGGTTATCCTGGGAAACTTAGTGAGACCCTATCTCAAAATAAAAATAAAAAGGACACTCTTCAGGCTATGGTTATAGCTCAGTGGGAGAGCCCTTGCCTAGCACATATGAACCCATGGGTTCAATCCTCAGCACCACATAAAGATAAATCAATAAAATAAAGGTATTGTGCCCATCTACAACTAAAAAATACATATATTTTTTTAAAAAAAAATTTAAAGGGCACCCCTTGGTTCAATCCTCAGTATCTCTCTCCCTCCCTCTCTCTCTCCTTTCTCTCTCTCTCTCTCTCTCTCTCTCACACACACACACACACACACACAAACACACACAAGCAGCAGCAGTTTAGATTGTACATGACTTCCTTAAAAAGCTACACAGCAGGAGCTGGGCTTGTAGCTCAGCTGTAAAGCACCTGCCTTGTACATATGAGACACTAGGCTTAATCCTTAGCACCACATAAAAATAATCAAAATAAAGGTATTATGCCCATCTAGAACAACAACAACAAAACATTTTAAAAATATACAACACAGGAATATTTTTTCTAAGATTTCTAAGAAAAATTAATCTCTAGTCAGGAACAGTGGGACAGGCCTGTAATCCCAGGAATTTGGAGTCTGAGGCAGGAGGGTTTCAAGTTTGAGACCAGCCTCAGCAATTAAGCAAGATCCTGTCTCAAAATAAAATCTAAAAAAGAGTTAGGGGTGTAGCTAAGTGGTAACTTGCCTTTGGGTTCAATTCCCAGTACCACAAAAAAAAAGAAAGAAAGAAAAAATATGTATCTTATTTGAATAAACAGTTTGTTCATGTTTCTGTAACATACTGCCAAAGACAATATTAACTCATTTGCAAAAGATTAGAAACAGAGGGGTTAAAGGTCAACTACAATGCTAAAAAAATCAAGAAAGCAAACTTAAAGAATGTATACTAAGAAAGATAAAAGCAAAATTATAAACTAGAAAACAAAGATGATTCAACAAACCAAAAGCTAATCTGAGGAAGGAAAAAAATAATAAAATACAGAACCATAACTCCAAGTGACTCTGATCAAGAAAAAGTATTTATCTTTGGGACCCGACCTACCTTTCTAGATTCATCACAGGTCTGTCACTCCTTTACATGCACACCAAGTTTGAACCAAATACAATTTCTCACCATTCCTAGTACTTACTCCTTTGTGCCTTTACGCATGTTTTTACATCTGCATAATATATCCTTTCCCTGCTTGTTCTGCCTGACAAACTTTCTCTTATTCTTCAAGAAAATGCAAGGGTGGGGCTGGGGATGTGGCTCAAGCGGTAGCGTGCTCGCCTGGCATGCGTGCAGCCTGGGTTCGATCCTTAGCACCACATACAAAGATGTTGTGTCCGCCAAAAATTAAAAAATAAAATTAAAAAAAAAAAAGAAAATGCAAGGGTAATTTTCCCTGGACACCCTTCTCTGATCTCTTCAAACAAGGTTTTGTACCAGTGCTTACTACTACATTACCTAGCATCCTATGCATATTTTCACACACTTACCAACTGTGCATTGTGCAATTTCAAGCCATTACCAAACATACTGTTTAGCGGATTTTAAAAGAATTTCCTGTTTTCCACCCTAACCAAGGAACTCTCAGAGCAGGACTTTATCTTATTTTTCTATTCCAAGCACCTAGAGCTCAATATCTTACTCCAATGAGCATTAACTAAATATCTATGAAGTAAATAATGAATAAGAGAAATAATTGCAGTGTTTATTACATGCTAGAATACAAGTATCAGCTGACTGCTTTGAGATCATAAAGGACAAGCAACCAACCAAGCAAACAACCTCAATGCAAAATAATAATGCACTCTAGAATCATCTTTTTGTGGTTTTGTAGTTCATGTGACTTTATATATATCATTTACAGAAATACTTCTAAGTATTCTGAGTGAATCCAAGGTTTACACACAACTTTTTGTTATTCCAGTTTAATAAACAATAAGGTGAAGGATTCTTGGGAGATAATTCTTTATGGCAGTGCTGCACACAGTAAAATTTGCTGCCTGATAAATAAATCTCTTGATGTCACTTAGTGCTGAGCTTAGCCCACAAGAGGCATCTACAAAATTCTTTACTCAAATAGGGATAGACAAGTGCTCTACCACTGAGCTCCATCCTCAGCTAGAAAATCTCACTTAAACACAGCAATTCAATTCACACACCCCAAAACACTGAACCTTTCCAGAAAAGCTTCCTCCTTGAAAACCTTATGCTTCAAGGGTGTTGCAAAACCCAAATAAATGCAACAGGGAAAACAATAGGAAATTTAGCAAGCAGCAGCTTTGAAAGGCCATGTTTAAAGTGCAGAACTCTAAGAAGCACTAGACTGTTACCATCTTCTTCCTCCCAAGCTATTATTCAATGCTGAACTCCTTTAAATAGAATAGTGGCTTTCTTTATTAAAAAAAATTTATATATGACAACAGAATGCATTACAATTCTTATTACACATATAGAGCACAATTTTTCATAACTCTGGTTGTATACAAAGAATATTCACACCAATTTGTGTCTTCATACATGTACTTTGGATAATAATGATCATCATGTTCCACCATCATTTCTACCCCATGCCCCCCTCCCTTCCCCTCCAACCCCTCTGCTCTAAAGTTCCTCTATTCCTCCCACGCTCCCTCCCCCATCCCACTATGAATCAGCCTCCTTACATTAAAGAAAACATTTGGCATTTGGTTATTTGGGATTGGCTAACTTCATATCTTCTCTAACTCCATCTATTTACCTGCAAATGCCATGATTTTATTCTCTTTTATTGCTGAGTAATATTCCATTGTATATTTTTGCCACTTTTTTTTTATCCATTCATCTACTGAATGGCATCTAGGTTGGTTCCAGTTTAGCTACTGTAAATTGTGCTGCTAAAAAAAAAAAAAAAAAAAAAAATCCCATATTCAGAGTATGTAGGCTATATTTGATTATTTCTTTGAAATTATTGAGACTTGACATTGTGCCTAATACATAATCAATTCTGTAAATATTCTGTTTTATTAATGTTTTCAGGATGAACATACCTCCTCTGGTTTACAGTTTTTTGATTGTGTCATTCTACTTTTGGCAGCTTTGGGGGGGGTTAAAATCTCCTACTATGGTTGAGTATTTTTAATTTCTCCCTTATATATTAGGTAAATATAACAATCTATAGCTTCTTTACTTTCACCTTTGAAGTTATTCATTTTATCCAGAATTATGATTTATTATTTCTAAAAATTGTTATTATTAACTTTTATTTGGTATTTGCTAGATAAAAGTTAATAACAATTTTTGGAAATAATAAAGCATAATTCTGGATAAAATGAGTAACTTCAAAAGTATTTGGTATTTGCTTGATAGATTTTCTCCATCAACTTGCTTTCAAACTTTCTATGTTCTTACATTTTGAAAGTAGCTTGTGTAAATGAACATAAATGTATTTTTAACAAACAGAGCAACAAAATCCATATATTTCAATTTTGGATGCTTCTGTTGCTGTTTTTAAATTTCCTATTACATTCTTTGAATTTTACCTGTAAATTTGCTCCATTTATATTTACAGTGATCATTGATCAACTTGAGCTTGTATATTTAATTACTTAAATTTTATGTATTCATCTCACTTGTTTAAATTTATTATATCACCTTTTTTCCTCTCATTTTACATGTTTTTTTTTTAATTAAAATTATTGGGCGGGCTGGGGATGTGGCTCAAGTGGTAGCGCGCTCGACTGGCATGCGTGCGGCCCGGGTTCGATCCTCAACACCACATACAAACAAAGATGTTGTGTCCACCGAAAACTAATAAAAATAAATAAATATTTTAAAAAAAAATTATTGGGGCTGGGGTTGTGGCTCAGTGGCAGAGCCCTTGCCTCGCACGTGTGAGGCACTAAGTTTGATCCTCAGCACCACATAAAAAATGAATAAACAAAATAAAGATATTGTGTCCATGTGTAGCTAAAAAATATTTTTTTAAAAAATTAAATTTATTAATCCTTTCTTCTTACCACTGACTTTCACTGGTTTAGAGATTACACATTTCTCAATTATTTAGTATATATATCATTGCCATTAAATGTGCACATTCAATTTTTCTAAAATCTATATTTATATTCTTTTTTTTTTTAAAGAGAGAGTGAGAGAGGAGAGAGAGAGAGAATTTTTAATATTTATTTTTTAGTTCTCGGCAGACACAACATCTTTGTTGGTATGTGGTGCTGAGGATCGAACCCGGGCCGCACGCATGCCAGGCAAGCGCACTACCGCTTGAGCCACATCCCCAGCCCTATATTTATATTCTTAATCTGTCTTCCAAAAAACATGAGGACTTTGGAATTCTTTGTCTCATCATTATTTTACCTGCTGTATTTTTCCAGCATTTTACATCTGTGCCATTTCACCCTAAAAGTTGATTTGTTATGGCCACCAGCATTATCATTATTTTATTGTCAATGTTATGATTGTTATTGAAGTTATTACTGATGGTTGTATTGTAGTTTGTAGAAAATAATGTTTAGAATTGTTACCACATCACTTGAAATCTTGGATACATTCCCCATCCTTCTCTGTCTTGCACCATTAATTCATTCAATCTGTTTTACATCATCTGCTTCTTTGTACTTTTGTGCTATATGTTGTCCAGTTCTCATATTTACTTAGTGCTTAATATAGTTTCACTCCAAAATTTGTTATTCCTTGGTTCTATATTTATTTCTCTAATTTTGTCACTGTATTCCATTTTTTAAAAGAAAAATATATACAATTCAGAAATTCTATGTCAGAATTTTGGTTAATTTCTATTCTTGGATATGTTCTATTCAGGGTTAAACCTTTTGCTATTACATTAAATGATTCTTTTCATTTTTAATTATTAAACATTATTTGCATAATAAAATAAACAAATAAATAGAAAAGTGGCTTTAACCTCATCAAATTTATGATAGATATGGCAACTTCTCTGATCTTTAGGAATCTATTTCTGACTTCTGCTTATCTCTCTAGCTATTTTTTTTCCCTCTTCTCCACACCCTCCTCCAAATAGAAGTATTTCTCAAGGTTCAATCCTTGCTGCTCTAGTCTTCTGTGTCCATAATATTTTCCTTGACTGTTTCTCACATTCAAAACATTTTGAGTTTTAGTGATTAAAAATGTGTATTAGGGACTGGGGTTGGGGCTCAGTAGTAGAATGCTTGCCTAGCATGTGTGAGGCACTGAGTTCAATTTTCCGTACTGCATATAAATAAATTAAATAAAGGTCCAAAAAATTTAAAAAAAAAACACCAACTTTGTAAAAAAAAAAAAAAAAGTGTTATTAATGTGGTTAAAATTTTATATTATTCAGGCCTGGAGTTGTAGCTCACTGGTAGAGTGCTTGCCTAGCATGTGTGAGGCACTGGGTTTGAGTCTCAGTTCCACATATAAATAAATGAATAAAATAAAAGTTCATTTAACATCTAAAAAATATATTTTTAAATTTTATGTTATTCATAAATAATACTGTTTTTATGCCAGAGTAATATTGTAGAATTAAGAATTTTTCTCAACACTTGTTCTTCCTTTCCATTCTTGGAGCAGTTCAACTCTGAAATAGTTGCTTTAATGCACAAAAAAAGGCACATGTACACACACTAGTGTTACTCATGGATGTTCTGGGTGTTGGGGATGGTTCTGATCAATCCTACAACTTACCACTTTATTTCACACTTAGCCTTGGTATACTTAAACATCTCAATCAAAGCAAACCTTCTGAAAACCAGTGTGTTAGAAATGTCTAATATGCTTTCTCCTTTTACTCTCCATGTAGAATATGTACAGATTAGTCATCGTACATTGTTTTTTTTTTTTTTTTTTTTTTTGCGGGGGGGGGGGCAGGAATGGGGGGGCAGGTACCAGGGATTGTACTCAAGGGCACTTGACCACTGAGCCACATCTCCCGTTTTTTTTGTTTTGTTTTGTTTTGTTTTTTGAGAGAGAGAGAGAGAGAGAGAGAGAGTTTTTTAATACTTATTTTTTAGTTTTTGGCGGACACAACATCTTTTGTTTTTGTATGTGGTGCTGAGGATTGAACCCGGGCCGCACGCATGCCAGGCGAGTGCACTACCGCTTGAGCCACATCCCCAGCTCTACCACTCTTTTTTTGTATTTTATTTAGACACAAGGTTTCACTGAGTTGCTTAGCACCTCACTGTTGCTGAGGCTGGCTCTGAACTCGCAATCCTCCTGCCTCAGCCTCCTGAACCATTGGGATTACAGGCATGTGCCACTGCGCCCAGCTACATTGGTTATTAAAACATACAAAAGCACTACCTCTTATTATAACAGTAGCACACAGTGTTTATCAAATGGAGGCATATAGAGAAACATAAATACAACTATATAATAAAACACAGACAAAGAAAAATCCTTTATAGACTCAGGCTGCAAAAAAGATCACATTTAAAAGAAAAAGATACACTTTCTTGCAAATTTCACAAGTTACAATTTGAAAGATTAAAAAATATTGATTACACTTGGGTGTGATAGTGCATGCCTTATAGTACCAGCTACTTTGATGGCTGAGGCAGGACTGCTTGACCCCAGAGTTGTACACTAGTCTGGACAACATAGAGAAACCCCATTTGAAAAAAAAAAAAGGTTTTGTACAATTGGGACACCAAGTCACTGCAACAACACTAGTATTTTGAAACTCAGCATCTAAATTCCCAAAGTTGCCCAATAATATATAACCTTCACCCTCACCTTCCTAAGCAGAAAAATAAAACATCCCAGAACAAAATAACATTCACTTGCTAAAAATAAAAACACAACTGTTGATACTGCTGCAGAGTTAAAGTTCTCATGACAAACTGTACATGTAATAAATAGTAAAAGCATAATCATAAACATAAGTCAATTTTTCAGTACAAAGAAGATAGCAAATATCAGGCTCTTGTAGTTTATAAATTTACTGTTCCTTACAACTTGGCATTTCCAGACATGGTATTGCCAATTTAGAAAAAAATACCAAGGGGGAAGTGGAAATTCAGCCTCTACCTTATAACTAGTTATATACTTATAGTATAAAATTAATCTGGGTGAGGCCAGGCACAGTAACACATGCCTATAATCCCAGGCATGGGGAAGGCAGGAGGCTGAGGCATGAGGATCCCAAGTTTGAGACCAGCCTTGGCAATCTGGTGAAACACTGTCTCAAATTAAAAAATATAAAGGGCTGGGGATGTAGCTCATCTATGAGTTCAATCCCTAGAACCACCTACACACACAAATTAATCACAGTAAATTCTATTAAAAAAAAGCCAGGTGTATGGCACATGCCTGTAATCCCAGCAGCTCAGGTAGTTAAGGCAAGAGGATCACAAATTCTAGGCCAATCTCAGCAACTTAGCAAGGCCCTAAGCAACTAAGTGAGAACCTGTCTCAAAATAAAATCATAAAAATTATAATCCTTTATATATTTGCAAAGTATCACATTGTGTTGATGTTTCAGTGATTCCTTGTGAATATTTGGGCTATTTCCAAACATGCCATTAGAAATAATGAATAGGGCTGTGTTTATAGCTCAGTGGTACAATGCTTGCTTATCATGTGTGAGGTTCATTTGTTGTTAACAAGGCCTGACTTCAGGAAGAATCATTTTATCAGAGTCTAACTTACTAAAGTTTCTTTCATTCTTTTTCCTTCTTTAGTACTAGGATTGAACCAAAGGGCATTCTACCACTGAGCTACATCCTAGCCCTTTTTATTTCACTTATATTTTGAGACAGTCTTACAAAATTGCCCAGGTTGGCTTCAAACATCAATACAATGTGATACTTTGCAAATATATAAAGGATTGAGGAAATTCTTAAATACTATATGGAAAGACCTCCCATCCAGGCTTAGTGGTGCATGCCTATAATCCCAGTGGCCCCAGAGGCTGAGACAGGAGGATCGTGAGTTCAAAGCTAGCCTTAGCAACTTAGCAATATAAAAAAAATGCCTGGGGATGTGTCCGTGGGTTCAATCCCCAATAACAACAAAAGAAAGAAAGAAAGATGTCCCAGATAAAAGTTGATAAGGCAAGATTTGGGGTTGAGGGTGTAATTCAGTAGAACACAACTTACCTAGCTTATAAGGCCCTAGGTACTATCCCCTCCTCTTGAAGGAAAAAAAAAAAAAGAGAGAGAGAGAGAAAGCAAGGTTCAGAGTGCATGTATGATATGCTTCATTATGTTTTTTTTAAATTTTATTTATTCTTTTTAGATATGTATGACAGTAGAGTGTATTTTGATATATTATATATACATAGAGTATAACTTATTCTAATTAGGATCCCACTCTTCTGGTTGTACATAATGTGGAGTTTCACTGCTGTTGAATTCATATATGAACATAGGAAAGTTATGTCTGATTCATTCTACTGTCTTTCCTATTCCCATCCCCCAGTTTATTATTATGTTTTTTTTAAAAAAAGAGAGAAATAAGGAACTGTATTTGATTGTATAGTCATAAAGAAACTGAGGATACAAGAAAGTAAGAATACTAGCTATTTGTGGAGAGTGGTGGTTTGGGGCAAGTTGTTTGTTTCATTTATGTTTGCTTGTTTGGGATTTGTTTGTTTGGTGGGTTTTTTTGTTTTGTTTTGTTTTTGTACTAGGGATTGAACCTAGGGGCACTTTAAGATTGAGTTATATCCTCAGCCTTTTAAAAGTTTTATTTTGAGACAGAGTTTTACTAAGTCGCTTAGGGCCTTACTAAGTTGCTGAGGTTGGCCTCAAACTTGCAATCTTCCTGCCTTAGCCTTCTTCAGGCAAGGTTTGTTGTTGTTGTTTTGAGTCAGGGTCTCATTCAATTGTCCAGACTGTTCTCAAGCAATTCTGTCAGCCTCATGAATAGCTGGGACTACAGGTACTTGCCACCATTCCTCACTTAGGTAAGGTTCTTAAGAGCTTTTCATAGTGGGGGTATATAAGAACATACAATTAATTACTTTAATTAAGCTTTTAAATTAGGATTCTTATAGTTCATTAAATCAAGAGAAACTTAAAAACTCTTAAATACCTACCAATCTACTAATTTACCCATTCCTCTGCTAGACCATATTGTTTTAAAGGTTTTATTTGTTTGTTTTTACAGTATTGGGGATTAAACCCCAGGGCAGCACATATCCTAGGAAAGCACTCTACCACTGAGCTACATTCCCAGCCAATTTTATTTTATTTTGATACAGAGACTCCCCAAATTGCCCAAGCTAGCCAAAACTTGCAATCCTCCTCCTCAGCCTCCGTAATAACTGAGATTATAGGCATGTGCCACTGCAGCTGGCTCTGCTTTTAAACTTTCTTAAAATCATGCAGCTCAGGGTTGGGGTTATAGCTCAGTGGTAGAGCACTTGCCTAGCATGTGTGAGGTACTGGGTTGATCCTCAGCACCACATAAAAATATAAGTATTGCATCCATCTTAAACTAAAAATATTTTTTTAAAAAAATCATGTACCTCAGTGGTAGAGTACTTGCCTAGTATGTACAGGCCCTGAGTTTGATCCCCAATACTGCCAAAGGAAAAAAAAAAAGTACATTGACTATTCTTGCACAGATATTCTTATATATGAATTTTAGAGAGAGAATATCTTTTTTTGTTTTTGTTGTTGTAGATGGACACAACACAATGCCTTTATTTTATGTGGTGCTGAGAATCGAACCCAGGTCCCGCCAGTGATAGGCGAGTGCTCTACAGATGAGCCACAATCCCAGCCCCTTAAATATGAATTTTAAAATCAATCATTAAGTTACATGCAAATTCCTCTAAGATTTCTATAGGGAATATATTGACTTTAGAATTAATCTTTGGAGAATTGGCATATTTAACATATTAAATCATAACATGTTTATTTTGATCTTTTAAGACACTGTCAATATCTTCTGGATACTAGCAATAAGGATACTCTTCATGTTTTTCATTATAGTAACCAGACCCAGCTAAGTTACCTACCCTACTTCCTTGCAACTACAAGTAGCCATATGAACACAGTTCTGACTATTGCAATATAATATGAAATCTATTGGGACTCTGGGAAAGATTTTGCCCTTCCTGACAAAAGTGAAAGATATAACTACTGATTCTCTTTCCTCTTCTTCTTGCTTTGGAACTAAAGTAGTCATCTGGTAACTATAAAGCTGCCAAGGTGAGGAAATGTCTAAAAACTGCAGAGAAGCCAACCCTGACATCATGGTGGAGCTGAAGCAATGCCCAGGAATTCTTTATCTCTATGCTTTTTTTGTTTTTGTCTTACAAGAGAAATAACCCCTATTTTTAAAAAAAATTTTTTTAGTTGTAGATGGACACAATATCTTTATTTATTAATATTTATGTAGTGCTGAGGATTGAACCCAGTGCCTCACATATGCAAGGCAAGCACTTCAAGACTGACTATAAAGCTAGAGTAATCAAGACTGTGTGGTATTGACAAAAAAAAAAAAAAATTAAAAAATAGATCAACAGAATAGACTATAAGAATAGACCCATGGGGCTGGGATTGTGGCTCAGCAGTAGAGTGCTTGCCTAGCACGGGCGGGACCCGGGTTCAATCCTCAGCACCACATAAAAATAAAGGCTTTTTTTTTTTTTTTTTTTTGTACTAGGGATTGAACCTAGGGGCAATTTTTTTTTGTGTAAAAAAAAAATAAAAAAGAATAGACCCATATTGGGCTGGGGATATAGCTCAGTTGGTAGAGTGCTTGCCTTGTGTGCACAGGCCCTGGGTTCAATTCCCACCACCACCCAAAAAAAAAAAAAAAAAGAATAGATCCATATTAAAAAGTAACCTAATTAGGCGTGGTGGTACACAACAGTAATCCCAGCAGCTCAGGAGGCTGAGGCAAGAGGATGGTGAGTTCAAACCTAGCCTATGCAATTTAGCAAGGCCCTAAGCAACTCAGCAAGACCCTGTTTCTAAATAAAATGCAAAAAACAAAAAAAAACAAAACAAAAAAAAAAAAAAAAAACAGCTGGGGATGTGGCCCAGTGGTTAAATGCCCCTGGATTCAATCCCTGGTACCAAAAAAAAAAAAAAAAAAAAAAGTCACCTAATCCTTAACAACAAAGAAAAGGCAATACAATCAAGCAAAGAAAAAGATAGCCTTTTCAACAAATGGTGCTGGAAGGGGTTGTGGCTCAATGGTAGAGCACTTGCCTAGCATGTGTGAGGCACTGGGTTCGAGCCCTGGCACCGTCCAAAAATAAACAAATCAAATAAAGGCACTGTGTCCATCTACAACTAAAAAAATATTTTTTTAAAAAAATGGTGCTGGAACATCTGGACATGCACATGCAAAAAAAAAAAAAATACTAAGCACAAAAATTAACTCAAAAGTAAATCAGAGGGGGCTGGGTTTGTCGTTCAGTGGTGGAGCATTTGCCTAGCATGTGTGTGGCACTGGGTTTGATTCTCAGCACCACATATAAATAAATAAAATAAAGGTCTATTGACAACTAAAAAATATTAAAAAAAAAAAAAAAAAAAGAAAAGAAAAATCAGAGGCTGGTGTTGTAGCTCAGTGATAGAGCACTTGCCTAGCACTTGTGAGGCACTGGGTTCGATTCTCAGCATCGCATAAAAATAAGTAAATAAAAGTATTGTGACCATCTACAACTAAAAAAAAATTATTTTTTAAAAATAAATCAGAGATCTAAAGGTAAAATGTAAAACAACATAGGAGAAAACCTAGATGGCCTTGGGAATGACAATTTTTAAATATAACACCAAAGACACAATCCTTCAAAGACAACTGGTAAGATGGAGTTCATTAAAATTAGAAACTGAGGTATAGCTCAGTGGTAGAATACTTGCCTAGAACGCAAGAGGTCCTGGATTTGATCCCCATATAATGTGAAGAGAATGAGATGATAAGCCACAGACTGGGAAAAAATATTTGTGAACAATACATCTGATAAAGGAATGTTACCCAAAACATACAAAAAATTCTTAAACTTAACAATAAAAAAATTTTAATGGGCAAACTATCTGAAAGACACCTCATTAAATAAAATATACAGATGACAAGTAAGCATATAAAAGATTTCCAGCCTCATAAATGCTAAGCATATGTTCCACCACTAAGCTCCAACCCAGCCCTTCAGAGAATGATATATTATTCAGTAAATTTTTTTTTTCAGATGGGGTCTTGCTATGTTATTCAAGATGGTCTCAAACTCACAATCCTATCTCAGCCTCTTGTGATTACAGGCAAGCACCACAGCATCCAGTTTACTATTCAGTACTAAAAATAAATGAGCTATCAAATCATGAAAAGAGATGGAAGAAACTTAAAATGCATAACATGAAGTGAAAGAAGGCAATCTGAGGACTGAGAATATAGCTCAGGGGGGGTACAGTGCTTCCCTAGTATGTATGGGGTCCTAGTTGAATCCCCAGCAACACATACACATACACACACCAATCTGAAAAGGCTGCATACTGTATGATTTGAATGACGTAACAGGAAAAGCAAAATTATGAAGATTAATGGTTGCCAAAAGTTAAGGAAGTAGAATGGATAAGTAAATCCCAGAAAATTTTTATGGCAGTGAAACTATTTTGTATGGTACTACAATAATGAATGCATGTCGAGGGCTGGGGCTGTAGCTCAGTGGTAGAGCGCTTGCCTTGCATTTGTGAAGCACTGGGTTTTATTCTCAGCACCACATAAACATTAATAAACAAAATAAAGGTATTGTGACCATCTACAACTAAAACAAAATTTAAAATAATAATAATAATGAATGCATGTCATTATACATTTGTTAAAACCAATAGAATGCCCAATACCAAGAGTGAACTCTAATATAAACCCTAATGTATGCTATGCACTTAGGTTGATAGTGATGTCAATTAAAAAAAAAGGTCATTAATAAATAAAAATATATATATGTGTGTGTGCCCGTGTGTGTGTGTGTGTGTGTGTGTGTGTGTGTATGTATGTATGTATGTTTATTGACTGCAACATACCATAGTGCAGAATGCCCATACTGGGGGAAATTGTATTGTATGGGCAGAGAGATTATATGAAAATAATATCTCTCTCAATTTTGCTTTGAACCTAAAACTGCTCTAAAATATTTTAGGGTTTGGGTTGTAGCTCAGTGGTAGAGTGCTTGCTTTGCACACATGAGGTCCTGGGTTCAATCCTCAGCACCACATTTTAAAAAAAATGAATAAAAATAGAGATACCGTGTCCATCTACAACTAAAAAACTTAAAATAAATAATTTTTAGCCAGGGGTGGTGGCACACATCTGTAATTCTAGCTACTTGGGAGACTGAGGCAAGAGGAGCCCCTTGAGACCAGAAGTTTGAGGTCAGTCTGGTCAACATAGCAAGAACCTGTCTCAAAAATTAAAGTAAGGGCTGGGTTGTGGCTCAGCAGTGGAGCGCTCGCCTAGCACGTGCAAGGCCCTAGATTCGATCCTCAGCACCATATAAAAATAAATAAATAAAATAAAGGTGTTGTGTCCAACTACAACTAAAAAATAAATATTTTTTAAAAATTAAATTTAATTTAAAAATAAAGTTTATTGACTTTAAAGAATAAATTCCCCTATGTTCTGCTATAAACTTTTATGGTTTTAATTTTCATATTAAAATGTTTGATTCATTTGGAATTTATTTTGGTATAATATATAAAATCTTGATCCAACTATTTGTTTTTGAAATGACCACCTAGTTATGTTAACATCAATTTATCTTTTCCTCACTAATTCAAGAAAATATCTTTTGCCATACAGTAAATTACCACATATATCTGAAATTTCTATATTTTCTATTTTATTCCATTGTTATATTCAAGTATCAGATCACACCAGAATTCAATGATAAAAATGACAATGAGACCCACTGAGGGGAAAAAAACGACTAATTAAAAAATTATATTTAGGGCTGGGGATGTGGCTCAAGTGGTAGTGCGCTTGCCTGGCATGCGTGTGGCCCGGGTTCGATCCTCAGCACCACATACAAACAAAGATGTTGTGTCCACTGAAAACTAAAAAATATTTTTAAAAAAATTATATTTAGGGGCTAGCATGGGTGGTGGCATGCCTAGAATCCCAGCTACTTGGGAGACTGAGGCAGGAATGTCATAAATTTGAAGCCAGCCTGAGCAATTTAGTGAGACCCTGTCTAAAAAATAAAAAGAACTAGTGAGATAGCTCAGTGATACAGTTCCTCTGGGTTCAATCCCCCATACTGAAAAAGAAATTATATTTAGATGCTAGGATGTAGTGGTAGAATACATGCTTAGCACACCCAAGTCCCTGGGTTAAATACTCAGCATCAAAACAAAATTATGGACAACTAGCTAACTGACTGAAAATTAAATAAAAATTAACTGCCAATACCTCATTTCAAAGACACTGAAATAAACTCAAAATGAGTTAAATATTTTTTTTTAAAAAACTATCTATTACATTTCATCATCTTTAAGACATTTGGAGGAAGGAGTATTAGGGATTGTACCCAGGGGTGCTTTCCATTGGGCTATATCCACAATCCTTTTTTTTTTTTTCCCAGTATTTATTTTTTAGTTGGACTTGGACACAATACCTTTATTTTATTTTTATGTGGTGCTGAGGATCAAACCCAGGACCTCATCGTGCTAGGTGAATGCTCTACCGCTGAGCCACAACCCCAGCACCCCCAATCCTTTCTATTTTTTATTTTGAGACAAGGTCTCACTAAGTTGCTAAGGGTCTGGTTAAATTGCTTAGGCTGGTCTTGAACCTGTGATCCTCCTCTCAGCCTCCAGAAATGCTGGAATTACACCATTGCCCACGGCTAAAACCTTTAATATTTTGAGGGTTTTTTTCTTCTTTTTTTTTTGCAAGGCGGGGAGGATTGAACCCAGGGCTTTAAATATCTTGAAATTTTGATATCTTAAAATTGCTTTGAGCCAAGCATGGTGGCACACATCTGTAATTCCAAAATTTGTAGAATGGGTAGGGGGCAAGGAGGGATTCTAAGAGTATAGTTCTACTGAGTGTGTGCTTACCATGTTTGAGGCCCTGGGTTCAAGACCAAGGATAGTGCAGAAGACCTGGATACAATAGTGCAGAAGCAGTCTTTTAAGAAATTATTCATCATTGAGACAGAATAGAAGAAAATAAGTAGGAAGGAGACAAAATGAAGAAAAATTAGAATAAAAACTTATGCTAAAGTTCTACATACCTTTCCTCCCTGAATCAGTTCTCTCTCCCAGACCTGTCACTACCTAAGTTAGTTCTCCCAGATTTCTGGGAAATCTGTAAATAATAGTTACCATAAATTCACTCACTCATAAAAATTACCTATAGCACTATTAATTAATCTGTGTAATAAACAGATTAATAAGAGGTTGTGAGGGGAACGGGATAATAAACATGGAGGGAAATGAATTACAGTAGATGGGGTAGAGAGAGAAGACGGGAGGGGAGGGGAGGGGGGATAGTAGAGGATAGGAAAGGTAGCAGAATACAACAGTCACTAATATGGCAGTATGTAAAAATGAGGATGTGTAACCGATGTGATTCTGCAATCTGTATTTGGGGTAAAAATGGGAGTTCATAACCCACTTGATTCTAATGTATGAAATATGATATGTCAAGAGCTTTGTAATGTTGTGAACAACCAATAAAAAAAAAATAGATTATACAAAGAGAGCAAATATTTTAAGAAATCTATAATCTAGGGTACTTTCCAATCTTACCTACTTATTAGCTAATGCAGACCACACCAGCCTAAGGATCCTGAAAAGGGCCAGACCACCATAAGCCATCTTGTGAACAACAGACTAACATCCTCATCTAACTTTCATGCCCACCTCTCACCAAGTTTCCTTTAAAAGAAAAGCTTAAGAACTCTAAAAGCACTTCTTATCCTTCAGAAAGACACATTCTCCCTTGAATGTGTCTATACTTTCCTAAAGAAATCTCTATGCCTCTGACACATCCTTAAACTCATTTCTACAACATATGCCAAGAACCCTACTCATCTTGAGTTGAGGTCTATCTTTTTGGGAACTCTCAGAACTCCTTCAGTGACATCACCAAACTCCCTCCACCACTGAAATATGCCCTCAGCCCACCCCCCACTTTTTTAAAAGATAAGGTCTCACTATATTACCCAAGTTGGGCTCAAATTCCTAGGCTCAAGAGATCCTCCCGACTCAGCTTCCAGAGTTAACTGGGACCACAGGCAAACACCATCACCATTGATGATAGAAAGCACAGTGTAATATGACACACAGATATTTTAAACCCTCTGAATCAAAGGGGAAAAAAAGAAAAAAAGTTCTAGGCAGTTATATTCTGAATACAAAAAGAATTAAGAATGCTCTAATCAGGGGCTGCAGATGTAGCTCATTGGTAGAGTGATTGCCTACCATGTGTGAAGCACTGGTTGGATCCTCAGCACCACATAAAATAAATAAAGGCATTATGTCCATCTACAGCTAAATTTTTTTAAAAAAATAATGCTTTAATCAATTTTTTTTCTAATGCACCTTTCTTTTCATAAAACTATAACATGAAAAAAACTAGTCAAGTCTATAAATCTTTAAAAATAAAACTTACAAGAACTGTCATAGTTTAATTGACTACAGGTATGTTCTGTATTCAATGATATCTAAATTCAATGAAGTATGTCATAAAAGCTTTAGAAAATCAATATTTTCAAAACTTTGCAATGAAGAAGGCTATCAGTCAATAGGTAAAATCCCCAAATGGTAAATAAAAAGACTGATAGTTCTCACTACACAAAAATTAAAAAGAAGCCAGCAATGATGATGTAAATTTGTAATCCCAGCTACTCGGGAGGTTAAAACAGGAGAATTATTAAATTCAAGACCAGCCTTGGTGCTGGGGCATGGTGGCACAGGCCTGTAATCCCAGTGGCTTAGGAGGCTAAGACAGGAGGATCTCAAGTTCAAAGCCAGCCTCAGCAATTTAACAAGGCCCTAAGCAACTCAGCAAGACCCTGACTCTAAATAAAATATAAAAAGGAGCTGGGGATGTGGCTCAGTGGTTAAGCCCTCTGGGTTCAATCTTCAGTACTAAAAAAAAAAAAAAAAAGTAAAAATTTAAAATAAAAAATAAAAAGGACTTGGGATGGGGCTCAGTGGTTAAGCACCCCCGAGTTCAATCTCTGGTACTGCCAAAAATAAAATTAAAAACCTAGAAATTTTGTCTTTCCTACCCCTAGACAGGTAGGGGCTAGCATGGTGGCACACGTGTAATCCCAGCAGCTTAGGAGGCTGAGGCAGGAGGACAACAAGTTCAAAGCCAGCCTCAGCAAAAGTGAGGCCCTAAGCAACGCAGTGAAACCCTGTCTCTAAAAAAAATACAAAATAGGGCTGGGGATGTGGCTCAGTGATCCCAGTGCCCCCTGAGTTCAATCCCCAGTACCCCCCCCCAAAAAAAAAGAGACAGTCATGGAGGAAATATATGTAACTTATCTAAATAAATATAATAAGTTACTAATACAGTATAAGGAGTACAACATTCAATAGACAAAGATAGGTAAAGAGGGGCTGGGGTTGTGGCTCAGTGGTAGAGCGCTCGCCTAACACAGGCAAGGCCCTGGGTTCATTCCCCAGCACCACATAAAAATAAATAAAGATTTGGGTCCAACTACAACTAAAAAATAAAGATTAAAAAAAAGATAGGTAAAGAATATAAATGTACAGGTTATACAAATGATTGACAAGCAACAGGACTTCATTGATAATCAGAACATTCATATTAAAATGAGTCATCAACTCTCATACAAATGGTAAATTGACTTTTGACAAGGGTGCCAAAATCATTCACTAGCAAAAGGATGTCTTTATGACACATGGTTATGGGAAAGCTGGATGTCCATATGCAAAGAATGAAACTGGACCCTGTTTTACCATCATATACATAAGTTAATTTAAAGTGAAGAACGATTTAAATGTAAGAACTAAAACTACACAACTCTTAGAAGAAAATGTTGGTGAGCCTGGGAGTGAAGTTCAGTAGTAGAGCACTGAACTAGCATTATCAGCATGCATAAGGCCCTGGGTTTGATCCCCAGAACAACAAATCAAAAAAAAAAAAAAGGACACTTTGGGAAAAATCTCCATAACACAGGATTTGGCAATAATTTCACCAATATGACACCAAAAAGCACAAGAAACACCACAGGATAAATTAAAGTTAATCAGAATTTAAACCTTTTGCACAACAAAGGACATGCTATCAAAAGAGTAAAAAGGCAAGCACAGTGGTGCATGCATTTAGTCCCACCTACTCAGGAGGCTGAGGTAGGAGGATCACTTCAAATCAGGAGTTCAAGACCAGCATGGGCAACATAGCAAATATGGTAGGGAAGAATGAAAAGAAAAACTAGAAAATACTTGTAAATCATTTATCTGATAAAGAATCTAAATATCCCTTATACATGAAATACACAAACACAATTCAAAAATACACAAAGGCTAGCTGACACATGACTGTAATCCCTGCAACTCACAAGTTCAAAGCCAGTCTCAGCAATTTAGCAAGACACTATCTCAAAATAAAAATGGATGGGTATTTAGCTCAGTGGTTAAGCACCCCTGAGTTCAATTCCCAATTACCTGCCCCCAAAAAAATACACAAGGGTCTTAAATAGATATTTCTCCAAGAGAAGACATACAAAAGGTCAATAAGCACATGAAAAGGATGCTTTGCATGCCTAGTCATTAAGTAAATGTAAAGCAAAATATCATTTTGCCCACTAGGGTGTAGGATAATTATTACCTTTTTATTAATTTAATTTCTGTAGTACTAGGATTGAATTTAGGCCCTTGTGCATGCTAGTCAAGCACTCTACCACTGAGCTACACCCTTAGCCCATTTTATTTTGAGGCAAGGTCTCATTAAGTTGCTCAAATTGGCTTCAAACTTGCAATTCTCCTGCCTCAGCCTCCTAAATAACTGGGAATATAAGTGTGCACAACCATGTTTGGCTTAAAGAAAAACAAGAAGTGTTAGTGAGGATATGGAGAAATCAGAACCCTTTTGTGTAGCTGGTAGGAACATAAAATGATGCAATTACTAAAGAAAACTGCCACAGTCTGACTGGGCACAATTCAGGAGCCACTTGTCAAGCAGGAACGAACTTTATTTTTTAGCACGCAGGCTGCACCACGTGAGCTCTCCAGGAGAGCTCAACTGCAACCACCCGCACTTCTGGGAGCACTCCACTGGAACTTCCAGGCCATTTCCTGCTCTTGAGGCAGACTACCGGTCACGTGGGCAGAGCCAAACGAGTCCCCCAATGAGCAGCTCCATGGTCTGAAAGGGTGGGGAAACAGCCCAATGAGCCTCACCGCAGAGGAGCCAATCAGCTGGAAGTTTGCTGGGGCCCCTTCTGCTGTGGCTCTCAACATAAAACAGTTTGGTGGTTCTTCAAAAAGTTAAACAAACTGAATGAAATAAAGCAGTGACAAAAAGACAAATACTATGTGTTCACTTATTTAAGTTATCTAGACTAGTCAAACTTCATAGAAACAAAGTAGAATAGTAGTTGCTAGGGGTTGGAGGAAGGGAGAAATAAGGCATAGACCATAACGGTATAGAGTTTCTGTTTTGTAAGAAGAAAAATTCTAGAGTTTGCATAACAATGTAAATATACTTAACACTGCTCAACTGTACACTCAAAAATGGTTAAAACAATCAGATGTGGTGGCACATGCATCCCAGGAGCTCGGAAGGCTGAGGCAGGAGGATCGCAAGTTCAAAGCCAGCCTCAGCAACTTAGCGAGGTCTTAAGCAACTCAACAAGACCCTGTCTCTAAATAAAATATACAAAGCGGGTAAGGATGTGGCTCAGTGGCTAAGTGCCCCTGGGTTCAATCTCCGGTATTAAAAAAAAAAAAATGGTTAAAACAGCAAATTTTATGTTACATGTATTCTACCACAATTATTTTTAAAAAAAATTAAACATAAAGTTACCAAGTAACTCAGGAATTCCACTTACAGGTTAAAAAGAACTGAAATCTGAGACTCAACTCAAAGCAAACTCAAATATTTTTATGTCAATGTTCACAGAGCATTATTCACAATAGCCAAAATGTGGAAACAACTTAAATGTCCATAAATAAATGGATGGATTAAGAAAATGTGGTAAGTACTTGTAATACATTATTATTCAGTCATCACCTGAAACATTTTGAAAAGTAAATCAATTCTAATACAAAAGGACAAACATTGTATGAATCCCCTTTTATGAAGTATCTCAAAAAGGCAGTCAGGAAGAAAAGGGGAAACAACAATTTATATTGGTCAAATTATCTTATTATGTAGAGTGTGTACATGAATATACAGCAACAATCTATCATGTACAACTACAATGCACCAATAAAAAAAAAAACGGGGGAAAAAAACAAGATTAGGCAAACCCATAGAGACTGAAAATTAGAAAGGATGTTATCAGGAGCTGGGAGTAGGGGAAAATGGTGAGTTAATGTTTAATGGGTACAGAGTTTCTGCTTGGGATGATAAAGTTCTGACAACAGATCATGGTAATGTTTGCACAAGACTGTGAATGTAATTTATGATACTGAATTATAACTTAAAAATGGTTAACAAGGAGCCAGGCACTGAGCTACTTTGGAGGCTGAAGCAGGAGAATCTCAAGTTTGAGGACAGCCTCGGCAGCCTAGCAAGACCCTGTCTCAAAAAAAATTTAAAAAGGAATGGGGAGCCAGGCTTAGTGGCAAACACCTGTAATCCCAGCAGCTTGGGAGGCTGAGGCAGGAGGACTGCAAGTTCAAAGCCAGCTTCAGCAACTCAGTGAGACCCTGTCTCTAAATACAAAACAGGACTGGGGATGTGGATCAGTGGTTGAGTGCCCCTGAGTTCAATACCCAGTACCAAAAAAAAACAAAAAAAAAAAAAAAAAAAAAAAAACAGGGCTGGGGATGTAGCTCACTGTAAAAGGACCTTTGAGTTGAATCCCCAGCACTGATGTGAGGGGAGGTTATGTTATATTATATACATGTGTGTGTGTGTGTGTGTGTGTGTGTATTTATTTTACAAGATAAAACTAAGAGGAAAAAGTAGTAGGAAAAGAACTGGAGATGCTATGTAGAGACAATTATTCTATGGAGTAATTTTGGTCCAAAAGAGAAGACAGAGAGAATATAGCTAAAGTCAAAAGAAGAAGAGTGTTTTCCTTAAACATTTTTTAAGGTACTGATAGGAATAATTAACAAAGAGTAAAAATATTACACAGGAAAGACTGGAGAATTTCTTAGGTCATTTTGGTAGGTAAATGGAAATAGGAATTAAAATACAAAGGAAAATATGGAATTAGAGAAGAACTCAGCTAGTTGTTCCATAGTGATAGGGTAAAAGTTAAGTAAGCATATAAATATGTGGGTTCGAAGAAGCTCCCAAGAGCTGGGTATGGTGACTCACCTATAATTTCAGCTGTTGAGGAGACTTGAGGCAGGAAGGTCCAAGTTCAAGGCCATCCTGGGCAATTTAGCCAGACTCTGTATCAAAATTTTAAAAAATCTGGGCTGGGGATTTAGCTCAGTGGTAGAGCATTCGTCTAGCATGTACAAGGCCTTGGGTTCAATCCCCAGTACCAAAAAAAAGATATGGGTTGGTAGCTATTTGTATTGATGGGTGTTTGTGCAAGTTCTCTTCTATTTGCTTCTAGTTTCTCAGCAAATCGTAAGTAAGATCATCACTGAAAAATAGGACTAGAGAGGAAATATTGGGATTTGATGAGAGAAGAAAAAGTATGAAATAATCTTTTAAGAGAGAGAATAAATCAGGGAAATAGGATTTCTTGGGAGCCTTAAAGGTTCAATTTTATTAAAAATAAGTATACAAGCCAGGTAATATGGCAGGTGCCTGTAGTCCCAGCTCTTTGGAAGGTTGAGACAGGAGAATTACCTCAGCCCAGGAGTTCAAGACCAGCCTGGGCAATAATTGAGACTCCAACTCTAAATAAATAAAGCTAACAGAGATTGAGGGTGTAGCTCAGTGATAGATCACACATTTATTATGCATGAGCCCTGGGTTCAATCCCTAACACAAAAACAAAACACACAAAATAACATGTAGTTTTGTTTTTTATTGGTGCAATGTTTTTGTCTATATACGTAATTTTATATATGCATGTGTGTATACCACATGTATACAGCACAGTAAAGAGAATAGAAATAAATACAAATGGTTAAAAATGGTTATTATTGGAGACTATACATAAACCTATGCAAATACATACATGGGTAGGGCAGAGAGGAGTGGGAGAAACTTCTATATTCTTCGAATCTTTAATTATCGTGTATTATTTTCATATTTTCAACAAAATATCTTACAAGTTAATAGTTTCAGAGAGGAGTTTAAAACAGTGCTCAAAATGCACAGCACCTGGACTAGGCAAAACCTATGGCCTACTTAAACACAAATATCAAGTCTGCAGTGAATGTGACCATCAGAAAAATAACAGAAAACTGAGGCATCACTCACCTTAAACACTTCAGAAAAGAAACCAGACCCTATTTTTTCACAGGTGAAGTCATCCAAACGAGTCAGTCTGGAAAAGGCACTTATAAGAGCTCTGTATGAGGATGGCCAAACTCTTCCCACCTGAGTCATGTTTCCATCCCCTCCACCACCACCTTCAAACTCTTCAAGACGTTCCACACGTGGGGGAAATCCTGCAATTGAATTCCGTTTGCTCCGATCCATAGTCTCAATAATCACTTTCTTTTATTAAGAAAGAACTCCATACATAGTATTTGTTGAATTTTAGTTCTCTTCCAGTTTGACACTAAATAAGAGACCAAAAAAAAAAACTCATTAAAATCATTAATGAATAAATACATGCAAATCAACTTCATAAATTTCACTTCAATGCAAAAATATTTCCTTTCATACGTACCCTTCTTCCCCATACTGGAATTGAGTCCATGCATACTCTTCCAATGAGCTATGTCCCCAGCCCTTTTGTATTATTGTTATTGTTATTATTATTATTATTATTATTAAGCCAGGCTCTCACTAAGTTTCCCAGACTGTCCTGAAACTTGCTATCTTCCTGCCTTAGCCTTCCCAGTAACTGGAATTACACTTATGCCAGTCCAACTGGCTCCTTTCACATTCTACCTCCTTATTTTCAGATCTAAAAAATACTTTTATGTATTTACCTTCAAAAAACATTGATAACAGCCAGGTCTGGTGGCAAAAGCCTGTAATCCCAGCGACTCAGGAGGCTGAGGCAAGATGATCACAAGTTCCAAGTCAGCCTCAATAACTTAACTCAACAAGGTCAGCCAACAATTTAGCAAGACCCTGTCTCTAAATAAAAAATAAAAAGGACTAGGAATGTGGCTCAGTAGGTTAAGTGCCCCTGGATCAATCCCTGGTACCAAAAAAAAAAAAAAAAACCTGACACACTTAAAATCCAAGACGTAGTCACTCTTTAACATGAATAGAATATAAGGTGATCAATTACATTCTAAGTAACAAAATAACAATGATAATATCCGTCATTCATTAACCACTGACTTTCTAGGAAAGAGTATAAAAACATGGGCTGGGGTGATCGCTCAATGGCAGAGCATGCACTTAGTCTAAGAGCTTTAACCTATATCATGTCATTTGATTCTCAAATATTTCATGATAAGGATTATTATGCTCATTTCACAGAAAGATCATGTAACTACAGAGTCACTAAATGTTAGAGAGAAAATTAAAATCCAAGACTGATTCAAAAACCTGTGCTCCTACCAATCCCCCTTGCATCATCACATAATGTTATCTTAATTTGAAAAATTAAGTCCAAATATTTAAAAAACAAAGAAACTTCAAAATTATGTTATTTAAAAAGAAAACTATATCCAAAAGCAATCTAAAAATTCACTATTAATTATACAACACAGGGCTGGGGATGTGGCTCAAGCGGTAGCGCGCTGGCCTGGTATGCGTGCGACCCGGGTTCGATCCTCAGCACCACATACCAACAAAGATGTTGTGTCCGCCGAGAACTAAAAAATAAATATTAAAAATTCTCTCTCTCTTTCCTCTCTCTTAAAAAAAATAAATAAATCCTGGGCTTCACTCCCTCCCTCCCTTTGTTTCCTCCTACTCCTTCTTTAAAAAAAAAATTAAATTAAATTTTAAAAAAAAATTATACAACACAGTGCAGTAGAAATGACAATAGAAGAGTTCATTCCACCTGGCATTTACATAACTAAAGAAAAAAGGCTCAAGCTCACTTTTTCTTTTAGCCATTTCTCCATACTTTCATTTTTTCCCAAAAGAACAGATTATAAGGGTTCTAAACAAAATACAAAATTGATTTTGTGGGTTTTATTTTTGTGTGGAAGGACGGTCTTCTTTGATTTTCATTGCAAAATACAACCTTATGAGTGTTCAATTAGTGAGATGCTTCATAAATGTGATGAATACCTACCCAGCCTCCCTCCTCCACCTTCAACCATGAAAATCAAGGCAGGGATCTCAAGGCCACCCTTACAACATGACCCTGCCTGTCTTGCCATAACCAGAAGCAGCACTCTACTCAATATGCACCATTCACAGTTGCTTTTATGACAATAAGGAATTGGAATTAATGTATTCCAGCCTAAATATAAGTGCTTTCTAAAAATGGAGACTATGGGCTGGGGATGTGGCTCAAGCGGTAGCCCGCTCGCCTGGCATGTGTGCGGCCCGGGTTCGATCCTCAGCACCACATACAAACTAAGATGTTGTGTCCGCTGAAAACTAAAAAATAAATATTCTCTCTCTCTTTAAAAAAAAAATAAAAAATAAATAAAAGGGCTGGGGATGTGGCTCAAGCGGTAGCACGCTCGCCTGGCATGCGTGCGGCCCGGGTTCGATCCTCAACACCACATACCAACAAAGATGTTGTGTCTGACGAAAACTAAATAAATAAATATTTTAAAAAAAAATGTAAGGAGTTAATTAGTCATCTAGATAGAAAAAAAAAAAAGACAAAGACTTAAATATAGAGGAAGTCCAGGCCTAATGTAATTGGGAAAAACAGAAAAGAAGGGGGAAAATGTAATTTTAGAAAAATAAGCCATATTAACAAAGAAAAATAAGCCATATTAAAGTGAAACTGAATATATAAAACATAGTTGTGTACTAAATTAACTAACTGATTTGACAGGTTTTTCATCTATTGACTTTCTATTGTTTGAGATATATTTCATTTTTAATGAAATACATTATTCACCTCCTGTGCCCTCAGGGTTCTTGGGGGTGGCAGATCATAGTTCTCTATATTAAAGCATGAGAGACAAAACTGCTTGTTGCAGCTCAACAGGTCTTGTTTTATATTCTTAGCTAAGCAGGAGGAGGTAAGGAATTGTTAACTGCAACTGAGCAGGTTTGGTAGAAGCCCTGTTACAAGTTTTATAATAGCATAGTACATAGTCAATTTTGATATTTTTATTTTGAAAAAAATGTGTTGTATTTTTGCTCATAGCACTTTTCAAAACGGAAAAACTATTTTTTTATTTTATGCTTAAGAGAAACTCTTACATATAAGTACAGAAGACCTGAACAAGAATTTTCATTTCACCATTCTATGTAATAAGGGGAGGAGAAGAGATTTAACAACTGAAAGTTCATCCATAAGAGCAATAGATAAATTACAGTATATTTATCAGTAAACTATATAGGGTTCACATAATAGTTATACCTAGCAATATAGATATAGTTCAAAAGCAATGTTGAATAGGGTAAAAGAGCAAGTTTGGTTAGTGGTATCACTAAAATTTCATGCAAAAAAGTTTTAAGTTACCAAAAAAACTGAACGACTATTCCCTATGGTGTATCATTTTTATTTTTAAAATGTATTTTTTTAAAAACATACAATATGTATTTATATTACTATAAAGAGATAGGATAACATAATAACGAACATCATGGCCTATAAAGCAAACAATCTCAGTTCAAATAAGAATTTAACTTGCACATTCAGAAATGGTGGCACATGCCTGTAATCTCAGCAATTTGGGAGGCTGAGGTAGGAGTATCAAAAGTTTGAGGCCAGGCTGGGGTTGTGGCTCAGTGGCAGAGCTCTTGCTGAGCACATGAGAGGCACTGGGTTCAATCCTCAACACCACATAAAAAAGAAATTAAATAAACTTATTATGTCTGGCTACAACTAAAAAAAAAAAAAAAAAAAGTTTGAGGCCAGCCTCAGCAAATTAGCAAGACGTGTCACAAAATTTTAAAAAGAATTGGAGATGTAGCTCACTGGTAAAACACCCGGGGGGGTTCATTCCCTAGTACTAACAAAAAAAAAAAGGGGGGGGGAGCTGGGGATGTGGCTCAAGCGGTAGCGCACTCGCCTGGCATGCGTGCGGCCCGGGTTCGATCCTCAGCACCACATACCAACAAAGATGTTGTGTCTGCCGAGAACTAAAAAATAAATATTAAAAAAAAAAAAATTTAAAAAAAAAAGGAAGAATTTAACTTGCAGCTGTATGGATGCAGACATGTTATTTAACCTTTCTACCTATCCATAAAATGAAAATAAAAGCAGTAGCTATATTATGGTATTTTATATATATTTATATATAATATATATAGTATATATGTTCTTTTAATCCTTATAATAGACATAGGGCTACTGATTAGACGAACAGTCCCTGCCAAAGAGTAAATACACAATTTCTATTAAAATATTATAAATAAATAGATTGATTTATAGTGAATGTCTAAAAACATGAACTAGACAGACACTAAATTCATGATAGTTGTTGCCTTAATGGGGAAAATAGAGAAATAAGGAAGGAAAACAAAGACTTCAACTACAGCAATAATGTTTAGTTTCCTTTTATTCAAAAAATAAACCTATAACAACACAACTGTTTATTATTTATTTTTTGAAATACTAATTAATTCTAGGTGGTATTTATTATTATTGCACTCATTTCTAGATTTAAAATGTTTTCATTTAAAAAAAAAAAAGGTTTAACAGTCTATTGCTAATACAAAGCTCTGGAGTATACTTAGGCCAAGAAAACTGAAAATAATTTGGCAAATAAATAGCATCCCAGTATGCAAGCCAAGTCTTCAGATTTTTAAACTATTATTCTCCAACAGTTCTACTACAGTTTTTTGGTTCAGGGAGTATTTATATCTTAGGCTAAAACCTCAAAACACTGGGGAAATTTTTGGATAGCCTAACTTACTCAAGTTCATAAATTTAAAATGTAATAGAGTGCATAACAAACATTGGTATTTAGTGTAGAACCTTCTCTTACATACTAAAGTAATACTAATTACTAAACAGCTGAAAAGAGTGATAAAAAGTACAGTGCCCTTCCTTACATTTTGGAGATGTAGTGAGAAAGAAAAAATTTCCAAACCATGACTCTTGTTCCTTTAGCCAGTATACAAAAGAATCACTTTTTAAATGAAATCAAACAAGCTATAAATGGCTTTCAATGTAGTCTAATAAAATTTAATTAGCCATAAAAAACAGCATAAAAGTGTATACGAACACACTCTAAAACCACACTCTATTTTTTTTAATCTGAAAATTATAAATTTTAAAATCAGGGGGCTGGGAATGTGGCTCAGGCGGTACCGCGCTCGTCTGGCATGCGTGCGGCCCGGGTTCGATCCTCAGCACCACATACAAACAAAGATGTTGTGTCTGCCGAGAACTAAGAAATAAATATTAAAAAAATTCTCTCTCTCACTCTCTCTCTCTCTCTCTCTCTTTTACTCTCTCTTTAAAAAAAAATCAGAAAATAATAGAAATATGTGAGAATTTAAGATATTTTCTGCCTCTACATCTTTTGGTCTTATTTATGGAATATTATCTTTTGATATTAATAGTGCTTCTCAAAACAAACTTTTTTTGGACACAGAGATAGCTACTCTTATATCTACTAGAAATATAGGATTAGGAAAAAAATGCTATTTAATTCCAAAGAAGCTACTTGGTCCAAGAGATCAGACTTTGTTGATCAAGTAAGAATAATTAATTTTAAGCTTGTAAAACTTGGTTAGAAAGGCATGGTAGCACACACCTGTAATCCCAACAACTGAGGACTCTGAGGAAGGAGATCACAAGTTTAAAGTCAGTTTCTGCACCTTAGAAGATCCTACTTTAAAATACAAAATAAAAAGAACTAGGGATATAGCTCAGTGGTAGGACACCCTTGAGTTCAATCCCCAATACCATAAAATATTTGGATTTTAAAAATGAAAAACTGAGGGCTGTGGCTGTAGCTCAGTGACAGAGCACTTGTCTAGTACATGTGAAGCAGTGGGTTCGATCCTTACCACCACATAAAAATAAACAAATAAAATAAAGGCTTTCTGTCCATCTATTAACTACCAAAAAAAAGTTTTAAATGAAAAACTGATGATAATATTTGATCTGCTTCACTAAAAATATTTTAGGTTGAGTCCCAAGGGTTCTCAACTAGGAGCATGTAAAAATTTCTAGGGTGTGAAGAGTTGTCTTGTTAGGGAGGAGCTATTGTCACAATGGCAGAAGTGTGGGATTTTAGTGGGCAGAGGCCAGGGAAATTAAATGTCCTACAATTCACAGAACAGTCCTGCACAACAAACAATTGTCCTGCCTCAAATGCCAGTAGTGCCCCAACTGAGAAACACTGTGTTAGAAAAGTTTAATCATTATTGTTCTTAGACTAGGAAATAGCCTTTAGTAGTCTTTCAAAAAAACCAAAATTTTGTGGCTTACAAGGTCACACACAGATAATCTTAAGTAGATAGCATGTCTTTATTTATTTATTTATTTATTTTTTAAAGAGAGAAAAGAGAGAAGAGAGAGAATTTTTTAATATTTATTTTTTAGTTTTCAGACACAACATCTTTGTTTGTATGTGGTGCTGAGGATCGAACCCGGCCACACGCATGCCAGGCGAGCGCGCTACCACTTGAGCCACATCCCCAGCCCTATTTGTTTATTTTTATATGGTGCAAAGGATCAAACCTAGTGCCTCTCACATGCTAGGCAAGTGCTCTGCCACTGAGTCACAGCCCCAGCCCCCAGATAATTTTTTAGTAAATGTGCTTTCAACTTCAATATTTATAAATGTAGAAATTTAAAACTTTGGGCTATGGTTGTAAATCAGTGGCAGAGCACTTGCCCAGCATGTGAGAGGCACTGAGTTCGATTCTCAGCACCACATACAAATAAATAAAATAAAGATCCATCGACAATCAAAAAAAATTAAAGAAAAAAAATTTAAAACTTTTTTCTACATAGGCAGTTTCTTTCTAAGGTTAATTTTAGTTTGATTTGGGGTCTTGGGGTTGATTTGTCTTGCACAAAGAAGGTACATTAAAAGCTTTGGTTGAGGGCTGGGGTTGTGGTTCAGCAGTAGAACGCTCACCTAGCATGTGCAAGTCCCTGGGTTGAATCCTCAGCACCACATAAAAATTTTAAAAATAATAATAAAATAGAGGTGTTGTGTCCAACTACAACTAAAAAATAAATATTTTTTAAAAATCTTTGGTTGAGCTGTGTCACACTCCTGTAATCTCAGTGGCTCGGGAGGCTAAGGCAGGAGGATAATGAGTCCAAAGCCTCAGCAATGGGGAGGTGCTTAGCAACTCAGTGAGACCCTGTCTCTAAATAAAATACAAAATAGGGCTGGGGATGTGGCTCAGTGGTCAAGTACCCAAGTTCAATCCCTGATACAAAAAAAAAAAGCTTTGGTTGAAGAAATTAGTATGAAAAGGAACCAATTTAAAAAAAAAAAAAAAAAAAAACAACGGGCTGGGGATGTGGCTCAAGCGGTAGCGCCCTTGCCTGGCATGCGTGCGGCCCGGGTTCGATCCTCAGCACCACATACCAACAAAGATGTTGTGTCTGCCGAAAACTAAAAAATAAATATTAAAAAATTCTCTCTCTCTCTCTCTCTCTCACTCTCTCTTAAAAAAAAAAAAAAAAGATGTCACACATGGTATGGCACACCTTTAATCTCACAGACTCAGGAGGCTGAGACAGGAGAATAACAAATGCAAGAATTTAGCAAGACCCTACTTCCAAAAAAAAAAGAAAAGAAAAAAGAAAAGAAACAAAGGACTGGGTATGTAGCTCAGTAGTAAAGTGTTCCTGGGCTCAATCCCCATTACCAAAAAAAAAAAAAAAAAAAAAATTTAAATTAAATATTAACTAAATAGTCTATGACCAATATTATATATTTTATCTTTTCAAAGTGAGAATTCCACAAATCATTTTCCAGAGAATCAAGGAAGCTTTTTAGGACTCTCAGGTCATACTACTATCTAAAATGCTTCTGAAAGGCTAGAGATATAGCTCAGTGATAGAATGCATAGAATAATTTCCTAGCATGCCCAAGGATTTGATTTCCAGTACTGCCCCCAAAAAAGAAAAAGAAAAACATAGGCTTGGGTCACAGCTCAGTGGTAGAGTGTTTGCCTAGCATGGTAAGAGGCATTGGGTTCGATTCCCAATACCACATATAAATAACTAAGTAAATAAAATAAAGGTCCAACTAAAAAAAAACTTAAATAAAAAAACCTTAATGATTTTTAAATGCTTTTGAATAATAACTGCAGCCATCCTTTACTATGGCCCATGAATTCTACAAAGCATTTATATTTGTTACCTCTAATCTTTGTAACAACTCTGTAAAGTATGTATTATCATTTCCATTGTAAAGGGTTTTAAATAATTTAAGAACCTGATAAATTAAGATTTGCTCAAACACAAACAAGTGACAAACCTAGGATTCAAATCTGATCATTCCCACACCCAAGCGCTTCCCACTACAGATTATATCCTCAGATTCACAGCTAAATTTCTATAAAGAATTATTTGTGAGGCTGAGGTTGTGGCTCAGTGGTAGAGTGCTTGCCTAGCATGTGTGAGGCACTGAGTTCTATTCTTAGCACCACATATAAATAAGTAAATAAAATAAAGGTCCAACAACAACTGATAAAAATATTTTTAAAAAATTATTTGTAAATTAGCTAGAGAAGCTACAGCTTTCTCCATTCTGCCTCAATAGAAACACTAAAAAATGCACAGATAACTCCATCAGCCTTCCGTCATTTCAGACATAAAAAATGAGCATTAATTCAAACAGACTTTCTAAGAAATGGATGCCAAGATGACAGGAAAAATATAACAACTCAAAATAGATGAAGCTTCACTGTATTGCAAGCACAAATACAATCCTGAAAGACTATCACTATCACTGAAAAAGTACCAACCACAGATAGCAGGATATGGCACTATCAACCAGCAACCAAAAATCTTCAATGTCCATCTAAATATGGAATCATGGTGTTCAGAGTTGGTAATGAAGTCCCCCAAAATAAGGAAAATGGATTTCTGAGTTATCAGTGAACTTTTATATCCTAGTGTAAAAAATAGAAAAAGAATGCAAACACAGCATGCTAATATCGTAAACATACTTTATTTTTATAATTTTAAAATCCCCTAAATAATCCAAAATAAAATAAGGATTTGTTAAGAGTGATATGTAGCCCAGGAAACTGTTCATTCATTTTCCAGAACAGAAATACTGACAAGCATATTAGCTGTGTTTCAAGACCAAACACATGGCAAATCTACATGACAGGTCTGCTCAGCTGTTATCTTTTCTATGGACCAACGCAGCAAATACAGACACATTTCAGGATGACTGCCTAATTAAAAATAAAAGCAATACTGCTGAGTTTGCCATCCTGATGTGAAATAATAAGTTGCGGTTTCCATTCAAACAAAAGGCATTCAAGCATAAAAACTGGCATCCCCTATTTAATTAGACACGAATATACACAATGGCATATGTTAGTGCCAGACAGATCAAAAGCCAGTTCTTAAAAGTGCATTAGCCTCTTTTGGATAAGCATTATATTTGCCACGTAACTAGAATCTACCATCCCTGGGCCAAAGGTTAAGCCATGACACAAAACAGAAATTTAGGCTGAAAGCTGTAAAGGCACTTAGAGGTCAACTAATTCAATCTTTTGACCAATTCAGGAATTCCCTCTATTAACTCAATCAAATATTAACTGGGCTCCTATCAGGTCAAAGACTAATATGTAGATGTTACTATATATTAACATTATAGATGGTATTATATTTGCTCAACCTTTATTATAATACAAGAACTTTTCCAAGTGCTTTATATTTAATATTCATAACAGTCCTATAAAATAGATACTATTATTTCTTGCCAGGTGTGGTGATGCACACCTGTAATAATCAGAGGCTTGGGAGGCTGAGGCAGAGGATTACCAATTCAAAGCCAGCCACAGCATCTTAATGAGGTACTAAGCAAATCAGTGAGACCCTGTCTCTAAATAAAATATTTTTAAAAGGCTGGGGGATGTGATTAAGTGGCTGAGTGCCCCTGAATTCAACCCCTGGTACCCCACCCCCCAAAAAAATATATGAATTTAAGAAAGGGTCCAAAACTAGAAAAGATAAAAGAAAGTTGTAGGTATAGAAATATATATTAGTATGGAAAACCAGAAGGTAAAAGAAATGTTTTTGGATGAGAAAGTATTTGGGGGAAGTAATATTCTTGGGCTAAAGTCCAAGATGAAAGTGGGCAAAACTAAGGTTATAAAGAAGTTGTGAGTGTTCAAGTAAGTCGCAGAAGGTTTACAGAAAGTAAATCTCAAAAAGTTGTATTTGATTTAATTGGCTATAATTAGCACATTCAGTTAAAGTTATTTTGAACTTTAATATACTGATATGGAGCAAAGTCTGAAACATTGATCTGCTCTCATTATGGATAATTTTGTATTTGTTTTAAAGTCAAATGATTACTTTGTAACTGGTTAAGAAACAACTATTCCTTAGGTTATAACAATATAGTTGACATCCTAAATATATGTGAGTAGGTATATGGATGCATCTGAGAACTGTCTAAACCTTGTCTAAATGTTTTATAAAAGTTTATAAAGTAAAAGTTTATATGTTTAAAGGCAAGACAACCAATAAGTGCTCTTTTTTATACATTGTATCCGACATAGAAGGGCCACACTGTCTTTTGAAGAGCTATCTTATATCAGTTTGCTTTGACAAAGCCAATTTCTGATGATTAACCCTGTTTGCTAAAAGTTATGAGAGATTTAAGGCTAGCATTTGATTTTTATTAACCCATGCAGACCTGTGATTATTGTTACCATACACTCTGGATTCTAAATTGTACTTTAAAAGTTCAACTTAGTTAAATGTAAAGCTTAGGAAACCATTTTGCCAAGTTGGTGACATCCAAACTAAAATTACATATAGCAAAAGTCTCAGATTTGTATAACAATAACAAATATGGTTGGCATTTATTCACATCACTCAATGCTTTAGGTAGATAAAGTAACCTGTTGTCAATAAGTTATTTATACAATTTGTGTTACTCTTCACATTGGAATTGGAATTTAAATGTATTTTTGGAAGGTATTAAGGAGAGCCTGATCTGTTTAAAAAAAAAAAAAAAAAGATACTACTCTTATCCTCACCTTACAAATATGGAAACAAAGGCATAAAGGAATAAGATAAATAGTCCAATCTCATAGTCAAGAAGTGAAAGAGCCAGGATTTGAGCCCAGAGCCTATATTATTAATCACTATACTAATACTGCCTCTCTGGGAGAAGGATATACAGGACAGAATAAAAAATGATTTCACTTCTCCAGGCGTTCAGTCACCCAGAAAGATACAATGAACATAATACGGTACAATAATTGCTAATGAAATTATTAGAAGAAGGGTTAATGTCACAGTAGTTAGGACAGAGGAGTATGAATGAAGATAAATAATTTTAAAAAGGAACTCAAGTGGGTCTGGAAATATAGCTCAGTGGTAGAGTATTTTGCCTAGCATGCACTCGAGGCCCTGGCTTCAAACCCCAGCACCACAAAATATAAATTTTTTCAAAAACTAATTTAATTGGGCTGGGGATATAGCTCAGTTGGTAGAGTACTTGACTCTCTTGCACAAGGCCCTGGGTTCAATCCCCAGCATTACACACACACACACAAAAAAAAAAAAAAAAAAAAAAAAAAACCCACAAATTTAATTGCTGTCCAATAATCAAAATCCCTTTCAAATATAATAGCAAAAGCTGGGTGCAGTGTTGCACACCTGTAATCCCAGTGACTCAGAAGAATGAAACAGGAAGATTGTAAATACCAGGTCAGCCTGGGCAATTTAAGGAGATCCTGTCTCAAAATAAAAAATAAAACAGACTGAGGATGCAGCTCAGTGATAAAGGATGTCTGAATTCAATGCCAGTACCAAAAATAAATGAATAATTAAAATAGCAAAAAAATGCATAATATTACATGTGTGATATACCTAGGATAGAATTCATGTATGACTATAGATTGTTTTGCACAATCTAGATACAAATAACATGGTTTTAGTTGTGTATGGTAATATACTCCTGTAATCTCAGCTACTCAGCTGGGGCAAGTTGACTTCAAGTTTGAGGTCAGCCTCAACAATTTAGCAAAACAAAAAATAAAAGGCTTGGGGCTGGGGTGTGGCTCAATGGTAGAACACTTGCCTAGCACATGCGCCTAGCACATGGGAGACCCTGGGTTTGATCCTCAGCACCACATAAAAATAAATAAAATAAAATAATTACTAAAAAAAAAAAGAGAGAGAGAGAGAGACTAAGAATTTAGTTCAGTGGTAGAGTGCCCCTGAGTTAAATCAACAGTATCACAAGGGGGGGGGGATATATATATATATAGATAGATAGATATTTATATATATATTTATTTATTTATTTATTTTTATTTATTTATAGATAGTTTCAGCAGGGCACAGTAATCTGAGCTACTTAGGAGGCTGAGGCAACGAGGATCAAGCAAGTTTGAGGACAACATAGGTAATTTGGCAAGACCCTGCCTGAAAACAAAAATGGGAAAGGCTGGGGATATAGCTCAATGGTTTCTCTCAGTATATCTATAACTTTTTACGCTGAAACATGAAATGACATGAGACAGATACTGGACCCTATTCAAATGATCTGAGATGCTAAAATATTATAAGGTTATGTGAGTTTCAAGATTAACATTTCTTAGATTACATTACAAAGGTTAAAGAAGGAATTGGATAAAAAAAACAATAACATGAAAGATTATCTAAAGTTTAACAAATAATTTTTATTCATCCATATTTCCTTTCTCAAATGTATTATTTCTGTTAAAATGAATATTTTATAGCTATTAAAATGACAATGGGGGCTGGGGATGTGGCTCAAGTGGTAGCAGGCTCGCCTAGCATGCATGAGGCACTGGGTTCGATTCTCAGCACCACATTAAAATAAAATAAAGATACTGTGTCCACCTAAAACTAAAAAAAATAATAATAATTTTTTTTAAATGACAATGGGGGATCAGTAGTGGAGTATGTGCTCAGCATGCATGAGACCCTGGATTCAATCTCCAGCATTCCCCTCAAAAAAATCAAGATAGTTATTGTTAGTACACAAAGATATATATACCAGAATACTAATTGACACATTTTTGTTAACAGAAAAATTGGAGATAATCAACATCCTTCAGTAGCAATAGGTTAATTAAATTATAGTCATTTATATACTTTAACATTGTGTAGTCATTAAAAGAATGAGGCAGGACTGGGAATATGGCTCTAAGCTACACTGGTAAAGAGCCTGCCTAGCATTCTGGGTTGAATACCCAGGACTGGTGGGAGGAAAAAAGGGAATAAAAGAGGAATGAGGTAAATTCTATACATACTGACATGGAAAGATGTCCAAGTCTCTTGGAAGTGACAACAGAAAAGTGGCAAAGTAGAATGCAAAGTGCAATCTTGTTTTTATCTTTTATTTATTGGTACTGGGGATTGAACCCAGGGGCACTTAACCACTGAGCCACATCCCAAGATTTTTTTTTTTATTTATTTGTATCTTTTTTTTTTTTTAGTTGTAGATGGACACAATACATTTATTTATTTAGTTTGTTATTTTTATGTGGCGCTGAGGATCAAATCTAGTGCCTTAAATGTGCTAGGCAAGTGCTCTACAACCCCAGCCCTCCCTACCAGATCTTTTTATTTTTCTTTTAACAGAGAGAAATTTTTTAATATTTATTTTTTAGTTTTTGGTGGACACAACATCTTTATTTTATTTTTATGTGGTGCTGAGGATTGAACCCACCGCCGCGCTCATGCCAGGTGAGCATGCTACCGCTTGAGCCACATCCCCAGCCCTTTATTTTTCATTTTGAGACAGGGTCTCACTAAGTTGCTGAGTCTGGCTTTGAACTTGGAATCCTCCTGCCTCAGCCTACCAAGCTGCTGGGATTACAAGCATGAGCCACTGTGCCTGGCTTGTTTTTATTTTATTAAATAAACAAAAAAAATAGTATAACCTAGAAAATAATTTAGAGGATATATATACTAAACTGTCATCTTGATGGATTATAAGAGACTCATTTATCATACAATACACTTCTCTTAGGTTGATACTTTTTACAATTATAATGCATTACTTTTGTTGTTTTAGATGGGGTGGTCTTACTATGTTGCTCTGTCTGGTCCCAAATTTGTTATCCTCCTGCCTCAGCTTTCCAAATTGTTGGGATTACAGGCTGCATGGTGCCCAGCTATTTTTCATTTTTTTTTAAATAAAGATAAAGAGGTTAGGGGCCAGGGTTGTGGTTCAGTGGTAGAGCGCTTGCATAGCATGTGTGAGGCACTGGGTTCGTTCCCCGGCACCACATAAAAAAAAAAATTAAAATACTTTTTAAAAAAGCTAAAGAGGTTAGAACAACAGTTGGGGATGTAGCTCAGTGGTAGAGGATTAGTATACACAATACCTTGGATTCAATCCCCAATATCTCACACACACAAGAAAAGGGTTGGAAACTAAAAAAAAAATCCTTTTCCTCCCATAATAGTAGTTGAGACTATATAGTTATGTGAAATAAAACTGATATATAAAACGAAAAAAGGGAAAGGCAAAAAACAAAAAAAAAATTGAGTAAACAATTATAACTGTGTAAAAGTATGTACCAAAAGAAATTGTACCAGAGTTATCATTTATTTGGGGGTAAAAAGATTATGATTTTTTCTGTACTCTTAATTCTAAACTTTCCATTATGATATATTCCATCTATAAGCATAAAATGGAATATTAGTTAATTGATATAAGAAACGTAGAGCCGGGGCTGGGGATGTGGCTCAAGCAGTAGCGCACCCGTCTGGCATGCAGCGCGGCCCGGGTTCGATCCTCAGCACCACATACAAAGAAAGATGTTGTGTCCGCCGAGAACTAAAAAATAAATATTAAAATTCTCTCTCTCTCTCTCTCTCTCTCTCTCTCTCTCTTAAAAAGAAATGCCACCAGGATTAAATTTAAAAAAAAAAAAAAAAAGAAACATAGAGCCGGGGTTGTAGCTCAGTGGGTACAGTTCTTGCCTAGTACATGTGAGGCACTGGGTTTGATCCTCAGAACCATATAAAAGAATAAATAAATAAATAAAAGTACTGTGTCCCAAAAAAATATGGCATGGTGCACATAATATCAATGTATAACTATCCTGAGTCTCTTAAAACACTCGGTTATAACTGTATGGAAATACAAATGCAAAAAAATGTAGTCATTAAACTGATTTATATTAACTGTAGCATACTAGCTGATATTTCCTCAGATAGGGGTTTGCTTCCTTTATATATTTTCTTTTTAATGAAAGTTTAGGAAAAACAAATACAGTTCAATTAGAGATGTATTTCATAATGTAGTTATGGAACTTTTTTGTTTGTCCTTCAGATCAAACCCAGAGCCTTCATGTTAGGTAATCAATCGCTGAACTACACCCCCAGCTCTAATTATGGAAGTTTAAGAGAGCTTTTAATATGTTTTTCCTGAGCTTTTGATACTGCAATAAGAACAGAGCTTTAGGGCTGGGGATGTGGCTCAAGCAGTAGCGCGCTCACCTGGCATGCGTGCGGCCCGGGTTCGATCCTCAGCACCACATACCAACAAAGATGTTGTGTCCGCCGAGAACTAAAAAAAAATAAATAAATATTAAAAATTCTCTCTCCTCTCTCACTCTCTTAAAAAAAAAAAAAACAAAAAACCGCAGCTCCTCCACCACTCTGGCTGGGATTTAACCCATTATAAAAAAAAAAAAAAGAACAGAGCTTTATCATGCCAATAGAGTTATGTGGGTTTTTTTTGTTTTTTTTTTTTGTTTTTTTTTTTTTAAAGAGAGAGAGAGAGAGAGAGAGAGAGAGAGAGAGAGAGAGAGAGAATTTTTTTTTTAATATTTATTTATTTTTTTTTTTTAGTTCTCGGCGGACACAACATCTTTGTTGGTATGTGGTGCTGAGGATCGAACCCGGGCCGCACACATGCCAGGCGAGTGCGCTACCGCTTGAGCCACATCCCCAGCCCGAGTTATGTGGTTTTTAAGAATCCAAAGATATACCTAGGTACACTAGCACAAGATCCTAGCTAATCGGAATGCTGAGATAGGAGGATCACAAGTTCAAGACTAGCCTCAGCAGTTTACTGAGCCCCTGCCTCAAAATTGAAGAAAACAAATAGCCAGATACGGTGGTTCACACTTGTAATCCTAGCAACTCAGCAGGCTGAGGCAGGAGAATCACAAGTTCAAAGCCAGCCTCAGCAAAGGTGAGGTGGCTAAGCAACTCAGTGAGACCCTGCCTCTAAATAAAATACAAAACAGTGCTGGGGGTGTGACTCGTAGTTCAACTGGATGGAACTCGAGTGCCCCTGAATTCCATCCCTAGTTACCCCCCCCAAAAAAAAAATGGCAATCATTTTTTACCCTCCAGATTTAGCCCACCTTTCTAATGCAGGGCTCCATTCCTACCTTGGCTTAAGTGATGTTCACCTCATTCCAGCTCTTGTAGTACTTTTTAACTATACTTATTTGGTATTCAACTAATGTCTTTTGGTCTTCCTACCTCCCCTCTCACCTCTTCCAATATATCTTCCAGGATGAGCAAACTTTTGACAAGCATTTGTGTGTCATATAAAGGCTCTTCCTCCTTTGACCCCTACCCACATCTCCAACCCCATCTATTTCTTTTTCTCCACCCACAAACACAATCTACTCCAAATATAGAGTTTTTTGTAGGGCCCTGCTTACACTTGAGTGCCTACACATTTAATACTCTTTCTCCTTGAGGGGTTCTTCCTAGTTTTTTCCACATGGCTCTCTCAAGTAATCCTCTCATGTGGGAAGTGTTCTCTGACCCCCCCCCCCATATCCTTTTTCTGTGTTTTCATAATGCTCTATACAAATCTGTTATTACAGTTATCATATAGTATTTTAACTGTAGGTTACCTGTCTCTTTCACCGGACTATGAGCTCCATGCGGGCCTGGACTTGAAATTACCTTCAAATGAATTGTGACACAGAAATTGCAATACTATAACATAAGTCAAAATGTAAGTGATATACAGTGGAGGGGCTGGGACTATGGCACTGAGTTCGATCCTCAGCACCACATAAAAATAAATAAAGATAATGTGTGTCCATCTACAACTAAAAAACAATTTTTTAAAATATACAGTGGAGAAAAAAGAAAATAGGACACTGATATTCCATACTTTCTATATTAAAAAAATAAATTCTTAATTGGGCACAACATCACACTCCTATAATCCCAGTGGCTCAGGAGGCTGAGGCAGGAGAATTGCAAGTTCAAGGTCATCCTCAGCAACTTACCAGGCCCTAAGCAACTTAGCAAGACCCTGTCTCAAAATAAACAAGCCAGGCATGGTAGCACACACCTGTAATACCAGCAGCTTCAGAGGCTGAGGCAGGAGAATTCTGAGTTCAAAGCCAGCCTTAGCAACTTAGCAAAGTGCTAAGTAACTCAGACACTGTATCTAAATAAAATATAATAAAGGGCTGGAGATGTGGCTCAGTGGTTAAGTGCCACCAAGTTCAATCCCCAGTACCAAAAAAACAAAAAGGGCAGGGGAGGGGCTAGGGATGGTAGAGTGCTTGCCTCGAATGCACAAGGCCCTGGGTTCAATTCCCAGCACCATTAAAAAAAAAAAAAAAAAAAAAAACTCTTTTAAAAAAAAAGGGAGAGCAGGGGAGGCTGGGTACAGTGGCCCATGCCTGTAATCCCAGCAGCTCAGGAGGCTGAAGCAGGAGAATTATGAGTTCAAAGTCAGCCTCAGCAACAGCAAAGTGCTAAGCAACCCAGTCAGAACCTGTATCTAAATAAAATACAAAACAGGGCTGGAGATGTGGCTCAAGTGGTAGCGCGCTCGCCTGGCGTGCGTGCGGCCCGGGTTTGATCCTCAGCACCACATACAAAGATGATGTGTCCGCCGAAAACTAAAAAATAAATATTAAAAATTCTCACTCTCTCTCCTCTCTCACTCTCTCTTTAAAAAAAAAAATAAAACAAAATACAAAACAGGGGTGAAAATGTAGCTCAGTAGTTGAGTGACCCTGAGTTGAATCCCCAGTACTACCCCCCCCAAAAAAGGGAAAGGAATGTTACTGAGTAGTGAAGCGCTTCTGAGTTTAATCTTCAATACAAAAATAAAAATTAACTCATTTAGTCAGTTATAATTAAGTGCTAAATATTTATTTAACACCTCCTAGGAGACAGGCACAATGCCAAGCCTGGAGAGTTGGTTTTGATACTATACATATATGTAATAAGAATATACACAGTAAGAATTCTAAGAGGGGCTGGGGATGTGGCTCAAGTGGTAGCGCGCTCACCTGGCATGCATGCGGCCCAGGTTCAATCCTCAACACCACATACAAACAAAGATGTTGTGTCCGCCGAGAACTAAAAAATAAATATTAAAAATTCTCTCTCTCTCTCTCTCAAAAAAAAAAAAAAAAAAAAAAAAAAAGAATTCTAAGAGGACATCCAAAATGTTAACACTGGTTATTAACTCATTAAATCATGGACAGATTCTGATAAACTTTTATCTTCTCCCTTGAAATCGTTCCAATTTCCCAATTCTTCCTTAATAAATATGTATTTCTTTGATAATTACAAAAATTATTTTAGCCTTCCCAAATTGTAAATTCCTAACAGTCAGTAAGATTGGTACCAAAAGTAAGAGTATATAAACTTGTGAACCATAGCTAATACGAAAGTAAAATATATTAATAACTTTTAGTCAAATTGTAATACAAGGAACAGTAAGACTAAAATATGCAAAAATATTTCAGGATTTAATCATTGTGGAAATCATGTAGAAAACAATTCCATGCAAATTATCCAAGGAAAACAATCATAAGAGCAATACCATCCTAGTTTTCCATATTGCAGATGAAAGTTATATCGTTTTTTTTTTTTTTGGTATGGTGATTGAACTCAGGGACACTTGACTACTGAGCCACATCCCCAGCCCTATTTTGTATTTTATTTGGAGACAGGGTCTCACTAAGTTACTTAGCACCTCGCTTTTGCTAAGGCTGGCTTTGAACTTGCTAATCCTCCTGCCTCAGCCTCCTGAGCTGCTGGGATTACAGGAGAGAACCACCACACCCAGCTGTATCATTCTATTCTATTTAATGCAAGCAAAAAGATGCAGCCTCTGTACAACTTGTTCAAAAGACAAATTAATAAATAACATCATATTTAATCTGTATAATGATTTACAGTTTACAATTCACAAAGCACTTTGACCTTCACAATAATTCTGTTTTCTTGACCCTGCTGGATAGATTAAAAAACTAACAACTGAAATTCAGAGGGCCTCTCTTAATTATAACTTAAAATCCAAAAGCCATAAAGAAAAGTTTGAGAAGTTAGCCTACATAGAAATATAAAATTTCCATGTGGGAATAAGACAGAAGACAAATATCACAATAGAGCTGGAGTTGTAGCTCCATGGAAGAGCATTCTCAAGGCCCTCAGTTCAATCCCCAGCTCTGGGGGCAGGGGATAAGGTGTCTTACAAATCAATAGGAAACTGAGATATATGAATTAACAGAAAAATAAGTAAAAGACTTAAACAGGTAGTTAAGGAAAAAGGACATATAACTCAAACAGAAAAGAAATAACTCAAACATATAAAAAGATACTTAGCATAATTTTTTAAAAACTAAAACTACTCTGAGGTACAATTTCTCCCTATCAGATTGGCAAAAATTCAAGTTTGATAACAGCAAGGCATAACACTAACAACACTGATCCTAGAGCCAGAGTACTTAGTTTAAACTTCAACTGCTTAATTAGCTGTGTGATTTGGACAAGTCATAAATTTTCTATTCTTTAGTGTATTCATCTGAAAAACAGAGGTAATAAAAGCACCTACCTCATAGGAATTTCACTAAGATTAAATAAGGTAATATATGTGAAGCACTAAGAACAGTGCCCATGCATATAGTAAGCATTATATAAATATTAGCTACAATACAGCCAATGTAGTGAGTGTACAGGCAATGTATATAGGAACAACCTCTAAGGAAGGCAATTTAGTAATAAATTTCATAATGAAAACTGCAAATATACTTTAACTTAGAAATTCCACTTCTGTGAATTTATCCCATAAATACCCTTGAACACATGTAAAACAGCATGTCCAAAGGTCTTCAATACAACATTGCTTGTAACATTTGAAAACTGAAACATAAATATCCATAATGAGGAACTAGTTAAAAAAACTATGATACATCAATTGCATGGAAATCTATTGGATACTATACAAGTACTTAAAAACAAACAAAAAAGAATGAGGAAGCTTTCTATGCACTGACCTGGAAAAGTCTCTAAGATATATTAAGTGAAAAGTCAAGACTGCAGATGGAGAGCAATGCAAAACAGTGGGGAACCATAGGATTTTTACATGAAAAATGGGACAAATAAAATTATATACCCATGTTTGTAAGCATTTGCCTCAAGAAAGTCTAAAAGAATGTAAAGATAGGGGATGTTGATGCATTTTTAGCTAAAAGTGGCAGAGCACTTATCAAGCATGCAAGAGGCCCTGAGTTCAATCCCCAACAATGGAAAAAAAGATCACTGCAAAAGGACAAGGAACGGGGCAGATGGGGGAAAGGCATGGGATGAAACTTTCAATATTTTTCTTTTGATCATACTGCCTTTCTAAAATATTCAAGAATGGGGCTGGGAATGTGGCTCAAGCGGTAGCGCACTCGCCTGGCATGTGTGCGGCCCGGGTTCGATCCTCAGCACCACATACAAACAAAGATGTTGTGTCTGCCGAAAACTAAAAAAATAAATGTTAAAAAATAACTAAAAAAAAAAAAAAAAATTCAAGAATGCCTGGCATGATGACACGTGCCTATAATCCCAGCAACTTTTGAAGGAAGGTAAGGCAGGAGAATCACCAGTTCAGTTCAACCAGCCTCAGCAACACAGCAAAACCCTGTCTCAAAATAAAACTTATTGACTGATTGATTGATTTGGTATTAGAGACTGAACCTAGGGGCTTTACCACTGAGTTACATTCCCAGCCCTTTTAATTTTTGAGACAGGGTCTTGCTAAATTGCTGAGGATGACCTTGAACTTGTGATTCTCCTGCCTCAGTCTCCCAAGGCATGGAAATTACAGGTATGCACCATCACATCAGGCAATTTTTTGTGTGTGGTACTGGGGATCAAACCCAGGGCCTCATTGTGCAAGGCAGGCACACTACCACTGAGCTATATTCCCAATCCTCAAAATAAAAAAATAAAAAAAAGAATTGGGGATGTAACTCAGTAGTAAGACATCCCTAGGTTCCATCCCCAGTATCACAAAAAAACTAAAAGAAAATAAAATGTTCAGGAATGGAAGATTTAAAAATTCTAAGTTGGCTTTTCTCTGAAACAACCACTCCCTGATTGCTCAGCAAAAATAACACAAGTGAGACTACACTGAAGTCATTTCCATTTGATGACTTGGGAAACAGTATAATACCCATTGTTGGTCCACAACATTCACCATCACCCACACAATACAACATAAAAATTGGGTTTCATCAACTAGAAAGAGATGAAATTCCGGGCTGGGGTTGTGGCTTAGCGGTAAAGCACTCATCTCGCACATGTGAGACCCTGGGTTCGATCCTCAGCACCACATAAAAATAAATAAGTGAAATAAAGGTATTGTGTCCAACTACAACTAAAAAATAAATATTAAAAATTTTTTTTTAAAAAGGTGAAATTCCCATAAAAGTCCTTATCATGGATTTCAAATTCAGGGCTGCCGTAGAATGCTCACCTAACATGTGTGAGACACTGGGTTTGATCCTCAGCACCACATAAAAATAAACAAACAAAATAAAGGTATTGTGTCCAACTACAACTAAAAAAAATAAAGATTTGGGCTGAGGATGTGGCTCATGCGGTAGCGCGCTCGCCTGGCATGCGTGCGGCCCGGGTTCGATCCTCAGCACCACATACCAACAAAGATGTTGTGTCCGCTGAGAACTAAAAAATAAATATTAAAAAAATAAAAAAATAAAAAATAAAGATTTCAAATTCAAACACATTTATTTTGTACAAAATGAAATGTATGATACTAAGAATATATCCATAAACACTTTTACACAGGAGGAAAACACTAAAAATAAGTAAACTTTCATTCTAAATAAGCAAGGGAATGAGCACATGTGTTTGTTTTACAATTAAATAAAACTAGCCAGGGGCTGGGGATATAACTCAGTTGGCAGAGTGTTTGCCCCGAATGCACAAGGCCCTGGGTTCAATCCCCAGCACCACACACACACACACACACACACACACACAAAAAAAAAAAGGGTTGACTTTGGGACTGGGGTTGTGGTTCAGTGGCAAGAGCATTACCTAGCATGTGTGAGGTCCTGGGTTCAATCCTCAGCACCACATAAAGATAAATAAATAAAGGTATTTTGTGTGTGTGTGTGTGTGTTTGTGTGTATGAAAAAACAAACCAGCCAGGCATGGTGGTACACACCTATAATCCCAACAACTCTGGAAGCTAAAACAGGAGGATCACAAGTTCAAGGTCACCCTCAGCAACTTAAGCTGAACTGAGGATGAAGCTGGGTGGTAGAGCACCTGTGGGTTCAATTCTCAAAATAAAATTTAAAAGGACAAAAAGAAATGCCCAACGTTAGGTTCTAGGTAAACTTACCCAACAACCTACATTTCACCCACATTAAAAAGATATACATGTCATAATCTGAAACACAGATTTCACAAATAGGTAGACCTTGTTCAAATTCTTGTCTACAGGTAACCATATTTTTGCAAGTGTTCTACCACTGAGGCACAGGCTATAGGGATATATAAAACTTTTTTTAAGGCACGGAGGATTGAACCCAAGGGCTCTACCAGTGAATTACTTAGCTAGTCCTTTTTATTTGGAGACAAGGTCTCACTAAGTTGCTGAGGCTGGTCTTGAACTTAAGATCTTTCTGCCTCAGTTTTCCAAGTCTCTGAGATCACAGGTGTCCACTACCATACCCAGCTCTATAAACCATCTTTATGGTACATGGCATATAGCAAATTCTCAATAAAAACTAGTCTCACTACCAGTAGCTCTCCTTCACAACCATTTTTTTTTTTTTTTGAACGAAGGACATTAACCATTGAGCCTTATCCCCAGCCCTTTTCATTTTGAGAAAGAGTCTCACTAGGTTGCTTACAGCCTTGCTGAATTGGTGAGTCTGTCTTTGAACCTGCAATCCTCCTGCCTCAGTCTCCAGAACTGCTAGGATTATAGGCATGCACCACCATGCCTGGCTATAACCACTATTAAAAGAGTAATTTTACCCATTTATTCCTCAAACAAGAGGAATCAGATGATATATCATGACCTGACTACTGACATCCTTGCCACACTATCAAAACTGCCTTTCAAAGGAAATAAGTAACTTCCTAGTTGCTAAATTTGGTGGCTTCTAATTTTTATTCCACTTGACCTCTGTAGCACCTGACACTGATGGTCATTCTCTTCCCACTTGAAACTTTCTTCCTTTGACTTCTATAATAATGCCATTCTGTTTAATTTCTTGTCCCATTCCTTTACTTTCTCTTTTTCAATGTCTATTATCCTTCAAACAATGGTGCTTCTTCTGGTTCATGGCCCTTTTTTCCTCTTCTTTCAGTATTAACATTCCATACTAAGGCTTCAAATATCAATAGTCTCTCTTTTTTAAAATTTTTTTTAGTTGTAGATGGACACAATACCTTGATTTTACTTACTTATTTTTATGTAGTACTGAGAATAGAACCCAGTGCTTCACTTGTGCTAAGCAAGCGCTCTGCCACTGAGCTATAACTCCAGTCCAATATAGTCTCTTGATTCTTAAATTTGTATTCAGTTCCAACCTTTCTCCCAACTTGTGTATATGGAAACAAATACACACACCTCAAACAACTCATCCAAAACCAAAAACCAATTCACTGCCTTCACCCAAAGTTTTTTCTTTTTTTTTTCCTTTTTTTTTTTTTTTTTTTTTAATAGCAATACTTGGTATTGAACCCATGGCACTCCACCCAGTGAGCAAATTCACCATTCCTTTTTTTATTTTATTTATTTTTTTATTTTGAGACAGGGTCTCATTAAATTGCTGAGGCCTGGAACCTGTGATCTCTGGCCTCAGTCTCCCAAGTTGCTGGATTACAGGTGAGCAGCACCTCACCCAGCTAGACTTGCTTCTTTATAGTCTCTATTTCTATTAAGGACACCAATTCATACCATAAGCCACATCAGAACTTCACTTCCTCGCCAAAAAAAGACCCCTCTCAACTCTATTTTGAAACCTCTTGGTATTGGGTGGTATTCTCATTTTCCTCACACCATGCCAGTTTATCCTCTCCCATCAGATTAGCACATTAGTTTTCTGCCTAGGCCTCCTGTCTTCACTTTGAATACTTCCTGCAAAATTTTCACCAGAGATAATTCAATCACATCAAACTTCTGGTCACAAACCTTCAATATTTCACATGCCTACAGAAAGTCCCAATTCTTTAGCGAGTTTTTCTCGGAGGTATAAATTGAAAGGTTTTTTAATTGGACAACCCCAGTTTTCATTTCTGGCTAACTCTGAATAGTGGCTTACTCCAAAGTCTTCAAAGTGAAGGGTAAAAAGCAGAGGAGGGAAAAGGAGAGCAAAGACGACAAGGGAGAAAGGGGGTGACAATGGTATCTGAGGGGAGGGAAGTATCTTTCGAAGGCAGAAGTGGACGATTTCGAGGGAAGAGCATGTTTGAGGGAAGTACATGTTTGAGAAGCAGTCCACACTTGATGCACGAATGGGTTCTAAGGGAAGCTCCCACTGCGGAGCTGGAGGTTTCACAAACAGTTTTCCAAGAATTGAAGGATTCCTGAATCTTAAAATTGAGGAAGGTCTCTGACATGCGATGATTTCTAATGGGTTCCCGGCCTCTGATAAGAGAAGCGGGTGCCGGTCCCGAGAACCTGGGAGAAGCGAGAAGAGAAAGAGCAAGGGACCAAGAGGGGGAGCGTTCTGTGTGGAGGACTTCTGGGAAGCCACCGAGTCCTGTTGGGTGCTAAGCGACCCGTGAGCCAATACTCGGGGGCCGAGGAGTGGTAGTACCCGCGCGCGGGCCGGGAAGTCCCGGGTTCGTGTCTCACGCATCTCCTGACTTTACCTGAGGCGGACTGAGCAGCCGAAGGGTATCTGCACGGGCGGGAGGGGGAGGCAGCGTCCAAGACCGAGCATAGTAGTCTTCACAATTCCGTCGAGGCAGCGGCTTTTTAGCCCGCGGAGGCGGTGGGGGTCCTTCGCACAGTTGCGGCCGTCTCCGCTGAACTAGCGGCGGCGGAGGACGAGAAGGCTACTGCCATGGCCCCGAAGTCGGGGCGTCTACCCGCGCCTATTTGGCGGGGCCAGGACGACCCAAAAAGCGACACCCATGGGGCAGCTGGAAGCTCCACTGAGCTCTCCAGCCGCGAGCGACTGAAACGCCTGGGGCACGGGGCCGGGGGAGGTGCCTGGGCTGGCCACGCCCCTCTTCTCGGGCCCTCCCTCAGAGCAGCCAATCAACCGCCAATCCTTAATAATGGAGCCAGTGGAATTGCCCAATTAGCGTTAGGAATGCCACGTGGTATGAGGGCGGGCACAATGGGCATCCAGAGAAGCCAATCAACAGCCCTAGGCGCCAACTCTTGGAGGACGAAGGGAACCAATAGAAAGGAAATGGAGGTAAAAACAGAAGAGGCAGTGTGTTGGAAAGGCGGAACCCAAGAGGGGAGAATACACCTGGGGGAAATCCAAGTCCAGGAGCCTCTGGGGCGGGACAGTAAAAACAAGATGGGCCAATCAAAATGCCAAAAAGACAGAAGAGACCGGTAATCGATAAAGCTAATTGAAAAGGAACTTTAGTGGCGCGGCTTTGGGGTTGGCAGAGAAAGGAAAAGTTTTATGAACGTGACGTCCTACAGGATCTAAGTATAGTGAGATGGAAAAAATGATGCATAGGTTAGCATTAACGAATTAAGATAGTAAGAGAAATTAGTAGAGCAAAACAAAAAAAACTGAAAAGAAAATTTATCTATACTAAAAGATTGGATTCGGTGAAGGCTTAGAGCAGGTAATAATGGAAAGAGGCTGAACGTGGGTTGGGTTTAAATTCCTAATTTGTGGGGCTGGGGATGTGGCTCAAGCGGTAGCGCGCTCGCCTGGCATGCGTGCGGGTTCGATCCTCAGCACCACATACAAAGATGTTGTGTCCGCCGAGAACTGAAAAATAAATATTAAAAATTCTCTCTCTCACTCTCTCTTAAAAAAAAAAAAATTCCTAATTTGTCCTTTGTTTTTTATGCTGTGAGAGCTATTCTTGAACAGTAGTGTGATCTGAACAGGGCATTATTTTAGTAAGATTAATTAGTAGCTCACAGAATCTGAAAAGAAAAAAAGATCACCCCAATTCAGTGCTTCTAGCCCAAAACAGTCTCAGTATCATTCTCCTGGCAACAAATCATGTGCTGCCACCTGGTGACAGTTCATATACCACTGTTCCACATTGTTATTTAATATTTCTGTTGTGAGAAAATGGGCAACTTTACAAGCCTGTCTCCTACAGAGCTTGATGCATAGAGTATTGATAGCAATCAGAGTTAATGTAATCATGCCAGATAAATCACCTGCCAGTGAAAGATGTAAAGGTCAGGGGTTCTTTGCATTTGCTTCAGCAGGAAGGTGAGGCTTGATGGGAAGTTTTTGTTTTTTTAACTTGGGTCTGCTGGGTCTGAGTCAGGTTTATCTCTGATAAACTGAGGACGACTGACCTGTAATTACTCAACTGTCCAAGGCCCTCTCCCTGTTGACCTGTCTGCTAGTTAGGCCAAAGCCATGAATGTACATATAACTGAAGTAGTTCTGTCCTACTCGCTTCATTTTTTTTTTTTTTTTTTTTTGGATGGTCGGGGGGAGGGACTGGTGATTGAAAGGAGGTGGGGGAGCAACATCCTCAGCTTTATTCATTTGTTTGTTTGTTTATTTACTTATTTATTTGAGACAGGGTCTTACTAAGTTGCTGAGGGCCTTGTTAAGTTTCTGAGGCTGGCCTCCAACTCATGATTCTCCTGCTTTGACCTCCCAAGTTGCTGGGATTATAGATGTGCATTACATGAAGGGCTCACCTCAGCCTTTTATTATACTTTTATATCAGTAATTATCTCCTCTCTCAACCTACACTGGGATAAGAGTTGAGACCTTTCCATAAACCCACTGCACATTTTAGCTTAGGGAAATACATAATGAAGCTGCTCTCAAAAAACATCCACCAAGCATGGTGGCACACGTTGTAATCCCAGCAACTCAGGAGGTTGAGGCAGGAAGATTACAAGTTCAAAGCCAATCTCAGCAACTGAGCGAGGCCCCAAGAAACTTAGAAAGAGCTTGTCTCAAAATAAAAGCACTGGGGAAGTGGCTTAGTGGTTAAACACCCCTGGGCTCAATCCCTAGTATAAAAAAAAAAAAATCCACTTGGGGGAAGAATAACATTGTCTTTTGCCTACATTTAGGAATGGAAGAGGCTTTGATGAGGTGCCACTGATTCTTAGGAAACCTTGGACTATACTATCTAAAACATAAAGCCCAGGTAATAAAAAAGTAAAGTTGCCCTTAGTCACCTAGGAAAATATATTTTACAGAGAGCAACCATACAGAATAAGGACCGGAATCATTATCCACATGAAATTTTGTTTTATTTTTATTTGATTTGATTTTTTTGAGACAGGATCTTGCTATATTGCCTTTATTGTGCAAGCTGGCCACCTGCCTCAGCCTCCTGAGAAACTGGGCCTATACATGCACACCACAAGGCCCAGCAACAAGGCACTTTTTAAAAAATAAAACCTATTCAAAATGGGCTAGAGGTATAATCCAGTAGGATAGTGTTTATTTAAAATGCATGAGGGGGGCTGGGGATGTGGCTCAAATGGTAGCGCGCTCGCCTGGCATGTGTGCGGCCCGGGTTCGATTCTCAGCACCACATACAAAGAAGTTATGTCCGCCAAAAACTAAAAAGTAAATATTACAAAAAAATTCTCTCTCTCTCTCTCTCGCTCTCTCTCTAAAAAAATAAATAAGAAAATTAAAAAAATAAAATGCATGAGGCCTAGGTTTGAACCCCAGAACCATAAAAATAAATAAATAAATAATGTGTAAAAAATATTGAATCATAAAATTTTTGTTTCAGTTAATAAATGTGCACATGTATATTTACTAAGTCACAATGTAAACTATTTCTTACTTGACGTCCAATCAAAATATTCTGTAGGCCACTAACTTAGTCAAATTGACAGACCAGGAAGAAGAAGGCCATTGAAGAAATGCAGTCTGGAATGCTGAGGATAAGGTGAAAGCCTCAAGAAGCAGATGCTGCCCAGACATGGTACTGCAACCTATAATCCCAGTGCCTTGGGAAGCTGAAGCAGGGGGATCACAATTTTTAGGCCAGTCTCAGCAACTTCATGACACCCTGTCTCAAAATAAAAACTAAAAAGGACTACGGATGTAGCTCAGTGTTAAAGTACCCTAGGTTCACTCCCCAGTACCAAAAAGAAAGAGAGAAGAAAAAGAAGCAGCAGCAGCAGATACAGGTCCATGGCCCACCAGAATATCACCCTCCTCTGCAACCCCATAGCACTACTGCCCCAGGGCAATGTCCTTTCTCTTTCTGCTCACCAGAATGGGAATTTCTACGTCCTTCCAGTTCACCTCAGTTTGTACTCAGAAAGTATAGCTATAACATCTGTGAACTCAGATTTCAGAGGAAAAGGTCACAGAAAACAACTAACAGAAAGAAGAAAGGGTATTGCTGAGTCTATCCCATGTGGGTACTGATTCACATAAAACACATCAGGGAGAGTTAAACCATTTTATTGAAGTTAGGGGCAGGGACAGGTAGACAGTGAGGAGCCTCACTAGAAATGTCAGATACCAACTAGATCGAGAGGGGATTGGCAGGCTGCCCAGAACAAGAGGGGAGGATGGGCCAAAAAAAGCCTTCATCTCACTATTCTCAAAAAAGTCATTACAAGTCACTCAGAAGTATCTTGGGACCCCGAAGGGATAGGTTCGCTTGCTCAAGATTCCCTGAGCATGGAGTTGAGAGACGCTCAGCATCAGGTTGAAAATGATGCTCCTCTGGAGATTTAGGAGAAAGGAAAAGAGAAGAGAAAAACAAATCAGCAAGCACTGTTATGTACACAGAACTAAGTCCTGGGCCTGTCTGATGGAAAGGGACATACAGGACTGATTTGAGATAAAACAGAAGTTGATGGATTCACAAAGAAAAAGGCAGATTTGATTTTACCTAGTGCCAGACATCCAGGCACCCTTCAGATTCAGCCAACCCCAGAAGTAGGATCCCTTCCCTCACCCTTACCTAATTTCCTTAAAAGTTCCCAGTTACTGTTACTGTCTAGAAGACTGACTTCAGAGCTAGCTGAACAAAGAGACTTGGTGAAGGTGAAGGCTAGGGGCAGCTTACATTGGAAGACATCAAAGGAAGTCCTGGAAAGAAGAACAGAATCAGAGACAGAGGTGACATAATCCTCCCAGCACAGAACTATCCTACTTCCTAAGGCCAGTACTTCATAATCCTCCCCTTTTATTTTTTTTAAGTTTTTTTTAATACCTTTATTTTATTTACTTATTTTTATGTGGTGCTAAGGATCAAACCCAGGGCCTCGCACATACCAGACGAGCACTCTACCGCTGAGCCACAACCCCAACTCGATCCTCCCCCTTTATTATCCAAATATATAAAGATATCTCACACCAGGCTGGGGTTGTGACTCAGTGTTAGAGCGCTCGTCTAGCACGTGCGAGGCCCTGGGTTCGATCCTCAGCACCACATAAAAATAAGTAAATAAAATAAAGGTATTATGTCCAACTACTTCTTTAAAAAAATTAATTAATTAAAAAAAAAAAAGGCATCTCACTGCTCTGTATCAAATAAAGAATGCCTTATGGGCTGCAACCCAAAAACTCAGTCTGCCCCCACCAGTCCTGGTCAAATTTAGAATAACTGAACTTGGCCCCAATGCCTGACCTCTGTGAGACAAATCCCCTCCACTGCCACAGCACCCACACCACCTGACCTGAGGAAATTGCGCTCCTGCTGGGCATCCTGGGACTCTGTCCTGGCAGCCTCCAGGGTGTGACTCTTGTTCTCCTGGCCACTTTGCAGCTTTTCCAACATCTGCTAGACCATGGGCCCAGTTAGGACCAAACTTTCTCCCTCCAGGAAGAAACCTCTTCCCCACAATTGGCTTCTTTAGCACACTTGGAACCTTCATATAAGCAAGGACAGTTTCTTATAGCAAAGGAATAGGAAAGAAGAGCTCTGGAGAAAGTGGAATCAGCACAGCAAAAAAAAAAAAAAAAAAGAGAGATAAAGATGCTGGTAGGAGAGGGTATCCTGGCCTATTTGCAGAATAGGACAAACAGAAAAAAGATGGGGCCTCCACAGGGAAATATGTGGAGATAGGTCTAATGTTGGTTCTACCTTCCAGCTATGGGCTTGAGCCTGCTGCCCCTCAGTCATCTGCTTCAGCAGCAGCTCCTGGTGCTGGCCTGAAGATGAAAGAGAATTTAAGGGGGTAGTCTCCAATTTTTTCCTTCTCCTTCGCTGTCTTATGACCAACCTGGTACTGAAAACTAAGACAAAAAGCATCTGGTCTAGATATTAGAAGCTTCCAAGCTGACTGAATAGACAAAACTCACACCATGATAGGCAATGAACAAAACAAAATATTTCGGCATCTATCTTTCTCTCTCTCTCTTTTTTTTTTTTTTTTTTTTTGGTACCAGGGATTGAACTCAGGGGCACTAGACCACTGAGCCACATCCCCAGCCCTATTTTGTATTTTATTTAGAGACAGGGTCTCACTGAGTTGCTCAGCACCTCACTGTTGCTGAGGCTGGCTTTGAACTCACAATCCTCCTGTCTCAGCTTCCCAAGCTGCTGGGGTTACAGGTGGGTGCCACCGCACCCAGTGTCAGATTTCTTAATAGGTCAAACAGGTAGAGCTTGATCACTTACTGGGAGAAAAAAAGGCATTCCAAAAAGGGAGACAAGGGAACTTATACCCACTTTTTTTTACTTACTCAGCTGGTTCCGAAGCAACTTCAGTTCCTCTCGCAAAATCTCTGACTCTTTCCACAGTATTTGCTGCCTACAGAAGTAATGGCAGTCATTCTACAGTCAACCAACAGAGCGAGGAGGCAATAAGCCTCCTGGAATACCAAGAGTTCAGAGGACTCAAGAAAGTGAGGCCTATCACTTACTCAATTTGGAGCTCGTGGTGAAAGCCACTGGTAGAACTGTAGTTTCCTGGTATTTTTTTCATTTGGACTTGGGCTTGGGCCTGCTCCCATACCTGATTCTGAAGGCTTTGCAGTTCCCTTCTCAGCCCCTCCAGGTGTTGTTCCAGGAGAAGAGCTCGACCTTCTGGGCCCCCCTGCAGCAACCTTAGTGATGCTATTGTGGTACAAATTGAGGGTTAGCTCCTCTGAGAGGTTCACACAAGTCTAGACTCTTCTTGCAAATCATGACACATGTGCACAAACAATAGGTATGCAGCAAAATCATGTGCACACATATACAGCAGTGTGTATGGGGAGCTGGGAGTTTAGCTCAGTGGTAAGAGTCCTTGCCTAACATAGCAAGGGGCCCTGGGTCCAATCCCCAGTGCTGGGGGAAAAAATATCTGTGTATATGAAGAATTGAACTGATACCTTCCAGAGCACTGATCTTGGACATCTGTTGCTCTTGCTCTTCCAGCAATCTCTGAACAGTCTTCCTTAGTGCCTTAGTTACCTACCCAGGCAGAAAAGCACATTAACTACTGCATAAAAAGCTTTCCCACACAAACACCACATATACACACCTAGGATTCCAAGACTCACCTGAGCCTGAGATTGAACCTCCAATCGGAGAATAGTAACTTCATTCCAGAGAGAGGTTGGGCTACAGGTCTCAGCCCAGTTTAGTCTCTCTGGGACAGTGGGGGTCTCTAGAGCCCAAGGCTGTTGAGCTTGGTCTTCTGACTGCGGAGACAAGTGATGAGAGGAAATCCAGGATCCAGCCAGGTCCCCTGCCAAGGGAATAATGGACAAGGATGCCGCAGTCTTGGCTGGGCACAGAATCACGAGCCAATCAAGCAGGAACAAAACTTTATTTTGAAAAAGCCGCTAACACTCTCAGCGCCAGCAAGTCAAAAACCGGTCCTCCCACGAGGGTGTCCGACCGGAACCGCGCCTCCCGGAACCCCCGTCTCCTCCGACCTCCTCCGGAATTCCCTCCTACTATCCTTCCCCAACCAATGGGAACTCTCCAGCAGTCCCGTAAAGTCCCGTAACTTGAGTCCGGTAGCAGGCCAAGGTGAACAGCGGGAGTCCAGTTTGCATATGAATGTAAATTTTAACATAATCATCTCAGTGGCTAGCTGGCGTCACTTTACAACCAAAGGTGCCATACATCGTATATATGCTTGTGGCTCCTAGCATCTGCCCCCTTCTGTTTAATTAAGCAACAAGCAATGTGGCTAGGGACCGTGCCTGGTAGGTTGTCCAATTTAACATATGGTTCTTACCCGTCATGGGAGAACTGACCTTTAGGCGTCAGCTTCCTGTCTTAGGTTGAATCCACTGTAATCAGAGCAACCCGTCGCTGACTACCGGTCCAGCATTCAGCCATGCTTGTGGATAGGCCTATGCACCAGTGGGGGGGTGAGGTTCTTGCCTCACCTCTGTTGGCCCCCAAATTTAGCCTTGGTGCCAGTGGGGGGGTGAGGTTCTTTGCCTCACCTCTGTTGGCCCCCAAATTTAGACCATCACTAGTAGAAGGGAGGAGGATACAGAAATGCCACGACACCAAGCCAATTGACGGCTCCTTTGGAAAAATTGCGTCACTGGTGACACCATCAGCAAAGATATGCCAGTATTACCACAATAAACATGGGGTGAGCTGGCAAGGAAATTGCATCACTGGTGACACCATCAGCAAAAATATGCCAGCAGTACCACAATTCGGTGCACCAGATGATATTTCACAATGTATGCAACTGATATATAGTCCAGGCAAGTTCTGCAAGCAGTTCAAATTGGAGGAGTCTATCAATATGTCCATATCCTCCCAAAGTAAATCAAGTCCTTGATAGCATTACTTGTTGAGTTATATTCATTGATGCATCAGTTTATACAGTTTACTGTGATAGCTATCATAGAAGCTGTAGTTTGGTTTTATCTCAGTCTTCACTGGAATTGGGATGGAGATGGAAATTCTGGCAATGATGGTAAAGAGACATTATCCTGAACAGAATTATTAAATATAATAAAAAGAAAAGGTGAAAGTAAACAAACAGATCTGTTAAACTCCTTTAAAAACAATCCTTAACAGCCGTTTACCAAATTTAAATTAGTAAACAAACAGATCTGTTAACCATCTTTAACAACAATCATAAACAGCTGTTCACCTAATTTAAATTAAACCATATAAATCACGTGAATAAAGAAAAAATTCGGATCCATTTTTTCATGAGCGCTCCTCATATAAGAAATATGGACATACACACATACAGACATACAACACAAAACAGAAGTGTGCACACAACATACAACACATAAGACAATAGTAAATAAAGGCCTTGTAACTATACTTAGGTGAAATCTCCATTGCAATGTTTAAAAACTCCACAGTCAAAAAAAAAAAAATAAATAAATAAATAAATAAATAAATAAATAAAAAATAAAACACAGTCAAAAAATAAAACTGATCAGAAAAACATTAACCTAGGTTTGTATGAGCTCAAAAATAAAATAGAACTTTATGATGTGGAAAAATGCAATAATAAAATAGATACTGAAAAAAAAAACCTTGGTTAATCACAGTCGCAGATGTAAGAATAGCCAAGCTGGAGCTCTGGATGTCAGCTGTTATGGATTTGAGTCAAATCATCTTCTTTTTCTGTAGAAATTGTTTTAGTTAATCTCTCTGGAATCCAAATCGGTTGCTGTTCATCCTGTGGGAAAACACAGACAGCGCCCCGATTCCAGACTATCACTGGATCCGGGCCTTTCCATTGTCCTGTTAGAATATCTTTCCAAAGTACCTTAGGCTTATGTACATTTTTGGGGTACAAATGTCTTTCCGCAGCACTAAGTCCCGATGAATCTAAATTTTAAAAGTTTAGAGTAAAAAGGGTTATTTTAAGTTTATCTTTGGGGGATACATACCCCTTCCCAATTCCCTCTTTTTGCTTTAATAAGTACATTTTAATAGTTTGATGAGCTCTTTCAACTATGCCTTGTCCCTGTGGATTATATGGGATTCCTGTTATATGAGTAATGCCAAATGATGAGCAAAATTGTTTCAAAGAGGTAGAAGTATAGCCAGGACCATTATCTGTTTTTAACTGTTTTGGAACGCCTACAGTGGCAAAATTTTGTAAGCAATGAGCTATAATTTCTTTAATTTTTTCTCCAGTATGAAGGGAGCCCATCAAAAATCTGGAAGAAGTATTAACTGTAACATGTAAATATTTTAATTTTCCAAATTCTGGCAAGTGTGTGACGTCCATCTGCCAAATATGGTTAGGTATTAGTCCTCTAGGATTGACTCCAAGATTAACTTGTGGTAAAAATGTCACACAATTTTGACATTGTTTTATTATATGTCTGGCCTGTTCTTTAGTTATTTTAAAACGCTTTTGTAAAGTATTAGCATTGACATGGAACCTTTTATGAAAATTTATAGCTTCTTCTATTGTGGAGAAAATATGTATGTCATGTGTAGATTTATCTGCTAGTTCATTGCCCATACTAAGGGCTCCAGGCAATCCTGTATGTGCCCTGATATGACCTATGAAGAATGGATCTTTTCGGTCCCAGATTAGACTTTGTATAGCGGAAAACAAAGAGAAAACAGTAGAGGAAGGGGAAATCCTACCAGCATCTTCAAGGGAATTAATAGCATTAACTACATACTGACTATCAGAAAATAAATTAAATACAGAATCTTTAAACATCATAAAAGCTTGTAATACTGCATTAAGCTCTACCTTTTGAGCTGATTGTTTGGGTACTAAAAATGTAAAAGTTTGATCAGGAGTAACTACTGCTGCTGTACCATTGTTTGACCCATCAGTGAATATATTTGGAGCATTTATGATAGGGGTTTTTCTTGTCATTTTTGGAAAAACTACAGGATGCTTAGACCAAAAAGACAACAAAGGATTAGATGGTAAGTGATTATCAAATGAAACACTAGTTTTACACAGGATTATTGCCCAAGTATTTAACTCATTAGCTAACTCATCAATTTGATCCATAGTATATGGAGTAATAATTTTATTGGGAGAAATCCCAAACACTCCCTTAGCTGCTTTTATTCCTTTGAGTATTAATTGTCCTACAGCCTCAGGATATCTAGTAAGAATAGTGTTAGGGGAATAAGATAAATGTATCCACAATAATGGACCTTCTTGCCAAAATACTCCTGTAGGAATATTTTTTGTTGGTAGTACAATAAATAATAAAGGCAAACTTATATCAATTCTATCCAAATGCATATTTTCCATATATGTTTCAATGATTTTTAATACTTTTCTTGCTTCAGGCGTTAACATGCGGGGTGAATTTGGATCTGATGGACCTTTTAGAATATCAAATAAAGGTCCTAACTCTCCTGTTGGTATGCCTAGATAAGGCCTTATCCAATTTATGTCTCCCAATAACTTTTGAAAGTCATTAAGTGATTTGAGTTGATCTACTCGTATTTGAATTTTTGGTGGACGGACCATGGTTGAGGATAATAGAACTCCTAAATAATTAATTGGAAGATTTAATTGTACTTTATCTATTGCTATCTCTAGATTATAATTTTTCAATAAATTTGTAAGTGTGGCATAACATTCTAGTAATGTGTTTTTATCTTTATGTGCCAGTAACACATCATCCATATAGTGAAATATTTGTAGTTCAGGATTTTGGTTTCTAAGTGGCTGGATTGCTTTATTAACATAAATTTGACACATAGTTGGGCTGTTAGCCATCCCTTGAGGGAGTACTTTCCATTCATATCTCTGATCAGGACCTTCATGATTCAGTGCAGGGATAGTAAATGCAAAATGTGGACTATCCTCGGGATGAATTGGAATTGAAAAGAAACAATCTTTAATATCTATAACTAAAACATGCCAGGTTTTTGGTAAAGCAGACAATTGAGGAATCCCTGATTGAGCAGGTCCCATAATAACCATCTCATTATTAATGGCTCTTAAATCTTGTAATAATCTCCATTTATCAGATTTCTTTTTAATGACAAAAATGGGAGTATTATAGGGGGATACGGAAGGTTGTATATGTCCTTCCGCTAACTGTTGTCTGACCAAGTCATGGGCTACTTGTATCTTTTCTTTAGTCAAGGGCCACTGAGGAACCCACACTGGTCTTTCTGATTTCCAAGTAATTTTGATTGTCTCAGTGGCCCTTTCTGAAAACCCAATTCATGTCTATTTATTTCTTGATCTATTTGAATAGGTGCTGTCATACCTTGTTCTTGTTCTCTTAATCTTTTTTCTTTCCTAAAGCCTTGTTTAGCCCTAGTAGTGGGCGCGTTAGGATTGATGTTATTTGTTAATGTCAATCCTAATTGATCTAGGACATCTCGTCCCCATAAATTTACAGGAAGATGATCCAATACATAGGGCTGTATAGTTCCTTCACATCCTTCAGGATCCCTCCAATCTAATACCATAGCACTTCTATGGGGATTTGTTGCCACTCCTAGGCCTCGAAGCGTTTGAGTGGCTTGTTGTAATGGCCAATGTTTTGGCCATTCTTGACGAGATATGATGCTGAGGTCAGCTCCTGTGTCCAGCAGCCCATTAAAGTCATGTCCTTGAATTTTTAATTTTAGCATTGGGCGAGAATCTAAATTTAAAGACAGCATAGCCCAATCTACACCTGTGGAGCCTAATCCCTTGGAACCTCTTTCTACATTACAACTGGAAAATTTATCATGCAGGCTGGGTATTATTAATAACTGTGCTATTCTATCTCCTGGTGAAATTACTGATATACCTCTTGGAGAACTAGCTATAATTTTTATTTCACCTTCATAATCGGGATCAATTACCCCAGGACTTATCATAAGTCCTTTTAGTGTAGAAGAACTGCGTCCCAATAATAAGCCTACTGTTCCCTGGGGAAGAGGTCCTTTTACTCCTGTGGGAATGATTTGAATTCCCATCTCTGGGGTTAGTACTGCTCTGGCAGAGGCGCAGATGTCCAGCCCTGCGCTCCCTCTAGTTTGTCTGATGAGGGATTTAATGGATAATGCGTCCTGGGCACTACCTTGATGGGGCTGTTGGGTTCCTCCATTGCCCCATATATTTGTGGTTTGGGGCCCCGGGGCATTGGGCCCTCTAGTCCGTTTTTTGGCAATGGAGCTTGATACCTTTCTCCACGATATCGTGGGTAAACACTTGGTCCTTGTCCGTTTTTTGATAACGGAATACCCTCTATGGTGGTTTGAGAACGGCATTCATTAGCCCAATGTCTCCCTCTACGGCATCGTGGGCAAATACCTGGTATTCTATTCCTTTGATATCCAGCTTTGTTAAACCCTCCTCTTATGGGGCAACTCCTTTTAAAATGTCCTGTTTGATTACAATTATAGCATGTTCTTGGCCTGGCATCTAAAGCCTGTTGTACTGCTGCTAAGACTTGCCCCTGTTCATTAATGTCTCTACATAATTTAATATATGTGTTTAAATCCTCATGTCTCCATGGTCTAATGACCTCTCTGCAGCAACGATTTGCTTGGTCATAAGCCAGTTGTTTTATAAATGGCATTACCTGTTCTGTATTTCCAAATATCCTAGAGGCTGACTGAATAAGTCTATCTACAAATTCAGCATAAGGTTCATTAGTTCCTTGTATTACCTTAGATAATTGACCTTGTAAGTCTCCATGCCCCTGTAAAGTTTTCCATGCCCTAACTGCATCTACAGCAATTTGTGCGTACACACCAGGGTCATATTCAATTTGTTGTCTTTGACCCTCATAAGGTCCCTTCCCCAAAAGCATGTCCATATTTCTTTGAGGGTACCCAGCTTCTGCATTTCGCCTAGCTGTCTCCATGCAAAATTCCTCATTGGCAACCTTCCATAACAGGTATTGTCCTCCATTTAGCACAGCTTTACACATACTAGTCCAATCTGCTGGCATCATGCTCAAATTGGTAATGGATTCAACCATGTTTACAGTGAAGGGTGCTTGCGGCCCATAGGTCGTTACAGCCTTCTTTAATTGCTTTATTGTTTTGAAATCTAAAGCACGGTGAATTCGTTGCCCTCCTGCCTGCTCAAGTACAGGGCATGCTAATCTTTGGGGTCCTGCCTCAGAATTCCGTCCATCAACTACGGTAGTTGAGGGCCGCTCAGCGGTAGATGGAGCTGTTGGCTGAGTTACGCCCTCTGGTGATAGAACGGAGTTGGTAGCAACCTCCTGTTGTAATTCTCCACCTGATGGCTGCTTGTCCTCTAAGCTTGCTTTCTTTAAATTCTCCTCTGTCTGACTAGCTTGAGAGACCTTCTCTTTTGCTTGACCTAGCGTTTTTTCTACCATAGTCTGGACCTCTAACAATTTACTTAACAGTTTTTCGGTTTGTTTTTTATTGGATTCTAATCTACTATAACCTAACCCAATAAGGTAGGATAAAACAAAGCCGAAGCAGAATGAAACAAAGACGGAGCAGACAATGGTTGTATCAATTTTCTCTTTCTCAGGGCTGAATAACTTCAAACCTTGAGCCAACCATTTTTTCCAGTTCGCCTGAGAAAATTCTAGGGCTAGGGAGCTCGAAATGAAAACAAAATAAATCAAAACAAGAACACATTGTTTTCTGAGAAGGTCATCCATCCTGTCGCCTTCCCTCAGGGGCGAGCAATTTACTCACCTCTAAGCTTCAGGCGTTCCCCGCACGGGCCGCCAAATGCCGCAGTCTTGGCTGGGCACAGAATCACGAGCCAATCAAGCAGGAACAAAACTTTATTTTGAAAAAGCCGCTAACACTCTCAGCGCCAGCAAGTCAAAAACCGGTCCTCCCACGAGGGTGTCCGACCGGAACCGCGCCTCCCGGAACCCCGTCTCCTCCGACCTCCTCCGGAATTCCCTCCTACTATCCTTCCCCAACCAATGGGAACTCTCCAGCAGTCCCGTAAAGTCCCGTAACTTGAGTCCGGTAGCAGGCCAAGGTGAACAGCGGGAGTCCAGTTTGCATATGAATGTAAATTTTAACATAATCATCTCAGTGGCTAGCTGGCGTCACTTTACAACCAAAGGTGCCATACATCGTATATATGCTTGTGGCTCCTAGCACAAGGACAGAATCTTTGTGGGATAAGAGAGTTCAGAAAAGCAAAGAGTTGGAATTTGGAAGAAATAGTGATGGTACAGGCACTGGAAGAAGGAAGATCTTGAAAGAGAAAAGGCTGATGAATGAAAGGGGCAATACTTACCTGAGGTGGAGACCCCAAGGGGATACAGCCTCTGCTACAAAAGAAAGAGTTGTACAGGCCAATGAATTTGGTGTAGTCTAATCTGACCCCACCCCCTCCCAAAACAACAAGAAGAAGAAAGAAGAAGAACAACAATTGGAGCCTCTGAAGCCATCTTACCTTAATGCGGGCCACATGCCCATCAGTTGCACGCAAAAGCATTTCAATCTGGTCAGACCAGCTCAGGCTCCTACTCATTTCCAGTGACTGGGGTCTGGTTCCCAGACCACTCTTGCCCTTGCTCTTCCAGCAGGGGATACCCGAGGAACAGCCCAGGAAAGGCAACACCGTTAGATGGAAGGAGGAGAGTGAATATGCAATACTAAGGATAGGGAGGCAATATCAGACCAAGAGTATGGCTCTTGGCAAGAAAGCAGCGTCCTCGGGGAAACGGAATACCCTGATACACAGATATCAAGTGGGAGTAGAAGGCTTCAAATCTAGGTCGAAATCCAGGTTCCAGCTCCAGGACCCTGTAGCCATCACGCCAAACCTGTCAGAGACTGTTGCCGCTGCTAGATTCAAACCCTCCAGTAGGCGGAGAATGTATGGCTTCAGAATGGGCGCCGCTGCACCACGCCTCTAGCCAACTAGCTACCTAAGCGGCCGAATTACGTTTCCCTGAAAGACAAGTGCGTTCACGCCCCAATGTGAAGCTTGTCGGGACATCGAGTTTTTCAGACTCTGAAGCGGTCCGCTCCAAGGACCAAACGAACTACGCATCCCGAGATGCATACAATTCTGCCGCTACTGGTCCCAGTAGCTCCTGGGAAATGAAGTCCAAGCTACCTTGAACCTTAACGGCACAATTATTCTTTAGACTCCATTCCCCAGCAAGCTCAGCGTGTAGCATGCGCTATGGAGCCTCATGTCGCAGAACTGAAGCAGAAGATTGAGGACACGTTGTGTCCTTTTGGCTTCGAGGTTTACCCCTTCCAGGTTGGTTTATCCCTCCTGCGGTTCTAGGAAGAAGTGTAAGATCGGCCTTGGTGGAGTCGGCGTGAGGCCCGAGAACCTTCTTATCCTCCCCAAGTTCCTCCGGCCCGGTGTCCATCTGACGACTGGGACAGTGTGTCACACGTTTGTCCTTTTACCCCGATATAATGCCGGACTGAAGGATGGGATTCTGTAACCATAATTAACAAGAGAAAACATGTACCCGTGGGTCTGGAATCTCCTTAGAAGCTTCCTAAAGGAGTTAGGAAAGAACATGGCATGGAAGGTTTGCATGATTATAATTTAGATCAGCCGAGGAGGGAAAGGCATTCCCTGGTGTTGAACAAGAAACAATAGGCTGTTTTGTTCTGTCTTCCAACAGAAGGATAATTCATGATGCTACTAACCATTGGTGCTGGATATAGAAATTATGTGCATTCGCCTGGCACAGATATCTCTCACCCCCGCCTTCCCCTCCCCCACATTTTACATAAGTGTTTTCTTTTTCCTTGATTTATTTTATTTATATATATTTTTATATAATACAGATAGATAGATCGATCCTGGAGATTGAACCCAGGGGCATTCTACCACTGAGCTACATCCCCAGACTTTTTTACATTCTTGTTTTGACACATGGTCTAATTTTCCCAACCTGGCCTTGAACTTGTGATCCTTCTGTCTTGGTCTTCTGAGTTGCTGGGATTACCGGCATCTGTCACCACATGGAGCTACATATAAGTACATTTTCCTCACATTAGTGCTTGGTGCATTGAGCTTGCTTAAGTCACAATGTTAAAGATACATGAGGTAACTCTGCTTGAGCCATTTGCCTAATGCTTAAGAGGTAGCTTACTTCCCATTAATTCCACTGGGAAGTCCACAACAGTGTTGAGGGAAAGATATATAGAGACAGAAAAAAATAGGTTGGGTCTGTCTTGAGAAAGGATTGGCCAGAAAAAAAATGAAATTGAGGGCTGGGGATATAGCTCAGTGAAGAGCACTTGCCTACCATGCATAAGGCCCTGGGCTCAATCATAGGTACTGCAAGGAAAAAAAAAAAAAGAGCTATATATGAACAGATATATTGGAAGGAAGGAGGATTGTGTACATCTAATATACAAACTTGTGTAAAAGCATGGAGGTAGTGTAGTGATGGATGGTATGTGTGGGGGCACAGTGAGAATGCTCTGGCAAACCAGGTAGACCTGGGTAGTGGGGAATATTGTACTGAACAGAGCCAGCTGTAGGCCTGACAACCAACCTAAGCTGTTGCTCACCTTGTCACCCCAACATCCAATCAACCACCAATTCCTTCATCTCCTGAGTCTCCCAAGTCCGTTGTTTTCCATTCCACTGATCTATGCTATAGTCCAAGCCACCATTTCTTATTTGGATTACTCTTAATAGCCTTCTTGCTGTCATCTTGCCTCTACATTGCAGCCAGATCTCACTAAAACTGATGTCATTTTACTCTTCAATCATAACCATCCTCTGTTACAGTTGTGACCTTCTTTACCTTCTTTAACTAGGCACTGTGGTGCACACCTGTAATCCCTGCAATTTGGGATGCTGAGGTAGGAGGATCTCAAGTTCTAGGCCAGCCTCAGCAATTTAACAAGTACCTAAGCAACTTAGCAAGACCCAGTCTCAAAAAATAAAAAGGGCTGAAGTTGTAGCTTAGTGGTTAAGCATCCCTGGGTTAAATCCCTGGTATTTAATTAATTTTAAGGACTGGGGGTATAGCTCAGGGGTTAAGCATCCCTGCGTTCAATCCCCAGTACCAAATAAATAAGTCCCTGTCAAAGTCACATGAGATGCCTATACAATGTAATGTATAATTACACAGCATCAGTGAAAATTTATTGAAGGAGTTGGAGGATGGAGCTAAATGTATAAGGCTTTGAATACCTGGTGAGGTAAGGGCTGGCTAAGGTTAGTCAGCTGGCCAGCTTGGCCTGAACTTTCTCTGTTTTAGGTGGCATGGTACAATGAACTCCTGCCTCCAGCCTTCCACCTGCCCCTGCCAGGACCTACACTGGCCTTCTTGGTACTCAGCACACCGGCCATGTTTGACCAGGCCCTCAAGCCCTTCTTGCAGAGCCACCACCTCCGATCACTAACTGACCCTGTGGATCAGTGTGTGGCCTACCACCTGAGACGTGTTAGACAGGTGAGCAAACGTCAACTTTCACCCCAGCTCCCAAACTTACCCTTGCTCCCACTTTCTCCAAACTTAGCACAGGATCTGAACCTAGGGCTAGGATCCACCTCACATGTGAAATGATATCCTAAAACCAGCCTTGACATTCTATGATTTCTCCTTTTCATATCCAGGTTTTACCACCTTCCTTTAGCAGACCCCCAGTCTGAAGTCTGTCCATTCACCCTGCATTGGGGGATAACTATATGAACCTCAGTCCAGGCTTAGCCTCTATATGGAATAAGGATGAGCCCAACATCCTCCATTTCTTGTCTGCCTTTGACCTTTATGCTTTATGCAGTTTTGGGGGCCTTCTGAAGACAGAATATATCCCCGCCATAAACTTTCTTTTTTTTTTTTTTTTTTTTTTTTTAGAGAGAGAATGAATTTTTTATTTTTTAGTTTTCGGTGTACACAGCATCTTTAGTTTCTTTTTATGTGGTGCTGAGGATCGAACCCAGTGCCCCGCACATACCAGGCAAGCGCGCCACTGTTTGATCCACATCCCCAGCCCCATAAACTTTCATATACACATACATTTGTACACATAGTAGATCTCCCTACTCTGATATTCTGAAGCGCAATGCTAAATCACTCCTCACAATGGAGACTTTCTGAGCAAGTCCTTGTACATTTCTTATGTATATATATATGGGCCCTGTTTGGAAAGAACTGTAACTTTCCTAACTTTGGAGCCTCCCAGGTTAAGTCATTTTCTTTTCTAGACATGGACAGGACGGTGTTAACACACAAATTAGGGCTTCCTGGGATAAAATCACAACTCCCCTCATGCTGACAGGAGCCTCTTAATTCTGTCCCAGAGCCTCCCAGAGCTGCAGATGGAAGTCATTGCTGACTACGAGGTATACCCCAACCGGCGCCCTAAGATTCTGGCCCAGACAGCAGCCCATGTGGCAGGAGCTGCTTATTACTACCAACGCCAAGATGTGGAAGCTGACCCATGGGGAACTCAGGTCAGAGAGCAAGTGTGAAAGAAAATGGCAAGGCCCTCATATCCTTATCCAGTTCCATATTCCTCTGCCTTCCTTGACACAAAGCAGCTATGTCCTGGCCCATGGGCCAGCCCTATGATTTTCTAGAGTTTACCTGGGCATGTTTCAGAGCAGAAAATCTGGTCTGTTTTTAAAACTTGTCTCTTACAAAGCTATCTCAGGATAGAAGAGGCAACATAATGATCAGGACACCAGTGATAAGACTGGGAAGTTGACTGAGCCTTAGCCTAAGGGAGCTCTTCCTCGTACTCATACTCTTCATAAGAGTTTATGAAGGGTTGTCCACAAGAGAGGGACAGTTTTACAATTGGCATTGGCATCGGGTGTACACTTAGTGGGAAATAAGTGAACAAGGATAGCTTAAAATGGTGGAACTTGGGCCAAGGTGACCTCCATAACCTTGCTTTTCTTCATTCACTCCCCAGCACATAGCAGGTGTGTGCATACACCCCCGATTTGGGGGCTGGTTTGCCATCCGTGGTGTCGTGCTGCTTCCAGGGACAGAGACTCCAGATCTGCCACGGAAAAAGCCCCCGGACTGTGTACCTTCTAGAGCTGCCCGAATTACCCTGCTTGAAGGCTTCAATTTCCATTGGCGTGACTGGACTTACAGGGATGCTGTGACACCCCAAGAGCGTTACTCAGAAGAACAAAAAACCTATTTTTCCACCCCGCCTGCCCAACGCTTAGCCCTATTAGGTTTGGCCCAGACCAAAGAGGACCCTAGCCCTATATTCCCTGAGTTTCCCTTAACACTCACAAAGAAGCCCCAGATTCCCAGCAGTGCACGAAGCTGGCTCAGCCCCAGCATCTCGCCACCTGTATCCCCTGGCCCTTGATACCTTCCCTATTCTGTGGAATCCATTTATAGTGGTACTTGCTAGGACTTGTGGCAAAAGTAAGATTTTATTTTGGGTACAAGATGACCATTTCTTGGTCCAGATTTTCAATATTATTAAGGAAGATTTGGTTAAGGCAAATCTGCACTTAACATTGGATATGGGATTCTTGCCCCATTTCTATGGTGTGCTTCAAGGAAGTCATCCCCAAATAGTACCCTCATAGGGTTGTGGGGATTAAATAAATGTCTGGCATATAATAGTATGTTGATATTTATTGAAGGCGCTAGGAATCCTGTTCACAGATCCAGTCAGTTCTGAAGGGGTGGCACTTAGATAGGATTCTCTATAATGAATCTGCCCTAACCTGAAGAGCCTAGAAGAAACCTAACTTCTGGCTGCCGAGTTTCCCTTAGGGCAATTATATAGTGAGGGTCAAAAATGACTATCCTAGGGCTGGGTATGTGGCTCAAGAGGTAATGCTCGCCTGGCATGCGCGCGGCCCGGGTTCGATCCTCAGCACCACATACAAAGATGTTGTGTCCCTAGTACCCCCAAAAAATAATAATTACTGCCCTATATCATGGCTAGAAACCAGGGAAGGTGAAGTGATCACTATTTGTTATTATAAGCCCTACCCAAGGCCCCCAGCCATGTGTTTTGTTTTCCTCTCCCCCTTTGACTTCCAAAGGGACCTAGGCCTACAATGCAGGTAAACAGGCATTTTTAGACAGAGGCCAAATTTCTGATTCCCAGACAGCCCTCTGTGTAAATTGGGAACATAACCTTCAACCCAACCTACTTCATAAATCGCAGTGCCCTGGGCAAATACTATCACAGAGCCCAGATGTACTAAAACAAAATGTACACTTGGTTCAATTTACTGGATCTACCTGTATTTCCTCTCAATATACTTTTAAGGCAGCTCTCCCTATTTTTCCCCTGAAGAAGGAAAGCAAACAAATATAAATTATTCTTAAAAATCAAAGATTAGGGGCTGGGATTGTGGGTTGAGTACTTGCCTAGCATGTGTGAGGCACTGGGTTTGATTCTCAGCACCATATAAAAAATAAAATAAAGGCATTGTGTCCATCTATAACTAATAAAAATATTTTTTTAAAAATCAAAGATTAGTATCTCCTCTAAAATGAAGAATCATCAGGTCTCAGTTCAAGTTTAATAGAAACTACAAAAGATCAATGGGCTGATGCCCCACTACTGATCCATAATATACATCAGATGACCAACCCCACAGTATAGCTCAGGCCATTCCCACCAACAGAAGAAAGGCTGGTCTCCCCAACCCTAAAGGAAAGTTATATGTCTTAAGCATGAAAAAAATACAAAAGAGATTTTGTTCTCATGGGTGCCCACTGCAGCCTGGCACTAAGATGGCCCAGCAATCACTTCTGCTTGGAGAAATATTCTTTGCTGCTTTGGACATCAGGCTTGATGGTATCACTGCCAGGCTTCCAGCCAGCAGGGCACACTGCAAAAGAAAGGTAGCACTAATTAACTACTCAGTGGTATATACTACCCTCCTCCCAAGGACAAGAAATTGCCTCAAACCCAGAGCCCTATGGAGTCTAAACACACAGGCAATAGAAAACTTACCTGCAATCTGTCATTGAGCTTTCTAGTTTAAGGCTAATTATGTACAAATATTAATATAACTGAATCCTCACCACAGTGCTAACATGCTATTTTACCTAATTCATTCATGAAGCAATTGAAAGAAAGAAATATAACACCTCAAGTATGCTTCTAAATCTAACCTGTCTTAAAAAAAAAAAAATGGCAAGACAAAGACCTGTGAATGGTAAATAGTACGTAAATAGGTATTCATTATGTTCTGCATAATTTTATGTATGCTTCAAATATTTTTTTCCCTCTTCCCTTACTGGAGATTGAACCTAGGGACATTCTAACACCATGTTACATCCCCAACCCTTTTTATTTTCTATCCTGAGGCAGGATCTCACCAAGTTGTTCAGATTACCCTCAAACTCATATTCTTTCTGCCTCAGTTTACCAAATCACTGGGATTACAGGTGTATACCACAGTGTCTAGCTCAAATATTTCTTTTTTTTTTTTTTAAGAGAGAGGAGAGAAAGAGAGAGAACCTTTAACATTCATTTTTTAGTTCTCGGCGGACACAACATCTTTGTTGGTATGTGGTGCTGAGGATCGAACCCGGGCCGTACGCATGCCAGGAGAGCGCACTACCACTTGAACCACATCCCCAGCCCTCAAATATTTCTTTTTAAAATAAGTTTAAAATCGGGTATGGTGGCACATGCCTGTTATCCTGGCAACTCAGGAGGCTGAGGGAGAAGGATCAAAATAAAAGCCCAACGGGGCTGGGGATGTGGCTCAAGCGGTAGCGCGCTCGCCTGGCATGTGTGCGGCCGGGGTTTGATCCTAAGCACCACATACAAAGATGTTGTGTACAAACAAAAATGTTGTGTCCGCCGAAAAACTAAAAAATAAATATTAAAAAATTCTCTCTCTCTCTCTCTCTCTAAAAAAATAAAAGCCCAAGGGATGTGGCTCAGCAGTTAGGCACCACAGGGTTTAATTCCTGGTACTAAAGCTCAAGTCAGGTGTAGTGGCACACACCTGTAACACCAGAAACTCAGGAGGCTAAAGAGGATCAAAAGTTCAAGGCCAGCCTCAGCAACTTAGGGAGACCCTGTCTCAAAAAATAAAAGGGCTGGGGATATGGGTCAACGGTTAAGCACTCCTAGGTTCAGGTCCCCTGAACTGGCCTATAATCCCAGCTACTTGAAGCTTGAGGCAGGAGGACAACAAGTTCAAAGTCATACTGGGCAACTTAATGAGACCTGTTTAAAAATAAACAGGACTAAGTAGTTCAACAATAAGAATGTACAAGGTCCTGTTAATCTCTAGCACTGAAAAACAAAACAGGAAAAAAAAAAAACTTTTTTTATTTATCTTTTTATAGAATAGTTTCATCATTTGTCCATTCATTTGGGTTTTCACCTTGTGCAAGTATCTGAGTCATTTTTCTTCTTAGGTATATTTCCTAGGAGTAGAATTGATGGGTCATGTAGGAATTCCATGTTTAGTCCTTTTTTTTTTTTTTATTAATAGTTACAGATTCTTAGGGATGATGGAAAAGTAATAGAAATAGTGGCAATGAGTATGCATATAAATGTAATTCATGAACAGAAAATTATACATTAAAAATTATTATACAATTAGCAGAAAATTAAACTTTTCATTAAAATTAAAAAAAAACACCTGCTGCTTCCTCTGGCAATCTTTCAGAGATCTGAAAGAACAACCTCAGTTGGACTCTTCAGTATTGTTTAATTCTGCTAAACTATAAAAAGATTACAAACTAGCAATGGACCTTGGACTAGTCTGACTAGTCAGACAAAGAGAGACCCCCAAGATGATTTTTCCATTTTCATTTGCTATCACCTTCTAGGAGATCTGTATTCACCAAAGTCTGATAAGAGAACAGGAAGAGTCTCTTACTCAAGTAAGAGAGAGGGAAGCCCCTTTTGGTCCAAGAATAATTTTGGTTGCCGATGTCAGATTATGCAAGCAGCTTTCTGGGACTAGGGTATACATAGAACAAGAACTAAATGGGAAGCCTGAAACTTCCATCCAACAGTTTATTAGTACTTAAAGAAAGTAGGATTAGGGGCTGGGGATGTGGCTCAAGAGGTAGCGCGCTCGCCTGGCATGCGTGCGGCCAGGGTTCGATCCTCAGCACCACATACCAACAAAGATGTTGTGTCCGCCGAGAACTAAAAAATAAATATTAAAAAATTCTCTCTCTCTCACTCTCTTTAAAAAAAAAAAAGAAAGAAAGAAAGTAGGGGCTGGGGTTGTGGCTCAAGTGGTAGAGTGTTCGCCTAGCACGTATGAGGCACTGGGTTTGATCCTCGGCACCACATAAAAATAAAATAAAGATATTGTGTCCACCTAACACTAAAAAATAATTAAGAAAAAAAAAAAAAAAAGAAAGAAAGTAGGATTAACTCAGCCGGGCACAGTGGCACATACCTGTAATCCCAGTGACTTGTGGGGTGAGACAGCCTCAGCAAAAGTAAGGTGCTAAGCAACTCAGTGAGACCCTGTCTCTAAATAAAATACAAAATAGACCTGGGATGTGGCTCAGTGATCAAGTTCTCCCGAGTTCAATCCCTGGTACTGAAGGGAGGGGGGAAAAAATGAAAGATTAATTCAAATAAAATACCTGTACCTAGGCTAGTGTTTGGCATCCAGACTCTCAAATTTTTGTTACAAAAAGGGCTTCAGTGACACACGCCTGTAATCCCAGCAGTTCAGGAGGCTGAGGCAGGAAGATTGGAAATTCAGAGCTAGCCCACCTTAAAAAGGGCTGGGGATATAGCTCAGTGGGTTAGTGCCCTGGGTTCATTCCCTGATTACCCAAAAAAAGGGATCTGCTTGCTCTAGTGAGTTGAGAATCAAGAGACCAATTCAGAACTATGGAAGCTTGGGTTCAAGAATCTAGCCTAGCCAAGAGCAGTGGTGCACATCTGTAATCCCAGAGACTGAGAGACTGAGGCAGGAGGATTGCAAGTTAGAAGCCAGCCTCAGACCCCCATCTCAAAATGAAAAATAAAAAGGGCTGTGGATGTGGTTCAGTAGTTAAGTACCCCTGAGATCAATCCCTGGCACAAAGAGAGTCCACAATGTGTCAAAATGCATTCCACTGTCATGTATAACCAATTAAAACAAATCAAAAAAATTTTTAAAAATAAAAAATATAAGTGAGCTATTGGAAAAAAAAAAGAGTCCAGTCTATATACAGAGTCCTAGGAATGGTCAATAAAAGGCACATATACTGTGCTACTCCCTGCTCCTTCTGTTTTGAGAGCTAAACCACATCCCCCTCCAGAGGGCAGTCTCCATTCGACAACTTAATGCCTGCAGGTGCTACTACAAATGGTGCTTCCGGGTTATCAGTGAGTATCAATGCTCACTAATTCAAAGTATCAGCCTTCCATTCAAGTCAAGCACCAAATGGGTCTCCCAAACATACATAATTATATCTGGATTATAAAAATCCTCTGTCCTGGGGAAAAAAATGAAAGCTAATCTGAATTATTTATCTCCTAGAGAAAGAAAATGAGATGTAGGAAAGAAGTTTGCCCAAATTCACCAGTGTCCTTGACTTGATGTCAGTACCACTTGATCAGAATTAACTTATCCTCAATTATATTAAGCCTATTCCCCCAACACCTAGAAGTTGTGCCTCAGTAGCTGAGCTCTTCAAAACTAGTTAGGCCAGGCAGTGGCGCACACCTATAATCCCAGCAGGTTGTAGTCTGAGGCTGGAGAATCACAAGTTCAAAGCCAGCCTAAGCAACTTAGTGAAACCCCCATCTCTAATAAAATTAGAAAAAAGGGTTGGTGATATGGCTTATTGGTTAAGTGGCCCTGGGTTCAATCCCCCATACAAAAAAAAAATAAACACCTAAGTTAGGAAGCTAGGGTTTATGGTATAGCTGAGTAGTAAAGTGCTTGCTGACCAAGCACAAGGCCCTGGGTTGAATCCCCAGCACTACAAAGAAAAAAAGCCCACTAAGTTAACTCTTGAGTAGGATAATGTGGTCCCCTCTGATACCAACTATACTGATAGAGTGGGGAAAAGTCAAAAGTACCAATGATGAAGCAACAGGAAAAGAGCCTACACTCCAATAAATATTAGACTAAAACCCAATAGATGGATGTGCCCAATGATGATTAGGTTTTATTAGGTTTTAAAAGAAAAGCATTATCTTTGAACTTGAGACTTCCAATGAAAAATTGACTTTTATCTGAAACCCTCTAAGTCCGGGTCCCTCCTCCATTCTTCCATTTGTTGTTGTTTGTGCTTTACTTCTAGATATGATTCTCAAACTTCTGTTTTGCCCTAATACATCTGAGATCCTCCTACATTTCACTCAGAACTGCAGCAGTGAAAGTGGAAAGTATGTAGCTGGAACAAAAAGCATTTATATAAGCTTGTCTATTATTCCCAACTCCACAAATCACTGTAATCCAGATTTCAATTTCTAAACTAGACATAATCACCCTTTTCTTATTTTACAGCCTTTGTTTCCACAACCTTTCCCATCTTACCACCCTACTGTCCTGTTACCAGGCAGATGGCTTACCTTCCCCATGTTTGTCAGTGAACTGGAAGGCCTGAACTAGTCTCAGAGTCTCATCCACAGAGCGGCCAACAGGAAGGTCATTCACAGTGATCTGGCGAAGGATACCCTTATCATCAATGATAAAGAGGCCCCTGAGAGGAAGAGGTTGAAGGATGAGAGAAAAGCAATATAGGTTTAAAATTTTGCTTTGTTAGAATACAGAAGTTCAAAGTCCCAAGAAAATGGGCTAGTCTCCAAGACTTATACCAGCCTTACCATTAGTGAGGCCCCTGTATAAAAGAACAAAATGAGGAAGACATCTCTTCAAATCAGGGTTCTAGCTTTCTTCAATTAGTATGTCAGAATTCCACCCCCATCCCAAAAAGTATGTACCTGAAGGAAATGCCTTCATCAGCCTTTAAGACTCCATAATCCTGAGCAATGGTGCGCTTGGGATCTGATATCAAGGGAATATTCATGGGTCCCAGTCCTCCTTGTTTCTTGGGTGTATTGATCCTACAGCAGAAAACACACATACAATCACATCCATTCAAAACTCTTGTACAGCAAGAATATTAACTGTACATATTCCTCGCCTTCCCCATATTCCCAGTCCAATTTCCCAAAATAACATCAAACTTTTCCCAGGAGTGAAGTGAATGAGAACAGTTAAGGCTGGTCACCAATGTACACTAGATACAACTCAAACTGCTTCTCCTCTGCTGCCAGTTAGAATGATAAGAGGATCAGCACCATTATATTCTCTTCTGTGAGGATCCAGAAGCCAATACTTGGGAAAGTCTATTGCCAAAGCCTCCCAGGTGCGTTTAAAATGTCCTTATATACCAAGAGATTTACCATGCCAGATGACAGAAGTGAGAATCCACAGAAGCACCAATCACTTGGCAGTTAAGTTTTTTAAATTCTTCTGCCCTGTCACTAAAAGCAATGATCTCCGTAGGGCACACAAAGGTGAAGTCAAGAGGGTAAAAGAAGAACACAATGTATTTTCCTGGAAGGAGAAAAGAGTCATAGGTTAGCATTGAAACAGACTTCCTTGCTTTATAAAGAGTAAATCAAGGGACTGGGGTTATGGCTCAGTGGTAGAGTGCTTGCCTCGCACATGCAAGGCCCTGGGTTCGATCCTCAGCACCACATATAAATGAATGATATCCCTCCCAAAATAAATTTCTAAAGAAACAGAGGTCTTTTTAAGTGATGACATAGTATCTCTCGTGCTAAGATGTTCAAAATATTTCCAAGCAGCAATTTATATAATCTGTCACATCAGGAAGGACAGGAATGAAAAACAGCTTCTTCTAGTTCCATACTTTATTTTCCTCCCTCAATGTTCTTAGCTGCCAGCTACAGAATAAACACCATTCAATCTTAATTTCAATCTTTTCTGGGGCTGAGGTAGTGTAACTTAATGGCAGGCTAGCAAGCATAAGACCTTGGGGTTTGATGCCAGCACCAAATACACACAGCATAAAAAAAAAATAGTAACTTTTACCTTCTCCAGGTGGCTAATATTAGCATAAACTCCCAAGTTCTCTAAAGAAATAAAACCAAAGATGCAATTATCTATATGGCCTAAAGCCAGTGCTTAAAAACAATACCCAGAAAAAGCTTACTTGGTGGGTTTTCCTCCACAGACATGTGGTAAAAGACCAACAAAAGGAAGTCAGAGCCTTTGCACTTCTTCCAACATAAATCACAAGTAATGGGCCAGTAGGAATTTGTGTGTTTTTATGTGTTACTGGGGATTGAACCCCAGGCTATGTGTATGCTAGGCAGGACAGGAAGATTTAAGTTATCTCATCATGAATCACAATAAATATTTTCCTAACAAACCTGACAAGACCCAGAAGAAAATTTTTAGAAGCAAAAAAGTTCCAAAAGAATTATAGAAGATAACTGAACTTCTAGCTACAATTTTACTTTAGTCACTGACATTACTACTGGTTGATCTTTACAATTACAATGAAGCCACCATCTCACCATACCTAATGGTTGTTGAACCATGGAACATTTCCAAATATTCACTTATTTCCCAAAGCAAGTATCCTTTGATTTATCTAAACAATCTCCAGGGTTTTGCCTAACAAACACTTTGAAGCCTCAGAAGGTCAAGCCCTAGAGAGTAGAGAGCAGCTCTGCAACCATATGCCTATGCTTTTGGGCCAGTGTAAAAGTGGTACTTACTTTGTTTGCCAGAAAAATTTCCTCCTAGGGCCCTATTTAATCTCACAAAAAAGTGTGATATGTCAGGAAATCTAAATGAAAGTTCTACCTAAAAGCTTAACTCCAACTGGGCATGGCATGCACCTATAGTCCCATCTACTTGGGACTCTGAGATGGGATCACTTGAGCCCAAGAATTCAAGCCCAACCTGGACAACACAGTGAGACTCCCACTTCAAAGATAGCTGATATCAGGAATTGAAACTATACCACCCAAAAAAGGTACACTTGACAACTATATTTAAGGTTTATATTCTAAGGACTCTATAACCTCAATTGTCCCAGAAGACCAAGCTGCTCTGGGACTTCAAGTCAAGAATGGAAGAGTCTCCATAGAACTTGGCAAGTGTCTGCATGGAACTATGACAACAGAAAGAGGAGGCTTCCAACTGCATCATGAACTCTTCCCTGGGGGTAAAACAGTGAAGGGAATGTGCCTAAGATTTCTACATAATAATGTAAGATCTATGATGCAAACCGAATAAGCAAAATCACAAGAGCTCTCAGACTAATTGTAGAAGTTCTATTATACAAGATATAATAATGTTTCCCTTAATGTAATTGAAAAGGGACACTGAAAAGGTAATTAAGCTAGCATGTCCACACAAAATGAAAAAGCATACTTTCTCCAAAAGTATAAAGGTTTGACCTAAGATATCTCTCCTGTTGATAATCACATCAACATAAAGGTTAACAGCCTTTTGCTCTGAAGACTGTCCTAGGAGACAAAACATTTTATAGTCAAATATAAGAAACACAGGCAAATCTAACAAATCATCCCTAGATTATAAAATGATTTCATTTTACCTGTAAACCCAGTGGCTCAGAAGGCTGAGGCAGGAAGATCATGAGTTCAAAGCCAGCCTCAGCAATTTAGTGAGGCACTAAGCAACTCAGTGAGACCCTGTCTCTAAATAAAACACAATTAGGGCTGGGGATGTGGATGTGGCTGAGTACTGAGTACCCAATTTCAATCCCTAGTACCCCCCTCACAAAAAAAGATTTTATTTTAATGAGCCCAACTTAATTACTCTTACCTTTGTAGTCAGATAGACTAATATCTTTGAACTGGCCATCTGGCATCACAGCTGTAGCTTTGAAGTTGGGGGCAGGGTGCCCAATTTTGGCATTTCCTGAAGACATCCTGCTATCAGCTGGAAAACATAACAAATGAATTAGAAACAAGTCATACTGTTCCAGATAGCCAACAGCCTTCACCAACATAGAAACTTAGCTACAGATTCATCAAAGAATTGTCCAGTGGCTCTGAATAATATTAAATTTTATATTAGTAAGAAGCAGAAGCTAGCAGTCGAGTCAAAATAAGAGATTTTCAGGGGTTGGGGCTGGGGCTCAGCAGTAGAGTACTCGACTAGCATGTGCGAGGTGCTGGGTTCGATCCTCAGCACCACATAAAAATAAAATAAAGGTAAAGGTAGCAGAATACAACAATTACTAATAGGGCATTATGTAAAATTGTGGATGTGTAACCAACGTGATTCTGCAATCTGCATTTGGGGTAAAATTGGGGGTTCATAACCCACTTCAATCTAATGTATGAAATATGATATGTCAAGAGCTTTGTAATGTTGTGAACAACCAATAAAAAAAAAAGAATAAAATAAAGGTATTGTCTCCAACTACAACTTATATATATATATATATATATATATACACACATGCACATTTTTTTAAAGCTTTCCAACTTTTGGACCAATACAAACCTCTGAATCTCAGCCTTTGTTTTCAATTAAAAATAGCTCTGCAATTTCTTTATAAACTGAAGTCACCTCCATCACCCTCACTGAACCATTATTTGTGCAATGGCATTTTGTTCTGCACATTTATTAAGAAACAGAGAGGGAAGGAGGTGGAGATTCAGACAAGAACCCAAATGGCATAAAGCCACAAACACTGAATGCCTGGCTCCTCAAAAGAGTCATGTTGCCTTTCTTTGAACTGTGCCTACATTTGCCTTCATAATGTGGGATGACATTTGTCCTTTCTCCAGGTAGATTTGTCCAAGAGAGCACATATTCTTAAACCCAATCCAGGGATGGAGTGTAGTTCAGTGAAAGCCTATTCAAGTGTGAGGCTCAGAGTAACTTTTCCTGCCACCACTAAAACGAATAAATAAAGCCAACTTTTTAAAAGGCAAGGCCAGGATATTGGCATCTACTCAGTTTCAAAATTTTAGGTGTTGTTTATGCAGAAGTTCTTTAAAAAACAAGTTTCTGATCTCAGGACCAAGATCCTGGCGTTAAAAGAAGCAAACAAGATTCAATTTATTGCTAAAACGCAATGCTGCGCTGGATTCACCCAGGTCAAAACCAAGATAAATTGTTGAGACTTAAATCACTAAGTCATCAATCTGAAAGCCTCAAGAATCTAATTTTCCAAATCCCAAAGTTTTCCTTCATAATACCATAACCGAAAGAAACGTCGGTTCCAGGCGCGGGGGAGCACACCAGTAATCCCAGCTACTTGGAACTAAGGCAAATTCAAGGCCAGCATAAGTAATTTAGTGAAACCCTGCCTCAAACAAGGGTGGGGAGGGGGAGCGTGGGAGGAAATAGACAATTCTAAATAAGGCGGGGTGGGAGGGAAAGGAGGGGGTAATGGGGTTAGAAAAGATGGTGGAATGTGATGGACATTATTATCCAAAGTACATATATAAAGACATGAATTGGTGTGAATATACTTTGTACTCAAGCAGAGATAAGAAAAATTGTGCTCTGGGCTGGAGATGTGGCTCAAGCGGTAGCGCGCTCGCCTGGCATGCGTGCGGCCGGGGTTCCATCCTCAGCACCACATACAAACAAGGATGTTGTGTTCACCGAAAAAACTAAAAAATAAATAAAATTCATTCTCTCTCTCTCTCTCTTTAAAAAAAAAAAAAGAAAAATTGTGCTCTATATGTGGAATAAGAATTCTAATGCACTCCACTGTCATATAAATAAAAAAATTATTTTAAAAAAAAAGGGTGGGGGGCCGGTAATCCCACCAATTCAGGAGGCTGAGGCAGGTGGATTACAAATTCAAAGCCAGTCTCAGCAATTTAGCGAGGACCTAAACATCTTTAGGAGACCCTGTCTCTAAATGAAAAAAGGGGCTGGGGATGTGGCTCAGAGTTTAAGTGTCTCTGGATTCAATTCCCGTACCAAAAAAAAAGAAAGTGGGGATGTACCTCAGTGGTAGAATGTCCCTAGGTTCAATCCTCAGTACTGGGGGGCGGGAGGGGGCAAAAGTTCTGAGCTTTGGGCTGGGGATGTGGCTCAAGCGGTAGCGCGCTCGCCTGGCATGCGAGCGGCCTGGGTTCGATCCTCAGCACCACATACCAACAAAGATGTTGTGTCCCCCGAGAACTAAAAAATAAATATTAAAAATTCTCTCTCTCTCCCCTCTCTCACTCCCTCTTTAAAAAAAAAAAAAAGTTCTGAGCTTCTATTGTCGCAAACTTTTTACTATTTAAAAGAAGAAATCTTTTAACACCTTTAGCAAAAAATATGCTGTAACTTAGCGACCATCCACAGGGTGTGACCCTAACATAAATGGCCTTCTTGAGTAAACATGCTTTGCACGCTGGCCTGCACGTCCGAAGCCCAACCAATCTGGGAAAAGGCAGACTTCCGGCTGGTAGCGGGCCCCTTCACCGAATCTAAGAACCCTGGCCAGGAATGTGAACCAAACCCTACTTCAGATATTCCTGCCACCGTCCCCCGACCCCTAACACTTTGGAAAACCCCCACAAACCTTAGCAGAGCTGCAAAGAGGTTGAACCCTCCCGGCAGGAGTGTATTATCAAAGAAAAGACTTCACCACCCGAAGCCGGTCCCGCCGCGCCAATCAGCGCTCTCTACTCGGGCTGCCGTGATGATAGGAAATTAGCCTCGGATTTCCCCAGGTCTCTGCACCCACCGAGTGGGCCACGTGGGGAGTACGCTTACAGCCTGAGCACTGTCCAGCACCAGGCCTTGCCTCCCCACCTCACCCCTGAAGAAGCGCAGGAAGCCAAGGAGAAAACAGGAAAAAGGCGATGCGCCAGTGTGAAGCGCTGCACCTGGCTCTGCCAGGGCCGTGCTGTTCTGGGACTCACCAGTTTAGACACAAAAGTTTCCAAGACTCTAGAAACCACGACCAGCAAGGAAGAGGACGCGCGAAGCAAGCGCGGGGCGCTCCTTTTATAGCTAGCAGGACTCTCGCGAGAGTTGAAGCGGGTTGGGGGTGTGGGAGGAGGAAAGAGGAGGGGGATCCGGTGGAGTCCCGCCCGCCGCAGCCCCATGAGGGTGACTTGGCACTTTGTTGTGCCGGGTCGTCTTTGGGCCCAGAAAAGTACCCGTGGCTTCTCTGGTAGGGGTGGCCTGGAGACGAGGTACCCTCTTGACCGCTCTCTCCTTGATCAGGGATCTCCGCGGGGAACCGAACCCGCACTCCCTTTACTTCCCGGACCCGGACCGTGCAAGGGCACTACCCAAACCAGGATAAGGGTCCTCGCTGCTGCCCACGGAAGACCACGTCTAACCATCCCAACTTCTGAGAACTGTCTACCCAAGTACTTCTCAGGTCCGTCCGGGTCCTCCAGCCTTTCCTAGGCTGGCCCTACATAACCCTGACTGCTTCGACAGGCTCCTCCATTGTTTATTGCAGGGATGCTTCTTTCTCCCATCCACCCATCCCTCCTTCCCTTCCACTGAGGTTGAATGAAATCTTTATGAATCTGATCATGTCAGTCCTTTGATTTGTGGTTTAAAAATCTGGGGCTCTATAGTCAATTTCCTGAGTTAAAACTCACTCTCATTTTATATGTGAATTTGGGCAATTCTCTCCTAAGCATTATTTTCTCACTTTTAAAATGAAAATAATAGACTTAATTGAGATAGTCTGTAGCTTTTATAGCACAGCATCTAGCTCTTTACTGTGCATTAGAAGTGTTAGCTATTATTACTACTATAACTTTTCCATCCTGTTCACATGATAATACCCTGAACAGTGTAATTGTTTCAAGACAGTAAGTAGGCTTTTGTTCAAGCCAGGGGAGCTCATGACCCCTAGTTGGCCTAGAAAAAAACGTCTTTAAAAGTCTCAGCTGGGGGGCTGGGGATGTGGCTCAAGCGGTAGCGCCCTTGCCTGGCATGCGTGCGGCCCGGGTTCGATCCTCAGCATCACATACCAACAAAGATGTTGTGTCCGCCGAGAACTAAAAAATAAATATTAAAAATTCTCTCTCACTCTCTCTCCTCTCTCACTCTCTCTTTAAAAAAAAAAAAAAAAAAAAAGTCTCAGCTGGGAAAAAAAAAGACTCAGCTGAAACTTTATTTCCTCTAAAGCTGTTTCTGACCTTGCTTATATCCACCCAGATTTAGTCTCAAATTGTTATTGACCTTCACTCACCGGAATTGATCATTACCTACTTTGTACCCAAACAATGCTTTTGAGGTATTTTACTTGTTTACATGTCAGCTTCTACCTGCTAGACTGACTTTCTGGAGGGTAGGATATAGGTCACATCCAATTCTATGTCCCCAAGTCACAACATGGCATCTGATATAAAATAGGAGCTCTTACTGTTCTCCAGGAGGGAACATGTTCCCAGCACCCTGCTCTGCCTTAGAAGGCATCTTGCACATGGCCTGGCAAAAGTTGCAAGTAAAGGAACACCTCACTTAGGTAAAAGAGAACAGGGAAAGGCCATAATCCAAGACAGACTTGTAGTTTATTTTAGTTTACTTGTACTTTACATTAAAGAAAAAAATCAGGAGCTCAGCTAGCATTTAAAGAATAGTAATAAATAAAATTATGTACTTGATTCTGTCCCCAGTGAAGGATATGGAGAATAAGTCCAAGGACATTTCCCCTATCTGCAGTTATTCCCCCCACCCACCTGCTCTGGGGTAAAATTGAAGCATTTGTCATTTAAAAGTCCAGGCTTCAGTCAGAGGGAAGGAACACAAAATGAACTCTCACCTGACTGGCACCTAATCTCCCACCCTTAGGGATCAGGCCACCCCAATACAATGAACCCCAGGAACTACCCTCCAGGCCCACCCTGAATGAATCCTATATAACCTAGACCCTTGCTTTAGAGGGCAGCCACACCCCCACCCTCCACACCCCCACACCCCTGTATCAGGTGATAAAGAAGAGCTTGCTGATCTGAGTTCTGCTTCCTATCTCCCACTTTCACCATTTGTGCTTATACCCAGGTCCCTTAAGTAGTATAAGAAATGGAGAAGTGCTGTGTCATGCAGACAAAGTGCTGGTTATCAGGAGTGGGAGAGGCAGCCTGGCCGGTTGAAATAATAAGCTTGCTTTAATTTGATTTTAATTGGAGTCAGTGGTCTTTTGTCCTGGGCTAACAGCAGAAGGATTATGAGTTGGAGAATAACCTGGACCAAGCAAGACCTCACCTCAAAAAGAAAGAAAGAAAGAAACAAAAAGAGTGACTCATTGGTAAAGTGCTTGCCTGGCAGGTGTGAGGCCCTGAATTTAATCCTCAGTACTGAAAAAAAAAAAAAAAAAGAAAGGGAGAGAAGAGTGGGGGAGGGGGGAGAAGAATACAACTTTTTTGAAAAGAGAGGAAATCTGCTGAGCTCCCATCTATATAAATGACTGTGGAGTTTCCCCAGAGATCAGTGAAGATTTCAGAACTGTTTGGGAAGAGGCTTTCTCAAAGGGCCTGCTAAGTACCTCTAGCTCTATTTCAACACCTATGCTATTGTCTTCTCCTCACTTATTGACAATGATCTTGAAAAATTCTTCCTGTTTTATTTATCTTTGTGGTGTCAAATGTATTGCTGTAACTGGCTTAAGAGTGCTTAATAAATTAAGGATATATTGAAGATTTTTGAGATGTAGAATTATTTTAACTATAAGGTTTGGTTTGATTTGATTTGGTTTGGCTCTGGTACTGGGGATTGAACCCAGGCGCACTTCACCATTGAGCTACATCACTTGTCCTTTTTATTTTTTGAAACAGGGTCTTGCTAAATTGCTGAAGCTGGATTCCTATTTTAGCCTCCAGAGTCGCTGGGATTACAGAGGTGTGCCACCATGCCTGGCAGGAAAAAATTCTTGAAAATTCCTGTATTGGTTTAATTTATTAAATTTATTTAAGTTTTATTAATTTTTTTTCTGAAGCTGGCATTTTAATAGGTTTCCCAGAAAGCAATTTTGGAAAAAAAAATACCATCTCAAGAAAACATTCTCCCTGTTAAAGACTACTACCCTTTGCTGCTGCTCAATTGTTGCAACTTGAAATATACAAGGCAAGGTTCCTGCAAGCAATATCCTCCATGAATGTGGCTCTAACTGCTACTCTGGGACTCCTTTTGGGCTTTGCATACCTATCCTGCCTACACCCCTGGGTTAGTGACTCAGTTTTCCACCACTTTTTTCTTTGTGCAAAGTTCCATGAAACCTTTGTTCATAAGTGTTCTTTGACAACATTTGGCCTTAACTTAACAAAGCAGTAATTACTTCACAGCACTAATTTGCTGTGGGAGACAGTTACCTGACTCATCAATAGCCATTGTCTCTTCTATGTTGCTTACTAGATATAACTGGTAAGGCAATTCAATAAATGAGTTTTTTGGGGTTTTTTTTTTGAGAGAGTGAAAGGGGGAGAGAGAGAGTGAGAGAATTTTTAATATTTATTTTTTAGTTTTCGGTGGACACAACATCTTTGTTTGTATGTGGTGCTGAGGATCGAACCTGGGCCGCATGCATGCCAGGCGAGCACTCTACCGCTTGAGCCATATCCCCAGCCCTCAATAAATGAGTTTAAAGCAAGGTCCTAAGGCAGCAATCATTTTAACATTAAGTCTTGCTAAACTAATACTAGCCTACCATAAACTCATAAACCATTAAAATTAAACCTATAAACCATTAAACCAAAATGTTTTCATGTAATTATAATAAATGAAAAATAAAATCAAGGAAACCAGATTCACAAGAAAGCACCCATTTATGAGGTTATCTAAATTATTTGGAATATGTTCATGTTAATTTTTTTTATTATCACTGAAAGAAAAACATGTTCTTTTTTTATTTTTTTTTTTTTTAGTTGTTGATGGACCTTTATTTTATTTATTTACTTATATGCGGTGCTGAGAATCAAACCCAGTGCCTCACACATGCTAGGCAAGCACTCTACCACTGAACTGCATCCCCAGCTCCAAAAAACACTAAGGAAACATTTGGATCCTTAAATTTACAAGAACTCGATTTATGAAGTTATATTTGAACCCACAGAGGTCTATGGGTAGCAGTTTGAGAAACATTTAATCAAAGATGATACATATTTCTTTTCTTCTTCTTTTTTTTTTTTGATACCCACTATTTTAGTCCATCAAAAAATCATTATAGAGATAGGAATGTAGCTACCCAGGCTGGCCTCAAACTTACCATCCTCCTACCTCAGCCTCTCAGGTAGTTGGCATTACAGGCATGTGCCACCAACACCAGGCCCTCCACCCGCCCAATTTTAAGAGATCTACAATGAATATACAGAAACATTTCAGACCAGAGTTGTAAAAAGGACATGAATCAACCATGGATAGTTGTGAGCCAGACAAGTAGCAGATTTTTAGCTTAAGTTTATAGAATTAAAGTTGGTTTTTATCTCCAGCCATCTGATGCTCCAGGGAGTAGTTAATTCTCAGATTCTTTTTCTTAGCACCAAATCCCTGTAGAAGTAAATATTTTTTGCAGTTATTTTTCAACCACAGCACTATTGACATTGAGATCTGATAATTCCTTGTTTGGGGGTTGAATTGTGCATAATAGGATGTTTAGCAATATCCTGGCCTCTGCCCTCTAGATAGTAGAAGTATCATCACATTGTCAACTGTCCCCCAGGGTACAGAATCACCTCCGATTGAGAACCACTGAACTAGAGAAAGTTAAATAAATGACTGGTAGATTTCTCTCCTATCTAATCTTCTGATCCATTTATCCTGGCTAGCAGAATCAGCTCAATCTGAAATCAGGAAAGAAAATCCTTTACCTTTTTTTTTTTTTTTTAAACTCTTTTTTTTTTTTAATATTTATTTTTAGTTCTCGGCGGACACAACATCTTTGTTGGTATGTGGTGCTGAGGATCGAACCCGGGCCGCACGCATGCCAGGCGAGCGCGCTACCGCTTGAGCCACATCCCCAGCCCACCTTTACCTTTTTTTAATGCATTCATACTTATAGTCATTGCACTGGCCAGAGCTTCCAGAAAAGAGTGCCTTGCTCACCAGAAGCACTGCAATTAGAAGAAAGATGATTTGGGGACTATAATATCTCTTTGGTTTGACAGGAGAAAACAGAAATAAACCACAAAAGGTTCTGAGAAAGCACACAGATGGAAAAGGAGAACTTTACCTCTGGGCAAGAATGCCTCACTCTGATTCACTCCTAACTCCACCACACCTCTAACCACAGATGTGATCCAACCTTTCACAACATCCTTAAACATGTTCCCTTGGCTGATTATAGGCTATAATTCTGCAACTAGATGCATCACTACATTCTCTCCTACCATCACCAGAGGAATGTCAGGCAGACAGATGGACCCTAATTTGAGAACTCTTAAGACAAAAGAGTGGGTTTTGAGAGAGGGCTATCCCAGATTGATGAATAGTTGGGGCACTTGACAAAAGATGTTAGTAGAGATCTGATAACCTGCCCCTAACCTGCTTGTCATGTATGATTCACCAAGCCTCGAGAAAGGTTGGCCACTAGCACACACCTGTAATCCAAGCGGCTATGGAAACTGAGACAAGAGAGTAGAGAGTTCAAAGCCAGCTTCAGCAACCGTGAGGCAATAAGCAATTCAGTGAAACCCTGTCTCTAAATAAAATACAAAATAGGGAGCTGGGGATGTGGCTCAGTGGTCTAGTGCCCTTGAGTTCAATCCCCCCGCCACCCGCACCAAAAAAAAAAAAAAAAAAAAAAAGGAAGGGAAGAAGGTTACGGGCTGTGGATGTGGCTCAAGCGGTAGCGCGCTCCCCTGGCATGCGTGTGGCCCCGGGTTCGATCCTCAGCACCACATACAAACAAAGATGTGTCCGCCGAAAACTAAAAAATAAATATTAAAAATTCTCTATGTCTCTCTCTCTCTCTTACCTCTCTCTTTAAAAAAAAAAAGGGGGGGGAGAAGGTTAGAAGGTTGGCCCTTTCTAATTCTGAAGTAACTAATTTAAAAAGTCTTCACGTGTCTGAAACCAGATTTATCTCCCCTAACTCTTCTCTTTCTCAACTTAAACATCCTTGTTGCCCCAACTATTCCTTAATGTGACATGATTTCCAACCCCTTCTCACTGAGACCTCCCCATAGCATTTGGTTTAGCATAAAATTCAATCTCCTTCCTTAGCTGAACATACAGGCCCTCTACAACCTGACCCTTGTCTCTCCTCTCTCACATCTCACAGTGCTCTAGTCATAAAGCACTGATTGCATGGAGGGTAATATTGCAGAATACTTTGTTCTTTCACATCCTGTACCCTGTCTGTTTAATTCCTGCTTGTCCAGAACTGAGATATTACCAGTTCTTGAACACCTTTCCTGATAGACTCCCCATACCCAGTTTGATTTTCAGTGCCCCTTCCTCTGAATTTCCACCATACTCTGTATATTTCTGTCGCAGATAGCACTCATAACAAGATTTTATAATCATTTATTATTTTTTCTCTTCTCCCAGCTGACCATGATCATAGTGAGTCAAGGTTATGTTGGCTATAAGTAACTTGGAGCATTGAAGAGGAACAAGTTGAGAACTGTCTATTCCTTAGGGCTGGGCTACAACCTCACTTGTGTATACCAGCATCCAGAACATGGCCTATAAGCAATTGGTGCTCAGTGAATGTGGAAATGGATGCATGATACTTCAGGGAAAAGGTTATTTCTCTCAGTTGGTTTATTAGCCAGTTTTTGTTGTTGTTGTTGTTGTTTGTTTGTTTGTTTCTGTAATGAAATACCTGAGGCAAGCTAACTGTATAAAGAACAGACAGCCAGGAGCAGTGGCACAGGCCTGTAATTCCCAGCAACGTAGGAAGCTAAGGCAGGAGGATCATAAGTTTGAGGCCAGCCTGAACAATTTAGCAAGACACTGTCTCAAAAAATGAAAAAGTCTAGGGATGTAGCTCAGTGGCAGAGCTACCAGATTTAATCCCCAATACTGCAAATAATAATAATAATAATAATAATAATAATAATAATAATAAATAAAAATAAATAAAGAGATTTACTTAGCTCACAGCTTTGGAGGCTAGAAGTACAGGCACTTGTGAGGGCCTCCTTTAGCTGCATCACTTCACGGAAGATGGTCGTCGTCGTCGTCGTCGTCTTCTTCTTCTTCTTCTTCTTCTTCTTCTTCTTCCTCCTCCTCCTCCTCCTCCTCCTCTTCCTCCTCCTCCTCCTCCTCTTCTTCTTCTCCTCCTCCTCCTCCTCCTTCTTCTTCTCCTCCTTCTCCTCCTTCTCCTCCTTCTCCTCCTTCTCCTCCTCCTCCTCCTCCTCCTCCTCCTTCTTCTAGTTGTATATGACACAATATTTTATTTATTTATTTTTATGTGGTGCTGAGAATCAAACCCAGTGCCTCACACATGTTAGGCAAGCACTCTACCACTGAACTACAATCACAGCTGGAAGATGTCCTTGCTGGCAGAGTCCCGAGGTGGCACAAGTCATTGCATGGCAAAAGACAGATAATGTGTATCTTTGTGTCTGGCTTCTATTACTCTTCTTATAAAGCCATCAAGATTCAATAATGAGTACTCCATCCTAATGACTATATCTAACCTTAATCATTTTCTAAATGCTCCACCTCTAAACACCTCTCAACACTATTAACATATGACTTTTGGGATTAAACTACTGCAAGCATTCTAGGAGACAAAACATATCTAAATCATAGCAGGTGGCTAACTACACATTTGATAATCTCATTTTTGAGTGTCATGAGAATGAAAATGGGACTAATTTGGAGCAAGGAGACTGATAGAATCTTCTCCTCATCCCATTCATCTGTATCTGTCATGAGTATACAATCCCCTTTTCATGTAAGGTACAGAGAATGTGCTGAACAGGTATTTACTAAACTAATCAATTTCTCTATTTCACTTTCAGAGACTGAGGTACTTGCTTCCTTCCCATAGACTAGCAAGGTTAAATATAAAATAAAATATAGTTCCTCCAGGTATTTATTACTTTCTGAGTTTACTAGGGGCAGGGAGCATTGCAAATCACCTTCCACTTACATTTAGCCAACTACAACCACTTTGGTCTAGATGATGGTCCAGAATTGCTGACAGAAGAGAATTTTACTTAGAGATAACTAATCTAGGCCTGGGACTCTCACTGTGACTTCTTTTTTTTTTTTTTCAAAACAAAACAATGTGCCAGGACTGCACAGTGGCACACACCTGTAATCCCAGCAGTTTGGGAGACTGAGGCAAGAAGATTGTGAGTTCAAGGCCAGCTTCAGCAAAAGGCAAGGTGCTAAGCAACTCAGTAAGACCCTGTCTCTAAATAAAATACAAAATAGGGCTGAGGATGTGGCTTAGCAGTCAAGGGTTCCTGGGTTAAATTCCTGGTACCACACCCCCTGCAAAAAAAAAAAAAAAGCCAGGTATGTTGAAGCACACCTGTAATCCCAGCTACTTAGGAAGCTGAGGCAGGAGGATCACAAGTTCAAAGTCAACCTCAACAACTTAGTGAGGTTCTAGTTAATTTAGCAAGACAAAATAAAAAATAAAAAGGGCTGAGGATATGAGTGATAAAGCCCCCCTGAGTTAAATACCCAGTTCTAAAAACACAAAACAAAGCAAGACAACATTTGTAATTCTTTTTTACATAAGAATTGGACCTTAGGTGGAACAAAACAGTGTAGGGCTTATTTTTTCCCCATTCCTTCCTTTTTCACTTTCTTGTATGGGTTTGTGTGTGCTGGGGATCGAAACCAGGGCTTTGTACATGCTAAGTACATGCTTTACCACTGAGCTATACCCGCAACCCCCAATGAGGGGATTTTCACTGGAGAACATTTGTGTGTGTGTGTGCGTGTGGTGCTGGGGATCAAAACCAGGGCCTTGTGTATGTGCAGCAAGTTCTTAAACTGAGCTACATCCCCAGTCCTGAAGAATGTTTTTTGATCAGAGTTATAAACTGAATTTACTGCTTTGGTCTCAAGAGGATATCCAGGCAGGGCTTGGGCAGGGAGTTTCAGAGCTCTAATTAACTACTAATTGGCCACTTAAGTAATAATATCTCAGTCTGTCCATTGCCCAGATCCTAAAGGATTTTTGTCTAAGGAAGAAGCTATTTAGCTTCCTAAGATTTTACTGGAAGCCCAGAGGCTTATGTGAAGGTTTTTTTTTTTTTTTAACATTTGAATCAGATGGAATATAATATAATTTCTCATTTTTCTGAGTGCACGGGTTGCAGAATTACATTGGTCATGCAGTCATGAATATACCCACAGCAATAATAATGTCTATTTTATTCTGCTGTCCTTCCATCCCCCCCTTCCCCTCCCCTCCCCTCCTATCACTTCTCTCTATCCAATCTAATGTTACCCACTCCTCCTCCTCCTCCTCCTCCTCCTCCTTCTTCTTTTTGTGTGAAGTTTTAATTAGTGTTTTGCAGATGCTTACTGTTTCACTTCTTAAGACCCTGAAATTTCATGATCCTTTTGCCCCTCTAAAACAGACAGATTTATCTTTCTGGCAATTGGACAAGAACATAGCCATGCAGTTGAATGTAGTTGGTCTTTAAGTAAAAGGGCAGCCTTATAACCAAGGCTCATTGCTGGATTCCTAGAAAAAGAATGAAGTTCTGAAAGCCAAGCACCAACAGAGCTCAGAGAACTCAGTTTATTACCCTAATAAGTAGTCCATTGTTGTATACATGGGATTTTAACCTTCACTCATATTTTCCCTGGAAAGAGAAACGCAGGCTACAACACAGGGCTCTGGCTCAGGCTCTGTACTGATTCAGACAGAGCTGAGGAAGAAATCCCCCCCACACACCCCCCTCCAAGCTCATGACCAGCCTCCTCCCTCATCTTGCACAATCTTGATCCAGGGACAGTAACTAGCAACTTGGCCTTTTGAAGCCCTAAGGACTTTGATCCTTGGAGCTGAGTAAGCTGAACATAGCTAATGCTAAACCCTCTTTTAACCCCATAGTCGTTTTTTGTTTTTTGTTTTTTTCCCACTTAACAAAGTATCACGGATATTCTTCAAGAACAACAATACTTATGTATATATTTTATCTTTGTTGTTACCATATTTTTTTAAGAGGAGAGAGAGAGAGAGAGAGAGAGAGAGAGAGAGAGAGAATTTTTTAAATATTTATTATTTTTTAGTTTTCGGCGGACACAACATCTTTGTTTGTATGTGGTGCTGAGGATCGAACCCGGGCCGCACGCATGCCAGACCAGCGCGCTACCGCTTGAGCCACATCCCCAGCCCTACCATATTTTTTTTTTAAAATTATTTTTTAGTTGTATTTGGACACAATACCTTTATTTATTTATTTTTATGTGGTGCTGAGGATCGAACCCAGGGCCTCACACGTGCTAGGTGAACACTCTACCACTGAGCCTCAACCCCAGCCCCCTATGTTTTTGTTTGTTTGTTTGTTTTAATATTTATTTTGGGGGCTGGGATTGTGGCTCAGTGGTACAGTGCTCGCCTAGCAGCACTGGCGGGACCCGGGTTGGATCCTCAGCACCACATAAATATAAAGTTGTGTTGTGTCCATCTATACCTAAAAAATAAATTTAAAAATATATATATATTTATATTTATTTATTTTTTAGTTTTAGGTGGACACAATATTTTTATTTTATTTATTTATTTATTTTTAAAATATTTATTTATTTTTTTAGTTATCAGCAGACACAACATCTTTGTTGGTATGTGGTGCTAAGGATCGAACCCAGGCCGCACACATGCCAGACGAGTGTGCTACCGCTTGAGCCACATCCCCAGCCCTTTATTTATTTTTTTAATGTGGTGCTGAGATTCAAACCTAGTGCCTCAGGCATGCTAGGAGAGCGCTCTACCACTGAGCCTCAACCCCAGCCCCATGGCTTTTATTTTATGTGTGCAAAATATATTATTTTGCCAGCTTCCTTCTTGTGAGTATTTGGATAATTTTTCTTTTCTTCTAAACAACACAGTAAACTTCCTTGTCGTTTTTCTAGTATTCATTTCTTTAAATTCTTTTTTTTTCTTTTTTTTTTTTTTTTGTACTGGGGATTGAACCCAGGTGTACTTTACTACTGAATTACATCCTTAGTCCTTTTTGTTTTTATTTTGAGACAGGGTCTCATTGAGTTGCTGAGGGTTTCCATAATTGCTAATGTTGGCCTCAAACTTGAGATCACCTTCTCAATCTCCTAAGAACTGGGATTACAGGCATGTGTCACCATGGCTGGAATAAAATGATGCCAGGCATTGTGGTACATACTTGTAATCCTAACAACTCATAAGTCTGAGGCAGAATTACACATTTGAGGCCAGTTTGGTCAATTAGTGAGCCTCTGCTTTAAAATAAATAATAAAAAGGACTGAAGTTGTAGGTCAGGGATAGAGTGCCTCTGGGTTCTAGCCATAGTACTGCAAAAAGAAAATAAATAAAATTGAACCCTTTGACCATTAAATATTACAATTTTTTCTAATTTTGTCATTTATCTTTTTTAAATTTTAAATTGTTATATATGACAGCCAAATGTGCTACAATTCATGTTACCCATATAGAGCACAATTTTTCATATCTCTAGTTGTACACAAAGTAGAGTCACACCATTCGTGTCTTCGTACATGTACTTAGGGTAGTAATGTCTATCTCATTCCACTGTGTTTCCTATCCCCATGCCCCCTTCCTTCCCCTACCTCCCCTTTGCATTCTTTAGAGTTCATCTAATTCTCCCATACCCCCCACCCCCAACCCATTATGAATCAGCATCCTTAAATCAGAGAAACATTCAGCATTTGACAAATTTCACTTAGCATTGTATTCTCCAACTCCATCCATTTACCTGCAAATGCCATGATTTTATTCTCTTTTAATGCTGAATAATATTCAATTTTGTATATATACCACATTTTCTTTATCCATTCATCTACTGAAGGGCATCTAAGTTGTTTCCACAGTTTAGTTATTGTGAACTGTACTGCTATAAACATTGATGTGGCTGTATCCCTGTAGTATGCTGTTTTTTTGTTTTTTTGTTTTTTTTTTTTTTAAGTCCTTTGGGTATAGACCAAGGACTGGGATAGCTGGGTCATATGGTGGTTTCATTCCCAGTTTTCCAAGGATTCTCCATACTGCTGCACCAATTGCAGTTCTACCAGCAATGTATGAGTATGTCTTTTCCCCCACATCCTCGCCAACACTTATTGTTGTTTGTATTCTTGATAGCTGCCATTCTGACTGGAGTGAGATGAAATCTTAAAAGAGTAGTTTTGATTTGTATTTCTCTAATTGCGAGAGATGTTGAACATTTTTCATATATTTGTTGATGATTGTATATCATCTTCTGTGAAGTGTCTGTTTAGTTCCTTGGCCCATTTATTGATTGGGTTATTTGTTAAATGTATTTTAATCTGTTCTTTTTTACTTTCAATACTGGGGATTGAACCCAAGGCCTTCCACATGCTAAGTGAGCATTCTACTACTAAGCTACACTCCTGGCCCATCATATTCATTAAATTTTATTTATTTATTTAGCAGTTCTAGGGATTGAACCTAGGACCTTGTACATAAATGCTGGGCAAACACTTTACCACTGAGCTACATCCCCATCCCTTTATTTTATTTTATCTTGAGATAGGGTCCAGCTAAGTTGCCCAGGCTGGCCTGGAACTTGTTATCCTCCTGCCTCAGCCTCCCAAATAGCTGGAATTACAAGTGTGCGTTACTCTGTCAGCCTTTGTCTGTTAATCTTGTTTGAGATGTCTTTTGCTGAAGAATTTTTAGTTTAATGAAAACTGTTGGGGCTGGGGATGTGGCTCAAGCGGTAGCGCGCTCGCCTCGCATGCGTGCGGCCCAGGTTCGATCCTCAGCACCACATACCAACAAAGATGTTGTGTCCGCCAAAATCTAAAAATAAACATTAAAATTCTCTCTCTCTCTCTCTCTCTCCCCCCCCTCACTAAAAAAAATATATTAAAAAAAATGAAAACTGTTAATAATGTTCTTTTTATTTTCTGGCTTTGGTTGTCAAGTGAAGAAAGCTGTTCCCACCTTACTATACAAATATTCTATTTCTTCTTTTGGTACTTTATTTATTTATCTTTATAGTCAAACCTTCAAACTTCTAAACCTTCTGAAATTTACTTTGGGTCTAGTGTCAGCCTAAATAACAGAAAGATTCTTCAAAAATTAACAAGTAAATTTGGGAGTAGCATTGCAGTGGAAATACCTGTACCATAAACTGTGTGCATATTCAAGGAGACTGAGGTTAGGGGAAGTTTTTAAAGGCAAAATAGCCAGGCAATGACTGTAATCCCAGCAGCTCAGGAGAGACCATGTCTCAAAATAAATAAAAAGGGCTGGGGATGTGGCTCAGTGTTTAAGCACCCCTGGATTCAATCCCTGGTACCAAAAAGAGGGGGTGCAAAATAAAGAAGATTATATAAGATATTCTGAAACAATAATCTTTGGCTATAAGAATCAGTAACAAGGTTGGTGTCAGTACAAGAGAAATTGGTTGGATGTCCTTGGAGAAATCTTTTCTGTTGAAAGCTGCAGTGACCTTTGTGTAAAGATGTGGTTCTAGCAGTCTGTTGTGATAGTTCTTATTATCAGGCTTATAAGCAATGACATCTCCTACTTCATAATATCCCAGCTTTATTTATCTTTTTGTTTTGTTTTGGCTAGGGCTTGACACAAGCCTCTCCATTTTGACTCTGACAACTTTCACACTAGCATGAAGAAGTCTAACTTTTTTTCCCTTTATATTGTTAATGAATATTTAAACATATTTATGTGGCATTTAAGGTTTTTCCTGTATTGGCTCCTTCCTAACTCTTCAGTTTTAACTCCCACTTTTCTCCCTGGAATTCTAGGCTTCATCATTCTTCTTCTTCCTCCTCCTCCTCCTCCTCTTCTTTTCTTTTTTTTTTTTCAGTTGTAGATGGACACAATACCTTTATTTTATTTATTTATGTGGTGCTGAGGATCAAACCCAATGCCTCACACATGCGAGGCAAGCGTTCTACCATTTAGCCACAAGCCCGTAGGCTTCCTTCGTATTCCTGGAATGTAACATCCTGTTCCATTCCTCTAAAACTTGGTCCATATTAGTTCCTCTGTCCAGATTGCCCTTCCTTGAACGCTCTGACCAACATATGCTTTCCTCACAAAAAATTCCTGGCAAGTGATTCATCGTTAAATATCTGTCAACTGAATAAATCAATCAATCACTTCTACCCACTTTTAACACACAGCAACATCTGTGGGTAACATGTGCAACAGAAGGATGAAAAATTAGGAAGTGCAGTTGACAGGGGAAATCCACACTGCCATATGACTTAGGCCATCTACTTCCTTCTGTGGTTCTTCCCTTGCCTTGCCAGCCCTGCCCTGCCAGCCCCACCTATAACACTCCCTCTTTCTAGTTATATGCAGGACTTCTCTATCCTGATGAGCTCAGAGAAGAAGTGCCTCCTCCTTTTGACCCTGGGAGCAGACAAGGATCATCTTCCCAGATGTACAATTTTTCACCATCCACCTGCATTTTTTTCCCCAGATCAAACCAGAGCCTTGAGCATGCTAAACCAGCGCTCTTCCACTGAGCTACATCCTCAGCACCAATTTTTCACCATCTGAAAGTATTTTACCAAGCTGGGGATAGAGCTTAGTGGTAGAACTAGCATGTATAAGGCCCTGGTTTTAAACGCCAGTACTGCCAGAAGAAAATAAAACAAAATACAGATTATATAAAAGTACTTTTATCTTATTCTAGTAAGAAAGTACCCCCCTAATTCAGGCTCTTATTACCCAGGCTTTGGCCTACTGCTGTCTCTTCATTCTTGACAATTACCCTGTTTATTTTCATTTTTTACCCAATTAATTTTCACATATAATCCTTTTATTATATTGTTGTTTTTTCAGGGCCAAGGACTGAACTCAGGGCCTTGGGCATGCTAGGCAAGGGTTCTGCCACTGAGCTAAATCCCCTACCCTTCTCATTATATATATATATTTTTTTTTTTTTTTGTACTTAGAAGCCTTTACTTTGGCCTGGCACAGTGATGCACACCTCGAATCCCAGTTATTCTGGAGGTTGAGACAGGAGAATCACAAGTTCAAGACCAGTCTAAGCAACTTGGTGAGATCCTTGGAAATATAACAAGATGCTGTTTCAAAATGAAAAATAAAAAGGACTTGGGGGTCTGGGATTGTGGCTTAGTGGTAGAACACTTGCCTAGCACATGTGAGGCCCTGGGTTTGATCCTCAGCACCACATAAAAATAAATAAAATAAAGATATTATGTCCATCTACAACTAAAAAAATAAAATTTGAAAAAAAAAAAAAGGACTGGAGATGTGATGTGTCTTAGTGGTAAAGCACCCCTGGATTTAATCCCCAATACAAAAAAAAAAAAAAAAGAAAGAAAAAGAAAAAAAGAAAGAAAGAAAAAGAGAGAGAGAAAAGAAAAGCAAATGACACTTTTACAAAACATTTACATCTTATGGGCTGGGGTATGGATCAGTGGTGGACTGCTTGTCTAGCAAGTTGGAGGCCTTGAGTTAAATTCCAAGTACTTGAAAAACAAAATAAAACTACATTGCAGGGCTGGGTTTGTGGCTCAGTGGTAGAGCACTTGCCTAGAGGCACTGCGTTTGATCCTCCACACCACATAAAATAAATAAATAAATAAAATAAAGGTATTGTGTCCAACTACAACTAAAAATATATTTAAAAATAAATAAATAAAATAAAGTTATAAAAAACTGATAAAATAATATATTAAAAATACTACAGTGCAGGACTGGGGCTGTAGCTCAGTGGCAGAGCACTTGCTTAACATGCGTGAGGCACTGGGTTCCATTCTCAACACAACATAAAAAAATAAAATAAAACAAATAAAATAAAGACATCTGTCCATCTACAACTACAAAAAAAAAAAAAAAAAAAAAAAGAACAAAAACAAAAACAAAAATACATTGCAGGAGGGAACAAAACAAAACTTAACAGCCAGAGGCTAGCACCACCACATCCCAATATTTTATATCAAATTCCTCTTAGACAAGTACAATGTAAGACCCTTTCAGGAACTGGGATGTAGCTCAGTGGTAAATCAGAAAAAAAAAAAAAAAAGGAAAGCAATCAAGTGGCAAACAAGCTAGCTTTGCCATTCTAGATCTCGTGGCACATACCTATAATCCCAGCTATTTGGGAGGTTAGGGCAGGAGGAGTGCAAGTTCGAGACCAACCTGAACAATTTAGTGAGATCTTATCTCAATATTTTTTTTTAAGAGAGAGAGAGAATTTTAATATTTATTTATTTATTTTTAGTTTCCGGCGGACCCAACATCTTTTGTTTGTATGTGGTGCTGAGGAACGAACCCGGGCCGCACGCATGCCAGGCAAGGGCGCTACAGCTTGAGCCACATCCCCAGCCCCTTATCTCAATATTTTTAAAAGGGCTGAGGATGTAGATCAATGTTAGAGCTCCACTTAGCATGTATAAGACATGTTAACAACAACGAAGAGATTTTTACTGTGTCTGCAAAATCCAAATTTATTTAAGCAATGTTTATGTGAACCTTTGCACTAGCTGAAGTAGCCCACTGATTCAGTATACCTTGGTCCTTCTTGCCCATATACATTTGTTAACAATGCTCTAAGAATGTTCCCTCTCTCTATTTCTGCCTGTCAAAATGATACAGAGGGGCTGGAGTTGTGGCTCAGTGGCACAGCACTTGCCTAGCATGCGTGAGGCACTAAGTTCGATCCTCAGCACCACATTGAAAAAAAAAAAAAAGATACAGAGCTTGCTTTGTAGGTAAAAGGCCCTGTACCCAAACCCAAAACAAAATGATACAAATTTAATGAGAGCTAGGTAGGATGGTACATACCTGTAACCCCAGCTACTCAGGATGCTGAAGCAGGAGGATGAAAAATTTGGGCTAGCCTATTAAATTAGCAAGACCCTATCTCAAATTTAAAAATAAAAAGAGTTGGGGGTATAGCTTAGTGGTAGAGTACCCCAGGTTCATTCCCCAGTACACAAAATAAATAAATTCTTTTTATTTTTTGGGTATCAGGGATTGAATTCAGGGGCACTAGACCACTGGGCCACATACCCAGCCCTATTTTGTATTTTATTTAAAGATATAGTCTCACTGAGTTGATTAGCACCTTGCTTTTGCTGAGGCTGGCTTTGAACTCACAGTCCTCCTGCCTCAGCCTCCATAGCCATTGGGATTATAGGCATGCGCCACCATGCCTGGCACAAAATAAATAAATTGCTAATAAATTAAATTTAAGGGACTGGGGTTGTGGCTCAGCAGTAGAGCACTCACCTCACATGTGTGGGGCCCTGGGTTCGATCCTTAGTACCACATAAAAATGAATAAACAAAATAAAGGTATTGTGTTCAACTACAACTAAAAAAATAAATATTTAAAAAATTTTAAGGTTTTTCATGGGAAAATATTATCTCTAAAGTAATAGCTTTTGACCTTTTCCAATTTATGTCCTATAACCCACTTTTAAAACACCTGGTTCCCACTATTACAAAAAAATTTTAAAATCAACTTTCCAGCAGGGCATGGTGGCACATGCCTTAATCCCAGTACCTGGGGAGGCTGAGACAGGAGGATTGCAAGTTCAAAGTCAGCAAAAAAAATTTAGAGACAAGGTCTCACTAAGCAACTCAGAGAGACCCTGTCTCTAAATAGAATACAAAATAGGGCTGGGGATGTGGCTCAGTGGTTCAGTTCACCTGAATTTAATCCACAGTACCCCTCAAAAAAATAAATAAACTTTCACCATGTTTATAGGCATTGAAAAGGAACTGAATTTTTATGATAAAATCACAAACCAAGAAATAGATTATTTTAGTAGTTTTGATTATTATATATAGTTGATAAGAAATAAGAAATAGTTTGTCATATGCTAAAAGAGAACAGAGGTTGCCTTGTTAAAGAATATAAATACCAAGCTGAGATTAAAAATATAAATACAGCCGGGCGTGGTGGCACATGCCTATAATCCCAACAGCTCAGGAGACTGAGGTAGGAGCATTGAGAATTCAAAGCCAGCTTCAGCAACTTAGTGAGGCCCTAAGCTACTTAGTGAGACCCTGTCTCTGAATAAAATACAAAAAGGGCTGGAGATGTGGCTCAATGGTTAAGTGCCCTGAGTTCAATCCCTAGTATGTATGTGTGTATGTGTGTGTGTGTGTGTGTGTGTGTGTGTGTATACACATACACATGATATATATATATACACACACACACACATATGTATCAGTGATAGAGTGCTTGTCTAGTGTTCATAAGGCTCTGGGTTTGATCTTCAACACCATGAAAACAAAACAAGAATATAAATACATAGATGGCAAGTGTCTTAGTTGGGATGGATTCTTCCAACATCAAATCCATCAAATCCTAAGACAAGGACTTGAGTACACACAATTTATTTGGGAGATGATTCCAGGAATCAGAAGGAAGGGAGTTTCAGAGGAGGGCTATAGCTCAAAGGAGGCCCTAAGTTCTATCCCAGCACTACTCCCACACACACTAAGAAGAAGAAGAAGGAGGAGAAGAAGAAAGAAAGAAAAATGAGGAGAAGGAGGAGGAAGGGGGAAAGAATAGGGAAATGAGACAGAAAAGGGAGAAAAGTCAGTGTATGAACTGGTTAATAATACTCTGGGCAACTCAATGTGCCCAGGGAGCTCTCTGAGAAATTGTGAATCACACTACAGAATTGACCCAGGGAAGATGAGGATATTGGAGTATTTACCCATAGTTATTTTCTCTCCATTTTTTGAGGATTGTTCCTAAAAATTTAAATACCTCACAATCACAAGCTGCAGCTACCTATAGCCAAGCAGGATTCCTTGGCATGGAGAAAGCCCTGGGCCAGTAGAGAGCAGAGCATACAATTAGTACTGTGGATTACTGACTTCCACAGCTGTGTTAGATCTGGAATATTGATACATCACACAAATCTCCTACAACATGAAAGAAAGAAGAATTGTTGAGAAATTGTGTGTCCAGGCTAGTTCACTTGTATTTCTAGCATGTGATAACTATACAAATATCTAGGTGTGTATGTTTTGCATGGGCGGTACTTATGAGAATCACTGATCTACTGATGCTAGTCAAATCTTCTGTGTTTGTTTGCCACTTTTTGAGTGCTTGGACCATACATTTATTCATTATGTCCTTAGTATGAGTCAAACATCATTCTTGGCACTGGAATTTCAGAGATCAATAACCAACTAGAAAAAATCAGGTGCAGTGATGTATGCCTGTAATCCCAGATATCCAGGAGTCTGAAGCAGAAGGTTTCCAAGTTCAAGGCCAGCCTCTAATTTAGGAGGACTCTTTCTCCAAAGAAAAAAGAAAAAAAGGTCTGGGGATATAGCACAGTGATAAAATGCCCCTGTGTTCAATTCTTAGTACTCCCTGGAGGAAAAAGTAACATTAGAAGAGGCAAAGTAGGACTGGGGATATAGCTCAGTTAGTAGAGTGCTTGCCTTGCATGCACAAGGCCCTGGGTTTGATCCCCAGCACCAAAAAAAAAAAAAAAAAAAAAAAAAAAAGGCAAAGTAGTATCCTAAAAAAAAACATGAACTTTAGAACCAGAGATCCAGCTTGTAGTTGATTTACTGTGCAATTCTGCACAAGTCATTCAGCCTCTTCTTTCACTGTAAAAGTGGAATACTAATGATTCTTACCTCCCCAGGTTGCTGTGACAATTAAATAAAGTAATCTCTGTGAAATATTTAGCATAGTGCCTGATGCATATAGTGAAAAATCCAATATTAATTATTGCTTCATTATCAAAAATAGTAGGTAAGTCAGGTGTGATGGCACATGCCTATAATCTCAGCGACTTGGGAGGCTAAGGCAGGAGGATCAAAAGTTTAAAAGCCAGCCTCAGCAATTTAGCCAGGCCCTAAGAAACTTAGTGAAACACTGCATCAAAATAAAAAAGGCTGGGGATGTGGCTCAGTGGTTAAGTGCCTCTGGGTTCAATCCATGGTACCAAAAAAAAAAAAAAATCAATCTATCTATCTATCTATCTATCTATGTGTGTGCGGGCGTGTGTTTGTGCACGTGTGTGCGTGTGCGTGTAGCTAGGAGCTTCGGGTATAGTTCAGTGGTAGAGCAAATGCTTAGCATACACCAGGCCCTAGATTCAAATCCCAACACCAACCAGGTGCCGTGGCACACACCTGTAATCCAGCGACTAGGGAGGCTGAAGTCTGGAGATCTCAATCTTTTTTTTTTTCTTTGTGATGCTGGGGATTGAACCCAGGACCTTGTGCATATGAGGCAAGCAGCCAACTGAGCTATATCCCCAGCCTGAGGATCTCGATTTTTTAAAAGTATTTTAAAGTATATTTTAGTAGATGGACACAATACCTTTATTCATTTGTTTATTTATTTTTTATGTGGTGCTGAGGATGGAACCCAGTGCCTCAGACGTGCCAGGCATGTGCGCTACAACAAAGCCACCACCCCAGCCTGGAGATCTTAATCTTAAGGGCAGCCTCAGAAACTTAGTGAGATCCTGTCTCAAAATAAAAAATAAAAGGGCTAGGGGGCTGGGGTTGTGGCTCAGTGGTAGAGCACTTGCCTAGCATGTGTAAGGCCCTGGGTTCGATCCCCAGCACCACATAAAATAAATAAATAAAATAAAGGTATTGTTTCCAATTACAACTAAAAAGCAAATATTTTAAAAAAATGAAATAAAGATATTGTGTCTACCTACAACTAAAAAATAAATATTAAGAAAAAGCAGGGGCTAGGGATGTAGCTCAATGGTAAAACATCCCTAGGTTCAGTTCCCACTTCTATAAATTAATCAATCAATTTCCAGAAAGAAAGAAGAAAAAAAGTAGCATAGATATATTTCCAAAATTAATATCTGCCCTTGAGGAGAGGACTAAGTCCCATGGGTAAAATGCACAATCACAGTCCACAGTAAGATACAGTACACTGGAATCATGTCCAAGTGCAGTGGCACTAGAGGAGAAGGAGAGGATGAAAACTCAGATCTCGGGCTGGGGATGTGGCTCAAGCGGTAGCGCGCTCGCCTGGCATGCGTGCGGCCCGGGTTCGATCCTCAGCACCACATACCAACAAAGATGTTGTGTCCGCCGAGAACTAAAAAATAAATATTAAAAAAAAAAACAACTCAGATCTCACTGGATGAGGTAGTTGATGGCATGGTATAATCGCCAGGGTCTGGTTGGCTCTCAGCCGGAATTTGAATGGGACCACAGGCCTGAGAAGGAGAATAATGCCTCAGTACACCGCCCCAAGGCTATTCTCAGTGACTACCTGGGAACTCTCACCGTTGGGGGGGGGGGGGATTAGCCAGGTCTTGTCAAGTTGGTTTCATTTTTTCACTACAGAAAAGTTAACCATTAACATCTTGAAATAATGGCTGGTTTCTGAGCTGGTCAGAGTTTAGGAATAATTCTATCCTTTAGAGACATTCATTGATTGGAATGGACTCCAGTTTTCCTTAAATATGTTACTGCCTACCCTCTGTAGAAAGTCAAATCATAATGTCAAGATCTTGTTCATGGTATTACCCAGCAGAATATCTAGCACATAGTAGGTGCTCAGTATTAGTTGAATGAATGATACACTACTAAATGAGAAGACACTGTTATGAGCTCTTTGGGATTGAGTCTGGGTTTAAGGTCTCCCTCTCCTCCCAGGAGTACTAGCTACTAATGAAGTATCTGGATCTAGAGTTTGAGGGTCTCTGATGGAGGCCAGGCTAAAGGGTGTGGGCCAACATCTCCCTTTACTGTCTGACCTCAGGTTCTTTTCATGAAGATAAGGGTCATGGCCATGAGTTTCTAGGATGGTCCCCTCTCATTGTGTTTTGCATATGGGTCCTTTAGGAACCTAAACTCTATTTTTCATACTCACTCCCAGCCTGGCCTAGGCTAAGCAGGAAGTGCCAGCAAATAAAACATGGGAATAGTACAGGGACACACTGAAAGACTTGGGACCGCGGGACTTGGACAGAAAGCATTTCCTCATGCCCTCTGATCTGGACATGATTCCCTTAGAAGCTAGAAACATTTTCCAAATGCTGAAATGCTCAGAGAGGAATGTTTTTTTCAAAAAAAATTATTTTTTAGGTGTAGATGGACACAACACAATGCCTTTATTTTTATGTGGTGCTGAGGATCCAACCCGGGTCCTGCCTGTGCTAAGCGAGTGCTCTACTGCTGAGCCACAATCCCAGCCCCTCCTTTCTGTCACTTTCAAACTCTTCATTGTGTTTTGTTTGTTTGCTTTTTTTTTTTTTTTTTGTGTGTGTGTGTGTGTTTTATTTTAGTTTTGGATTTATCTTTTTCATGTGTGGTTTTGTGTTTTTTTATTTTATATTTGGGTGTAGAACTGGGCATTGAACCCAGGGGCACTTTGCCACTAAGCTACATCCTCTCACCTTTTTATTTTTTTATTTTGAGACAGGGTCTTGCTTAGTTGCTGAGGATAACCTTGATCTTGAGATCCTCCTGTCTCAGCCTCCTTCATCACTGGGATTACAGTCATGTGCCATCAGTCTTGCCCTCTAATTATCTATGTCATCATCTCCTCTTTACTCCTAAATCCAGGCCATCTAACCCAGGATTAATCATTTCTCTCAATCATTTTTCCATAAATTCACCAATTATTTTATGTTGATCACATTTAAATGTTTCTGCTGTAGGGATTAAGAACATGAATATACAGTGTGGCAAATAGTAGATGCTCAGTAAGATGGCAGGTATTCTCCTTAATATTATACTCATTTCTGGTTCTTTTTTTTTGAGACAGGGTCTTGCTATGTTACTCAGGCTGGTCTCAAAATCCTGAGCTCAAGCAATCTTCCTGTTTCAGCCACTTTAGTACTGGGACTACAGATGCCTGCCATCAAACCTGTCTGGTTCTTCTTTTTTATTATTTATTTATTTATTTTTTAAAAATTTTAAGTTGTAGTTGGACACAATACCTTTATTATTATTATTATTATTTTAATGTGGTGCTGAGGATCAAACCCAGTGCCCTGCACATGATAAGCGAGCTCTCTACTGCTGAGCTACATCCCCAGTCCCTGGTTCTTCTATTTAATTATTCTCTTTCTCTCCCCCTCCTCCCCCTCTCCCTCCTTCCCCCACTCATTATAGAAGTAAAGAGTTTTAGTCTATTTCCTTAGAAAACCAGAGCTCAGGGCAAAGTTTACATGATAAGGTTTAATCTCAGAACAACAAAAAATAAAGAAAAAACAGGAATGAGCCAGGAAATAAGGAAAAGAAAATAAAAGTGGTGTTCTACAGAGCTGGCTATAACTTTAGAAGACACAGCTAATTACTCTGTTATATAGGATTGAGAGGCCAAAATCACTGAATGATGTTTAGAAACTATTCATTAAGGAAAGAAGAGCAGACTATCTCTTGGCTCTTTCCTTCACTGGTCAATTTCCTCATACCCAACTAAACATTAACTCCCCTGTATTTTCAGGTTGCTTACCTAGCACCTCAGGGCAGTCTGAGACTGATCCCAATTTCCATAGCAAGTGCTTCAGCTTACTCTAAAAGTGATGGAAAAAATAAGATTCTCTGTGCCATGTATTTTTAATTTTTTTTATTTAATATGACAGCAGAATGCATTAAATTCTTATTACATATATAGAGCACAAATTTTTCATATCTCTGGTTGTATACAAAGTATATTCACACCAATTCGTGTCTTTATACATGTACTTTGGATAATAATGTCCATCACATTTCACCATAATTTCTAACCCCATATCCCTTCCCTTCCCCTCCCACCCCTTTGCCCTATCTAGAGTTCATCTATTCCTCCCATGCTCCTCCTTCCTACCCCACTATGAATCAGCCTCCTTATATCAGAGAAAACATTCGGCATTTGGTTTTTGCGTATTGGCTAACTTCACTTAGCATTATCTTCTCTTAACTCCATCCATTTACCTGCAAATGCCATGATTTTATTCTCTTTTATTGCTGAGTAATATTCCATTGTGTATATATGCCACATTTTTTTTATCCATTCATCTATTGAAGGTCTGTGTCATATCTTTAAGGTACAAATGTCTTGTCTACACTTGGGAAGGCTGAAATGGTATACTGAATTAGGAGAAGGGACAGTAATGGTGATGGCTCTCCATTGGTCAGTGCCTGAGGACTGAATGTGAATTTGGAGATAATAGAATTTTAAAAACTTCATAAATACCTATATTTCCACTAATCAGTTGCAACTGTTTTAGTTTGATATGTTTTCATTCAATTTCTTTCTTTCTTTTCTTTTTGGTACTGGGAATTGAACCTGAACCTAGGGGATGCTTAACCACTGAGTCCACGTCCCCAGCCCTTTTTTGTATTTTTTTTTTTTTTTGAGACAGTCTTGCTGAGTTGTTTAGGGCCTTGCTAAGTTGCTGAGGCTGGATTTGAACTTGTGATTCTCTTGCCTTAACCTCCTGAGTCACTGGAATTATAGGTATGTACCACTGCACCAGGCTCCTTTAAAAAAAAAAAATTATATATATGTATATATATATATATAAGCTGTTGATAGACCTTTATTTTATTTTATTATATGTGGTGCAGAGAATTGAACCTCACACATGACAGGTAAATACATGACTGCTGAGCCACAGCCCTACCCTACGTATGTCAGGCTCCTTTTTAATAATTGTTTATGATTTACTTCTTCTTATATTGTAGGGCACAGATGAGGCAAGGCACCAAAGATAGCAGGAAACAATTTTATTTGGCAGCAGCCAGGTTCAGAGGGTACAGCTTTCGAGGTAACCAATTAATCCCCTGAACCCCAGCTATATAAAGTTCAGGTAGTTTCAGAACTTTATACCCAGCATGCAAGGGGAGAGGCTCAGAAGTTCACAGTCTGCAGAAGTTCACATAAAAGCAGCTTTTTCTTTCACTGTTTTGGGCAAGTTAACCCTTTAAAGACAACACCTGAGAAGGGGAGAGCTTCTTCTCCCCTTGTTTTCCTTCCCCTGCCAGCTGTTACCAGGGAGCCCAATTGGTAACTTCTCTTATCTTAGAAATGTAGACATCAGGGCTGGGGATGTGGCTCAAGCGGTAGTGCGCTCGCCTGGCATGCGTGCGGCCAGGGTTCTATCCTCAGCACCACATACCAACAAAGATGTTGTGTCCACCGAGAACTAAAAAGTTAATATTAAAAAATTCTCTCTCTCCTCTCTCACTCTCTCTTTAAAAAAAAAAAAAAGAAAAAGAAAGAAATGTAGACATCTCTATGAAGCCCCAGCTCAAGGCCAGAGGTGTTCTTAAAGGATCTTTTTTTTTTTTTTTAATCACATTTTGCATTTGCAAACACACTTTTACAAACTACTATACTGGAAATATGTTTGTGAAAAACAAGTAAAGAGGGCGTCCAGCTCCTGGAGTGCTGATTTCTTCCAGGCCAGTGGCCAAGTAATAGAGCAACAGGAAAATAGAAAGTTTACCTATATTGAACTCTTGTAGAGACTTTAAAAAAAATTTTTTTTTAATATTTATTGTTTAGTTTTTGGTGGACACAACATCTTTATTTGTATGTGGTGCTGAGGATCGAACCCAGCGCCGCGCACATGCCAGGCGAGCGCACTACTGCTTGAGCCACATCCCCAGCCTATTGTAGAGACTTTTTTATTGATAGTCCTAAAATAAATTATGGTGAAGAATTCTGGAGAAGCTTAGTTAAGATTTTCTGTGGAGGAGGGGGTGCCACTACACTTACTCTATTTTCTGAAGCATCTGATACTATTTTCATTCCTTTGTGTGTGGGGGTAGGTATGTTTTGTGGTATTGGGGTGGTTTACCACTGTATCATATTCCCAGTCTTTTTTTACTTTTCATTTTGAGACAGGTTCTCACTAAGTTGCTAAGGGTCTTTTTTTTTTTTTTTTTTTTTTTTTTAAGAGAGAGTGAGAGAGAGAGAGAGAGAGAGAGAGAGAGAGAGAATTTTTTAATATTTATTTTTTATTTTTCGGCGGACACAACATCTTTGTTTGTATGTGGTGCTGAGGATCAAACCCGGGCAGCACGCATGCTAGGCGAGCGCGCTACCGCTTGAGCCACATCCCCAGCCCTGCTAAGGGTCTTGATAAATTATTGATACTGGCCTTGGATTTGTGATCCTGCCTGGTGCTCCAAGTTACTGGGATTACATGAATGCAGTTCCTTTGTGTTTCTTAAAGTTCTTTTGTTTCAAGCAACAAAAAATTTACTATGTCTAACCAAAGAAAATGTGAGTTTTTGGAAGGCTAAAGGAGAACTTGCAGTACCAAAGGGAAGGGAGGGTACATAGAGGAAGACTGCAAGTTCAAAGCCTGCCTCAGCAATTTAGCAAGGCCCTAGCAATTTAGGGAGATCCTGTCTCTAATTAAAAAATAAAAAAGGGCTAGAGATGTGGCTCAGTGGTTAAGTTCCCTGCGTTCAATCCCTGGTACCAATAAATGAACAAATGAACAAAATTTGTTTTGAGACAGGGTCTCATTAAGTTACCCAGGCTGGCCTCCATCTTGAAATCCTCCTGCCTCAGCCTCCTGAGTAGCTGAGATTATAGGGAAGTGTCACTGTCCATGGAAATTTAGCAAAACCCTGTTTCAAAATAAATAGTAAGCTGGGCCTGGTGGTACATGTCTGCAATCCTGTAATTGAATCCAGGGTGCTCTACCATTAAGCTACCTCTCTAGCCTTTTAATTTTTATTTTGAGACAGGGTTTTGCCAAATTGCTTAGAGTCTTTCTAAACTCCCAAGGCTGGCCTTGAACTTGCAATCCTCCTGATTCAGTCTCTTGAGTAGCTGACATCACAGGTGTGTAGCACCCCATATGACTTTTTTAGTAGCCTCAAGATTTTTACACTGGAGCAACACAGGTCACTGGCTGAGGGGCGGATCTTGTAAAATGGGAGGATGACTATGAAAGAAGTGATGTGTTCGAAAGCAGATGAGTTTTAAAAAACAATACACCTTCAATTTGTCCAAAAAACAAACAAAAGAAAATGAAACAACCAAAAAACAAACAAAAAATCAAAACAAACAAACAAACAAACAAAAAACCCAAACTGATGGAGAAGGAATAGGTTGCACTTTGCCTGTAACAATTCCTGTTACAGGCAATTGACTCAGCAACTCATCAGACAGCAAGGTCACTATGTATTGCACCTCAGACTTTTAAGAAGTTAGACTAGGGTGAGTGGGAAGTTTAAAAAAAACTAGCAGGGGGAAAAATCCACCATCATTTGCAGAAAACAGTGTACATGGTATATGTCTCTTGAGGGAAAGTTTTCTGGGGTAAGATGTATTTAGGGGATCCTGAATTCTGTTACCACAAGTAGGAATTTATGTATTAGGATAGTTGTGATAAGTTGAATGTCTGGTACTGTTGGGGAATAACTGGTCTGGAGAAATGGAGAGGCACCCGGGGAGAAGGGGTGGGGGAGGGGGAAACAAGGAATAACAAAAAAACGCTTCACTTGGACAACACTTCCTATTGCCCACCCTTGCCACAGAATAAAACCTAAATACAAGACACTTCTCAGACCAAAGGAACAAAGCCTCTAATCTGTAATTTAATAGCTTTGTGAATATGGGCAAGTTAGAAACAATTTTAACCTTGCTTAGTTTAATTTGTGAAATGAATCATTCACACTTTCCCTCACAGGCTACTGGTAGGTGACATCTGTAACTTCATCTGGACTGTAGTAACATTGCAAACTATCAGAGCTATATGCATTTCAGATTTATGCAATTTTTCTGTATATATGCTATACTACAATACAAAAAGGCTTATACAAAGTAAAAATAAGCTAGGGGCTGTGGCATATGTCGGTAGTTCCAGTTAACTCGGGTGGCTGGGGCAGAAGGATCACTGAGCCAGAAGTGTGAAGCCAACTTAGGTGTGAAGCCGTCTTGGACAACAGTCTTAAAAAAAAAAAAAAAGAATTCCTGTATCAAGTTGTTTTGAGGATTCAGCAGAATCATACTTCCTGTCTTTAGCACAGTGCCTGGCAGATAAAGTGCCAGGGTTAACGCTTAAAGAGTTAAGGAATTGGGGCTGGGGCTGTAGCTCAGTGGTAGACAGCTTGCCTAGCACATATGAAGCACTGTGTTCTATCCTCAACACCATATAAAAATAAATAAAATAAAGGCATGATTATCCGCCTACAACTATAAAAAAAAAAAAAAGGAGAGAGAGGAGAGATCAGGAGAGAGTAGGCGGTGTGGCATTCTGGTCAACCTTTGTGGTGTAGCTGCTCCGGGCCTCAGTTTGCCTGAACTAATAACAGGGTCAAATTTGCTGAACTCTGGGAATACTGCCAGGCCAATCCTGCCGAGGGGGGCCAGGGCCGGGCCGCCAAGAGAAGAGGCCCGCGGTGCACTGTGGGCCAGCCAGAGGCACGGCCGGCCCCCAGGACCACCCACGTGGCCGGAGCGCAGGCAACACTGAGCTTGTTGCTTCCCAAACCCTCGCGGTGGAGGGCGAGTCCGAGTTCCTGCCAGTCAGACTTCCAGCACCCAGTACAGGACATGTACAGCCTCCCAGCTCTGGCCTCCATCCTCCTCAGCAACTTCCCGGGGAAGTGGAGGGCGGATCCACTTTGCGTGTGATCTGGGCTGCCCGGCCTCTGCCCCTCCCTCTGGGCGGAGCTTCCTTTTCACTGCCAGACTTAAGCCGAGGCCTTTGGGTCCCTAGAAGGGTGCAGCACCGAGCTCAGGCCACGCTGCTGTGTTCACACTGTGTGCTTGCGCCAAGGTGAGTTTCTCCTGCTGTTGGCCCATCCTTCTTCCAGAGGAGGTAGTCTCGATCCTTCAGGACCTCGGGCCCGCTCCCGGGATTGAGTGGGGAGCCATGAGGTTTAGTTTCGGATTTGAGTTCCTCTTATTCTCTGAGATCTGGAATAACCCCCGTTTCTCTGAACTTCTGTTTCCTCGGTGGCAAAATGAGTAGGCATATCAGCATATCGAGAGAATTGAGAAAAAATTTTGAAAGCGTCCAGCACATGAAAAATTTAGTTGCCATCTTCTTTTTGTTATTCACCTACAAGGTTTTTTCAGGTGCTCTTGCATTCCTGCGGAGACGCGGGGATGCTTTCTTTGAAGTGGTGGGAAGGGGAACGGGGAACTCCCTTACTTAAGCCCTCGCCTTGTGTCTGGGATAGCTGGAACATGTTCTGTTTCTCCGGAGCCCTGTTAAAGTTAGAATCGGATCTGACCCATCACAGGATGGGCCTATTATTAATTAACTTTTGCGTTCAGACTACCCATACTCAAGGTTGCAGGACCTCTGCAGAAAAGTCTCGATAATTCTTATCAGGCCATCAGGCCTGGTTTTTTTTTTTTTTTTCCTCCATGATAGTGGTAAGGTGCATGTGCGAGGCCCTGGTTTTCATCCCCAGTATCAAAAAATAAAAAAAATAAATAAGTAAAATACTTTAATATTCTCCAAAGATGATTCTTTATAGGTTTCTCAAGAAGAAAAGAAGGTGAGGGAGATAGTGACTTCTTTAAATGCCCCACCCCTAACCAAATTCCATTGTCTCCCATTAGCCTCTATTTGTGTAGTAAGGGTGGACAGACTCAGGTGTAGACTCAGGGTTGTGGGGGGAAACCGTTCTGTAATCTAAATTCTAAAAGATGCTGCTATGTGCACACACACAAAAGCAACGATATGTTCAAGTGATTAGTGAATTTCTGGGAGGAGCCAGAAATTAAAGTGCTAGCTAAAGGATGAGCAATAGTTAGCCAGGGCGAGGTTTGGGAAGGGAAAATGTGCAGAGGCCTGGAGTCAGGTTAATGATGCTGATTTTACAGAGGCTGAAATGAAGAGGTAGAGAAATTAGGAAGGTGGGAGCCAGGTTTCTTTCTTTCCTTTTTGGGGGGTTACTGGATATTTAACTCAGAGGTACTTTGCCACTGAGCCACACCCCCAGCCCTTAATTTTTTGAGTTACTAAATTGCTTAGTTGTTGGGGCTGGCCTCAGACTTGAGATCCTCCTGCCTGAGCCTCCAGAGTTGCTGGGATTAGGGCATGTGCCACCATTCCTGGTGGGACCCAGGTTTTGAAGAAGTCTGAACTTTATCCCTGGGGGAAGGGGAGAACTGCTGAAGAGTTTGAGTCTGGGAGTCACTTGGTTGGATTTGGTGAATGGGTTGTGGTTAAGGGGCCACGCTGGAAGCAAAGAAATACCTGGATTAGGTAAGGGATGATGGTGATCAGTGTTAGGTCAGTGGGAATGGAGATAGATGTGGATGGACTAGAGAAAGATTTAGGAAGTATACACAAACACATATTTATTATAATTTGGGTGGGGTACTAGGAATTGACTCAGGGCCTTGTACATTCTAGGTAACAGCTCTACCACTGAGCTACATTCTCAGTCAAAAGTATATATTTTTAAATTTTTCTTTTTATAGACATTAACACGTATACGAAGCAGTGCCCAGCTACATGGAAGGCTGGGGTGGGAGGATCAACTTAAGTTCATCAGTTGTAGACTGCCCTGGGCAACATAGTAAGACTCCCATCTTAAAAAATAATAATAATAAATCTTTGGGACTGGAGATACAGCTCAGTGCAAAGGCCTTGCCTGCATGCTTGAGGCCCTGGGTTTGATCCCCAGCACTGCAAAAAAGAAAAGAAATAAAATGCATATGGTATATTGCAGTCTAATAAAAATAAAAAACAAAAAACAACCTAGGTAAAAGGGTATGTAGATTTCTGTACACTATTTTTTTTAATATTATATATATTCTTTTTTAAAGAGAGAGAGAGAGAGAGAGAGAGAGAGAATTTTTTATTATTTATTTTTTAGTTCTCCGCGGACACAACATCTTTGTTGGTATGTGGTGCTGAGGATCGAACCTGGGTCGCACACATGCCAGGCGAGCGCGCTACCGCTTGAGCCACATCCCCAGCCCTTAATATTATATTTTAGAACACTTATTATCTGTCTTTTTGTGTGTGTGTGTGTGTGTGTGTGTGTGTGGTGCTGGGGATTAGAACCCAGGGCCTTGTTCATATGAGCCAAGCACTCTACCAACTGAGCTATATCCCTAGCCCTATTATCTCTTTTTATATTTACAAGTATTAACAGGATTCTTTTAACCCAACCAAGCAGAACAAATCTGGGCTAACCTTACATATTTAAGGTAGTTTTCCAAGCTGGCTTCTTTATATTTATAGATTTTTTTAGAGAGAGAGAAAGAAATTTTTTAAAAATGTTTAACCACATTAGTAACAAAGGAAATATACATTTTTTTAAGAGAGAGAGAGAGAGAGAGAATTTTAATATTTTTTTTTTTAGTTTTTGGCGGACACAACATCTTTGTTTGTATGTGGTGCTGAGGATCGAACCCAGGCCGCACGCATGCCAGGCGAGCGCGCTACCGCTTGAGCCACATCCCCAGCCCTGAGAGAGAATTTTTTAATATTTATTTTTCAGTTTTGGGTGGACACAACATCTTTATTTTATTTTATGTGGTGCTGAGGATCGAACCTGGCGCCTAGCGCGTGCCAGGCGAGCACATTACTGCTTGAGCCACATCCCCAGCCCCAAGCTGGTTTCTTTAGAAGTAGAAAAGATGTGCTTCCCTCCTCAACTACCTATCAAAGCCATAACCTGATAATACTTAGAAATGCCTCAAAAGAACTGCAAATACTTTCTGTACATAGCTTTTTTGTTTGTTTGCAGATTTGGAGAATGAACCCAGGGCCTCTCACTTGCTAGGCAAGTACTCTAACATTCAGCTTTACTCCTATCCCAACTTTTTTTTTTTTAAGTTTTTTTTTTTATTAAAGAGAGAGGGAGAGAGGGAGAGAGAGAGAGAGAGAGAGAGAGAGAGAATTTTTTTTTAATATTTATTTTTTAGTTCTCGGCGGACACAACATCTTTGTTGGTATGTGGTGCTGAGGATCGAACCCGGGCCGCACGCATGCCAAGCGAGCGCGCTACCGCTTGAGCCACATCCCCAGCCCTTTATTTTTTATTTTTAAGCAGACTTTAAGGTAATTGTAGATTTATAAGCAGTTGTAAGAAATAATACAGAGAAGGCTGGGGCTATAGCTCAGTTGGTAGAGTGCTTGCCTTGCATGCACTAAGGCCCTGGGTTTAATCCTCAGCACTGCCAAAAATAAATAAATAAATAAATAATACAGAGAGCCAGGCATGGTGGTGCAGGCCTATAATCCAGTGCCCAGAGGTTTGGGGGCTGAGACAGGGGGATCAAAAGTTCAAGGCTAGACTCAGAAATTTAACATGATCCTCAGCAACTTACCAAGACCCTGTCTGAATTTTTTTTTTTAATTTTTAAATACATTTTTTAGTTGTAGATGTACACAATACCTTTTTTTTTTAAGTAATTTTTTTTTTGAGGAGAAAGGAGAGGGGGGGATTTTTTTTTTTTTTTTTTTTTTTTTTTTTTTTTTTTTTTTTTTTTGTAGATGGACACAACACAATGCCTTTATTTTTATGTGGTGCTGAGTATTGAACCCGGTCTGCCCATGCTAGGTAAGCGCTCTACCGCTGAGCCACAATCCCAGCCCCACAATACCTTTATTTTATTTATTTATGTAGTGCTGAGGTGCCTCACAGATGCTAGGCAAGTGCTGTAACACAGAGCCACAGCCCCAACCCCTCAATTTTTAATTTTTTTTTAATATAGAGGCCAATGCTGACATTCTTTATTTTATTATTATTATTATTTTTTAACGAGAGAGAGAGAGAGAATTTTAATTTTTTTTTTTTTTTTTTAGTTCTCGGCGGACACATCTTTGTTTTGTATGTGGTGCTGAGGATCGAACCCAGGCCGCACACATGCCAGGCGAGCGCGCTACCGCTTGAGCCACATCCCCAGCCCTCAATTTTTAAATTTTTAATAAAAATAAAATCCGCAGTCCTTTTTTGGACTGGGGATTAAAAAATAATATACAGGGATCTACATATCCTTTTACCCAGTTCATTTTATTTTATTTTATTTATTTTGGTGGTGGTAGGAATCAAACCCAGGGCTTCAAATATATTAGAGAAGTCCTCTACCACTGAGCTATATCCCCAGCATCCCCTCCCTCCTCCACCCCATGGGATCAACCCAGGGCTTTTCACATTAAAGGCAAGTGTTCTACCACTGAGCTACATTCCTAGCCCTTTTGTTATTTTTTTAATTTTGAGACAGGGTCTCCTTAAGTTGCCCTGCTAGCCTCAAACTTGAGATACTCTTGCCTCAGCCGCCTGTGTCCATAGGGTTACAGGTGTGCAACACCATACTCAGCATTAGATGACTTTTTTGTTTTTGGAGGGGGTTACTAGGGATTGAACCCAGAGGCCCTTTACCACTGAGTTATACCCCAAACCTTTTTATTTTTAATTTTTTTATTTTTTGTGGGGACCAGGGATTGAACCTGGGCACTCTACCATTGAGCCACATCCCCAGCCGTATTTTGTATTTTATTTAGATAGAGGGTCTCACTGACTTGCCTAGTGCCTTATTTTTTTTTTTTAAGTTGTACATGGACACAATACCTTCATTTTGTTTATTTAGTTTGTTTATGTGGTGCTTGGAATTGAACCCAGTGCCTCATGCTTGCTAAGCAAATGCTGTATTACTGAGCCACTACCTAGCTCTAGTGCCTTGCTTTTTGTTGAGGCTGGCTTTGAACTCGAGATCTTCTTGTCTCAGCCTCCTGAGCCACAGGGATTATAGGAGTGCACTGCTGCGCCTGGCTATTTTTTATTTTAAGACAGCTTTTTATTAAGTTGCCTAGTGCCTCACTAAGTTGCTGGAGCTGGCCTTGGACTTGTGATCCTCCTGACTCAACTTTCCCAGTCAGTAGAATTATAGGCATACGCCACTGTGCCCAGCCATAAATGACTTTTAAAGTCCCCATGATTTTTTTTTTAAATTTTTTTAATATTTATTTTTTAGTTTTCAGCGGACACAACATCTTTGTTTGTATGTGGTGCTGAGGATCGAACCCGGGCCGCACGCATGCCAGGCGAGCGCCCTACTGCTTGAGCCACATTCCCAGCCCTAAAGTCCCCATGATAATACTAAGAATATATTTAGTTTTCTTTAACACTTGTTATCCAGGTCTAGGGTCCCTGGTGAAATAGACTATACAGAAAGAAGGGAATGGGTCAGGCACTGTGCAAAGTACTTCAGATATAGTTTTTTTTTGAAAATAGTGGAGCTAATCTTCAAATCCAGGTCTGTGTAGCCTTAGAACCTAAATTGCTTCTTTGTTGCTCTGCTGCTGGATTTGTTGAGCATAGTTTTGGATGAGTGGACACGAATGGGACATGCTGGTGGAGAGATCAGAGGGAGCTAAATATTCAGAACTAGGGTGGGAAGATTCAGGACATAAAGTGATAAGTGAAGACATGAACTTGAGTAAAGAGTGAAAAATGGATTGGGGACAAAACCCTGAGAGACATCACTTGTAGAAAGTGGAGGAAAGGCCTACATAGCCAGAAAAATTATAAATATTGCTTCCCCAGTCCTGTGTATCCAAGTTCCCTGTGTCCCGGCAGCAACTATAGAGCCCTCCTCTGAGAAGGGAAGACTAACCCTCAGAAAGAAGGAACTAGGGCACTGAGCTGGTAATAATAAAGCCTAAGTCCTGAAACTTCCTTCTTCCTTCTCTCCCTACACACCCAGATTTTGTCTTACATCTCAAGACAATATGAGGGTGTCTGAGTGCTGCCAGAGGTCTAGCTAGTTACTTACTTCCTGACAAGCTCAGAGTCTAGAATCTGTCATTGCAAGGCTGGGTTGAAAAGCAGTTGCCTTAGAAGATTTGGAAGTCACAGACTGGCTGAGGTGACTTTCTATCATATGGAAAAGGATCTGTCTTTCGCTGCAGCCCCTCCATTCCCGCCTTGGGAGCTCTTGTTCTTTGCAGATTATGGTTAAGCCTTTCTACTTCTTTGATCCCTGCCATACATACTCCAGTCCTTTAGGTTTTCAGTTTCATTTACAAAAGAAAGGGAGAAGGTTCAGGTTTCTTTTTCTTTTTCCAGATTGGCCAGGCTTTTGTTCAAGCTTCTACCTAGATATAATTTCAGAGCCCTCTTGTGTACTGGGATATCTGGGAGAGGCCAACACGTTATTGTTTGAACATCAAGCCCAGGAATCCAGACATAGACTCTGGTGGCAGTCTGGCACCAGATTCCTCCTGTGGAGTCCAGGCTGTTTGCTCGATTGCTGCGAAGTTTGTGTCTCTGATAAGTTCTGGTTACAAATATTATTTCCCTCAGCAGCCTGGTTTGCTGTGCAGAAAGGGAAGATTTCTATTTCCAGGTTATGCCAGTCTATAAAATTCTTCCTGGGTCAGAAGTAGCAGGAAAGGCTGGGCGTGGTGGCACATGCCTATAATCCCAATGGCTTGGGAGGGGCTAAGTAAAGAGGATCACAAGTTCAGAGCTGGTCTCATCAACTTAGCAAGACCCTGTCTCAAAATAAAAAATTAAAAGGGTTGGGGATATGACTCAGTAGTTAAATGCCCTGTGTTCAATCCCTGGTACCAAAAAAAAAAAAAAAAAGGAAAAAAGTATTAGGGAGGGGTTGGAGATGTGGCTCAAGTGGTAGCGCACTCGCCTGGCATGCGTGAGGCACTGGGTTCGATCCTCAGCACCACATAAAAATATAATAAAGATATTGTGTCCACCTAAAAAAACGAAAAAAGTAAATATTAAAAAAAAAAGTATTAGGGGGACTGGGACTGGGGTTGTAGCTCAGTGGTAGAGCACTTGACTAGCATGTGTGAGACACTCGGCTTGATCCTCAGCACCACATAAAAATAAATAAAGGTATATAAAATTTTTTAAAGTATTAGGAAAGACAATTTTTATTCACAGCTTGTTATCACCTGTTCTACTATGTGTCTTTAAAAACTTGGAAATACGGGCTGAGATTGTGGCTCAGTGGTAGAGCGCTCGCCTAGCACAGGCGGGACCCCGGTTCAATCCTCAGCACCACATAAAAAAATAAAGGCATTATGTTGTGTCCATCTACACCTAAAAAATAAATATTAAAAAAAAAACTTGGAAACAAAGGTCATATTTACAAAGGTATTATTGGTAATGAAATCAACCCCAGGAGGGTGAAATTTATGATACTGATATGATAAAGGGGAAAGGTTATTTCTACTTAATTGATTCCTGGGGTGAATATTCTCTTTCCTTTGTCTTTCACTTGAATAACTCCTTTTTTTTTTTTTTCCTGTACTGGGAATAGAACCCAGGGGTACTTTACCACTGAGTTGCATCCCCAGGTTTTTATTTTGAGATAGGGTCTCGGGTCTTGCTAAATTTCGAAGTGGACCCCACTAAGTTGCTAAGGCTGGCCTTAAATTTGTGATCCTCCTGTCTCAGCCTTCAGAGGTTCTAGGATTACAGGCATGAGATATCATACCTAGCTGTTTATTCTTTTTTTTTTTTTGGTGATATCAGGATTGAACCCAGGGGTGTGCTACTACAAACCATATTCTTAGCCCTTTTTACTTTTTCAGACAGGACCTTATTAAATTGCTCAAACTGGCCTCAAAATTAGCAATCCTTTTACCTCAGCTTCTCAAATTAGTTGCTGGGATTACATAGTGCTCAGCTGCCCTGCTTTTTTTTTTTTTTTTTTTTTGAGAGAGAATTTTAATTATTAGTTTTCGGCAGACACAACATCTTTGTTTGTATGTGGTGCTGAGGATGGAACCCGGGCTGCACGCATGCCAGGCGAGCGTGCTACCGCTTGAGCCACATCCCCAGCCCCTGCCCTGCTTTTTAAAAGAACTGATAAAGGTATCATGTTCAAGAAGCCATCTTAAATGAGTTTACCCTTTCCTATAGTCCTTCTGTGACCTGTGTGCAGATTTTGGTCAAAGCTTTTAATATGTCAGTCCAGTACAATGGCACATGCCTATAATCCCAGCGGCTCTGGAGGCTGAGGCAGGAGGATCACGAGTTCAAAGCTAGGCATTAAGCAACTCAGTGAGACCCTGTCTCTAATTAAAATACAAAATAGAGCTGGGGATGTGGCTCAGTGGTTGGGTACCTCTGGGTTCAATCCCCACTACCAAAAAAAAAAAAAGCTCTTAACCTGTCAAACTGATATTATGTGTCCCTCCCACCAAACCATAAACAGAAGGTAGGCAGGGGACCTGTTTAAATGTGTCTCAAGTCCTGGAACTTTCAATATTTGCTGACTGAGTATTCTTGGAACATTCGGCTAATTTTCATAGCTTTCTAAAGGAGGATGCTCCAACTACTTGTTTTGTGAGGTTAGTTTTTTTTTTTGATGCTGGGTTTGAACCCAAGGTTTTGTGAGTGCTTGGCAAGTGCTCTATCATTGGGTTTTGCTACAATGCCCAGGCTGACCTCCAATTTGTAATCATCCTGCCTCAGCCTCCCAAGTAGTTGGGATTATAGGTGTGCAGTATTGTGCCTGGCCAATTGGAAGTTTTTTTGTTTTTTTTTTAAACTACTATTTTATTTTATTTTTTAAAGAGAGAGTGAGAGAGAGAGAGAATTTTTTTTTTAATATTTATATTTTTTAGTATTTGGCAGACACAACATCTTGATTGTATGTGGTGCTGAGGATCGAACCCGGGCTGCATGCATGCCAGGCGAGTGCGCTACCGCTTGAGCCACATCCCCAGCCCCAATTGGAAGTTTTCTTAGATTTCCAGTTCACTTCTTTTCTGCTGTATTGAAGTCATTGGTCCAGTTTGACCTTTTTGGAAAGACTATTCCCTCTTTACTCTTGAAGTCCAACATATCTTTTTTTTTTTTTTTTTTTTTGGTACCAGGGATTGAACCCAGGGGCACTTAAGCACTGAGCCACATCCCCAGTGCTTTTTATCTGTCTACCTATCTATTTATTTATTTTTAGTATGGGCACAATATCTTTATTTTACATTTATGTGGTGCTGAGGATCAAACCCAGTGCCTCATGCATTCTAAGCGAGCGCTCTACCACTGAGCCACAACCCCAGTACCCCCAGTGCTTTTTTATATTTTATTTAGAGACAGGGCCTTGCTAAGTTGCTGAGTCTGGCTTTGAATTTGTGATTCTCCTGCCTCAGCCTCCTAAAATGCTGGGATTACAGGTGTGTGCCACTGTGCCTAAAATATATTCTTTTTTTTAAAAATTTGATTTCTTTATTCTTTTATGTGGTGCTGAGGATTGAACCCAGTGCCTCACATGTGTTAGGCAAGCACTTTACCATTGAGTCACAACCCCAGCCCCCATCACATTCTTTTTTTTAAGTAAATATTTTTTAGTTGAACACAATACCTTTATTTTATTTATTTTTATGTAGTGCTGGGGACTGACCCAGGGCCTCATACGTGCTAGGCAAGCGCTCTACTGCTGAGCCATAACCCCAGCCCCCCCATCACATTCTTAGAAGTCAGTGTCAGTATTCTTTGGTCCTTGCTGTATGGAATTCATTTCCTTTTCTATAGCACACCATACACATGTCTTTTGTGAGGCATATATTTTTACAGGTCTTCGTTTACCTTCTGTTTCCATTAGCTCTTCCTTTGATCCTTGGTTCTACTACTTCTGTTAATTTGGGGCAAATAACCTCACTTCTCTTAGCCTATTTTCTCATCCAAAAAGTGGTAAGTAGTATATTTTCCTTGTAGGATCCTCTACCTCAGTTTTCCAATCCCTGGGATTACAGGTGTGCACAACCACACCTGGCTGCTTTTGCTTGTTTTACACTGGCTTAAGATTTATTTAGTCAAGGTTGGTGCTTGTGGAGAGCCACCATGGCTTCTTTTTAGGAATTGGATCTCTGTTTTTGTTTTTGTGGTGCTGGGGATTGAACCCATGGTCTTGTGCATACTAGGCAATTGCTCTACCCTGACCCTAGATATTGGAGCTCTTTTTTTTTTTTTTTGGTACTGGTGGTACTGATTGAATTCAGGGGCATTCAACCACTGAGCCATATCCCTGGCCCTGTTTTGTATTTTATTTAGAGACAGGGTCTCGTAGACAAGGTCTACTTAGTGCCTTGCTATTGCTGAGACTGGCTTTGAACTCGTGATCCTCCAGCCTTACAGATGTGTACCATCGCACCTAGCTTGGAGCTCTTTAACATAGACCTTTTATGTTAGTTGTAATATGGCCAACATAGTCCTAATATGTCTCCTAATACCTAGTTCAAGGAAGGATAACCAAGTGGTGATCTGGTTAGTGTTTACGTAGGAGATACTGACTTTGGTTAGTTTTGTACACTGTCTCCACTGCCTCTGTGTGCACTGCCACAAGCACATGTTTGTTCCCCACACCTTTCCCCCTCCTTCACCTCCTGACCCATGTTTTGCAGGGTTCTTAACCAGTGGATGGCTGATGCCCAAGCAATAGTGCTAACTCACTCATCATTCTCTTCCTATCTTTGTTTCAGGGGTCAATGGCAGCTCCCTTTGTCCTCCTGCACACTGGGCAGAAGATGCCCCTGATTGGTCTAGGCACATGGAAGAGTGATCCCGGCCAGGTGAGAGATGGGAGAAAAAGGAGAGAGAATTGTTGAGTTTTTGCTGGGGGAAAAAGTGGGATTTGGGAGAGGGTTCCTTCATTTTTCTAGCAGTCCTATCTCTGTATTTCTGGTGAAGATAAGCCTAGAGGGCATTCAGAAGAGATGAGGGGGAAAGGGACAACACTGAGCCCTTGGTTTTCAGAGCTGACTCAGAGGAGAGACTATATGGGCCCAGCAGGACCAAGGGCATAGGAAGCACACTTTTATCTAACTGCATCTGCACTGAATGCTATGAGAGAAATGTAGCCTTTCTGTGTCCAGCCCTGTGCTATGAGTTCTAATATGTCTCCTAATACCTTATGCTGTTACCATGTCTCCTATCCTCTCCTCTTCTTTTCCTTAAAGGCTGGGCCCTACCCTAGCGTACAGTCCAGAGTTGGACACACAGCAAGTGTCAAGGTTTAAAGAATAATTACTGGGTCAACTGTGTAGAACAAGGATCAGCAAACTTTTTCCTAATGAACCAAATGGTTAATATTGTAGATTTTGCTGAGCAAGATTCAAAATGAAGGTGATTATATTCTTATATAACCATTTAATAGCTAACTATTTAAAAATGTAAAAAGCTTTAGTCAGGCACGGTGGTACATGCCTGTAGTGCCAGCTGTTTGGGACTCTGAGACAGAAGGATCATGAGTTTGAGGCCAACCTGGGCAACACAGCAAGATCCCATCTCAAAAAAGAAAAAAGGTATAGCTAGCCAGGTAGATAGATAGATAAAAAATAGCCATTCTTGACTAGCTCCAGGACTGCTTGAAAAATATTGATAGTTTACTGACCTCTTTTATAGACCCTCCCAGTCAAGGGGAAACTAGAAATTGATACCTGCTTTCTTAGGGTTGACATCTCTATGAGATTCAGTCCCATGGGGCAAGGAGGTGGCATTTCTCCAGGGCACCTTCCTTATCTTTTAGAAATCTGAGTGCAAGTTAAGACAGGTGTGGGGATTAAGTTTGGAAGAACAGCCTCTTCTGACTGGAATACAGGCTTGTGTTTGTGGTGTGGTTGAATGACCTCTGCCTTTTTCCTTTGCTTTCTATCCCATAGCCTACCTAGGACCCTGAAGCCAGAGTCCCTGTGCTCCAGACCAGCATTGGACACAGCCTAGGGATAAGGAGCTGGGTTAAGGGAAAGGGTGGAATCTAGAGCCAGGGCCAGGTGGGAGCATGGAGCACCAGGGATCTGGTCCAGATTAAGGTAAGTACATCTGAGTAGTAAGAGCTATACCCAGATAGAAATCTGGAATGCCATGCCAGGAACCCACAGCAAGAGCTTTGAGTGCTTTGTGGCAAGGGTCTGTTATTCTTGTTTCTGCATCTGTTGCCACATTTCTTTTTCTTTTTTTTAGTTATAGATGGACACAATACCTTTATTTTAATTTGTTTATTTTTATGTGGTGCCAGGGATCAAACCCAGTGCCTCACGCATGTTAGGCAAGTGCTCTACCACTGAGCCACAACCCTGGCCCTGATACTACATTTTTTAGTCTGGTGTTTAACAGATTGACTGACTCATCTTCCTACCTGATGCCTGATTTCTTTTCTCTCCCATCAGGGTGCTGTGGGCCCAGCTTCTATCTTACTTTTCTGCCTTCCTTAATACCCCCACTCCTCACCTTTTTTGCTGGCCTGAGCTCCCAGAGTTAGGCTGTGGTTCTGTTTATGTGATTCCCTGATGGTCTCTCCCTGTGACCTTGGCCTAGGAATTTTTTTTTTTATTATATCATTTCTCTCTTACTAGCATTTTAGTATTAGGAACTTTTCTTTATGGTGTCTCTATCTGTCCTCTGCCTATATATCTTCTGATTAAAAAATATTTTACTAAAGTTTTTTTTTTTTTTTTTTTGTACTGGGGATTGAACAGAGGGGCACTTAAACACTGAGCCATATCCCCAGCCCTTTTTTATATTTTATTTAGAGATAGGGTCTTGCTGAGTTGCTTAGAGTTTAAGCCTCCCAAACCACTGGGATTACAGGTGTGTGTCACTGCGTCTGGCTACTAAAGTCTTCATTATGTTAGATGCTAGGAACTTCTTGTTTGGTTTTTGGCTGGTCCTTGCTGAGTGGGAAGGAACCTCGGAGACTGGCGGGATTGAAGTAGGACAAAGAGTTTGGGACCTCTGAATAAGCTTCTGGTTCTCTACATTAGAATCATCTTTCTTCTCATTCCTGCTTCATGAATGGTCTTTGTATATTCTTGCTCCCTGTCAGTGACCCTTTGTTGGCCAGACCAACAGAGCTGAAACCTCTGTTCCTTTCACTTGGCAGGTAAAAGCAGCCGTTAAATATGCCCTTAGTGTAGGCTACCGCCACATTGACTGTGCTGCTATCTATGGCAACGAGACTGAGATTGGGGAGGCCCTGAAGGAGGACGTGGGACCAGGCAAGGTGAGGACTAGGGCTACCAAGAGGGTGGGGTGGAAGAACTCAGAGGCTGAAGTTAGAGCTGCAGCCAGCCTGAGAACATCAGCTTCCTTCTAGTTCTTTCCCTAAAGGTAAGGGTGGGTGAAACTGCCTAGGATTTTTTTCACTATGGACTCTGCCTCCGGACCAGGCGGTGCTCCGGGAGGAGCTATTTGTGACATCCAAGCTGTGGAACACCAAGCATCACCCTGATGATGTGGAGCCTGCCCTCCGGAAGACACTGGCTGACCTTCAGCTGGAGTATCTGGACCTGTACCTGATGCACTGGCCTTATGCCTTTGAGTGAGTGAGCCTTATCAGACTCTTCATCTGGAAGTTGGGGGTTTGTTATGGTAGTGTCAGTAATCTGTTGTGAGTCGCAGTAGCAGAGCAGGTTGGAAACACTGAGCATGGCAAGCTGAAGAGCTTTTTTCCCTTTCCTTTTCTTTTCTGGTACCAGGAGAGCTTAACCACTGAGCACATCTCCAATTCCTTTTTATTTTTTATTTTGAGACAGGGTCTTTGAAGTTGCTTAGGGCCTCACTAAGATGCTGAGGCTCGTCTCGAATTTGGAATCCATCTACCTTAGTTTCCTGAGTTGCTGGGATTACAGGTGTGCACCACTGTGCCTGGCAAACTGTGTAGCATTATGTGGGATCCTAGCCTTTTCTAGTAGAGTAGCTGGGAGTTTAGCTACAGGAAAAGGAGAACACACAGTGTGTATTCTGGGAGTAAATGAGAGGTTCCTCCTGCCTCATTATTCATTCAGAAAATGTGCTGACCCTTCTACTGAGAAAGTCCAGCAGTAGGTGTGAGAAGAGTCTCCCATCAGCATTGTGCCCTATGCTAGGGCAGAGAATCCTCTGAGGAGGAAGGAATTAAAGAAGACTTCTCAGAGGACAGAAAATATAAGAGGGAGGGGCATGGGCCTTCCATATAGACTTAACACCTGGGTCATGATCTGGAAGGGTGAAGAAGCCTTGCTATTCCTAATTCTTGGCACTCTGCCCTCTCTGGGCTAGGGGTATGGGATGTAGATGGGCTGGATGGGTAGCCAGGGCAAAAGCTTGGCATTTGTACCCACACTTGGGGGTTTGTCTCTCACTTAGACGGGGTGACAACCTCTTTCCCAAGAATGCTGATGGGACTGTCCGCTATGACTCCATCCACTACAAGGAGACCTGGAAGGCTATGGAGGCACTGGTGGCGAAGGGGCTGGTACGAGCTCTGGGCCTATCCAACTTCAACAGTCGGCAGATTGATGATATACTCAGTGTGGCCTCTGTGCGCCCAGCTGTCTTACAGGTGAGCACTGCAAGCAGATTAGTGATTCAGGAGATTCTGTGTGCAGAGCTTGATTGAGCAGGTGATTGGTCTTTTGTTTTGCAGTTCTGGGGTGATGGGTCTTCTTAATGGAGATGGCTGGCAGATGGTCAGAAGTGTTGGTTCAAAAGTCCTCTGGGGGGCTGGGGATGTGGCTCAAGCGGTAGCGCGCTCGCCTGGCATGCATGCGGCCCGGGTTCGATCCTCAGCACCACATACAAACAATGATGTTGTGTCCGCCGAAAACTAAAAAATAAATATTAAAAAATTCTCTCTCTCTCTCTCTCTCTCTCTCTCTCTCTCTCTCTCTCTCTCTCTCCCCTCTCTCACTCTCTCTAAAAAAAAAAAAAAAAAAAAAAAAAGTCCTCTGGGCTAGGTAGGCATTAAAGCTCTAGTTGAGAATGAGATCATTGGTGGAAAATGGTGAGAACAGTAGGCTGAGTAGTAGGGAGCTGGTCCAGACCTGCATGTCTGGAAGGGGCCAGGCACGCTGGTGTGGCCACCCCATGGTGATGGATTGTTCCTTGGCTCAGGTGGAATGCCATCCATACTTGGCTCAGAACGAACTGATTGCCCACTGCCTTTCACGTGGCCTGGAGGTGACTGCTTATAGTCCTTTGGGTTCCTCTGATCGTGCTTGGCGCCATCCTGATGAGCCTGTCCTGCTTGAGGAACCACTGGTCCTGGCACTGGCTAAGAAGTATGGCCGATCTCCAGCTCAGATCTTGCTCAGGTGCGGGGTATACTTAGGCAATGGGACTCTGAGAAGGGAGGGGACCTCAGGTTGGGAGGCAAGAGTTGAGGGATTCCTTATCTGAATGGGTGGGAAAGGCTGGTGATATTGATATGTGACCTTGAGGGAGGCCCCCGAGACATGTTCCCTATTCCAGTGTGGCTCAGGTGCTCTAGTAGCTTAGAGAAAGTTCCATGGAGGACAAAACAATGCTTCTGAATATTGTTTCTCATCTGCCTTTCTCATCTACCTTTAAAATCCCTGACCTTAGGTGGCAGGTTCAGCGGAAAGTGATCTGCATCCCTAAAAGTGTCACTCCTTCTCGTATCCTTCAGAACATCCAGGTACTTGGTCATGGGTTCTATTTTCTTTTACTCATCAGGACACATTCTGGCCTTAGCTCTGCCTGGCTAAGATGGCAGTGTTGTGGAACTTCCCTTCCATTCACAAGGCTGCCTTTTCTGTCCTCCAGGTGTTTGACTTCGCCTTTAGCCCAGAAGAGATGACACAGCTAGGTACACTGAACAAAAATTGGAGATATATTGTGCCCATGATTACGGTAAGGATGTATCACCTCCCAGAGTCCCAGAGGGAATGGGAGATTTGAGTGAATTTTAGGAGGAGGGTCAGGATATTGTCAGTAGGATTGTTGTCCTGGATGAAATGATTTCTTCTTTTACTTGAGGTCAGAAATTTAGTATGGCTGAGGGATAAGGCATACTGCCTGTGAATCCCAGGCTTCCTGATGTCAGTTATTTAACTTCTCCAAGCCAGTCAAATTATGTCATTTCAGTGAAATGACATCAGAGAAACCTAGAAAGCATTCTGGACTTCATTAAAGGGATTGGGGTGGAATTGAAGTCAGTTGTACATAGGGAAAGTAAATAGATTCTGGGCACTTGATCTCAGTTGAGATTGCAGAGGCTTTAGGGACAAAGTCAGTTATTATGGGTTTGGTGCTGGAATGCTATTGATACTGTGGCTGGGGTCCTAAGCACTACCATCTGGTGTAGGGCTTCTTACTTGGTGAGGTTATGTACTGTGGCTGGGGTCCTAAGCACTACCATCTGGTGTAGGGCTTCTTACTCGGTGAGGAAAGTTTAGGTGGGTCTTAGGATTGTCAACGCTTGCTATTGGAGTCATCTGTATGTCTCTCTTTCCAGGTGGATGGGAAGAGGGTCCCAAGAGATGCTGGGCACTCTTTGTATCCCTTTAATGACCCATACTGAGACCACAGTTTCCTGGCGTCCCTTCCAGCTCTCCAACTGAGGTTCTGCCAGCCACCCCACAAAAAAAGGGAGTTAATAAAACCATTGGACCATACACACTGCTTGCTTGACTTACTTGTGTGGTCAGGCCTGGGATGGAAGCTGTTTCTCTCAGGGTTGACAAGACCTAGGGCTGCTGAATGTGACCTGCCCTTGAATCTTTCTTGGTATTGGAGAGATTTGCAGGCAGCTGTATTACATAACAGGTGGTGCCATCTGGTGGCAGTTTTTATTTATTTATTTATTTATTTATTTAAGTAATTTTTTAAAGAGGGAGAGAGAGAGAGAGAATTTTAATATTTATTTTTTTTAAGTTATCGGCGGACACAACATCTTTGTTTGTATGTGGTGCTGATGATCGAACCCGGGCCGCACGCATGCCAGGCGAGCGCGCTACCGCTGAGCCACATCTCCAGCCCCATGGTGGCAGTTTTTAGCACTACATTCTTCCCTAGAATTACCACAAATGCCCAGAATCTGTCACCTCAGGATTGAGAAGTGGGCAGAGTTTGTCCTGTGGTTTCAAGGGAATGTTGGGCCTAGGTCTTGAATTCTCACCTCCCTACCATATCAGTGCCTAGATTTAGGGATATGAAGAACCCAAAAGTATGTTCAGAAGTTTAAGCTAACTGTGGTGGCACACACTGTAATTCCAACAATTTGGGAAGCTGAGGCAGAAGGATTGCAAGTTTGAGGCCAGCCTGGGAAACTGAATGAGACCCTAACTCAAAATAAAAAATAAAAAGGGCTGGGGATTTGGCCCAATCATAAAGCACCAATGGGTTTGATTTCTAGTACCAAAAAAAAAAAAAAAAAAAAGTTGGAGGATTCCAGTTTGTAAAACTATGAAAGCTGCAGACAGGGACTTTTTCTCTTATTGTGTGCACAGGCTACCAGAAGGAGGCAGGATCTCAAAGACTGTTGCTCTATATCTAAGTCCCTATCTTTTTTTAAAAATTTTTAACGGTAATTTTTTTTTTTTTTGTAGTTGTAGATGGATAGCATACCTTTATTTTATTTTATGTGGTGCTAAGGATTGAACCCCGTGCCTCACATGTGCCAGGCATGTGATTTGCCACTGAGCTATAGCCCCAGCTCAAGGCCCTATCTTTTTATTTTATTTGTTTTTTTAGTTGTTGATGGACCTTATTTTTATTTATTTATTTATATGTAGTGCTGAGAATTGAACCCAGTACCTCACACGTGCTAGGCAAGAGCACTACTACTGAGCTACAATCCAGTCCCTACTAAGACCCTATCTTAAATAATTTATATTTCTAGAGGCTACCAGTAAGCAGATTTTAGGAAGGACTTTGGCAAATGACTAAGCTGGCTGTAAACCCTAGCCATATAATACTCATTTTACCAGTCAAACCATTGCTCTGAATTCAACAAATATTTATTGGGTAGTTAGGATTAGCCACAATGCTAGACCCTGAGGATGTAGCTAATAACTAAGACATACAGGTTCTTAGAGTCTACTTGAAGAGACAGACTTTATTGTAGATGGACACAATATCTTTATTTATTTTTATGTGGTGCTGAAGATAAAACCCAGTGCCTCACATGTGCCTGGCAGGCACTCTACCAATGAGTTATAGCCCCAGCCCCGAAGAGACAGACTTTAAGTAATTCCATAATTAGTTTAATTATAGTTGGAAGAAGTATAGGGTAAGAAACCTAATTATTTAATGAGCTGGGATCTAAAAGATGAATAGAGATTAGTTAAGGGAGGTGAGAGTGGTAATAGTATTCCATGCAAATTGGACAGTTTAGGAGAAAAGCTTTGAAACTTGGAGGAAACTGTTAGACAAGAAAGATTTGTGTGACAGTATAGAGGAGCATGGGAGTGAAGGGTGGCATGAAATGATGCTTAAAATTCTATTGACATCTTTTTTTAAAAATATTTTTGATTGTAGATGGACACAATACCTTTATTTATACATATGTGGTGCTGAGGTTCAAACCAGTGGCTTACATGTGCTAGGCAAGTGCTCTATCACTGAGCCATAACCCCCGCCTCTCTATTGACATCTTTTTCTCATCACTGGACAATTCCATGCATTTCTACTGCAAAATGAAATTGCAAATCTGTGAAACAATTAAAGTGATGTTGGAGAATTCACAAATTCTACCCAAAGCCACTGAAAAGTGAGGATATATCTGTTTCTTACAGAAACAGTCCTGTTAAAAGTTTGTTTAGGGCTGGGGTTGTAGCTCAGCGGTAGAGCGCTCGCTTAGCATGTGCGAGGCCCTGGGTTCGATCCTCAACAACACATAAAAATAAATAAACAAAATAAAGCTATTGTGTCTAACCAAAAAATAAATATAAAAAAAAAGTTTGTTTAAACCAGTATTTTCTAAACCTATCTTTTAATTGACAAAAATTGTATACATTTTTTAAAAAAGAGAAAAGTGAAGATCTTATAGTTAGCTAAAAAAGAAAATAAAAGATGAGAACACGGGGCTGGGGATGTAGCTCAAGTGGTAGCGTGCTGGCCTGGCATGTGCAAGGCACTGGGTTCGATCCTCAACATCGCATAAAAATAAGTAAAGATATTGTGTCCACCTAAAACAAACAAACAAACAAAATATTTAAAAAAAAAGATGAGAACACTAGCTAGGTGTCATGGCACTTACCTGTAATCTCAGCTACTCAAGAGGCTGAGGCAGGAGAATCACACGTTTGAGGCCAGCCTGAGCAACTTAGGGAGAACCTGTTTCAAAATAAAATAGTCCGGGACATAGGTCAGTGATAGAGCACTTGCTTAGCATGTGCAAGCTCCTGTATTCAGTCTTCAACAACAACAACAATAAAAAAGGTCTTTGGGGGGCTGGGGATGTGGCTCAAGCGGTAGCGCGCTCGCCTGGCATGCGTGCGGCCTGGGTTCGATCCTCAGCACCACATACCAACAAAGATGTTGTGTCCGCCGAGAACTAAAAAATAAATATTAAAAAAATAAATAAATTCTCTGTCTCTCTCTCTTTAAATAAATAAAATCAATTTATAAAAAAAAAGTCTTTGGAAAAACTATGAAGTCCTCAAGTATTTCTGCAAAACAATGACTTTTCTTCTTTTTTTTTTTTTTAGTACTGGGGATTAAACCTAGGGCCTTACACATGCTAGGCAAGCAGTCCATCTCTGAATCACATTCCCAGCCCCAAAATGATTCTTTCCATGATCATTATTTTGAATAAAAGCCCACAGACAGAATTTTAAGACAGGGTCTCCCCGTGTTGATCAGGCTAGCACTCTTAAGTTACTATTCTTTCTTTTTTTTTTTTTGGTGTAGATGGACACAACACAATGCCTTTATTTTTATGTGGTGCTGAGGATAGAACCTGGGTCCCACCCATGCTAGGGGAGTACTCTACTGCTGAGCCACAATCCCAGCCCTTAAGTCACTATTCTCTCTCACCCTTCTGAGTAGCTGGGATTACAGGTGCAAACCACTGTACTCACCTCAGAATTTGAAAATAAAACCTTTAAGCTGGGCATGGTAGTGCACCCTGTAATCCCAGTAACTCAGAAGACTGAGGTAGGAGGATTATAAATTAAAAACCAGCCTCAGCAATTTAGTGAGGCCCTAAGTAACTTAAGATCATGTCTCATAATACAAAATAAAAATAACTGAGGATGTAGCTCATTGGTAAAGCACCTCTGGGTTCAATCCCCAGTACCAAAAAAAGAAAAGACCTTTATAAAATTACATTTTGTGAGCTGGGGATAGAGTGCTTGCCTAGCATGTAGGAGGCCTTGGGTTCAAGCACAAGTACCACAAAAACAAAAGAAAACAAAACTACACTGCAGTAGGAAATGAAAGAACAGTCACTAGCCAGAGGCTAGTAGCATTATATCCCAATTTTTAACATTAAAATTCCTTGGGCTGGGCATGTGGCTCAAGCAGTAGCGCGCTCGCCTGGCATGCGTGCGGCCCGGGTTCGATCCTCAGCACCACATACAAACAAAGATGTTGTGTCCGCCGAAAACTAAAAAATAATAAATATTAAAATTCTCTCTCTCTCTCTCTCTTTAAAAAAAAAATTAAAATAAAATAAAATTCCTTATACACAAGTAAAATCTTAGGAATTCTTTCAGGGGATGAGGACATAGCTGGTAGAGTGCTTGCCTTGCCTGAGGACCTGAGTTAAATCCCTAGCACTACCAAAAAAAAAAAAGACCCTTTTCAGTAACTATGTGAGATATTGTGACTTTTCTGTAGGGGAAGGAATGTGAACCTTGTTGGTAAAGGTTGGTAAACTTTAAGAAGGGTACTTAAAAGGATTGATAACATATTTGAAAGAGGTCACATCACAGTATTTGTCCAGGAAAATATGATCTATGAAGGAGTGCTGACACTTGCCTTCTTTTGCTGAGGTAGTGCTGGGGATCTAACCAGTGCCTCAAACATGCCAACCAAGAAAGAGTTCTACTACCAGCTGTACTCCCAGCCCCACATCAAGTATTTTTTGGTTGTTTTTTGTTTTTGGTCTTCCATTATAGTAAGGTTGTATTTTTCTGCCCACATGAAGTTAGGTGTAGCCATATGATTTGTTATTGCAATGAAAAGAGAAAAGGTGATTCATGTTAGTTACAGGTAAAAGCTATCAAAGTAAGTATAAAGTGTGGGGATATAGTTCAGTGGTAGAGCACTTGCCTCGTGTGTGTGAGTTCCTGGGTTTGACCCCCAGCACTGCAAAAAAAAAAAAAAAAATGTGAGTTCCAACATATTTTCTCTTTCCCTCTAAAAAATTAGTGTTCTGTATTCTATGTGGTCACCCTTCTACCAGCTTGAGACCCAAAGTTTGGGTAACAGAGAGCTGAACTTCCACCTGGCTTGGAATAAAGCTACAGAAAGAATAAAAACTGGATTCATTATATGAAGTCATTGAAATATTGAAATTAAGCTGAGCTTCTTGGTACATGCCTGTAATCCTAGTGATTAAGGAGGATGAGGCAGAAGGATTGCAAATTTGAGACCAGCCTCAGCAACTTAGACTCTGTCTCAAATAAATATGAAAAAGACTGAGAATGTGAGTCTAGTAAAGAACCCCTGGGTTCAATCCCCAGTACAAAAATAAAATAATTGAGGTTGATGTTGCAGCAAAACTTAGTCTACACTAATTTGTACTGTTAGCAAAGATTTGTATTTAGTACATATGCAACAAAGGGAAAGGCTCTGTAATTTTATTATTTATTTGTTTATTTAATATTTTTTTAGTTGTAGATGAACAGAATATCTTTATTTATTTATTTTTATGTGGTGCTGAGGATCAAACCAGTACCTCACACGAGCGAGGCAAGTGCTCTACCACTGAGCCACAACCCCAGCTCTTATTTTTTATTTTTATTTTTGTATTTTGGAATCAAAACCACATCAGTGGGCCTGGAATGTAGCTTAATAGTAGAGCACATGCCTAGAATGCACAAGGCCTTGCATTCATCCCCAGCACTGGAAAAACAAAACAAACAACAACAAAAAAAAAAAGAAAGAAAGAAAGAAAGAAAGAAAGAAAGAAAAAGAAAAAGAAGCTTCATTATCTGTGAAGCTTTTTCTTTTTTCCTGTATCTAGAAATATTTCCTGAAAATGTATCAATTTCATCTATAAAATGATCCAGCCATTTTAGTGGAATTGTGGGAGGTCTTTGTTTACCATTTTCAGTTGTTTTATTATTTATTGTGCATTTCTACCTGGTATGATGGTACATGCCTGTAAGCCCATCAACTCTGGAAGCTGAGGCAGGAAGATCACAAGTTTAAGACTAGCCTCTGCAATGTAGCAAATTCTCTAAGTAAATTAGCAAGAGCCTGTCTAAAAATTTAAATTTTTAAAAAAGAGTTGGGTGTATAGCTCTGTGGTAAAGTGCCCCTGGGTTTAATTCCCAGTACCATTAAAAAAAAAGATCTCCTCTACCACTGAGCTATGTCCCCTGTTCTCTTCTGTATTATCTTTTTTTGCATTTTCCATTCATACATTTTTTCTATTTATGTTTTTATCTTTTCAAAGAACCAGTATCTAGTTTGTTAACCTTCTCTCTCTCTCTCTCTCTCTCTCTCTCTCTCTCTCTCTCTCTCTCTCTCTTTATTTATTTATTTATTTATTTATATTTGTGGTATTAGGGATTGAACCCAGGGATGCTTTCCCACTGAGTTATATCCCCAGTTCTTTTTATTTTTGAGACAGAGTCTTGCTAAGTTATTTACGTCCTCACTAAATTGCTGAGGCCGGCCTCAAACTTGGAATCCTTTTGTCACAGCCTCCCTTGTTGTGAGGATTACCAGCATATACCATGATCCCAGGCTCTTATCTCTGTTTCTTGATTTCTCCTCTATTTTCCTTATTGTCTCCCTCCCATTTGATTTCTCTATTACTCTTTTTCTAACTTCATAAGTTTAATTCTCGGATCATGCATGTTAGTATGTGCTCTATCACTGAGCAACACCCCCAGCAAAGCTGTAATTTTTTATATAGATACAACTTCATCAATGTCCTATGGCTTTTGATATGTAGTGTTTTTATTACCACTCAGTTCTAGGCACTTTTTAACTTCCTTCATTATTTTTGAGGTATTTATTATATTAGTTATATATGTTATATGTCAATATTGCAATGCAATAAAGTTTTACGATTAGAGTCTGTATGATAATGATGAATCTTCAGAACGTTTTTTGGTACTGGGGATTCAACTTGACCACTGAGCCACATCCCCAGCCCTATTTTGTATTTTATTTAGAGACAGGGTCTCACTGAGTCTCTTAGCACTTTGCTTTTGTTGAGGCTGGCTTTGAACTCAAGATCCTCCTGTCTCAGTCTCCTTAGCTGCTGGGATTACAGGCATGTGTCACCATGCCCAGCTGTTTGATATATTTTGTTTTTAAATATATGTATACCAGGTGCAGTGACACATGCCTGTAATCCCTGAATAGGCTGAAGCAAGAGGATCATAAATTCAAAACCAATCTCAGTAACTTAATGATACTCTGTCTCAAAAATAAAAATGAAAAGGTTTGAGGATATGACTCAGAGGTTAAGAGCTCCTGGGACCAATGCCTGGTACCATGATATATGATATACATACCTGAGCTGGCACAGTATGCCTATAATCCCAGGTACTCTTGGAGACTGAGGCAGGAGGGTGGCAATTTCAAGGTGAGCCTGGATGACTTAGTGTGACCCTGTCTCAAAATAAAAAAGGGCTTAGTGATGGAGTGCTCCTGGGTTCAATCCCTAATACTTCAAAATAAATAAGTATTACTTAAATAAATTTAATGTATATAAAATAAAACTGGACATAGTGGTACATGTCTTTAGTCATAGCTACTTGGGAATATGAGGCAGGAGGATCACTTGAATCTAGTCTGGGCAGCAAGGTGAGACTCTATCTTAAAAATTTTTAATTAAATATAAATACAAAATAATTATTTATTTTTTCCTGTACAACATTTTGAGAGTAAGCAATTCAGATCTGTTATGGTGATTCTATGAAGCTAGGCTGGTCCATGGAAGTTGCTCAGGCTGGTCTCTTACTGCTTTGTCATTCTTGGAGCATTTTCCTGCTTACATGTCCAACATGGTTCATCACCGTGTCTTTGGTACTTTTTTTTTTCCCCCAGTACTGGGGATTAAATTTAGGGCCTTGCACATGCTAGGCAAGTGCTCTATCACTGAGCTATATCCCCAGCTCACCACTGTGTTCTGATTTACAGCCCTTTCCCACTGATATGTCCATGAAGAAGTTGCATTTGTTACTTCCATTTATTTTCCATTGATTAAAATGCCATCATGTGGGCAATTCTTGTTCCAAGGAATATTAACAGTTTTGATTTCCATTCTGCCAACTATGCACTAAAATAAAACACGAGTAAAAATCAGGGTTCTTTTTTTTGGGGGGTACAGGGATGAACTTGGGGGCACTCAATCACTGAGCCACATCCCCAGCCCTATTTTGTATTTCATTTAGAGACAGGGTCTCACTAAGTTGCTTAGCACCTTGCTTTTGCTGAGGCTGGCTCTTATCCTCCTGCCTCAACCTCCAGAGCCATTGGGATTACAGGCTGTGTGCCACCACGCATGTCCAGGATTCTATTACTGCTGTAAAAAAAGAGAAAATAAATATTGGAATACAAACAACTAGCAATCTATCACAAAGTCTCAGATTTTATATGTCTACATTTATTTAATTCCTCTCTTTTCAGTGTCTTTTTCTACCCTTAACTTTCCTTCATTTATTTATTTTTTTTAGGGATCAAGGATTCAAACCGGGTCTCACACAAGTTAGGCAAATGCTCTATCCCAAAGCTACATCCCTAAGCCCTCTTTGTACCAGCCCCCGCCCCCATGTTTTTTTCCCCCCAGTACTGAGGATTAATCCTAGGATCTCACACATCTGAGGCAAATGTTCTACTACTGTGATATATTCCCAGTACCCTCAGCACTGCTTTTTTTTTTTTTTTTTTTTGGTTCTAGGTACCAGGAATCAAACCCAGAGGTGCTTAACCACTGAGCCACATTCCCCCCCCCCCACACTCCCGACTTTTTAAAATTTTTATTTTGAGATAGGGTCTGGCCAAGTTGTCCAGGCTGATCTTAAATTTGTGATCTTCCTGCCTCCCCTCTCAAGTAGTTGTGATTACAGGCACACACCATTGCACCTGATTTACTCTCAATTTTTTATTCAGTTCAGTAACCTTTTTGTTTTATCCTCTCCCCAGAATAAACTTCCAGTCTTGGTTTGAGGCAGAATATTTACAAGTTCAAACTTCCTCCAAAAATCAATCAATCTCTCTTTTTCTCTCTCTCTCTCTCTTTCTCTCTCATTGTAGATGGACACAATACCTTTATATTATTTATTTTTATGTGGTGCTGAAGATCAAACCCAGTGCTATGGACTTGGGAATATAGCTCAGTAGGTGAGTACAGTAGCTACACTTGGCTTGTATTACCATGCCCAGCTCAACCCACCATTTTTAACTGGAAGTTCTCTATAAATCACATTAAAAACAATTTTTATTTTTTCTTCAAAATAAAGTCCCAATTGCTGGGTGTGATGGTACATACCTGTCATCCAGCAACTCAGGAAGCTGAGGCAGGAGAATCACAGGTTTGAGGCCAGCTTCAGCAACTTAGCAAGGCCTTAGCAGCTTAGTGAGAAGCTGTCTCAAAATAACAAAAAGGGCTAGGGATGTGGCTCAGTGGTTAATCATTCCTGTGTTCAATCCCCAATACTAAAATAAAAATATGAAGTCCCATCTGTGTTCCCCACCCCTCATCTTTTTTTCTATGGAACCCAGGGCCTCCCTCATGCTAAGCAAATGCTCTACCATTGAGGTATACCTCAACTCTGTTTTCATTTGCTATGAAATCTTGTTTTCTATTTTAAGTCCATAAATTTTGTGTGAACTCTTTTCCTAGTTCTAATTATGATTATTCCATGATTACTTTATTCACTCATTCATTAAAAAGTTAATTTTGGACACTTAGTCTGAGTCAGATGGATTCTATTGAATGTATTGGAAATACAACACAGAAAAGGTCACATGGAACTTGCATATTCTGAATAAAAAATATAAATAAATAAGAACTTTAGTAATTTTATTTTATTTTTATGTAATTTTTTAATATATGACAGCAGAATGCATTACAATTCTTATTACATATATAGAGCACAATTTTTCATATCTCTGGTTGTATACATAGTATATTCACACCAATTCATGTCTTCATACATGAACTTTGGATAGAAATGATCATCACATTCCATCATCATTAATTATCCCATTTCCCCCCCTTCCCCAAGAACTTTAGTTTTTTTTAATAAATATTTATTTTTTAGGTTTTTTTAGGTGGACACAATATCTTTATTTTATTTTTATGTCGTGCTGAGAATGGAACCCAGTGCCTCACGCATGCTAGGTGAGTGCGCTACCACTTGAGCCACATCCCCAGCCCCTAAATCTTCTTCTTCTTCTTCTTCTTCTTCTTCTTCTTCTTTTTTTTTTTTTTATTAGAAATTGAACCCAGGGGCTGGGGATGTGGCTCAAGCGGTAGCGCGCTCGCCTGGCATGTGTGCGGCTCCGGTTGGATCCTCAGCACCACATACCAACAAAGATGTTGTGTCCGCCGAGAACTAAAAAATAAATATTAAAAATTCTCTCTCTCTCTCTCTCTCTCTCTCTCCTCTCTCACTCTCTCTTAAAAAAAAAAAAAGAAATTGAACCCACTGGTGCTTTACCAGTGACTTACATCCCTAGCCCTTATTATTTTTTATTTTGAGACTGGGTATTGCTAAGTTACCTAAGGCCTTGCTAAATTGCTTTGAACTTGCAATCCTGCCTTAGCATCCCCAGTTGCTGGGATTACAGGCATGTTAAACCAGAACTTTAGCTTTTGATAAGTACCATTAAAGAAATACACAAGGGGAGGCTAATTTCAATTACATGGTCAGGGAAGACCTCTTTGATTAGTGAGGCTGGCTTTGAATTTTCTTTTATTTATTTATTTAGTTAGTTATAGGTGGACACAATGTCTTTATTTTACTTTATGTGGTGCTGAGAATTGAACTCAGTGTCTCATGCATGCTAGGTGAGCACTCTACCTCTGAGCCACAACCCCAGCCCTGGCTTTAAATTTTCAATCCTCGGGGCTGGGAATGTGGCTCAGGCAGTAGCGCGCTCGTCTGGCATGCGTGTGGCCGGGGTTCAATCCTAAGCACCACATACCAACAAAGATGTTGTGTCCGCCGAGAACTAAAAAAAAATAAATATTAAAAATTCTCTCTCTCTCTCTCTCTCTCTCTCTCTCTCTCTCTCTCTCTCTCCTCTCTCACTCTCTCTTTAAAAAATAAATAAATAAAAATAAATTTTCAATCCTCCTGCCTCAGCCTCCAGGTCATTGGGGTTAACATGCCTGGCCAGGAAAGATCACTTTGGGAAGTAGCATTTGGAATGAGAACAATGTACAGGAACTAGTTATTGGAGAGTATTGGAAGAAGAGTTTTCTAGGTAAAGAGGTCACAGGTACAAAGACCCCTCAACATGAGAAAGTACTTGGGTATTCTGAGGAAAAGAAAGGAAACCAGTGTGAAGGGGAGTAATATAATATGAATTTGGAGACATGAATTGGAAACAGATCATGTAGGACCTTGTAGGTAATGATGAGTACCTCAAAATGTCTTTCAAGAGCAATGTCAATCTATTCAAGAAAATGATATGAACTGATTTACATCTTTTAAAAATATTCTTATTTGTCAATGGGCCTTTATTTCACTTATTTATATGTGGTGCTGAGAATCAAACCCAGTGCCTCACCCATGCTAGGTAAGTGCTCTACCACTGAGCCAAACCCCAGCCTCCTGATTTACATTTTAAGAAGAATTTTTTCACTAGGCTCTGTGGTTCACGCCTGTAATCCAAGCATCCAGGAGACTGAGATAGGAGGATTAGGAATTCAAAACTAGCCTCAGCAAAAGCAAGACAATAAGCAACTCAGTGAGACCCTGTCTCTAAAATACGAAATAGGGATGGGGATGCGGCTCAGTGGGCAAGTGCCCCTCAGTTGTTCAATCCCCGGTACCAAAAAAAAAAGAAAGAAAAGAAAAATATTTTTTTTTTCTGGAGAGTTAAACAGACCAGAATATATTCAGTAGTGCAGGTGAGACATAACTGTTGCTAGGCTTGATTGAGAATGATGGTATTAAAATGGAAAGCAGTGGGTAGGTTTAAAATAATGGCTGGTATATAATATATGATGGACAAAGCCCTGGGTTCAATCCCCAGTACCAAAAAAAAGAAAAGTTCTCTTCAGACTGAGTTCCTTGCTGGATGTGGTGATACCTTGCCATAATCCCAGTGACTGCTGAGGCTGAGGCAGGAGGATCCCAAGTTCAAGGCCAGCCTTAGGAACTTAGACCTTATTTCAAAATAAAAAGAAAGGGGGTGCTGGGTGTGTAGCTCAGTGATAGAGTGCCCCTCCAGTACCTCTCCTCCAGACACAAAGACTGAGTTCCTCAAAGGTAGAGACTCTTTATGTTGTCCCTAGGATATAGTGCAAAACCTTGCACATCATAGGTGCTCAGAGTATAATAGTTTAATGGATAAATGAGTCATAAAGGTAACTGGAATGGATTTCTCAGGCCCTAGCCCTGGCTGCAAGGACTCTGGAGAGATCTCCCCTGCTCTCACCCTAACCCTCCAGTCACCATGATATCAGATTGTGGTAGCCATTTAATGAGTGCTTACTATGCATCAGGCACAGTGCTAATCACCTCGAATTTTCACAATATCCTTAAGTGGTGGATCCTAAAATTGTTCTTTTTGCATTTAAAATTTTTAATTTAATTTCTAAATTGTTGTTGGAGACTTTAATTAATTAATTAATTAATTAATTAATATATGGTGCTGAGAATTGAACCCAGTGCCTCACACATGCTAGGCAAGTACTCTACCACTGAGCCACAACCCCAGCCCTACATTTAATCTTTATTTTTTTAAAAATTTTTTAGTTGTTGATAGACCTTTATTTTTTATTTATTTTTATGTGGTGCTGAGAATCGAATCCAGAGCCTCACACATGGCAGGCAAGTGCGCTATCGCTGAGCCCCAGCCCCAGCCCCCCTACATTTAATCTTAAAAGCTTACATGATGTGGCTCAGGTCAGCCAGATAATATTAGGAGAGTCCAGGTCCCCCCGCCCACCTCCCCACCCCACACACACAGACACTTTTTTTTGGTACTGAGAATTGAACTCGGGAGCACTGGACCACTGAGCCACATCCCCAGCCCCATTTTGTATTTCATTTAGACAGGGTCTATTTAATTTTTTTTTAATTTTTTTTAATATTTATTTTTTAGTTTTCGGCGGACACAACATCTTTGTTTGTATGTGGTGTTGAGGATCGAACCTGGGCCGCACGCATGCCAGGCCAGCGTGCTACCGCTTGAGCCACATCCCCAGCCCTAGACAGGGTCTATTTAGCACCTCACTTTTGATGAGTCTAGCTTTGAACTTGTGATCCCAGCCTCCAGAGCGGCTGGGATTACAGGCGTGCGCCACCATGCCTGGCTTCCAGTTCTCTTGACCACAGGAATTGTCATTTTCGGGTCTGGTTCTAGTCTCCAAAGATTTCAACCTGCCTGGATCTTGATAGATTGTAATAAAAATTCTCCTGAGGTATCTTTCCCGCTTAATGTTCCTGAACCTGGAAGCTAAAAAAACTCCCTGTTCTGATCATTGTAGGCTGTGTCTGGTGAAAGGCAATAGATGATGCTCCAGGAGTGCAGCCTTTTTCAGCCAGCCAGTTATTTTTCACTCAGCCAGCTGTAGAAAATGAGGTACCCAGCTTTTCACAACCAATTTGTCTTGCAACTTTCTGAGCTGGTCAACCTTTCTTGAACTTTGGTTTCTTTTTCTATGAAATGGCTGATAACACTGATCTCATTAGTATTTTAGTTGTTACGATTGAATATGACGGCTAATACCATTCAAACACAGTTGAAACTGAGACTGCAGCCCAGACGGACTAGTCTCATCGGAGTTGAAGTAGTCGGATTTGAAGTCTGGGTAGGGCCTAAAACGACGGCACAAGCGGATTGGGTCACCTAAAGGGGGCGTGTCCGGAGGGAGGAGCCAGTCTCATCCTGCCGCAGCCCAGAACTTTGAATCAGGCGCGGTAGTTTCAGCTGTAGCCAATCCTAGAACAGCATCCTCTTCCGTCAGTAGTTGCTGAGGTCCAGAGCCACGCGTCTCTCACGGAGGTCAGTTCCAGCCGTTACTGCTGGACCCGTGCTCAGCTCTTGCGTGTTTATCCGTTAAGATTGAGAGGACGGAGAGACACTCTCAGTCACTTTCTCGGGTATCGGGGCCAGAAGGAGAGCCTCCGCTACTCGCTCCACACATGCAGAGCAGCTCCGGCTTCACTTTCTGTAGAAGCTGCAGGCTGACACCTTGTCAGGAGTTGTAGTATCAAGATTCTGGTTCTTCTTACGCTACTTATTATAGAAGCAGGAAGTTGATTTTTTGAGGGAAAGTGGGCTAGGAAGGGAAGTTACCCCACAGAGTCATACTGAGAGGGTGGGGGTGCCCTTGATATCGAAAGGGGTTGTGTCCTGGCCCTTTAAACCTGGGGAGGAGGATCCGGAAGTGGGTGGGCGGGGCAAGGGCCCTGGTATATAGGAGGGCCCCAGCCGCGAGGGGTCCCTAATCTGCCATTTTCTGTCCCCTAATAAGTCTCTGGCGTCCAAAATTCCCTCTGTTTTCCTCACAGGTTCCATTCCGCTCACAGGTCCACCACTTGAGGGGAACGATGGCCACAGAGTCCACAGCCACTGCTGCCATCGCCGCGGAACTGGTTTCCGCCGACAAGTAAGCGGGACCACGGCGCGCTTGAGGCACTGGCCATTCCGCGGTAGAGCTGGTGGATGGGGGCTCTGTAGGAGGATATACCAGTGGGAGGGAAGACTGGTTCCCCCCGACCTGCCGGCGTTCAGCGAGGCCTGAACAGTGTAGAATCCCCGCTTTTGCTAAGAGCCCGCTCACTAGCGGTAACGGCTGGTGGCTGGCGCCCCCTGCCCTGCTTTTTGCGGCCGCCATCTTGCCGGGGGCAGCGGCGGCTGTCTCCATCGTCTGCCCCTCTCCTTCCTCCCTTGGCTCGGGGCTGCTGGTGAGGAGGCGGGGCCCTGGCGCGCTGGTCTGCCCTCACATTCCTACTGACACCTCAGTCTAAGCGTGTTCCCTCCTGTAGTGCCACTAGACAACCCGAGAATGTAACCAATAGACTTGGCGCCAAAAAAAAAAAAAAACACCTTAGCACGAGGAGGCTGAACCCCAGGGGTCGGATGGGCGGGGCCTCATGGAGGGCGGGGCCTGACGCGTGTGCGTTCGCTTCCCTCCGCCGGCTCTGGAGCAGGGGGCGGAGCCTTGAGGAGGCGGGAAAACTCCATTGTTTGGGGCTACAGTGGCTGGAGCCTTAGACTTCCGTGGTGGCTCGCGGGAGGGCTTCCGGCTAGCGGGCTTTCTCACCTAGTGCGCTGAAGAGTCCTGAGCGGCCGATACTCGGCGAACCCCAGCTCCTGATGGGAACGTCGTGGTTCTTTAGACTTTGGAGGTGTGGGCAGAGAGTTGGCTTCTTAGGAGACATCCGAATGCGTAGCGGCTTCACCTGGTGATGGGTCGAGCTCTCCTCATTTCTCAGGGTTTAGTTGCCAACTGAATAGGCCGTACGCAAGTACGACTGGAGGGAGAAAAGGTATAATTTCTTTGAAAAGGCACAGTGCCACAAAGGCATAAGCTATTTTGTAACCAGTGGACAGAAGTGCCACATAAGTTCAAGAAACAAATGTTTTCCAAACAGTAGGTCCTGATTTCCTCTGGTATTAGTGGCCTGTGTGTGTGTTTTTTTTTTTTTTTGGAGGGGTGGGTCTAATTTCTCTTGTTGCCGTCCTTGTAAAAGTAAAGATTACTGTTAATTTTTTATATCTATTTTTCTAAAGTTTTACACTTACATTTATAGTGATCAGAGATTCACATATCTTTATTACTCTACCTACTACCTTTTGGTTCATTTCCTAGTGGGTTTATGAAAAGCAAGGGTTCTCAAACCACCTTCAGTATCAATTAGGAACTTCAATTTTTAGCTTCTCATATATATATATATATATATATATATATATATATTTATTTATTTATTTATTTATTTTAAAACAGTCTTGCTAAGTTGTTTATGGGCCTCCCTAATTTTGAAACTGATCTAACTTTGAGGAACAGTTCCTCCTGCCTCCCCTCTCAAGTCAATTTAACCATAGGATCAGAATAGATGGGGTTTGGGAGTTATGTCTGTTACAAAAAGAATAACTTTTTATGGTGCTTATTGGACCCTTATATCAGTCAATATTCCACTTAGGAGGCTCCTCACCCCTCTAATACTAGGTGTGGGGTGTTTTTTGCAGTGCTGGCTAGGAACTCAGAGAATAGAGCATGCTGCTAGGCAAACTCTTTCACTGAGGTACAGCCCCAGTCTATGTATGTGTTTTTCTTGAGAGGTAAAAATTGTGAATAAATTTGTGTTGTTGATATTCAGGTGTCATTTGTGTCTAGTCTAAGTTAGGTTATTAGTGAACTCCAGCCTCCTGTAAGTTGGATAGAAAATTTATGTATAGAGGCACCTACATAATTTGTTTTATCAGCAACTGAGCAATTCTGAGTATTTTTTTAATTAAAACATTATTTAATTCATGAATACAGGGTGAAGTAGTTTCTATCTCCTTTCTACAGGTGAGTAAACCAAAGGCAAGAATGGACAGATAAGTTCCAATTAAGTGGCTGGATCTGGGTTAAATCACAAAACTTCAATTTTCATACCCTCTTCTACCAAAAACTTTTACCTGACAGAAAAATGCATGACAAGTCTAATTAATTAGTCTGAGAGAACCACGGAGGCAGTAAACCTTGGTTAAGTTGGGAGCTGTTTAGAAGTAAAACTTCTAAGGAACTGATGTTCAATGGGAGTGTAAAAAAAGTGACTTGGACCCATTATTTATAACTTCAGTATGTAACCATTGAGAAATAAGTTTAACTTCTAAACAAGTAGAGAAAAAAAATAGGATGAGAAATAAATCTCAATTCAGAATCAGTTTTGATACCATCTTTGCTTAAGCAATGATGTTGGACTGGTCTCATCATCTTTTTTTAAAAAATATACATAATATTTTAAAAAAATATTTTGTTTATTTTTATGTGCTGCTAAGGACCAAACCCAGTCCCTCACGTGTGCTAGGCAAGCACTCTACATCTGAGACAAAATCCCAGTCTGGGTCTCATCATCTTTTAAAAAGCCTGAGTTTAGCCTGGCACAGTGGAGCATGCTTGTAATCTTAGCAGCTCAGGAGGCTGAAGCCAGCCTCAGCAATTGAGGGAGGCCCTAAGTAACTCAGTGAGACCCTGTAAGTATTAAAAAGAAGGCTGGGGATGTGACTCAGTGGTTAAGTGCTCCTGGGTTCAATCCCTGGTACAAAAAAAAAAAAAAAAAAAAACCCCAACAAAACCCTAAGTTTGGCTTCTGTCCCTTACGCCATTTAAATAATGTTGCTTAAGGTAATCATTGATTGTCTAAATGCTAAATCAATTCCTGTCATTCTTAGCTTTCTAACTAGTTATTAACCTTTTTCTTTATATTAAAAAAATACAGTTTGAATTATAGAGGTAGGAAGGAATGATAAAACTCAGAAAAGCCTTATGTAATGCATTTACTTTTGACTTCGTTGTCTGGTGTCATATTTTAGAAGAGAAATCATCTAGATGAAAATTCATTGTTTAGTGCAGTAATCTTTGGAGTTTGCCATTTCTATTTCCACAAGTGGTTTGTTCCATCTTTGTTTATTTGGTACCAGGGATTGAACTCAGAGGCACTTAAATACTGAGCCACACCCCCAGCCCTTTTTATTTTTTGAAACAAGGTCTAACTAATTTGCTTAGGGCTTCCCTCATTGCTGAGGCTGGCTTTGAACTTGCCATCCTCCTGCCTCTACCAGTTGCTGGGATTGCAGGTGTGTGCCACTGTGCCTGGCTGGTTTTTTCCATCTGTGTTAGGGTTTTTGTTGATACTTACTAATGTGCTGTTTTTTTTTTTTAATTTGTTTTTTGTATTGGAGATTGAACCCAGGGGTGCTTTACTGCAGAACCAAGTCCCCAGCCCTTTTAATTTTGAGACAGGTCTCACTAAATTGTTTAGGGCCTCACCACAGTTGCTGTGGTTGGCCTTGAACTTGTTATACTCCTGCCTCAGTTTCCAGAATTGGTGGGATGGGCATGTGCCACCACACCCAGTCTATTTTGCTGTTTAAGAACTGTGAAGCTTCATGTATGGGATTATGACAACTTAATGTCATTGTAGTTGGGATATATTTGTGTGAAAGATTTACCTGTTTAACCAGTGGTGGGTTTTTTTTGGGTGGGGGGGCGGTCTGGGGATGAACTCAGGGGCACTCAACCACTGAGCCACATCCTCAGCCCTATTTTGTATTTTATTTAGAGACAGGGTCTCACTAAGTTGCTTAGTACCTTGCTTTTGCTGAGGCTGGCTTTGAACTCCTGATCCTCCTGCCTCAATCTCTGGAGCTGATGGGATTTCAGGCTCTGTGCCACCATGCCTGGCCAGGATTCTGTTATTGCTATAAAAGAAGAGAAAAATAAATATTGAAATACAAATAACTACCAATCTATCACAAAGTCTCAAGATTTTATATGTTGACATTTATTTAATTCTTTTCAGTATTTCTTTTTACCCCTAACTTTCTTTTATTTTGGGGGGGATCAGAGATTAAAACCAGGGCCTCACACAAGCTAGGCAAGTGCTGTACATCCCTAGGCCCTCATTTTACCCCCCACTTTTTTTTTTCAGTACTGGGGATTAATACCATAAATTTCACTAAAGCCTAGCAACAATTATGTCTAAACTGCACTACTGCATATACTCTGGTCTGCTTAACTCTCCAGAAAATTTTTTTTTTTTTTTTTTTTGAAACAGTGATGAACAACTGAGGGGCACTTGCTCACTGAGCTACTCCCCAGCCCTATTTTGTATTTTATTTAGAGACAGGTTCTCACTGAATTGCTTAGTGCCTTGCTTTTGTGAGGTTGGCGTTGGGATTATAGGCATGTGCCACTGTGCCTGGCTTAACCCTTGCTTTTTTTTTTTTTTTTTTAAAGAGAGAGTGAGAGAGGAGAGAGAGAGAGAGAATTTTTAATATTTATTTTTTAGTTCTCGGCGGACACAACATCTTTGTTGGTATGTGGTGCTGAGGATCGAACCCGGCCCGCACGCATGCCAGGCGAGCTTGAGCCACATCCCCAGCCCCTTAACCCTTGCTTTGATGGTATGGAGGACACTATATTAGTTTGTGTAAATGGGAAGAGGGTGCCATAGTTGGACTGAATAAAAATTATACTAATGGGAAGAGGGTGCCATAGTTGGACTGAATAAAAATTATACTAAGAAGATTGTATTTAATGAATTGATACTGGTAATCTCAAGGTGCTTTTCAGAGGTAAGAGAAGGAAGTGGGGAAGAAAAATAAATGGAATAAGTGTGCTAGAATAATTTCTAAATATGATAATTCTGATCTTCAAAACTGAGATCTAGCCAGGAGCTGTGGTGTCTACCTGTATTCCCAGCAGCTCAGGAGGCTGAGGCAGGAGGATTGAAAGTTCAAAGCCAGCCTCAGCAAAAACAAGGTGCTAAGCAACTCAATGAGACCCTGACTCTAAATAAAATATAAAGTAGGGCTGGGGATGTGGCTCAGTGGTTGAGTGCTCCTGAGTTTAATCCCTGGTACCCGCCCACCCCCCCAAAATAATTGAGGTCTAAGATGGCCTCAGTGATGCATACCTATAATCCCAGCTGAGGCAGGTATATCACAAGTTGAATGCCAGCTAGCTTTAGCAATTTAGTGAATCATTGAGCAACCTAGGGAGAATGCTGTCTCAGGGGGAAAAAAAATGTAATGAAAAGGGTTGGGGATGTAGCTTAATGATAAAGCTCCCCTGGTTCAATCCCTAGTACCAAAAACCAAAACCAAAATAGATGCACCCTAAACATTTCTCTCTCTCTCTCTCTCTCTCTCTCTCTCTCTCTCTCACACACACACACACACACACACACACACACACACACATACACAATGTGTTTAGGAAAGTCACAGGACAAAGAATCAACACAAAAAATAGTTGCACTTTTATGCATTAACAGCTGGAGGTCCTCGAGTTATTGTTGCTCCTATTTAAATCTAAATCTACAGTGGAAGGGCTGGGGATGTGGCTCAAGTGGTAGCGCGCTCGCCTGGCATGCGTGCGGCCCGGGTTCAATCCTCAGCACCACCTACCAACAAAGATGTTGTGTCCACCGAGAACTAAAAAAAAAATATATTAAAAATTCATTCTCTCTCTCTCTCTCTCTCTCTCTCTCTCTCTCTCTCTCTCTCTCTCTCTCTCTCTCTCTCTCTCTCTCTCTCTCTCTCTCCCCCCCCCCCCCCACCCACTCTCTCTTTAAAAAAAAAATCTACAGTGGAAATTTCAGTTAATAGAAGGAAGCCAGGTCTAGTAAAAAAAAAATAGATTTGAATTCCTGCTTTTTAACTTTAGGGGTATCCCTAGGTGTGGATTTTTTTCCTTTTTCCTTTTGAGGTAATGTGGATGGAAGCCAGGGGCACACTACCAGTGAACTATATCCTCAGCCTTTATAAAAGTTTTTATTTTGGGCTGGGGATACAGCTCATTTGGTAGAGTGCTTGCCTCACAGCACCAAAAAAAGAAAAAGAAGAAACTTATTTTGAGACAGGGTCTCATTAAGTTGACCAGTCTGGCCTCAAATTGGGGATACTCCTGCCTAAGTCTTCCCAGCCCTTGGGATTACACCCCCACCTGACGTTTTTCCCCCTTTTTTTGGAGGGAGGTGGTTACTGGGGATTGAACCCAGGGGCAATTAAACACTGAGCCACATCCCCAGCCCTTTTTCTTTATTTTTTCTTTATTTATTTTTTTTAAAGAGAGAGAGAGAGAGAGGAGAGAGAAAGAGAGAATCTTTTTAATATTTATTTTTTAGTTCTCGGCGGACACAACATCTTTGTTGGTATGTGGTGCTGAGGATCGAACCAGGGCCGCACGCATGCCAGGCGAGCACGCTACCACATGAGCCACATCCCCAGCCCCTTTTTCTTTATTTTTTTGAGACAGGGTCTCACTATGTTGGTTGGGTCTGGCTAAATTGCTGAGGCTTGCTTTGAATTTGTGATCCTTCTGCCTCAGCTTCCTGAGTTGTTGGTTTTACAGGTGTGTGCCACCATGCCAGGCTCTTTTTCCTGGCTTCAAAGGTAAGTAATTGAACTTTAAAAAAAAAAAAAAAAATCTTGCTAAGTTTTTAGTACATTTTATTGAAGTTACCATAGCTACATTAAAAGTGTACAAGATATGTGTATAGATGATTTTTCACAAAAGGAAATTGGACAATATAAGGGAACCCAGAAACTCAATTGCCCTTTTGCCAACATCCTTGTCTGTAGTTCTGACTTACAACATCACAGTATAGTTTTGCTTGGTTTTGAACTAAATGGAATCACAGTATATAGGTATGTCTAACCTCCTCACACTCAACATGGTGAGGAACATCTGTTACTTGTTCTTAGTGATTTCTATTTGCTGTATAGTGTTCTGTTGTATTAATACCACATTTTATCCATTCTGAAATAGCTGCTGAATTTATTTAAAGTGCTGGGGATTGAATCTGGGGCACTTTACAAATGAGCTGTACTCCTAGCCCTTTTTAAGTTTTTATTTTGTGTTAACCTCGATAACTTTGAGCCTGGCCTCAAACTTGAATCCTCCTGCCTCATCCTTCTGAGTAACTGGAATTGCCACTGTGCATGGCAAACTTGTATTTATTTATAAGGCCATATATAACTTTGTATGGAGGAAGACAGAGGATATTGTTTCTGTCAAGACTAGGAGTCAAGAAAACTGGATTCTACTTGGATTCTGCCACTGAACCTCATTTTTCCCATTTGTAAAATGGTGATAATCAAGGGGAAGTTCAACATGTTAAGATCCATTCTCCCTCCCAGGTTGTGTGTATGTCTTTCTTATATTAATGAGTATTTTTTTTTTTAGTACCAGACATACTGTCCTCAAGGTGCTGTTGAGTGGTTAAGATACTGTTTGCAAATGTAGTTTCCATTTCTGGGGTAAAGACAATAAATATAAAGATGAGAGAATGTCAGTGTTAAGTGCTATGCAGGCATATTAATGTGTCCTATTTTAAAATGATAATACGAGTAAGTGGGTGGTCAGGGATGACTTCAAAGATTGTATGGTAGGAGGGAGCAGTTTTGGCAAGGAAATTTCATTCATGGAACTAGGAATAGCAGAGAATAGTAAGTCTTACAAGGAGATTGACAGTTTGGGTGGTTGAGGAAGGGGGATTACTTTTTTGTTTAGGGAACTATGAGGCAAAGTCTGCTTATAAGATGGAGTGAGGGCTGGGGATGTGGCTCAAGCGGTAGCGCGCTTACCTGGCATGCGTGCGGCCCGGGTTCGATCCTTAGCACCACATACAAACAGAGATGTTGTGTCTGCCGAAAACTAAAAAAAATAAATAAATATTAAAAAATTCTCTCTCTCTCTCTCTCTCTCTCTCTCTCTCTCTCTCTCTCTCTCTCTCTCTCTTCTTAAAAAAAAAAGATGGAGTGAAATACTGTGTAGAAGATTTGAGGAGAGAAAAGTAAAAGTAATAGTTATTTTGAAAGATGAAAAGACTATTCTGGGGGGATGTTGTATGATTGCCAGTGTTGTATGCAAGAATTTAAAGGGAGGTCAGTCATTATTGTTGTATACTTTTCTGCTTTAAATGTTTGTTCAGATTCTTTACTGTATGTAACAGAATAGATGGCTAGAGGGTTGAAACCTCTTGTGGAACTTAGAAGTCTCCCCCCAAAAAAACCTAAATAGAATATTTTGCAGAGTGAAGGTTTATGTTAAAGAAAAAGATGCCTTGAAGATGAAACAATTTAAGTATTTGTGTGTGTTTACTTTTGTGGTACTGGGGTTGAACCCAGGGGCATTTGTACCTTGAGCTATATCCCCAGCCCTTTTTGTATTTTGCTGAGGCTGGCTTTGACTTTGTGTTCCTCCTGCCTCTTGGTTTGCTTCAGTGCTGGAATTACAAGGATGCATTACTTTACCTAGTTACAACTGGAAATTTGCATTTATAATACCTAGTTGTCCAAGTAGCCACTACTTGTTTGGTCTCTTGGAGCCTCCTCTCCTTTTCCCCTCTATTGATTGGCACATAATCCTTATATTCAACCATCCAAAACACATGACATTTTCTCTATCATCTCTTTAGCTGTTATCTTCATTTCCCTTCACAAACTTCAGATAAGAGTCTATTCCTAGAAATCTCCATTTTCTTACTGTTTGCTAATTTTTTTAATAGATGTATTTAAATGTATATTTTAATGCCAATTCCTGGCATCCAACCACAATTTAATAGGACAAGTGTGTAGTGTACTGAGTATGCACATTTATTCAACCTGTTTCAGTTTGCTGCGTTCCCTTTATGTCTTTTAAACTTAAATTATTGTCTAAATACTAAATCAGTTCTTATTCTTAGTTTTCTAATTAGTTCCTAATCTTTTTGCTGCATTGATACTATAGCTACTTCTTCCTTCAAACTTCTTTTTCTTTGATACCACCTCCATATTTTTTCCCTATCTTCTTTATTTTGTTGCTAACAATTGCTAGAATCTGTATATAGAATTCTTTATATCCCAACTATTGTACTAGCACTTTATGGACTTTCTCATTTAATAGGTAGTTCTGCAAGATAGATACTATTTACTATAATTATAGTGGCAAGTCATTTGCCTTTAATCCTGGTGATTAAGCATCAGTCACTTATTATTTTTTAAGTTGTACATGGACACAATACCTTTATTTTACTTATTTATTTTTATGTGGTGCTGAGGTTCAGACCCAGTGCCTCACATGTCCTAGGTGAGTGTTTCACCACTGAGCTACAACCCCAGCCCAGTCACTTATTTTAATAAATACTATTTAGATGCCAGGCCTTGTGCTTGTCCTGGCAGGAATGCAGAAAATTGATAGGTAATTGGAATATAGTGCATTATGATAGGGGTCGTATAGGTTACTAAATGATCCCTGTAACTGGGCAAGCTTCTTCTCCATAAAATAGGAATTGATTTACAACATCACAGTATAGTTTTGCTTGGTTTTGAACTTCATATAAATGGAATCATAATATATAGGTATGTCTAACTTCCTCATACTCAACATGGTGAAGAACATTACATATCAGTTTGGACATGTTATGTTTTTTTTTTTTTTTTTTTTTTTCATTTTGCCTCTGTATTTTCATTACAGATGGTTTGTACTGCTGTGTCTAAGTTCATGAATCTTTTATACTGTAGGATCTAATCTGTTACTCCTGTCAGGTATACTTTTTTTATCTCCTGAGGTTTGATTTTGGGTCTTTACAAAAAAAATATTATAATTTATCATGTTTTTAATTTTTACCTTCGTGAGCATGTGGAATATATTTATAATTGTTTTAGTATCAGTATCTAATTCTGTGTCATTTCTGGATGATTTTCTGTTCATCTCCCCCCCATCCTTGCCCAATATGGGTTTCCTGTTTTTATTTCCTTGTTTGCATGGTTGCTGGAATTGGGGGTGAGGCAGTGTGCTAGGGATTAAATAGATTTTTAAAATTCTTTGAATATATTATATACACATATAAATGCATATTTTTGGTTACATCCTGAGATGTAGTTCTTTGGAAATACTTAAAATTTCTCTTTTTTTTTCTTTTTGTGATATTGGGAATTGAGCTCGGGGTACTTTACCACTGAACTACACATGCACCATGCACACTTGCAGGCTTGTTTTTGTTGGGGGGGGGGGGCCTTGAATCCAGGGCATTTAATCACTGAGCCATATCCCCAGCCCTTTTGTATATTTTTTTTAGAGACAGGGTTTTACTTCAGGCCTTGGTAAATTGCTGAAGCTGGCTTTGAACTCTTGATTCTCCTGCCTTAGCCTCTGGAGCTGCTCAGATTACAGGCACTTACCACCATGCCTGGCTCACAGTCTGTTTTATTTTATTTTTTTAGTTTGAAACTGGGTTTTGCAAAGTTGCTGAGCTCTTCACTGAGTTACCAAGGCTGATCTCAAATTTGGGATCCTCCTGTCTCAGCCTCCCCAATCATTGGGGTTATAGGCATGCTCCATTACATCTGGCTAGTTCATTCCTTTTGAGGCTTGTTTTTCTGCAAGGCTTCTATGCAAAGTATCTATCACTGAGGCCCCCTCAGTAGTTTTCTTCCTCAGTAAGCTGATTAGCGCCTAACCAAAGCCTGGAGGAACTCTGCAGATTTCTACAGCTTGCTTTTTAATTCTGGCTACCTTGGGGCTTCCCAAAGTCTCCTTAGTTATGTGTGTTTATTAGAGTCTGTTTGAGTTTCTTCTGTGTTCTGGTTGAAACTCTAGGCAGGAATTTGGGGCACTCAGAAGGCTCACTTTGTTCTTCTTGGATCATTGTCTAGTTGTTCAGTGTTTGAAAACTGATAATCCATGTATTTCGGCCATATTGTTTTTTTTTTTTTTTTAACAGGTTTTTAAAATAATTTTTACTTCAGGCCTTGGTAAATTACTTTTTAAAAGTAAATTGTACATTACAGAAAAAAAAAAAACAAGCAAAGAACAAAATCATCCAGTCACAAGAAGCTTAGTTGGACGTGTCCCTCTAGGTTGTGTGCATATATACACAATATCCCATTTTGTGTAATTGAGATTGTGGTGTGTATCATGCTTTTCCACACATCATGAATATTCACCAATTCAAAATCCCGAAGCTACATGAGTATTTTTTGATAACCAAGAATACACTACACCAATTCAATCTGTTATACTTTCTTGGGGACAAAAATTTCACTGAAGACAGAAATGGCAACAGGCCTCTAGATAGACATCGGCCATGTTTTAAGTTATTTGAAATGGAAGGGAAAATATAGTCTCTGTTAATCCTATCATGACTAGCTGTGAAAGTTGGTATTGTATGAATGTGCAGCATTGATGTGTTTATTTTTTGCTGTACAAACTTTGGACATTTGTGTTATACCAAATAGGCTAGTGTTTGTTTTTGAACTATTACTGGTATATAGAGATAAGTAAAAATGTTGGAATATATTTAGAAATATAAAGCAATTTGACATTATCCTGGCATTTCTACTGTATCTTACAAAACCCCATCTACAGATTGGAAATGAGAAACTTAGTCCCTCAACAGTAGTTTGAGAAGCTCTGTACTAGGCCATTTGGTCAGAATGACCCCTTAATAAAAGACTGGGGATGTTGCTCAGTGGTAGAGCATTTGCCTAGCCTGCATGAGGCCTGGGTTGGATCCCTAGCACCACTGCAAAACAAACACTATTTGAACATAATTGCCTGAGGCAGAAAGTTTGCAGATATGGAATCAAGGGCATTCTAGGACTCTGGGCAAATAATCTATGTGACTCTAGCTGTGAAAGTTGCTACTTATTTTCAACCCTCTATGTATGACTGGGCAAGGATTAAATTTGACAATGTAATTAAATCAGTAATATTTGGTTCTTATTGAGTGTTTAATAAAGGACAACTCCCTCCCCACAGCAGTACTGGGAATGAGATCCAGGGATGCTTTGCCACTAAGCAGCATCCCTAGCCCTTTTTATTTTTTATGTCAAGATAGGGTTTGCTAAATTGCCCACTCTAGCCTCAAATTTGTGATCTTCCTGCCCCAACCTCCCTAGTCATTGGGATTACAGGTGGGCACTGACACATCCAGCAGATGACAACTATTTATTCCTTTATGTTTTCCTGAGTTTACTTAATATCCAGGCTTAAAATAGTCTCCATTTTTACTTTTTTCTCCCTTTATTCTTCATTGTAGAATTGAAGATGCTCCAGCTCCTTCTACCTCTGCAGATAAAGTGAAAAGGTAAGATTATTTACATAGTTCAATTAGATTCACATCTGAAACATAAAGCAGTATAACCTGAGGGCAGCTAGTTTCATGATTTTTATTTTGCCCTGCTGAGGATTGAACCTAAGGGCTGAGTGTGGGGTTGCTTGCCTATGATCCCAGCAACTGGGAAGCTGAGGCAGGAGGATCATAAATTGGAGGCCAGCCTTAGAAATTGAGGCCTTATGCAACTTAGTGAGACCCTGTCTTAAAGAGGACTGGGGATGTAGCTCAGTGTGTAAAACACCTCTGGGTTCAATGCCCAGTACCAAAAAGGGGGAAAAAAAAAGAATTGAAACTAGGACTTCATGCAAGCATTCTACTACTGAGCTATATCCCCAGTCTCAGTTTCATTATTTTTAATGAAACAATTAAGACTGAACAGTGTCTAGACAATGATGTCTTCAGAATGTTTGCATTTGATTAAAATATTAGAATTGGCTAGACACGGTGGGTTTACCTGTAATTCCAGCTACTCAGGAGACTGAGGCAGGAATATCACAAATTCAAGGCTAGCCTTAGCAGTTTAGTGAGACATTGTCTCAAGTAAAATAAAGGGCTGAGAATATAGCTCAGTGGTAAAGTGCCCCTGGTTCAAACCTAGTACCACATACAAAAAATACCAACAAAGAATTGGAAGTTTTACTTAGTTTTGCTCCTGTCCTCACTCATGCTTAACAAATTCTGCTGAACAACTTTTTCTTCATTTAGTCTTTTAATTTTGGGCGGAGGAGGCGGGTGGTAGGTACCAGGGATTGAACTCGGGCACTCAACTACTGAGCCACATCTCCAACTCTTTTTTGTACTTTATTTAGACAGAGTCCCACTGAATTGCTTAGTGCCTTGCTTATGCTGAAGCTGGTTTTGAACTTGCAATGCTCTTGCCTCAGCCTCCTGAGCTGCTGGGATTACAGGCATGCATCATCAAGCCCTGTGCTCTTCATTTAGATTTAAAACATTCACTACCATTACATCATTACATGATGATTTTGCTTTATGTTTGCTGTTTTGGTTTTTTGAGTGAATAAGCAATAGGAGGAGAAATTACTTAATACTGCATTGTTATAAATCTGTTATAAATATGTTCTCCCTTTTTGGATGTCTGTTTATCCTCATCCTCTTAGCACTACTAAAGATTTTTTTGTGTTTTTTTTGTTTTACAGTGCTTGAGTTGAACAATCCCTACCACTGATCTATACCCTAGTTCCTCAGAAGTTTTTTCTTGTACATCCTTGGGGTCCCAAGACCCTTTCAGGGATTCATTGATACCATATTTCATAATAACAAGACTCTTTGTCTCTTTCATTGTGTTGATCAATAGCATTAATATTGTAAAACCAATGGTGGATAAATCTGATATCCTCATAACATAAATCAAGGTAATAGCACCAAATAGTACTGTAGCTCTTTTGTTCTTCACTACCATTTTCACTTAGAAATGTCCATAATGAAGCACTACAAACTAAGAAGTTTACTAATTCTCAGTCTTTCACTACATGACTTTGTAGTATTCTGTCTGACAAAATATGAATTATAGATTAAAGCCCTTCTCACATGTGTTTTTTTTGTGTGTGTTTGTTTGTACAGGGATTGAACCTAGAGCCACTGTACCACTGAGCTTCATCCCAAGCCCCTTTTTAATTTTTTTAATTTGAGACAGGGTCTCCCTAAATTGCTGAAGCTGGCCTTGAACTTTTGATCTTCTTGCCTTAGCATTCTGATTACCAGTATGTGCCACTGTGCCAGGCTGCCCTTTGTATATTATTGAAGTAGATGCACTTGTGAGGCACTGGATTTGATCTTCAACACCACATAAAAATAAATAAATGAACAAAGGTATTGTGTCCATCTACAAATAATAATAAAAAAAAAAGTTAAATGACTTGTTTTTCCTGTAACTTCAGTTTTACCTGAAAGAACGACTGATGATTCAGTCTTGTGTATATGGCAGACATTTTTCTAAAAATGAGTAAAGTTGAGTGAGTCCCTTAAAGGGAGAGCAACTACCAGCATCTATTGCCAGTTAAAGAATTTGATTTTGAGCTCTTGTTTGTTTGTGTTGCCATACCTGAAATTAAACCCAGGAGTACTTGTGAGCTACCTCTCCAGCCCTTTTATTTTTTAAATTTGAGACAGGTCTTGCAAAGTTGCCCAGATGGGCTTGGAACTCAATTCTCTTACCTCAGCTTCCTCAGTCAGTGGGAATACTGGTGTGTGCCACTTTCTGCTTGGCAAGTTCATTCTTTTTGTTTATGAACATTATTCCATTATGTAGACATATCACATACAATGTGTTTATCTATTTGGGTTTCTAGTTTGGGACTATTACAAATGAAACTACTGTGAATATTTATGTTCCAAGTCTTTATGGGCATACCTAGGAATAAAATGCTTGGGTCATATGATAGTTATTTCAGCCAGGGTCTTTCTGTGCTGCTCAGATGGAACTTGGGAATCTACTATGTAGCCTCCCAAGTAGCTGGAGCTACAGGGAAGTCCCACCATGTCCTGCCTGTTTTTTTTTTTTTTTTTTTTTTGTGTGTGTGTGTGTGTGTGTGTGTGTGTGTGTGTTGTCATTCTAGTGGGAATGAAGGGTTTGTTTTGCATTTAAAAAACTTTTTTTTGTAGTTGTAGGTGGATAGAATGCTTTTATTCTATTTGTTTATTTTTATATGGTGCTGAGGATCAAATCCAGTGCCTCACGCATGCTAGGCAAGCGCTCTGCCACTGACCTATAGCCCCAGCCCCTGCTTTGCGTGTTTAAAAATAAAAATTTTAAAAATATTTTTTTTTTTTTTTGTAGATGGACAGAACACATTTATTTTATTTGTTTATTTTTATGTGGTGCTGAGGATGGAACCCAGTACCTCAGGCATGCTGGGCAAGTGCTCTGCCTTTGAGCTCCAGCTCCAGCCCTACTTTGGGGTTTTTGAATGACTAATGAGTTCACTTTACCATCATATGCTTATTAAAGTGCTTTGTCACATAGAAGTTTTGCATATGTATTTTCCTACTTTGAAGTTTTCCTTTTTAAAAGTTTTTATTTTTTTATACCAGCTTAACCACTGAGCCACATTCCTAGCCCTTTTTATATTTTTTATGTATTAAATTGTTTAAGGCCTTGCTAAGGTGCTGAGGCTGGCTTTTTAAATTCATGATCCTCCTGCCTCAGCCTCTCAGGCTGCTAGGATTACAAGTTTGTGTCACCATGTTTGGCATATTTGCCTTTTTAAGAAATTAAGTGTTGTTTTAAACAAGCCAGTTTTTCAGTTTAAAGGTCTGATTTATTGATGAAAAAAAAAGTTAGTACTTTTCTCTCGTGATTAGGAAGTCTTACCAAACCCAAAGTTTTGTAATTTTTTTCTCTTAGGAGTTAAAAGGTTTTAACATCTTAAATTTAGAAAGCCCGTGATCCATTTCAAGTTAATTTTTTTTTATTAAGGTGTGAGATAAGAATTGAGCTTCACAGGGCTGACGTTGTGGCTCAGAGGTTGAGTGCTCTCCTAGTATGCATGGGGCACTGGGTTTGATCCTCAGCACCACATAAAAACAAAATAATGTGTCCACCTAAAATTGGCAGTATGTGTGTAGATTTGTTTTTATTTTCTGTTCTATTTGACCTATTTGCCTTTCTTTACACTAATACCACACTAGATCACTGCCTCTTGCCCTATTTACTAAAGTTTTTTTTTTTTGATTTTTTTTCTTTTAGCTAGTACAACTTGTATGAATTAATAGTTCCTTTGATTTCTTTATTTGTTAATTAGTAAATATTTAAAGTAATATGCAGTGTAGGCTTTGTGAGTAGACAAACCTTTAAAATATTCTAGTGAAGCTTCTGGGAATTTGGAAAGGTTTCTTTGGTTTTGCAGTGGTAAATAAATGTGAGTTAGCTAGATCTTACTACAGGATCAAAAAATTTATGGTTTAAGTGTAGCAGGTATTCAATAAATGTTGATTTAAGTAATATCTGACACTAAAATCTTTCTTGCAGCCTGGATGTGGATAGTGAAGCTAAAAGACTATTGGGATTAGGACAGAAACATCTAGTGATGGGGGATATTCCAGCAGCTGTCAATGCATTCCAGGAAGCAGCTAGTCTTTTGTAAGTATGGTGTGTTTACTATATGTAATATTTTCCCAATAATCCTTAAAGTTGTTTTAGCACATAGTCCTGAGTTTGATCTCCAGTGGCACCACCACCAGGGGAAAAAGAAAGTTGTTCTATGGGGGAAAATAATGAAGAGCAAGGGGAGCAAGGGCTGGGTTGTAGCTCAGTGGTACAGTACTTGCCTAATCTATAAGAAGCTCTAGTTCAATTCTCAGCATTGCAAAAAACCCAAAACTGATTGTTTTTTATGTTGGAGTTTACTCCTGTAAGTATAAAACCAAATATTACTGAGCAATTTCAACCTTTGATGATATATATATATATATCTATATATATCTATATATATAGATATATATATATTATCTCTTTTGGCAGTGTGGGGATTGAAGTGCCTTGTGCATGCTAGACAAGTGGGCTACCACTGTGCTACATCCCAGCCCTATTTTCAACCTTTGATTTTTCTTATAAGGTAAATTGTATTCCAGTCACAATTAATTAAGGGAACCAACTTGGCCTAGCTTATTCAGGGCTTTCCCAATTATTTCTGTTTTAAATGGTGCTATGTATCAAACTAAGGGCTTTGCACATTAAGGAAGTGTTCTACCATTGAGCCTACACTCCATCCCTTCTCAAACATTTTAATGTTCCTCCAGATCTGAGAGAGAAAAAAGGCAGGGAGTAAGTTACATTTTTTCCCCCCATATTGCATATTTATTTATTTGTGACACAGAGGATTGAAACCACTGAACTACTCCCCAGTCCTTGAATGTTAAATCTTTAAGTCTTAAACACTTTTCCTTTACAACTTTGTTTGAGCTAGTTTCCTCTAATATGGTATTATCAACAGCAGGTGAAGATCAATCACGTTTCCTAATTAGTTGGTTACATTTCATTCATCTTTTTTTTTTTTTTTTAAAGAGAGAGAGAGAGAGAGAATTTTTAATATTTATTTTTTAGTTCTCGGCGGACACAACATCTTTGTTGGTATGTGGTGCTGAGGATCGAACCCGGGCCGCACGCATGCGAGGCGAGCGCGCTACCGCTTGAGCCACATCCCCAGCCCCATTCACCTTTTTTTAAAAAAAATTTTTTTAGTTGTAGATAGACACAACATCATATATATATATATATATATAGAGAGAGAGAGAGAGAGAGTGCTGAGGATCTAGGCAAGTGCTATACCACTGAGCTACATCCCCAGCCCCTTCATTCAGCTTTTGTGAAGAAATTTTCCTTATAAAAGAAATAGTCACGGGGCTGATGATATGCTCAGTGGCTTGCCTAGCATGTGTAAGGCCCCAAGTTCAATCCCTAGCACTGCAAAAAGAAAAGAAACAGAAAATGTGGTAGAGAGATAAAAAAGGAAAGAAATACCCATAATATGAAGCATTTATGAGTTTCAGTCCCCCCCACTGCTCTCTTGGTACCAGGGATTGAACTGAGTAGCAGTCAACCACCGAGTCACATCCCCAGCCCTTTTTTGTATTTTATTTAATGATGGGCTCGCTGAGGTGCTTAGGACCTTGCTAAATTGCTGAGGCTGGCTTTGAACTTGTGATCCCCCTGTTTCAGCCTCCTGAGCCGCTGGGGTTACAGGTGTACACCACCATACCCAGTGGGTTTCAGATTTGAAGCTCACTTTTTTCCTAGCCCAATTCCTCCCAACATCCAGAACTGCGTACTATTCCTGGAGGTCCACAATAATCTCTTGTCTTGTCCCTGACCTCTGGCCTCTTTGATCATCTTTACCTGGGATTAATGAATTAAGCTTCTGGTATTTAGTGGTGTGCTAGAGTTGGAGCTTACTTCTTATCTGATAAGTATTTAGATGTTTTTATGTTAAAAAAATGGGTTTTTAAGTTCATTTGTCTAGATGCCTAGAGGTCTTTTACTCTATGAAAACTGATCTTGTCTTAGAAATCTCTCTTCCTTCCCATTTATCACACTTAATGTGATTTCTTTTTTTGTTTTAAATTGTAGATGGACACAATATCTTTATTTTTATGTGGTGTTGAGGTTTGAACTCAGTACCCACACATGCTGGGCAGGTGCTCTACCACCGAGCTACAACCCCAGCTTTGTCTTTTTTGGGGGGGGTACCAGGTATTGAACTCAAAGGTCACTTGGTCACTTGGCCACTGAGCCACATCGCTAGCCCTATTTGTTATTTTATTTAGAGACAGGGTCTCACTGAGTTGCTTACCACCTCACTGTTACTGAGGCTGGCTTTGAACTCTAGATCCTCAAGTCTCAGCTTCCCGAGCTGCTGGGATTACAGGCGTGGGCTACCAATAGTTATGTACATTTCCATTTTACAATCTCATCTTTCTCAAAACTAAGGCACTGAAAATGAGTAATCTGCCAAGGTTGTACAGTTAACGATTAGAGGTAAGCTTTGTGCTCAGGTAGTCTCACTCCAGAGATCATGTTCTTTATATCATGATGCCTTTCTGTAATCATCTCTCAATGTCTAGGTCCCAGCCAAGGTCATCTTAACTATTATGGTCCATTATCTTGTGGCAGGAAGAATATGTATTAATATAATTTGGCTGTTAGAGTATACGCTAACTGTAACAAATTGGTATCACTTAGAATTATATATAGATATAACATTAACTGCATGCATCATTAATGTTAATAACATGTTCAGGGACTGGGGTTGTGGCTTAGCGGTAGAGCTCACCTAGCACATGTGAGGCTAGCATGTGTGAGGCAAGACAAATAAAATAAAGCTATTATGCCCAACTATGACTAAAAAAAAAAATTAAAAAAATAATAACGTTCAGATTTTAGCTGTCTATTATTTTTGTAGAGGTAAGAAGTATGGAGAAACTGCTAATGAATGTGGAGAAGCCTTCTTTTTCTATGGAAAATCACTATTGGAATTAGCAAGGTATGTTTTTCTTAGATTATTAGTAGAATGTTTTGCATAACTTCGATCTATTTAAAAATGAAAGTTTCCTTGTTTGCTAAGATTGTTTACTAGCTTTGTGATTTTACATGAGTAAGCTAGACTTGTTTTACCTAGAAAAGTGGGTTATGAAAGAGCTTGAAATATTGATGGAAATTGTAACGATTTAAAGAATAAAATTACTGGCCATATGTAATGGCATGTTCCTGTAATCCCAGCTGCTTGGGAGGCTGAGACAGGAGGATAGTGAGTTCAGAGCCAGCCTCAGCAAAAGCAAGACAGTAAGCAACTCAGTGAGACCCTATCTTTGTTTTTTTTATTTTTATTTTTTTTTTTAAAGAGAGAGAGGAGAGAGAGTGAGAGAGAGAGAGAGAATTTTTAATATTTATTTTTTAGTTCTCGGCGGACACAGCATCTTTGTTGGTATGTGGTGCTGAGGATCGAACCCGGGCCGCACGCATGCGAGGCGAGCGCGCTACCGCTTGAGCCACATCCCCAGCCCGAGACCCTATCTTTAAACAAAATACAAAATAGGACTGGGGATGTGGCTCAGTGGTCAAGTGGTGCTGAGTTTGATCCCTGGTACCAAAAGAAAAAAAAAAAAAAAGAATAATTGAAGTTTGACTTGTGATCATTAGAAGCAAAGATCTTTTCATTTGTGAATGGGTAATAATTGATCAAAGTTCAGTATAGAATAATAAACCCTTAAAAGCACCAATAAGGGCTTATTGGAGTTTGAAGTAAGTAGCATGTGAGGATATCTAGTAAATAATAATCCCAAGTAGTCTTTCTGTTGGAAAGTTTTTGGATATTATTCACCAGAATTTATTAGTCAGAATAAAGTATATTGAGGATATGCAGCCAAGCAAATGATGTGTCATTTATTTAATCTCAGTTCTGGTAAGTTTGTTATCTTGTAATAATTAGAGCACTCTGATTTGCTGTGAAACTATTGCCAGAATGTTAGTGTTTATCCAAAGAAGTGGGGGTAGATGAAAGTTTGGGAACTACTTATGGCTCTGTTTTAAAAGAATGAATTTTTAAAAAAGAATGAATATGTGTCATTTTTACAGGACTCATAGTGCTTTTCACGTGGCTTGATGAGCAGTGTACTCATTTCTTTCAGCATTCTTGCAGCCTTAATTTATATTAGAAGTTTTGATAATTGCCTTTCATAGGAATATGTATAGTATTATATTCCCTGAACTTGCTTACTTGTCTGTTGCTTTTGTAATGTAGGCTACATCGTCAAGTTGTAGCTGTTAAATCTTTGGTGCTTTCTCCTCTTGTTCTCCTAGAATGGAGAATGGTGTGTTGGGAAATGCCTTGGAAGGTGTGCATGTGGAAGAAGAAGAAGGAGAAAAAACAGAAGATGAGTCTCTGGTAGAAAATAACGATAACATAGATGGTATGTGGAGTTGCACATGACATTTAAGAGACGCGATGCCTTGTATCTTGTATACAAGTGATGGAAATAGGGCTCTCCCTGCCCTGGCTGGTCTCTCCTAAGATGCTTGGGGTTATACCTGCATCTGGGAGAGACTGCAATGGGGGTAGCCCATTAATGAAAGTGACAGCAGGCTTTTGTGAGAGGATAACTTAATTTATTAAACAAATATGGTCATTTAAATAGGTGTCTTAAATATTAAGACATTAAATGTATATTTTTTAAAAATGGTTTGTGAAGTTCAATTAATAGTAATGTTTTTGGAGCCCTTTTACATTTCTTGTGTTTAAGAAAAATTGAATATTTCTCAGCTGAGTTTGGCTACTAGCATTTTACAAATCAGGTAGAGGTTTAAAATAAAATGAAAATAGAATGAAATGTTTAAAATAGAATGAAAAGCTTGGCATCTTTTACCTAACTGGTAATCAGAATGCTCACAGCAAAATAATAGAGTATCTAGTTTAAGGTGCTTTGGTTTCCTTTGCATTAAGTTACTCTGCTAGCTGAGACTGTCTTTCCTTTGCTTTTCTCAAGGGGGCAGATAAAAATTTTTAGGCCATCTGCTAAATCTTAAACCAGGCCATGTGAGGGTTTAAGGGAATGTGTTTTTAGTTTCCATTTATGCTTTTATCATTAAACTCGAAGACATGTTTATGCTTAATGTTCTTTAACCATGTAGAGGAAGCAAGGGAAGAGTTGAGAGAACAGGTTTATGACGCCATGGGAGAAAAAGAAGCCAAAAAAACAGAATGCAAGTCTTTGGCAAAGCCTGAAACTGGTAAAGAACAGGAGAATGAAATGGAGAAGGGTGGAAGAGAAGATATGGATATAAGTGAGCCTGCAGAGAAGTTACAAGAAAAAGTTGAATCGACTTCAAATCAGTTAACTGAAACTTCTGAAGAGGCAAAAGGAGCATCAGCACCAGAAGGACTGAATGAACCTGAGGTCACTTCTGAGAAGCCAGAACAGGAAGCATCAGATGCTGAGGAAGGAAAATCAGTTTCTGGAACTGAAGTTGAGAAAGAAGAGTGCAGAGAAAAAGGAGGTCAGGAGAAGCAGGGAGAAGTAATTGTGAGTATAGAGGAGAAGCCAGAGGAAGCTTCAGAAGAGCAGCCTATAGTGACTCTAGAAAAGCAGGGCACTGCAGTGGAGGTAGAAGCAGAATCTGTAGAGCCAACAGTCAAGCCAGTGGATGTGGGTGGGAATGAAGTAAAGGAACCAGTAGCTACCTCTGAAAATGACCCAGGAAAGGCTGTTCTTGAGCAACTGGTAGAGCAAGAAGTACATTCTGCTGAAGAGTCAGAGGTGGTGACAACAGAAGCTGAAGAGGTCTCAGCTGCAGAGGCTGGATCAGAGGTCTCTGAGAAGCCAGGGCAGGAAGGCACAGTTTTCTCTAAAGATGTTGCATTCAATGGACTGTCAGCTGCAGGAGATCAGACTCCTATTGAACCAAAGACTTCTGTAGAAAGATTGACAGAAACAAAAGATGGCTCAGAGGTAGAGGAGAAGGTCAGGGCAGAGCTAATTCCTAGCCAGGAGGAGACTAAGCTGCCTGTAGAAGAGTCTGAGGCAGCTGGAGATGGGGTTGAGACCAAGGTAGCCCAGAGGGCCACAGAGAAAACACCTGAAGACAAAGTTAAGATAGCTGCTAATGAAGAGACAGAAGAGAGAGAAGAACAGATGAAAGAGGGTGAAGGTAACCGGGATATGCAAGAGCTGCAGTGGGTGGAGTACATTCTGGATTTGACTCACTAATAATAATGGGTAAAAGTCAGCCTTCCATTCAGGATTTTCCGTCTGCCTTAGGATTAGGAAAGGGCTAAAATGAAAATGGGATTAGTTTAAGAAGGTTGGGATAAGTTGAGCAAGTTAAATCAAAAGCAGCAAGTTGTCTTCAGCTGGCTTATAGACTAATGCTTTTACTAACTGCAAAATAGGTCTTTTACTGTGATTTCTGAAACTTGGCTAGCAATCAGTAACTTGTACCATACTAGCCAATAAAAGAATGGAAAAGGTGGATGAGAGGGGGTGGGGTAGGTAAGGAAATAGTGGGCTAGGCTGGCAGAGAATGCTGAATGGATGTTCACTTTGCATGCCTCTGGATTTTTAAATTATTGTTCACAATGTACTGTTCACATGGTTTCTTTTCTCTGCATTAGGAAGCAGGAACAGCAGTAGAATCCACTGAATTTGGTACATTTAAGCAGGCATGCCATTTAAATGAAGGCAGTTAATCTTGAATGTTCTATCAGAGTTAAAAAAAAAAAAATTCTGGCATCTCCCCTTTAGTCTTCAGAAAATCTTTAAAGATTTACTGACACTGCTAAAACAGTCCTTCTCCTAGGCAAAAGAAACGACAAAAAACTTAGCAGTTAGCCTTCTTGCTGCTTTCTCCCCTCATTTCATGTTTGCTTTGGCTGCTGAACTAAAACTTTTGTTACCTAGAATGTTAACAAGTATGAATGCTTTTCTATAGTGTTATTAAATGTCTAATTGTGATTCATTCTCATCAAGATACATAAGCCTAATTAGTAATTGGCACGTCTGACTTAAGTTGTGCTATTATTTGAGGATTCTGCTGCATTTAAGGTTCATCTAACATTGGTGTTAATAAATACAGGTATATTCCAGTTAATTGCTATTACTCATTAAAATTGCCAGACTATTTCAGGAGTACTCTTAAGTTAAAATCTCAGAGTCACATCTTTTCTTTCTTGGAGATTATTCTGGTAAACTACTTTTACCTATGTGCAAGCCTCTGCACTCCAACCAGCACATGCTAGTAACCAGAAGGGAATTGGCTAAATGGTAATGCCATTGGGCTTCTCTCTCTTTTTAAAATTTTATTTTTGTGATATTGGGTATAGGAATGCAGCACCTCACACATGCTAACAAGTGCTCCACCACTGAGCTATATTCCCAACCCTTTTTGTTTTACAGTCTTGTTAAATTGCCGGGGGTTGTCTCAAACTTGAAACTGCCTGCCTCAGCCTCCTGAGTAGTTGGGGTTATAATAGCTTGCTGGGTCTCTGTTGGGCTAATTTTCAAGGATTAGGAATTATTTAGGGAAGAAGTGCAGAACTGAATTATTCAACTTTTAAAAACTTCTCACGTCTTGATCTTTTTCCTTCTTTCTTCTTTTTTTTTTTTTGGTGTGGTAGTGAGGATCATACCTAGGGCTTCATATATGCCAGGCATTTCCTCTACTGCTGAGCTGTGCACCCCTAGTCCTTGATCTTAGTGACCAAACTTTGATAAACTATCAGTTTGTAAATAACATCATACAACTCATTTTTTTTTTTCCTAATTCTAAAATAATACTATTTATCTTCAGGTTTTCATTTTTTCCAGTACTGGGAATTGATTTAAATCTTCAGCCCACTCTTTTTGAGACAGAGTTCACAAAGTTGTGGAGGCTGGCCTTGAACTTGCAATCCTTATGCCTCAAGCTTCCTGAGTAGCCGAGATTACAGGCATGCACCTCTCCTTACCCTAAAACAATACCACTTCATAGAGAATATTACACTCTACTTATTGAGGCATAAAGGTCATGTGACTTGTTTATGGTCAAGACTGTAGTACTAGATATGCCTTGAATATACTATTCTTTCCACACTACCTCATATTGAAGAAGGCAGCTTTCACCCTTTCTCTTCTCCCTGTCTCTTATCAGAAACATTCTGGTCACATTTTTAAAATCCCTTCAAAAGTCTCAGGCAAGTATTCTAGCAACTGAACCATAAACCCCCTGCCCTCGCACTTTTAAAAAGCGGTGTTTTAGTGGTTTTGTGGCAGATAACTTATAAATGACAGTAGAGAGTCCCATATTTTATAGATGAAGAAATGGGAGAAAGAAGTAATTTGCCCTAGTCAATAGAGAGGACTAGGTGCTCAGTCTGGCTTTAGGGTCCAGCTGATTTCTGTGCTTTCTTCCTCTTTATGTGACAACACTAGTCCACAGATTTGTTTTTTGTTTTATTTATGTGGTTCTGAGGTTCAAACCCAGTGCTTCACACGTGCCAGGCAAGCGCTGTATCACTGAGACACAAATCACTAGCCCACAAATCTTTGCTGAACCACAATCCCAGCCCTAGTCCACAGATCTTGAATGTGGTTTTCTCTCTTCATTTAAAAATATTAAGTCCTGGGGCTGGGGATGTGGCTCAAGCGGTAGCGCGCTTGCCTGGCATGTGTGGGCTCTGGGGTCGATCCTCAGCACCACATAAAAAAATAAAATAAAGATATTGTGTCCACCAAAAACTGAAAAATAAATATTAAAAAATTCTCTTAAAAGAAAATTAAAGTCCTTCTGGGCATGGTGGTCCTGAGACAGGAGGATCTCGAATTGAAAAGCCAGTCTCAGCAACTTAGCGAGGCATTGAGCAACTCAGACCCTGTCTCCAAATAAAATACAAAAAAGGGCTGGGTGTGTGGCTCAGTGGTTGAGTGCTCCTGAGTTCAGTACCTGGTTTAAAAAAAAAAAAAAAAGATTTATTGATTCTCAGCACCACATAAAAATGAAATAAAGGTATTGTGTCCACCTAAACTAAAAAAATAAATATTTGGGGCTGGGATTGTGGCTCAGCGGTAGAGTGCCCGCCTAGCACGGATGGGGCTCGGTTTCGATCCTCAGCACCACGTAAAAATAAAGGCATTGTGTTGTGTCCTACACCTAAAAAATAAAAAATTTAAAGCCACATTTCCTACTACCTCTTGACTTTGCTACCTCTTGGGGTTTTCATATCCCTGATAAAGACAACTGGTCTCATCTTTCCTGATTTTCATGTTAGATGTGGTTGGTATGTGAACAGAAGTTTAAATTGTAGGCATAAAACTTGGTTGTGTTCAGATGGATTCTACTGACCAACCTGTGGGTGGGTACTTGACTTCTGTGGGAGTTCCAGAACACTCAAGAATTAGCACCTTTTTGTCTTTATTCTTCTGGTTGTACTCTGTGCCCATAATGTTTTGAGGATACTACATGGTCATAAGTAGCATTTCTTTTTCTCTGAAGGATGCACTGTACATATCACAAATAGTGTTCTATTTTCAAAGAAGCCTGGAAGATATTTTTAACAAATTTGTATACTGAGGATATCAGGGCATTGTCATTAGTATTTGAGTATACATTACGGGGTTGGGAAATGTTTTACAGTATTGACTTTCTCATTAACCTAGTTTATAGTTAGGTACAGTTGTGCATGTCTTGTAATCCCAGTGAGGCAGGAGGATTGCAAGTTTGAGGCCAGCCTCAGCAAAAAGGATTGGGACAGTTGTAATATGTCCCTGAATTCAATTCCAATACCAAAAAAAACAAAACCTAGCTCCTTCTCCACCGTCCCATAAAGATAGCTAGGTGCAGGTTTCTCAATTTGTAAAATTCCAAGTAATTAAGATTTTGTGCTAAATTAGATGTCTAGCATGCTGGTTTGAGTAGGAACAGATAACAGATAATTTTTAAAAAGTAACAGTGTTGGAGCTGGGATTGTGGCTCAGTGGTAGAGTGCTCACCTAGCACGTGTGAAGCACTGGCTTTAATCCTCAGCACTACATAAAAATAAAATAGAAGTATTGTGTCCACCTACAACTAAAAAAGTATTTTTAAAATAATAATGTCAATTTAATTTCTCTGCAAATTGGGAGGATGAAGTTTAATTTTTTGAGTTGATAAGACAAATGAAGTAAAGGCTTTACTTCATTTGTCTTAGATATTCTGCTGGAGGATGGAAAGAGTCAGTAAAACCACTATGTAGTCCAAACTTAGGGAAGTAAACCTGTACCCATCTGTCTCAAAATGTAGGTTGACTGATGTTTACTGGAATCCCTGACTAGTCAGAAGTTATCATTAATGGTGTGTGGTGGTGACTATTGTAGATGAACTGGTATTGTAGTGAAAGTTAAAAAAGTGAGCTTCCAGATTAAAATAGGGCTTACTGTTAACTAGGTTGTAATGTGTAGTTATTAGAGGACTTTAGTTCATTACAATAATTTTTAATACATAGGAATTTTCTGTGCGTGTTTTCCACCATAAAGCACTGTTCAGATAAAACTCCTTTAACCTGACTTCTTGGCTCTAAGGCCTAATTGCTGTATTTAGGTTATTAGGAGACAATATTTGAGATCTTTTGCTGGTGGCATGGGCATGTAATACCAGCTACTCAGGAGGCTGTGGTAGGAGGATCTCTGAGCCCAGGAGCTTGAAACCAGCCTGAGACTGTTTAATTGGATTAAGCCAATTCGTGAATTGTAGCAACAGAAAGCCCATTCTAATCACTCAACATTTTGAAGTTTAAGCTATCTTATCACTGAAAATGTATTCTTCATGCAGTTGACTTATGAGTGGATTTCAATATGAGGAAATAGTGTTGATATGACTACAAATTTAAATGGAATAATTTAAAATACCTGGTTTGCTCACTTAAATTCTGTGTGTGCTTGAGCTGGCTGGAGTCTGTGGCGTGCTCATTGGCAAGAGTTGGTAAGAGCTATGCTTTTTTTCCCCACAGCTTTATTGTGGGAAAGCTAGTCTCTTGCATATTCTTGTTCTGAATGAACTGGAATAATTTAGCTTTTGGTATTTTCTGAGCTTACTAGTATTGTCTAACGAGTCACATAAAGACCCCAGAAACACTGATTGAGGCCTCTATCTGCTTTTGACTGAGTAAATTGGAGCCTCTAGTCAATGAGACAGTATCTAAGTCAGTCTCATTCAGAATGATTTAGGTTAACTTTTACAAGAAAATGCTTTAGACTTTTAACTGTCAAAGGTCTAACCCATACACTGTAAGGTTACACATTCTAAGTCTAGATTAAACTTGAATTAGATTGAAACCACTGACTTTAGAATCAGATCAGATGTTAACTGGATTAGAATCTAGCCTAACCTGTCTCAAAATGTAGGTTGACTGATGTTTACTGGAATCTCTGACTAGTCAGAAGGTATCATTAGTTAACGTTCTCAATAATGAGAAATTCTTGCTTGTAGAAACTGAAGGCTCAGAAGAGGAAGATAAAGAAAATGACAAGGCAGAAGAAACACCAAATGAATCAATTCTTGAAAATAAGGTAAGTTGTTGTTTGATACTGTAATCTGCTCTTATTGTAGGATTGTCGTTAACTCCTGTAGGCATGATTATTGTAGATACCCACTACTGGTAAGGAATCAGGACTCTATCCATGCTTAGAATGGACAGATCTGAGCTGGGTGCCAAGCACCTGTAGTCCCAGTGACTCAGGAGATAGAGGCAGGATGATTGCAAGTTTAAGGCCAGCCTTAGCAAATTGGCAAGATCCTGTCTTAAATTAAAAAAAAAATAAAAAGAATGGGATGGATATAATAGTTCAGTGGTAGAGCATCCATGAGTTCAGGCCCCAATACCCACCCCCCCCGCCCTGTGCCCACGGCCATGGACAGATCTTTTGATTCCTAGGGCTTCCTGTCTATTATGACAGTATCCAACATATTACTGACACAAAGAGAATCAGGAGAGAAAACTTTTTTACCCATTCTGCAAATTTTGGGAGGAGAAAGTCTGAATTTTGAATTGCAAATAACTTTTTCAAGTCATAATACATTATACATTTAGATTTATACTGTAGAAAAATGCTTGTCTTATACTTCTGCCTAATAACAATGATTTGGATATTTAGTCTCTTCAAGAAAATGAAGAAGAGGAGATTGGGAACCTAGAGCTTGCTTGGGATATGCTGGACTTAGCAAAGATCATTTTTAAAAGGTAAAACTCTTGTTGCTTCTTAGGATGGGAATTTGGTTGAAAATAAATAGAAAGCCATTAGGGTTAGACAAGTATTATTAAGATTTCTAATCAGTTTCCTTCTTTTAGGCAAGAAACAAAAGAAGCCCAGCTTTATGCCGCACAGGCACATCTTAAACTTGGAGAAGTTAGTGTTGAATCTGGTAATGCATTTTCATTTTACTTTCTAACGTCCCTCTCCCATTCCTCCTTTAATAGATTCTCTGTAATTCAGCTTGATTGATTATAGTTAGGTAGTTGACATTGAAAATATAGTAGGTTTGAGTTTCCTATGATCCTAGAACAGTGAACAATCTTTTAATAAATAACTCTGATCTTTCAGTAGGATTTTGTTTTTTTGGTGTTGTGGATCAAAGCCAGGACCTCACAAATGTGTAGAGCACATGCTCTTCCACTGGGCTACAAGCCCAGCACCTGTCAGGATTTTTAAAAAGCCATTCTGTCATTCTACATAACCAAGGGTCCTGTAGATAATAACAAAATGAAAGCAAAATGGGTATATTGCTGCAGAACAGGTCTGAATTCTGCAACTACTTCATACAAGTGCTGGCAATTCTTGTTCTTCTTTTTAGAGAACTATATCCAAGCTGTGGAGGAGTTCCAGGCTTGCCTAAACCTGCAAGAGCAGTATCTAGAAGCCCATGATCGTCTTCTTGCAGAAACTCACTACCAGCTTGGTTTGGCCTATGGATATAACTCTCAGTATGACGAGGCAGTGGCACAGTTCAACAAATCTATTAAAGTCATTGAGAAGAGAATGGGTGAGTAGAAGCTGCTACCAGCAATTGACCCTTTTCCAAAAAAAAAATTCTTTTATGGTAATTTTTATGCGTCTTCTTTGTAGCTGTACTAAATGAACAGATGAAGGAGGCTGAAGGATCATCTACTGACTATGAGAAAGAAATTGAGGAGTTGAAGGAATTACTACCTGAAATTAGAGAGAAGATAGAAGATGCGAAAGAGTCCCAGCATAGTGGGAATGTAGCTGAATTGGCTCTGAAAGCTACTCTGGTCCGTTCATTTTCTTTTTAAAGTTTTCATAATAATGTTTGTGGTACTGTTAATGTTCCATTTGCTAGGAACTTGGTTTCTAGGTAGTTGGTGGTCAGAGAGAATATGAAAATTCATCTACTTATTCCTGTCAAATAGTACAGTGGTTAGCAAATGTTCTGGAGCTAGACTGTCTGGATTCATACTGTCTATTTTGGAATTCTGTCTGTGTGGTTTGTATGACCATCGGTATTTTTCTGCCATTGATGATTTATCTGTAAAATAGGGATCATAGTATCTATGTGTAAAGTACCCTTTTTTTTTTAAAGAGAGAGAGAGGAGAGAATTTTTTAATATTTATTTTTTAGTTCTCGGTGGACACAACATCTTTGTTGGTATGTGGTACTGAGGATCGAACCCGGGCCGCATGCATGCCAGGCGAGCGCGCTACCACTTGAGCCACATCCCCAGCCCCATGTAAAGTACTCTTGATAGTACCACACAAATAGGAATTGCTTAGTAAATATAAGCTATTATTTCTATCTCTGAGGTGACACGATATGGATAAATGATGCTTTTAATCCCAAGTGTGTGAAAGATCTTGCCTACTAAATGGCCGTCACTAGGATTTCAAGTGTTATTAATCAGCTGTTGTGATGGGTACCTGTTATAAAACTCTGGGAACCTACTTGAATTTGTCATCTTTCACACAGGTGGAGAGTTCTACTTCAGGTTTCACTTGTAGTGGAGGAGGTTCTTCAGTTTCCATGGTGGGTATTCATTCAGGTGTTTGTCACTTAATATTAGGCCTCACTGATTGTCTCAATAGTTTGTACATTGCTAACAAAGCCTTCTTTTTTTTTTTTGGTCAGATTGCCAGTAGAAAACCAACAGATGGTGCTTCCTCATCAAATTGTGTAACTGATATTTCCCACCTTGTCAGAAAGAAGGTAAATTTTCATGTGAATGTTTACCTCATTTAGAAAACTCCTATGGCCCAAGGACTATGAGGATCAGTCAGATTTTGGAAGCCAGTAGGTTTTCTTTGTCAGAAGTTGTTCATCAGACCTGATACATGAACTCCTGCCTGCCTTCTTCTGCTTGTTACTTCAACAGTTCTTTTCTCTGGGTTGGGAGTCTCTTTACTCCTGCTTTGTTTCCTGGCTCATGTACTGGAATTTATACACATCTCTTGTTCTCTACTTGTATTGTGTGGTTCTAGTGATCAAATCCAAGGCCTTGCATATGCTAAGCAAGTGCTGTTCCACTGAGCTGTACGTACCCAGCCCCAGATGTTCACATCTCTGCTCCTCATCCTAGTTACACTACTTTTCCTTTAGTCAGGAGGCTCAACGAATATGTTGGGACAGACCAATTTTATTTTGCACAATACAGATTGGTATCTGCCCCTTGTGGGTAGGTGGAGAGACAGAGCCGTGAGTCCTACTGTACCACAGGGAAGTGTTTTGTAAGTTGTATTTTTAAAAACGTTAAGCACATTTGTGAAGTCTTCACAATTATATCTTTAGAGGAAACCAGAAGAAGAGAGCCCCCGGAAAGATGATGCAAAGAAAGCCAAACAGGAGCCAGAGGTGAATGGAGGCAGCGGGGATGCTGTCCCCGGTGGAAATGAAGTTTCCGAAAACATGGAGGAGGAGGAAGAGGTGGGCAGTTAAGCAGGGATTGGCCTCTTCCCTCATCTTTTCAAGGATTGGAGAAATCAGTACTCCTAAGTGCATGCTCCCACCTTGAGCCTTGCCAGCAAGATCATTACTATTGATCTTTTTCAAAACGCAGTGTATGATTATTGGTACAGATAACTATGTAGAGAACAAAGCAGAGTTGGAAGACCTGTGTTTATTTCCTCTTGCCTGAAACCTGTTTTTTGTATAAGATGGCTTTGTTTAAACCAGGTTACTGAAGCCCAGGCTCCCTGTTTGTTTTTCAGGCTGAGAATCGGGCAGAAAGCCAGGCAGCAGTGGAGGGGACAGTGGAGGCTGGAGCTACAGTTGAAAGCACTGCATGTTGAGAGGGAACAGAACCTTCCTCCCAAGAGAGTGTTTTTGTATATAATGTATTTTTTCACTTTTGGGGATTCTTTTTGTATAACTTCAATAAAGATTGTAAGCAAAGGTTGAGGCTTTGATGGTTTTTTTCTTAAATATTGGCTGAATCCATGCCTTGGGGCACTCTCGGTTTTATATTATAATGGCCAAAGGTACTTTTTCTCCCCACTTCTGTATTGATCTCTGTTGGAAGTTCTAACGCCAACTCCTGTCTGATGTGGAAGTGATAAAAATAAGTGTGATTATAGATAGGCCTTTCGTTTCCATCGGTGCTATATTTATCAAGTTACTCGACTGAACTCAGTTGTCTTGCAGACTTTGTGGTGCTGTCCCTGGATGGGGGCTACAAAAACAAGATTTGGTGAAGATCTTGCTGTTTGGTGCTGAAAATGGACTAACAGGCCTTTGGTGGTACCTGTCTTCAGTTTACCTCATCTCCATCTAGGGTTATATCCTATCCTGGAAAAAGAATTCTGAAGACGACTTGGGGGAGAAAGTGATCCCTGTGGAACTATAGAGAGAAAACGGGCTGTGACTGACGTAATGGACAACATGTGGTTGGAAAAATGTGTGTGTGGGGGGGGAGGCTGGCTGGTTTTGATATTTACTGTATAGAAAGATTGAAAAATATCTAAACTTGGAATTGTTAACACTGTCTGTAGTTTTGACTTCTCAAAATAAAGATGTGAATAAAAAGCTCCTGGTCTTGCATTGTGCTTAAAGATCTTTCAATGGGATCCTGAGCTGCCTGGAGCTTTTGAGCTTTTCAGTATGAGATATGGGGCTAAGAGCAAAAAATTGGCTCAGCAATTTTTGGATCCCAATTTTGGATTCCAGGGATGATGGTCAAGACACAACAAAATGTAAGCCTGTTGTCCAGGGCACAGGGTTTGTGTGAGGAACAGCCAACAGCCCTTAGTTTAATAAGTTAGAATCTCCTGTTTTAACAACCCAGTATCAAAGGCTGAGGGAGCTATATAGGACTCCCAAGTCAACCCCATTTTGTAAAGGTGGTATTGGGGATTGAATGCAAGGGTACTTAACCAGTCATATCCCAGGTGCTCCCCCCCACCCCTTAAAAATATTTTTGGTTGTAGATGGACACAAAACCTTTGTTTTATGTGGTGCTGGAGATTGAACCCAGGGCCTCACACATGCTAGGCAAGGGGCTCTACCACTGAGCTACAACCCCAGCCCTCCTCAGCCCTTTTTTATTTTGTGACAGGGTCTTGCTAAATTGCTTAGGGCCCAGCTAAATTGCTGAGGTCAGCTTTGCACTTGGCAATCCTCCTTCAGCCTCCTTCCTGAGCCACTGATTACAAGGGATTTTCTTAATACAAGAGAAAATGTCTCTGGGCTGATCATTGACTCACATTTGCAGAATCTGGCTTATCTTGACTGAATTTCCTTCTTAGAGATGTTTTTATGTTGTATGTTTAGGTCTTGAAGTCCCAATATGGAATTTTCTCAACTATAACATTATTGCCTTAGGGCCTTAATTTGGAATCTCTCTTTAAAGCCTCAGGAATTCCCTCTTTATTGAAAGGCTTCTAGGCAAAAGTCATTAGAAAGACATGCCTGGCTATGATCCCAACTATTTGGAAGGGAGGAGGATTGCAAGTTTGAGGCTGGCCCAGGCTATTTAGTGAAAAATCAAAGGGCTGGGGGTGTAGCTCAGTGGTGGAGTAACCTGGGTTCAAGCCCCAGTACTAAAAAGAAAAAGAAAAAAAAATCCTGATGAATCTGATATGAAATTTAGCACTAAAGTTGGCTTTTACAAAAAGAAAGTGCCAGGTAATATTGTAAATACCTGACAGATTCATTTAATCCTCAGTAAATGGTTACAAAAGAAAACAGTTGGAGAAAGATCAACTACTTGCCAAAGGTGATACAGATGTGGTTAGAATTCACAAGCTCATTTGCTTCTAAACTTTATGGAGTAGTAAAAGCTACAGGTCTGGGAATAAGCCTCAGGTTCCCTCTAGCTCCCCTGTGGGGATCGGTCATAGCTCAAAATTTCATCTTTAGTCTTGACTCTCTCTGCCAAAGGACTTTTCTGTAGGAGGTGGGGGATCAGCAAAGCCAGCCTTGGGGCTGAGGGAACTTGTTTCCAGTGAAGATGATATGGATACCTGTGGAAAATAAGCAGGTTCTTCAACAATCTAAAAATAGGTAAGGAACATAGGTTCTGGAGTTGAACTACCTTAGAATCAACTTACTGTGAATAAAAGGTAGTGTTAACTTGGTAAATTCTTGCTTTGATTTTGTTTACATTGCATTATCTAACAGATGATTGTGAGGATTAAGCACAGAAAGCAATTGGTAGTGACTGGCACATAGTATCAATAACAGTTGGCTATTAACCACCCACTTATATTGCCTCTAGCTATAACTGGGCCCTCACCGGTGGGTACTGGTACTCATGGGCACTTGTTGGATTAATCTCTGCCAATGTCTGGACATCTGCATCTCTTGCATTCACCAGCCGCAAAAAGAGCTCAGTCTGACCTGCCTGGAGAGAGGTGAAATGGTACTCTATCTGTACCTTGGAGTAGACCTTATCCCCACCCTCCACACTGACCTGGGGAATCCCATTCAGCTGCCCAAAGCTGAGGCTGGGGTTCACAGGAAGAGCCCGAAGTGGAAGGCGCCAACGGCCACTTAGCACACGCTGATCCCGGTCAAATAGCACCAGCGAGGCCCAAGCCTTTGGCTGTGGTGCCCTAGCCCATGCCAACCCCTGCCAGGCTTGTAGCTCACACACCAAAGATACTGACGGTGATGGCGGCAGCCTGAAGAACAATCAAAATGTCAGAGGCCAGAGTTGAAGTCCCTTCCTAAACACTTCCTAGGAATTAATCCTCAGAGCCAATGAATGGCCTTTATATAGATGAGAAAACTCAGGATGAGGGGCATACTCAATTGTGGCAAGAATACCAAAGTCACAAACCCCATTTAACTGACCTGGGCACAGGCTGCCTGCTGGCAAGGATGGCACAGTTTCCCATGGGCCCAGGAGCTGGAGGTGGGGGCAAGCAAAAGGCTGGGGGCAATGCTGTGGTCCCTCCTGTATCCTGTCCATCTCGGGCCAAGCCAGTCAGTAGTTGCACCCAAATCCAAGAAGCATCAAGGCCTCGAAGGAAGTCATAGAAAATGAACAAGCCAGCCCTAGGGGACACAAGTCAGAGTACATAAACATCAAACTCCTCTCCCTCCTTCTCTATCCTCCTCTCACCATCCCTCTACCCAGTCTACTGGACAGCCCTAGGAGTTCTCCTTAACTTATTAGTGGACAAGTGAAAGGGGTTGTCCAAGGAGGGAGCAGGCCTCACCCGGGGTCGTATGGTGCAGGGCCCAGCACATCAGATGTGGGCAAAAGGAAGTGTGGGTCCAGACTCAGGTTCTTTGTCATGGTTCCAGGAAGTGGTGGCTGTGAGGAAATGAGCTGACTTCTCCAGAAAGTCTGCAGGCTGCCCATGCTCCCCTGACCACATAGAGCTGAACCATCCCCCAACTCCCCCTCACCCCATCCTGGCATCCCCGGGTCCTCACAGCCTTTTCTGCACCACCCAAGAACTGGACGTTTGTGGAGCCTGGAAGTGGTGGCAGTGGGGGTGCCACCGGTGGAGGGAGGTGTGGGGGATCTCCCTTTCCCCATGGACTTGTGCTGGGACCAGCCAGGAGTTGTGCCTCCCTGGGCCCTAGGAACAGAGGAAGACTTAGGGTGCCCCTGCATCAGAGGAAGCAGGTAACTGTACTGAGAAGCCACAGACACACATACACACACACACACACGGACACATGGAGATTGCATGGACACGAACTGAGGGGGGCACAAACTTGGGTTTCATTCCCCAGGAATCATTCTTCCACTCCTTCTCCTGAGTTAGGTCTGCTGGAATGAAGCTGGGGTGCTCACTGACCCCAAAACGTCTGGGCCCGGCATCTCTGCATCTGCAAGGCCAGGATATTCTCCTCTAGGCGCCGGTTTTCTGCTTCCAATACTAGAAGCTCCCCCGAGGCTGCACTTGCTTTATCTGCGAAGAACAAGTCTCACCTGTTACCTTTGATCTCTGGTGACCACGCCGGTCCGGATCTGAGCAGGTCTCCAGTGTTTAGAGCTCTCTGGACAAGTCTTTTGACTTTCAGCTCATATTCTAGCTACAGTCACCCAGGATTTCTACACCTCAGGGTTTTTGCTCAGGTGGTTCCTACGCCAATGACATCCTCCCTCACGCCCTCTTCTCCTCCCAGGTCTAAGACCACCGCTGCGGAGAGGTCCTCCTGTTTGATCCCTCTTGTTCACCCCTGCGATTCTGCGACCGCCGGAGTTCCAGTGCTGACGCCTCCACTTGTAACTGCCATATCTTGCCCAGAACACCGGGGTCCCGGCCCCCGCCTCGCATGTAGGCCTCACGCAGGGCCCTAGGGAGCGGGGGTGGGTACAGAAAGAAAGTAAGACAGTCTTCCCAGGATGATCAGCACTCCGTCCCTGGCCCGTCCCGCGCATCGGACCTCACCGGATCTCCGCAGCTAAGGTTCCTGGGTTGACCTGCAGCACCGGACAATTGAGCTCAGCATCCCGCCAGGCATTTGGCCGAGTCCTGGCGCGGAGAGACGACGTCACGCATCCAATAGGGCTTCCCGCCGCCCTGGCCCCGCCTCACGCTTCCAGACCGGCATCCGAGGGGGTCTCACCCGGTCTGGGGCTGAAGTTCTTGAAGGCGCGTTTCCAACATCTCTAGAGCTCCCCGTGTCTGCCCGGCCTCTGCCTGGAGTTCTCGAAGTTGCCGTTCTAGACCGAATAAGCGGGATATCCCTCCCTGGGGCCCACCTTGGAGGCGCCAGTTTAGTTCTGAGGGAGTAAGGGACAGAGTTGGAACGCGTTCGAACCCCGCGGGCAAGGGGCGGAGCAAGTCCCTATCCCCGTCTCTTCCCTCACCGTTGCCGCGTCGCTCCAGTGCCCGGCTCTGCGCTTGCGTCTCGGCCACGCGCCGGGCGCGGGTCCTATACAGCGCCTGCAGTCTCTCGTTAGGGCTCCCTGCAACCTCGGAGGTGGGGCCTTCTGTCATCCAGGGTCCCATTTTCTGTAAGGACAGCCGCAGCCACTGCACCTGGAGTTACAGTGATCCACGATCTCTGTTGGGATAATCTGCTCCATGTATGATCTGAAGCTACGAAAGAAGGGGTGGCCGCTTCAAGTTTATAGCTCTGGGGAAAGCTGGGTGGGTGTTACCTCCTCTGTTAACCTTTTTAGAGCAGATGTGCTGGCCTCCTGGTCCAAGCGGCCCTGGAGTTCTCCCGACACAACCTGGGAACAGAATGCAAAATGAGAAATCTTGATCTCCCAGCTCTCTGGAATATCCACCAGCCCCCTCCTTACCGCGGTACCCGGTGATTCCATAGCTACGGAGGGCTGTGCTCTATTTGTCCCTTCCCGGGTCAGGCGGCCAATGCAAAAGCGCTGAGTGTGGATGGCCAACAGGGCCCCGGAGCGGAAAACCATGTCACAGGACCCACAGGGCAAGAGCTCTGGCTCCCTAGAGTTGGAGCCCATGTTAAAGGAAACTGCCTCCTGACACCAGCCTAGTCCTGCAGAAGGAAAAGCTCAGGTCTAGATCTTTCACAGGTTTGTTTGGGGAGGAGCTTTAGTTCCCTGGGCAGCAATTACAGGCCTGGGCAGGTTAGGAGAATGGGTGGGGTAACCTTACCACCTTTGAGAAGCTCTAGGCTTGAAAAAGTGTCAGTCTGTTACAACTAGATACCTTCTAGACTAACCATGACTTGGTCATCCTTGGTCATTTCATAGCCTCAGACATGCAAGTTTTTTTTTTTTTTTTTTGCACCGGGGATTGAACTCGGGGGCACTCGACCACTGAACCACATCCCCAGCCCTATTTTGTATTTTATTTATTTTTATTTAGAGAAAGGGTCTCACTGAGTTGCTTAGAGCCTCGCTTTTGCTGAGGCTGGCTTTGAACTGATGATCCTCGCGACCCGGCGTCTCAGCCTCCCAGAGCTGCTAGGATTACACCGCGCCAGGCACAAGTGTATCTTTTTAACGACTGCACTCCAATGTGGATATAATAGAAGTTAATTGCTATTCGTCAGTTCAGGGAACACCTTGGAGAGGTGGTGTTCTGTCAGGAAACCATCTTTTCCCTGAACTGAAAAGCTCTTCCTAGTAAAATGCCTTTCTGGAAGTAACTACAACTTTTGCACAACCAAATCACACCAGAGGCAGCACTCTGCCCCGCCCCCAACTCCCATCCTCAGATTCCCCTTCCACCCCCAGTTGTAGAAGGGAATATCAGCACAGTCCAAGCAATGGAAACTGCCAGAGAATGTAATAAATCAGATGAGAGAATCAAGTCCGGAAAGGAATCCCTTCACTCAAATGCTAAACAGGTTCTTTTCTGCTGGTCAAATTATCCTCCACAACCCGATCCTCCCCATCCCCACATTTCAAAAAAGCCCTTCTTTCTAAACAAGACAGGGACTTAAAGTATTTCCTCCTGCAGATTATGTTTCAAATATGTGATCTCAATTCAATTTTGGAGGGAGAATGGGAAATGGGGGGAAATTTAGATCTCTTAAGTCTTCTAAGATCTCTCACAGTAGGGCTTTTCAAACTTTAATGTACAATTATCCAAGGTTTTTTCTTTTTTTTAATGGTACTGGGGTACCAAAGCCAAAAATCTCAACCTTCTCTTCTCCAAGCATAGAATCTTTGCTACAATATATATTTTTTAGTTCATTTTATATTACTTCATTGATTTTTTAATTAAAATTTTTTTCTAGTTGTAGATGGACAGAATCTTTTATTTTTATGTGGTGCTTAGAATCAAACCCAGTGCCTCACACATGCTAGGCAAGTGCTCTGCTCTGTCACTGAGCTACAGCCCCAGCCCTATTTCACTGATTTTAAGACGCACTTTTTTTTTTTTTTCATATTACAACAGTGATGTCAAGATTCACAATTATAGATGCTAGGACTGGCAGTGTGGCTCTGTGGTAGAAAGCTTCCCTAGCACATGCAAAGCCCTGGGTTTGATCCACAGTAACATACACACACGCACTATTTTACATTCAATGGAACATGATAGCTAATAATTCTTATTGCTAGGGCTGGGGATGTGGCTCAAGCGGTAGCGCGCTCGCCTGACATGCGTGCAGCCCGGGTTCGATCCTCAGCACTACATACCAACAAAGATGTTGTGTCCGCCGAGAACTAAAAAATAAATATTAAAAATTCTCTCTCTCTCTCTCTCTTAAAAAAAATAATTCTTATTGCTCTATTTCAATTGCCTTTACCATATTTTGCATATGGATAATTCTACTTGCAGTAGGCAGTGTAATACACTAATAGATTGTACATCCTGCTGATCTCTCTGCATCTACCCTCTTTTGTCCTCTCTGGCCCAGAGCTTACTTTACAAGTTAATTATCTTTCTAATAGGCAATCAGGTGTGCTCTTGGTCCTCTGTATCTACTAGGGACAAAGTACTGTAGGTACAGCAAAGAGTGCCAGATGCTTATTCTTTTAACTTCTTTTTGTCTATCAAATATTGGCCTAAAATTTCATCTTTTCTAAAATAGCTGTTTATTCTCTTCCCTACAGGCCTAGGCACTCCTTGCAACCCTTGTCTTTCTTAACATCTGGGACATAAAACAGGGCTTGGAAAGTATCTGTTGAATGAAAAAACCAGCCAGCACTGGCTCGAGTCATTTCTGCCCCCCAAGTTCTTTAGTAGGAAAATTGAAGCAAGACCTTTCTTTAAAAAAGCCCAGTGGTAAATACATGGCACTGAAAATGAAATGGTTTCAGGGAAGAAAATTTGGTTTCTGACTTCATTAAACATGTGCATGAAAAAATATCTGCTAGGGTATGTCACTTAGTGGTAGAATGCTTGCTAATTTTAAAGAAAACATACTTCTTACACAAGACAATTTAAACTGATGCAAAATATTTATTCCAAGTTAGTTATTTTATGCAGTAGTTTTTCCCCTCAACAGACTTGTGATAACCACATCTTTTAAATCTGTAAATAATGTTATCAAAATAATCTTAATCTTTGAAATCTCACAAAAATTTATATTTTACAATCCACCCTGAATATCAAGGCTGCAAGAATAACACATTTCCTATATCCAAATATTTTACAGCTGTACCCAAAAAGGAAAAAAGAAAACAAAAACAAACAAACAAACAAAAGCCCACATATGCTTTGTTAAGGGCTAAAGTTACCCGAGCAGCCAAAAATAAAATAAAATATCCAAATTATTAGCATTAATTTAATACAATTATAACTTCAATAGTCACTTTGTCATTGACAATGATTGCTTGAGCACAGGGGTGAGTGCCCCAAGGGCTGGTAGTAGAAGCTGTTGCTGCAGACCAGTGTCTCCTCCTCTCTGCATCTCTGCACTGCCAGCTCCCACCTGTGCATCGCCCCATATGTACTGTGTGTTGTGTATTTAAAAAAATCTTTCCCACCACACAAACATCTATTAAGCAGATAACAGGGAAGAACAACAACAAAAGCTAAACAAGCCAACTGCTCTTTCTTTGGGATATGATTATTTCCCTTGTGCATGAAATATTCAACAACATAAGAAAAGGAAAAGAACAATTTCTTTTGTATATTCCCTAAACACACAAGCTGAGTTTACTGAGTCAGATTAACTGTGAGCCTTTATATGCCTACTTCCAGGCATCATCATCTGATGTTTCACTGCTACTTGTTTCTGTGTCTGAGTCCTCAAACTCTGCTTTACAAGTGCTTCTCCAAGGGGAGAATAGGCTGGAACCGCGGCTCTGTAAGAAGCCATTCTTTCCGAAGCCATTTCTTCTCAGCTGTGGTTAGCATGGGAGAGAAAGGAAAAAAATAATCCATCAATGACCACACTGGCTTGTGGGACATAGGAAAAGGCCAGGCCTCAATTTGATATGAGGGAAAATGGGAGATGGGGGAAAACTTAGATCTTCTAAGACCTCTCACAGTAGGGCTGTTTAAACTTTAATGTACAAATAATTATCCAAGGTTGGCTTTTTTTTTTTTTTTTTGGGGGGGGGAGTACTGGAGTACTAGTGATTGAACCCAGGGGTGCTTTTACAACTGAGCTTCATCTTCATTTTTTGAGACATGGTCTAAGTTGATTAGGGCTTAGCTAAGTTGCTGAGGCTGGCCTTGAAATCATAATCCTGCTGCCTCAGCCTCCCACAGGTGTGTGCCACCACGCCAAGCACCTGTGATTCATTTTGTCCGAGGTAGGATTTGAGATTTCCTATTTCTGAGTTCTGAGTGGTAAGGTCTTACGTCAGCCTGTAAATTTTCCTTCTGTGTCATTTATTCATCTGTCATTTATATGCCACCAGAATGTAAACTCAAGGAGGTTTACAGAAACTTCATTTATCTTGTTCATTGTTGTAAACCTTAGGATCTGGCAGGGTTTTCTTTGTTCTTGTTTTTTAAAATGCTGGGGATCAAATGCAGGGTGTCACCTATATAAGGCAAGAGATCTACCAGTGAGCCAAATCCTTACCCTTTGGCAGAGTTTTATTCAGAGAAAGTGGCCAAGCATTTGTTGAATGAATTCATGTAAGCCTTTTGGTTTCTTAGTTCTCGCCAGAGCAGCAGAAGGAACTCAGGGCTGAATATAGAGAAAGTTCTGGCTTCTTCCTAAACACAGAGCTCAGTCCTTTGGAACATAATCTTGGGGTTCTGATAAGGGGTTAGAGCTATGAGGATGAAGAATGTTACCTTCTGGAATCTGCTAGTCACTGGCCTGTTGGTATACCTACCACTGGAGATCCTTTTTATTCAGGCAGAGTTTGATGCTCCTTTATATTTCTACTATGGTAATTACTTTATACTTTCTTTCCTAGTGTTTAACTGGTCTCCAGGGAGGATTTATGACATACCTGCTCTGTCTTCATGTGGAACTCTTTTAGCTCATCCTCTGTGAGAGGAAGGCAATTCTCATCATTTTCAGGATATTCTTGCCATCCCATTGATTTCAATAACCTGGTGGAGGCAGAAAGACAAAGAAAATAGGACAACAGTAAGCCTAAGTGGGCAATCTACGGCTTTTCACAAGAAAATCTTAAGTTCTTTCAATTTCATGGCACTGTGGCCTCTCTCAGAACCTAATCCTACAATTCCCCTGGAATAGGAGATTTCTTTTAAGAAAGTACTCCCATACTTGGCAGGCTCCACAAGCTATCCAGTCGTGCCCAAGAAAGCTGGCTGCTTTATGTTCAAGGCCCTCATTTAAGCACCAGGGGTTTCAAGCATTCCAAGGCTCCTTTAAGGGGATTTTATGGTAACAGTTCATTTGGGACAGCACCACAGTCCCAGGAAACAGATTCTCATTTCTTTCCTTTTCGGACTGGAGCCATAAACTGAGTCTGAAATTCAATGACAAGAAAACTTTGGCGAGGAGATTGTGAAAAACTTGGCCAAGTCTGTGAGAGAATGCTAAGTAGCCAACAGGCCAACCTATGTTAACACTGAATAAGTTACAATGTTCATGGACTCTTCTCTCTGTATGCCCAATTCAGTTCTATCCAAGATGTCATAAGAATGTTTAAGATCCTCACCAACAAGTCACACATAGCATTCTTTTTTTTTTTTTTTTAAAGAGAGAGAGAATTGCGCCGCACGCATGCCAGGCAAACACACTACCGCTTGAGCCACATCCCCAGCCCAACATTCTTTATGATCTTGTCCTCTCTTACCTATGCTCTGCTTCCAGAGAGTGTGAAAGGACCTCCCCTTCTTCTACTACAGGGAGAGAAAGACCATTCTGAAGACAGCCTTCCTCCCCATTTTCCTTTGGTTCAGGTGTGCTGTTGTCCTCCAACTGCAATAAATAAAAGGAAGGACACACTTGATTTAATGATCCTTTTTTCCCTTTTGGTACCACGGATTGAAGCCAGAGGTGCTTAATCACTGAGCGAAATAAATCCCCAGACCCACCCCCTTTTAAAAATTTTGAGACAAAGTCTCATTAAATTGCTGAAGTTGGTCTCAAAATTTGTAATCCTCCTGCCTCAGCCTCCAGAGTCACTGGGATTACATTCATGCACCACCCACTTGGCTTATGATTCTTGTTGTAAGACAAGCAACCTACAAAATCATGGAGTCAGAACCCAGGAAAGTGCTTTCTGAAGAAAACCTCAGCCCACAGGTTTTTCCCACTTAAAAATGGGACCTGCTATATAAAAAACTGAATTTCAAAGTTTACATGGAATGGCAAAAGATCCGGAATAGCTAATATGATATTAAAAGAAAAGAACAAAGTTGGAGGACTGATGCTACCAGACATTAAGGCTTACTATAATAGCTAGAATAATCAACACAGTGTGGTTTTTGCAAAAGAATAGACAAACAGATCAATGGAACAGAATAGAGTCCAGAAATACATAGTCAACTGATCTTTGAAAAGGGAACAAAGGTGATAAAATGGAGAAGAGACAGTTTTTTTCAATAAAGGTATGGGAACAACTGGGCATCCATATACAAAAAAAAATGAATCTAGTTGAAGACTTTATACCCCTTCACAAAATTAACTCAAAATTACAGATCTAAATTTAAATACAAAACCATACGATATCTAAAAATAATATAGGAGGAAATACAGATGACCTTAAATGTCAATGACTATTCTAGATACAACATCAAAGGCATGATCCATAAAAACAACTGACAACCACATCAAGGGAGGAAATGTTTGCAAAATGGGTATCTGACAGGACTCTTATCCAAGATATACAAAGAACTTTAAAATTCAACAAGAAAACAACCTGATTTAAAAATAGGCAGAAGACCTAAACATAAGATATACATAGCAAATAGGCATATGAAAGGATGAGCCACATCTCATATCACCAGGGAAATGTAAATTAAAACATTCTCCTTCATTATTGGTAGTAATGTAAATGGTATAACTCCTTTGGAAGACAGTTTGGTGGTTTCTTTCAAAACTAAATATGCTACCAGGTACAGTGGACCATGCCTATAAATAATCACAACTACTTGTGAGGCTCAGGCAAGAGGACTGTCAAGTTCAAGGCCAGCCTTGACAATTTAGCAAAAGACAAAAGGGCTGAAGATGTGGCTCAGTTCTAAACTGCCCCGGGATCAACTCGCAGTACTAAAAACAAAAACAAACCACCTTCCTCTGCGAAACCCAAACCAAAAAAACCTCAACACGCTGTTACCTTATGATCTAGCCATCACAATGGCTAAAGGACCTGACAACTAATGGTCACAAAAACTTGCACACAGTTGTTTACAACAGCTTTATTTATAATTACTAGAACTTGGAAGCAATTAAGATACCCTTCAGTAAGTGAACCTAATGGTCAATAAAATAAATCCCAGTTTGAATCTCTGATGAACAATGAATTAAATTCACTTTACCAAAGGCTCTTACTTTTACAGATACTATGTACATTTTAAAATCTTGCCATTTCTTTCACCCTTAAGGAAAAAACAAATGAACAAACAAAAAACCCCCTACATATAACAAAGGAAAATATCTATATTGTCCCAGAGAACTCATATACTCTTACATCCTCCAGCTTGTCACAGTCTCTGTTCTCTGCAAAGTCTCCATTTCGGTCATCCTTCAAAGTCTTCAGGAATTCACTCTTCCTGTCAGTGGTTCGGCGGGTCAACTTGGTCAGACGAGAGGAGCTGATCTCAATTGGAGGGGTAATGCTGGAGGGACTCTAGGCAAATACCACAAATAGGTTTGCTCCTGATAGCAAAGGGCAAGCACTGAGATTCTCTGGATTACTTCTAAATGGCACAGATTTCCAGAATCTGGCAGCCTATTTAATACTCTCATCTTTTAACAAAAAAGGTAATCCTTTTTTTTAATGACTTATTTTTGCAGGTTTTCTATAGTTAAGACTTGCTGGCCTATATAGCATCTTCCTGATCCTTCTACAGACACCAGCAGTATGCTGGTGTAGGTCTATCACAGAACATTCACCCCACTCAGCTACTGTCCACTTTTGTATGCTCATAATGGGAGACAAAAGCAAAAAAAGAAATTCTCAGTTAAGCATAGTTAACAAAAGAAATGGCATTACAGCTACAGAGTCATGGTGGATATCTTAGTGTAAGTAAATAGGAAATGGCAACTTTGGAAAAGGCTGTCCTGCATTATCCTCACTCACCTCTTTGGGAGAGCTGAGAACTGCGCCACCAGCCAGTACCACTGGTTTGGTAACAGAAATTGGATTGGTAAATGATGACTCCCGGCTAGAGGAAAGGGATCCTGATTTGTGTTCCATTCTGCTAGATTTCCATGCATTGGGCTATATGGGAATAAATATATAAGTCAAAACAAGCATACAAATAGGAGCTCAGCTTGTAAAATCTTAAAGGAAAGAGTGAAATGTTATGTGGGAATGCAAGTCCCCAGAGCTTACCTGTCTCAACATGTTTGGGAGGTGTACAAACCCTTTCTGAGATTAGACATTGAAGGATAAAGGAAGATGGAAAGCAGAGGAGCCGTATGGGATGTTAACAGGTATTTATCAAAAGAGCTCTACTTCAATCAGCCTGAGAGGTGCTGGGGTGATCAAAGTTCAATGGTTCACATTACTGTGTTTAAGTGCACAGATAAATTTGACAAGATGTCCCATTTAACCCAATTTTTCAAAAATTTTCTTTTTTAGTTACAGATGGACATAACACTTTTATTATTTTATTATTTCTTTAATGCGGTGCTGAGAATCGAACCCAGGGTCTCACATGTGCTAGGCAAGCATTCTACCATTGAGTCACAACCCCAGACCCTCAATTTTTCTTTTATGACGTTATTAACTTCCACATAACACATCAAAAAAATGCTGTTTTCTAGAAACTTTGAAGGCAAGAAGCTACTTCAAGGCTACCTAGCGCCTCCTCCCCCTTTTGGTACCAGCAATCGAACCCAGGGACACTTAACTATATCCCCAGCCATTAATTTTTTTTTTTAATTTTAAGACAGGGTCTCGTTAAGTTGCTGAGGCTGGTTTTAAACTTGCAATCCTCCTGCCTCAGTCTACTGAGATGCTGGGATTACAGATGTGTATGCATCACTGTACCCAGCAGAGGCCCCTTTTTTTCTTAGTTTTGTGGAGTCTGGCCATGACCCCAACTCTGATGGCAGCACAGTATATCTGGAATGCTCTATTTTTTTGAGTCAATGACACTATCTGAGGAGACCAAGAAAGATGAGGCAAGTCAATGGGGCTGAAGCAAATGGAAAATTTTTACTTATTTTTGCAGACTGAAATATTATAATCAAGAGACTTAAAGTAGAAAGGGTTTGTGTGAAAATTATTCCTTTCTTGGGTACCCTCTTGGTTGAGGGTACAATAGATGACACAGTAACTTTACAAAAGGAATTAATTTTACTGCATATCTACCATGTACCAGGTGCTTGTCATATAGTTTTATTTTGTTCTTAAACACATCAGATACAATCAGTATTATTTTTGTGGGACTGGAGACTGAACTCCAGAGTGCTTTACCACTGAACTACATCCCAAGTGTTTTTTGAGATAGAGTCTCAAGAAGGCTGGCCTCAAACTTGTAACCCTCCTGTTTCAGCCTCCAGAGTCGTTGGGATTACAGGTATGTGCCACTGCCCAAAGTTTAGGTATAATTATTGTTATGTTGACTTTATTTTAGAGAGAACGACACTTAAGACAATAACGTTATGCAATTTGTTCAATGTCACTCAGCTAGTACATGATTTTGCTTTTCCACTATCCAATAAAACCTTTAAAAAGAATATACAATTAGATAAGGGAGACAACGGCCTAACCGAATGAAGATAAAACTTTTTTTTTTTTAGCTCTGGCACTGATGAAAATCAAAAGATGACTGCTTGTGTTAACATTAAAGATGATTTGTGGCTTCCTCAGTTATAAAATGTTACTAGAAGCCTTGTCTTTCTTTTAACGTTGTCACCTCATGGCACAAAAAACACTTTTGTGTTTCTGCCACAGTAGTACAAAAGGTTTACCAGATAGCTTTACATGTAATAGGATGCCTACATCGATGCTTAATTTTATTCCAACTTAATCTTTAGTAACTTAAAACACTATGGCATACTTTGTTCCCTGCAATACTTACTTCTATCTCCATTTTGTAAAACACCTCTTTTATAAATAACTAAAAAATCTCAACCTCACATTACAAAAGACAGCTTTCAAAAATATGTCTTCTTTGAGGAATGACATATTTATTGCTCATTGCCAAATTTTTCTAAACATCTCTCTTTCCCTTTCCCTGATGCTTCATTCTCTAGGTTCTGCTCTTACTTCCTGAATCCCTTTCAGTCTTTTCTATTGATGTAGGCATTCTATAGTTTTCTATGCTCACAACTCTTCTTCTGCTGTTATTTTTTCCTAGGTGAACTTCATTAGAAAAACTAGTTCTGTGGAATAAATCAGTTTAAAATAAAATTATGTAATAATATGTAAAACTGTATCTCTATCCCCAGCTTTTCCCCTAAGCTTTTTACAGGTCTACCTGAAGTCTTGTTCATCACTTCACTCATACTAGCCACACAGAATCACTTGCCTCCTCCCAAATATGGCATGTTCTGCCCCCATTTTGGGGTAATGGTTCCTTTTGCCTAAAATATCCCACCCACTTTATTTGCTCTTTAACAAACTCATACTTTTAAACTTTCATTTACTGAGTAATTAGGATGAGCTAGGAAATGTATTTCAAAATCTTTAAAACTTTAACTTCATTAAAGTTCATTTAACTTTATTCTTTCACTACAATTACGTGACAGATATAATTAACCCTTCAATTTTTTTGTTAAGGAGAATTAGCAAAATTAAATAACTTGCTCAAGATACTAGCCCTGGAGAGCGACACAAAGATTCTTAGTTAAGTTTAACTCTAAATTCTCAACTTCTCTCCTCTTCATCCTTCAAGATGGGAGGTATCCTGGAACAGCACAAACAGCACTGTTGTGAAATTAGATATGGTTTAAAAGTGTTGAATCCCCCCCCCACCTTTTTTTTATCTGGTATAGGGAACGGACCCAGAGGTACTTAACCATGTAGCCACATCCCCAGCCCTGGTATTTTCTATAGAGAAATGAGTTGCTTAGGACCCCACTAAATATCTGAGGCTGGCTTTGAACTCAGATCTTCCTGCCTCAGCCTCCCAAGGTGCTGGGATTATAGGTGTGCACCACTATGCCCAGCTAAGAGACCTCTTATTACTAAGGCCTAGCAAAGATCTTGGAACACAATAAAATGTCAACAAATGACAGTTCTCTTCCCTTTACCATGTATTTGAACACAGCTATAAAGACTTTTGAGGACCCTCCCCAGGCAGAGTATAATTTTAAAAAATCTCTTTCATTTTGTACATCTAGTGACACAATGCTTAATACTGGGGACTGAATACAGGGGTACTCTACCATTGAGCCACATTTCCAGCCTTCTTTTATTTTTTTAAAAAACATATTTTTTAGTTATAGATGGACACAGTGCCTTTGTTTTTATGTGGTGCTAAGGATCAAACCCAGTGCCTCACACATTAGGAAAGTGCTCTCTCTACCCACTGAGCTACAACTCCAGCCCCCGCCCCTTTTAATTTTTGAGACAGGGTTTCGATAAGTTGTCAGGGTTAACCTTGAAGTTGCTCCCGCCTTAGTCTCCTGAGTTGTTGGGATTATAGGTGTCTGTCACCAGGCCCTGATGAGTGTTCAATGTATAAATACTCAATTTTAGTATTAACTATTAGTCATCTCATTTCTTTCTTTCTCTAACATTTCACACTCAGGGTACCCCAAAACCACACTCCTCATGTTTCCTAAAAACTGATTTTTATAGTTATCCCAGTTTTCCAGGTAAGAATGCTCAGTGTACTCTGCTTTCTTTCTCTAATCATTATTCTCTCAGTGTATTCTGCTTTCCCATTATAAGTCACCTCTCTTCTCTGTCAACTGTCATCATCCTGTTCAAGCTTTATCTTTGAAAAGGATAGTAATGACAACCTTTACATAGTTTTCTCTTCATTTGCCCTTGACTCACAACAGGACTAAAGTCATGTTATACTGTGGATCATGATTTTTATCCTCACCAATTGTTCACTCTTAAAATCCTTGAAGACAAAATGACATTGTCTTTCCCATTTTTGTAGTTTCTATAGTCTTAACAGAATGCTTGCAGACATCTCAAATGAAATAACTTATGAAAACTGTTTACAGTTAATATCTATTTTATAAATGGAGAAACCGAAACCAAGAAGTTAAAAAACTTGCTTAAGGTCATACCACAAGAGCAAGATGGAACTTATTTACTTCAAAACTCTATTAACTTCCATTATAGAGTGTTTCTTTATAATATCTGCTCTCCTCACTTGAATTAACATTCCTTCTTTTTTTAACATCAGAGGAATAAGTATCCTAAACCTTTTAGAAGATAATTCATACAGTTTAGATTTTAAAAGTCCACTAAAGGGCTGGGGATGTGGCTCAAGCGGTAGCGCGCTCGCCTGGCATGCGTGCGGCCCGGGTTCGATCCTCAGAACCACATACCAACAAAGATGTTGTGTCCGCCGAGAACTAAAAAAAAAATAAATATTAAAAATTCTCTCTCTCTCTCCTCTCTCACTCTCTCTTTAAAAAAATAAAATAAAATAAAATAAAAAGTCCACTAAAGGTCATGTGTTGAATGATTGCTCCCCAGACCACGATGTTATTGAGAAGTAGTGAAATTTTTAGGCTTGGTGAAAGGAAGTTTAGCTCATTAGGGGTTTCCCCTTAAATGGAATATTGGGACCCAGGCCCTTTCCTGTCTATCTCTCTGGCCACCAAGAGGTGACTAGTCCTCCTGTGCCACACATTTCCATAAGTCATAATTGATGCTAGATTTCTTTGTATTTGTTTCTAAGCATCAAACACAGTGCTTTTGCACAATGGAAAGTGAATTAATGCTCAGTGTTTCTTTTTTTTTAAGAAACACTAACTTTTAATTGCTTCGTTAGGCTAAAATTTATTCAAGCAATTATGTGCTAATAAAGGAAACAGGGATATAAATATGAAGAGGATCTGAAGCCTGTCCTTAAGGAGGTTATACATAAGCAAATACAACAGATAAAATTTTATAGCTACTGTGGTAAGAGACAAGAGCACTATGTTCCCATAGAGATATAACAATTATTTAGATCTTTAGTTGTAATAGAAAAGGTTCATAAAGAGATTGGCATGACCTTAAAGAGAAAGAAGAGAAAAAAAGGGGCAGTAAATGAAGAAGATAGATAGCACTTAGGTTATGAAGAATTAATTGCACATGCGACTGCTAAGTAGTTTGAACACGGAATTATCAGATGAGAAATTGGTAACTACTGTCCATGGGCCTAATCTAGCTTGAAGTGTTTTTGTATGGCTCTTAAGCTAATTATTCTTACATGTTTAAAGGGATACAAAATAAGATGTAATACATAACAAAGACCATATGTAACCAGAATAGACTAAAATATTTATTATCTGGCTCTTCATTTAAAAAAAAAAAAAAAAAAAAAAAGGACCAATCCCTGCTATAAATGGTTTAGAAACACTGAAAGGATTTAGGAAGGGATATGATATATTCAGTTTTTCTTTTCTTTCCTTTCATTTTTTTCTGGGGGGGTGGGGGGGGTTGGGGGGTTGAGAAGGTGGTGGGGAGGATGGAGTCTATGTTGCCCAGGCTGGCCTCCAACTCCTGGGCTCAAGTGATCCTCCTGCCTCAGTCTCCTGAGTAGCTGGGACTATAGGTGCGTGCCACCGCGCCTGGCTGTATTCAACTGTTTTAGGATGATCATTCTGGCAGTTCTGTGGAAGATGAATATAGGAGAGATAAGAAAATAAAAGAGTACACTTCAACACTAAATGTGGGATGACAAGGTCCTAAACAAGAACAGCACAGTGGGAATAACTTAGAGGGGCTTTATAATTACTTGGCTGAAGGGAATGAGTGAGAAGGTTAAGGAGAAGAGGAAAGAAGCAGCCACGGTAGTCAGCAGAATGATCAAATTAATGTTAATGCTATTAGTGGAAAGGCAAACTAGGAGAAACAGGTTTATGAGATGAAGCTAATCCAGCAGGCAGCTGCAGAGTCTGGAGACATAGTACAAGCTACACATATAAGGTACTACTGAATGAATGTCTGATGAATGATGTTTGATAGGAACAAACAAATTTACTAAATGTTTTCTGATTTATTCCCAAACTTATGTTGTACAGGTTCTTACACTGATTCCAAATTATACCTTGGAAGGAGGTGGTGCAGGCTTAGGAACCAAGTTCTTATAGACACTTGGAACCATAGTTGATGATTTGTTCCCATTTGCATGGTGAGATCCTGGTGAGGTGAATGCAGCAGAGAAGGCAGCAGCAGGATCCTCTTTGGAAACTTTTTTGATAACTAGCATCTTGGAGGGTTGCTTGGCACTAGGTGGATTTTCTGTGAAATACAATAATGAAGACATAAAAGAATGTCACGCTTGTTGAATAACACAAAACACAATATTTTGTATCAAAGTCTCACCTTCAACAAATAAGGTGAGAGTAGAGACCAAGGAAGCAAACATTTCCTGTTGTGCACTTAACGGATATTCTTAAAAGCAACACTACTTGGGAATTATAGGACAAATGGTAGCATATGAAGCACTTGGTATTAAATTCAAACACCAGCCAGAAAGCACAAAGATGTTAGCAGTACTTTAGAGATACAATTTGTCTAATGTACAATGCTACCAGTCAGGCAAGGACCATACAAGAATATATCCAAAGGTAGCAGGCTCCTGATAGCAAGGAAATGGAGAAATGAGTTAACTGGGGAAAGAAATCTGCCATGGGATTCTGTGATGAGCAAAAACACGAGCAACATCATTAGCAAAAAGAGGTACAGCTATCACCCTTAATCCTATAATAATGGATTCAAATCCAGGCTTAGGTATGCCAAAGCCTTCCTAAATAATATACCCGGCTATGTACAGAACACATCTCATAAAGGGTCCAGGAGAGTTCAATTTGTAAATGTCAAAGATTATAATCATGTTTTGGGACACACTGATTTTTATTTCAATTTTTTATGTCTTCTTATTCCCAACAAATACAAATAAATATGTGCATTTATGTTTTCCCCTTGCCCTACACCATAGGCATCATTTATAACCCTACCACCACCACCAAAAATCAACAACTGGAATTCAGAGGAACAAAATTGTATATACCCAGGATGTAGTGTTATACAACCTTTTGAAAAATACTTCTTTTTAAGCTGTTAAGGATCAAACCCAAGGCCTCACTCTTGCCATTGAGCTATATCCCTAGCTATCAAAGAATACTTCTGAAGTGTCTATTTAGTAATATGGCAGAATGTTGAAGATTATACTGTTATGTATACTCGTTTATGAAACATTCATAACATAAATACAATAAAAAATATTAACTATTTTAAATGGATTAGCAATGCTAACTTCAAAATTACTTTTTTTTAAGAGAGAATTTTTTAATATATATATATATATATTTTTTTTTTTAGTTTTCGGCAGACACAACATCTTTGTTTTTATGTGGTGCTGAGGATCGAACCCAAACTGCATACATGCCAGGCAAGCACGCTACCTTTTGAGCCACATCCCCAGCCCCTCAAAATTACTTTTTAATGATTTTATATTAGTATCCCTTTACTTAAAATCTCCTTTCAAAATCAGGGATCTAAAAGCTTTCAATTATCTGTATTCTGAGGGAGGCAGAGTCATCTGCCATCCTTTTAGACACTTAAATTAGTGAAGAAATAATAGGTGTTAGTTACCAAGGGCAAATGGATGAAATGAGAAGCAAGAGATAAAGAAACAAGAAAAAGAATTTTGCTCCTCTCCCTGGTTTAAAAAAAAAAAAAAAAAAAAAAAATTCAAGTTGTGCCTTTAAAATGGCAAAATCTACCTACCCCACACTCCAGAAGGGGTCCCAATAGGTCTGCATGGCTGATTCTGTTTGCCAGCTTCTGGATTCAAAGAAGGCTAGGAAAAAAGGAATATGAACAGTTGATATAAAAAGCTTATCATCTGGGGACTTTTGCAAAGTAGCCATCACCATGGACCTACCAAATAATTACAAGTTATTAGCACTTACTAATTTAATGTTGTATTTAAAATTATAACAAAGAGAAAATGTTGAAATGCAAAACCAATAAATGTTATGTTGCATTTAGGCTTTCTTGAGTTCTACTTCCTCTGATGTAAGTGGGATTTCACATATTAACAGACTTAATGTCTTAAGTTCTCACCTTCCTATATGATATATACACCAAATAAGGAGGCAACAGAAAGCTGAACAAACAAGGATGTGGATCATTTTTTGTAGACTTAAGGAAGATAATCTGGTCAGTGAAATGAACAGTATTCAATGCACATCTAAGATTCCTTTAGAGTAAGCCCAACCATGTGCCAGGGACTGTTTTAGAAATAAAAGGCAAAGAAGGGCCTTTGTCAAACCTCACAGAGTTACCATATCACTACAAAGATACACTTGTAGACACGTAAGTACCATAAAAGGTTCCACAGACTGATAAAATTTTCCATTAGGGAAGGACTACTCAGAGAGGAAAGGATAATTCCATTTGAAAGAGAAATGTTGTCAGAAAAGGTTTTGTTATAAGTAATAACTAAGAAGAGTCAGTGAATTCCAAAACTGAAAAATGTGTGATTTAAGAACAGAAAGCTCAATGAATACTCTAAAATAGGAAAGCATGAAAAAGAACAGAATATTGAGAGATCAACAAATAGGTCAGCATGATTAGTGCTAGGGAAGAAAAGGAGGTCTTCTACAGGAAAAGAGATACCTTGCAAGATTGGCAACAGCTGGCTTGTGGAGGATCTTTTAGGGAGATTTAACTTTATTCTATAGTAATGGGGATCCATCCTCCAGCCATGGAATTAACATGATTAAATCATCAATTTACAAAAATCACTGTGGCAACAGCTTGAAAGATGCTGTAAGCATTTAGTTTAAGCATTAAGACCATTAGGAGACCAATTCCATAGTTCAGAAAAGTAATCAAAGCAACAAGAATGGAGGAAGCCATGGAGGGAAGACAGAAAGAATTAAGCGCAATAGACTGGATTGTATGTGGGTAGGAGGATGACACTGGTGTTCAAGCCCAAACTTTACAATCTGGTAACAGGGTAAGAAAACAGCTTTCCAACACAAATGCCTTTAGGACATTAAGCAAACAATAAAAAGACATGCAGAATCTAGTAGAAAGCATCTAAGTCAGACTCTCTAAAGGTGGGGGGGCTCAGCTAGCACATATTTCTCACTAAGTCAAGGTAAGAACCATTAGAATAGAAGAATAAGCAAATACATGTATCCATTTAACATGCCTGACCTAGGGAACATCACAGCTTAGCCTAGCCTACCTAAAAACACTGCTTACAACACTTAAATTAGCCTACTCCTACAAAATCGGGCAAAATCAACACAAAGTGTATTTTATAATAAAGTGTTAAATATCTCATATAACTTACTGAATACTATGTCAAAAGTGAAAAACAGAATGGTTGTATGGATATGCTTTTGTATTACTGTGAAGTTCAAAAGTTGTTAAGTTGAACCATTATAGTTGGGGACCATTTGAATTCAAACCTCATAATTTCTCTTTTAACCCTCATTTAGTCTTGATTCGACAATTAATCACTTTTTTCCTGTGCCGAGTGACGCTTGAACACAGGGCCCCACATAGACCACCACTGAGTTACACCTGCAGGTACTGACCATATATTAATATTTACCACCTTTTTTTTTTTTTTTGACACTGGGGATTGAACTCAGGGACACTCAACCATTGAGCCACATCCCCGGCTCTATTTTGTATTTTATTTAGAGACAAGGTCTCGCTGAGTTGCTTAGTGCCTTGACATTGCTGAGACTGGCTTTGAACTCACCATCCTCCTATCTCTTGAGCCTCTGGGATTACAGGCGTGCGCCACCAAACCTGGTCCACCTTGTTTTGATTGGTATCTTTCTGGTTAATTTGTCTGAAGCTTTTTCTCAAGAAAAGCAGAAGAATATCCTGAGTTTTTACACAATTATGTTTGTAATCTTTTTTTTAAAAAAATATTTTTTAGTTGTAGATGTACACAATACCTTTATTTTATAATTTATTTTTATGTGGAGCTGAGGATCAAACCCAGTGCCTCACACAGGTTAGGTGAGTACTACTGAGCTACAACCCCAGCCCCTACGTCTGTGATCTTTGTAACTGAGAAAGTTTGACAAATACAATCCTTTTTTCATATATTCTTAGTCTACTTACTTATTTTTTAAAATTTATATATATATATTTTTAGTTGTTGATGGACCTTTATTTTACACATTTATTTGTATTCAGTGCTGAGAATCGAACCCAATGCCTCACACATGCTAGGTAAGTGCTCTACCACTTTAGCCACAACCCCAGCCCACTCCATTTATTTTTGTTATAAAACTTTGCTGTTGAAGTATATTTTGATTTTCTTTCTCTTAAGTCACTCAATCTTTATGTCAGGATGTCCAAAGGATTTTTCTTTTCTTTTTTGTTCACATCTAATTAAAGACTACGTTTCAGTATTGGCTGCTATGGCTAGCCTTTTAATTTAAAGCTTTTTCATACAAATTTTCTTGTATTTCAATATATTTTTTGTTGAACTTTTCTTCAGTATTTAAGCTATTCCTTTTGTTTTGGTTTTCTTTAGGGACAGAGATGCTATTATGTTTATGTATATTGGACTTTTTTGTCTTACTTCTGTATTCACTTTTTTCCTCAGTTTTAATTTATCCATTTTTTCTTCATTTAAGATTTTTTTTGGTCTTCTAATTCTTGAAAAATGTGTTTTATTCTTTTGTATTCCTTCTTGTTTGGCCTTTTTTTCCTTAAATCTTTCATTACTTTTTTCCAGAGTTCTAGTACCATGAGCATTTCTGGATTATGTTTACCATTTTCTTAATATCATTTAGTTAATGTTTTAAGATAATAAATTATAGTTCATATCTGTTTTGTGGCGGTAGAAAGGAATTTGACCTTGATCCTTTCATGTTGCTCACTTATATATGATTACATTAGCTTCTGTTGATGGGTCTAGGTAGCTTTTCATGCTCTTGTTTTCAGTGTTCAAAAATATAATGACTTGGGCCTGGGTTCGATCCTCAGCACCACATACAAACAAAGATGTTGTGTCCGCCGAGAACTAAAAAATAAATATTTAATAAAAAAATAAAAAAAATATATATAGTGACTTATTTTTTTAATGCTGGATGTTCTGTCCCCCCCCCACCCACCTTTTATGTGAACTTTCCCTTTCCTTTGTCTATTATGTGTCTTTGTACAGCTCAGTCTGGACTATATTTCCAATAGTTGGAGACTTTGTTGTAAAAGAGAACATCAGCTAGTTGGTATAAACAATGAGAAGACCTGTGCTGGTTCTTGCAATTTACTGCTTCCAATTCCAAACTCATCTCTTCTATCTATTCTGTGAAAAATGTATCTGGCACTCTAAAATATCTGCAGCTGGAGTGTTAACTTTTGTTAATGCAAAGAGCTAAAAGAGTTTTGTTTCCTGTTCCAGTGTGCTTACTCTGTAGCCTCCTGCAGCACAGTTCCTCAAAGCCAAGTTCTGAAGTGCAAGTGAGACTTGAGTCCTGTAGCTTCCCTCAATACTCTAGGAGTAGTTATGAAGCAGAGTAACATCTCCCATGTATGGTTTTCCCAGGTACTCCATAGGGCAAACTTCTAGCACTTTCCCCCCAGAGAAGCATGTCAGCAACTGCTCTGCCATTCAGTGAGCCATAACTGAGTACTTACAAACAGGATCTGAACATTTAATAATAGCAGTAGTTACCATTAAAAAACAAAACAAAAAAACCCAACTATGTGTCATCAGGTATAGTGGCACATCCCTGTAATCCAACCAATTTAGTAGGCTGAGGCAGGAGAATGTCAAGTTTTAGGCAAGCCTGGGCAATTTAGCAAGATTCTGCCTCAATAAAATAAAAAGGACTAGGGATATAGCTGAGTGGCAAAGCATCTCTGGCTAATCCCTAGTACAAAATAAAAACAAAAAAACCCAACTATGTGTCATACATTATTTAACATACACCATAGTACAATGTAATAAGGTATGCATACATTACTATCTCTACTTAATAATTCCAGGACAATTACAACTATTTAACTTGCCCAAGGTAACTATATAAGACTATTTTAAAAATAAAAATAACTAAAAAAAAAAAAAATCTTTATTTATTCATTTATTTTTATGTGGTGCTGAGGATTGAACTCAGTGCTTCACACGTGAGGCAAGCGCTCTACCACTGAGCCACAGCCCCCCCAAAATAACTTTTAATTTAAAATAATAAAGTCAGCTCCAAACAATTCAGTCCCCAAACACCTTAAAACCTGTCAATGGTGCCCCTTCACCACAGGGATTGGAATGGATCACGGGGACATTCTACCACTGAATTATATCCCAACCCTTTTCATTTTTTGATTTTCAGGCAGGATCTTGCTAAATTGCCCAGAGTGACCTCAAACTTGCAATCCTCTTCCTTCAGGCTCCTGAGTAGCTAGGAATACAGACAGGTACCCATAGCAAAAGGCTAATCTGTAATTCATATATTACTTCTCTTTCTTGATATACCCTTTTCTTCTTTGGCTAATCACTCTCAGTCACCCTTATGGCTATTCCACAGGTTCTGCTCTGTGCCTCCTCCCCCTCTAACTAATATATTACTTTCTGTACTACTGGATATCTGGGTCATTCTGGATAAATACTCAAGAGTGTGTGAGGGAAACATAGATTTCCAAAGACTAAAGTTTTGAAGGACAGGAATTAATATATAACATTTACATCAAGGACCCTAGGACTTTTCTAGACTTGGGGAAGAGAGATTAATATCCAAATTTGATAGGGCTGGGTTTGTAGCTCAGTGGCAGAGTGTGTGCCTAGCATGTGTGAGGCACTGGGTTCGATCTTCAGCACCACATATAAATACATAAAAAATAAATTAAGTAAAGGTCTATTGACAACAACAACAAAAATCCAAACCCGACTCCTCTTTAGTTGATTTTTAAAATTCATCTCAGTGTTGAAGATTGAACACAAGGCCTCGTGCTTGACAAACAGTACTCTCCTGTCATTGAGCTATAGTTCCAACTCCTTTAGTTGACTTTATTAATATGCTGTTTAAGTGGCTATAAACAGAAGTTTCTGGTTACAACTGTAATCCCAGCTACTAAAGACACTAAGGCAGGAAGATTTCAAGTCTGAGGCAAGCCTCAGCAACTCAGTGAAACCCAGTGTGCATGCCTGTAAATTCAGTGGCTCAAGAGGCTGAGACATAAGGATCACAAGTTCAAATCCAGCCTCAGCAATGGTGAGGCACTAAGCAACTCAGTAAGACCCTGTCTCTAGATAAAATGTAAAACAGGGCTGGGGATGTGGTTCTGTGGTTGCGTGCCCCCTCCCGCCCAAACAACAAAAACCTTGTCACAACATAAAAAATAAAAAGGGTTGGAGATGTAGTTCAGTGGTAGAATGCCCCAAAATAACTAGAGTTGCACTATTTAAATAACTATAGAGTTGCTACATGTAGTCATTAAGTACTAAAATGTACTATGCTGAGATGTGCTATAAGTACAGGAAACACAGTGAAGACAGAATATAAAAATAATGTACATTATCTCACTAATAATTTAAGCATAGAGTATATGTTAAAGTAATAATATTCAGGATATATTTGGTCAAATAAAATATTTTGTTAATTTTAAAACTGAACTCTAAAAATTCCACTTTTCATTAGATACAATTCAATAAAACAGCATAAAATCTTGCTGAACATACATGCAGCTTAAACACTCAAAATTGCATATTCCTAACTTATTACAACAATTTTATGAGAGTAATATTAAAAGGGAAAAAACCTCTTATGATAATTTATGAAATTATATTTAGATACTAAACCTTAGAAAACTTCAGGAAAAATTACAATTTTTCTTTTAAACTCCAAAGGTGTAACGAAGAAAAATGTACTAAGATTTGCTGTAAGTTACATAGGAACTTTGATCATCATTTTCAAACTAACCAAATGAACTCCTTTCCTTTAAAAATAAACCTAAACTTAAGCCTCCCTTTTCTGTAATAGTACTAATAGGGTCTGTATTTAAGACCTAATTTGTTAACTACACATCTAGAGCTTCGTACTTACAAAGTCTTCCTCTTCAAACTGCAACTTTTCCACCTTGTCTTCTTTCTTTTCTTCCCTAATCTCCGTAGGTGGCTTTTCTTGAAAGGCACAGCCTTTCCGGGAATGAAAACTGCCATTCCAGTGTCGATGGTTCCCTGTGCCACCTCCACTACGCTGGTTTATGCCATCATGACCTCGGGAAGAACTATGCCAACTAGATAGGTTCCCTGTGATTCCAGCATATGCTCCCTTAGAGACACCAGAGTCCACAGAATCATGGCGGAAGAGGGAGGGCTGGTGCCAGGAATCTAGAATGGTAAGGAAAAGTGTTAACAGGTCAGATTGTCCACTTCCTGGAAATTCAGAAATGACTGGGGCTAGATGCTTCCTGATCTGGTTTATGGTACTGTCAAAAGGCCTTCAGGAGACTTGTTCAGTAAGAAGTTCACACAAAGAACCACTAAATAAATCTTTTTTTTTTTTTTTTTTTTTTTTAGTTGCTAATGGACATTTATTTATTTATATGCATTGCTGAGAATCAAACTCAGTGCCTCACACATGCCAGGCAAGTGCTCTACCACTAAGCCACAACCTCAGCCCTAAATAAATCTTTTGGCAGACAAGTTTTAAATGAATTTTTGAATTAAAAAAAAAAATTCATGAGAACATAAAAATGTTAGACCTAGAAAGCCAATGTAGTTGAGTAATGACTACTAGAGGACCTAATCAAGAACTATGTTTATAAAGAATCCTATTTTTTAGATATGGACATGCACAAAAGCCTCGGCTTACTTGTCGTTAAGTATGTAGTCATGTAAGCTGGACATGGCTCACCTCCTGTAGTTCGTAGGGGCCCATTGTTAAAAAAGCCATCAGAGGAATTGTGTCGACGACGGCTCACTCCAAATCTACCTTCTCCTCGGGGCAGGTGCTCTCCGTGTTTTTCAAAGGTGGATGTAGGTGACTAAGATGATAAAGTACAGAGAGGCAAATAGGTAAGTAGAATCAGTCTCTTTCAATATTTTAATAGGTTTTTTCCCAAACAGGTGTTCAAAAGACAAGTAAACGGTGGCAGAAACCTGCATTATGAGCATATAAATCGTAAGAGTACCACAGGACTCAAAATTAATGTAGAGAAGAGCTAGGTTACACAATTATTAACTCACTTCCTTCATCCCAAAAGGGAAAAAAAGGTGATGACCTCACTTATTTGCCTAAGGTGGGGGGAGTCATCAATATCCCTAAATAGCCCCCAAATTTTATACTTAAAAATATTAATCTTGCAACAGAGGTTGAGAAAAAGATGCTTGCCTTAAAAATCATTCTGCACAGTTTTATTATTTCTATAAAATTATTCTAGAATTAGAGAAAAAGCAATGGTTCAAGTGTCACCTTGGTAACGATGTATAACTACAAAGTTTTATCTGCAAAGATTACTTGAACAATAATAATTTTGCATTAAAACCCATTTTACATGTGAGAAAAGTCAGGGAGATTGTCTTTGAATTTATATAATTCAAAGAAAGCAGTTTCTGACAAACATTATGAATTAACATATTCATTCATTTTTCAATAAATTTCATTCTGTGGGTTTTTTTTTTAAGTTGTAAAGGATAGAGTCTGTGATGATCAATCTTTCTTTTAACCTTTATTTATTTTTATGTGGTGCTGAGGATCAAACCCAGTGCCTCACACTTGCCAGGCAAGTGCTCTATCACTAAGCCACAACCCCAGCCATGTGATGGCCAATCTTAGTTATCAACTTATGAAGAGATGCCTAGATCCGTAAATCATACTTCTAGTTGTGTCTGTAAGGATATTTCCAGACAAGATTGGTGTTTTGGTCAGGGAACTAAGTAGGAAAGACCCACCCTGAATACGGGTTGCACTATTCAATGGGCTGGGGACTTAGATAGAATACAGAAGCAGAATAGGGAAGCTCTCACTCACACTTCTTGCAGGTGTGGTTTTCTGCTAATACTGCTGTTGCTTCTAATTTTGTGGCCTTCTGCTTCTTGGAACAGCTACCAGTTTTCTTGGCTCTTTAGGAGGCAGATGGCCATTATGGAACTACTGAGCTTCTCAATGTGAGCCAACTAACTTCTTCTAACCATACTTTCTGTTGCTTTTATTTTTCTGAGGAACTCTTGACTAATACACAGACCAGAGGCTATTTAGCCACGAAAAGTATGGGTATGTTTGATAAGGACTTACAGAAAAATTATAGGCAGAAGCACATTCATCTATTTTCTTACTATCAATATCCTTAACAATACTTGATATGTCAGTCTTGTTTACCCATTCCAGTGGGTTACAAAGATCTTCTCCTATGCTTTTTTCCTAAAAGTTTTACTGCGCTAGCATCTTAAACTTAGGTTATGATCCATTTCTTTTTTTTTTTTTAAGAGAGAGTGAGAGAGGAGAGAGAGAGAGAGAGAGAGAGAGAGAGAGAAAGAGAGAGAGAGAGAGAGAGAGAGAGAGAGAGAATTTTTAATATTTATTTTATTTTTTTTTTAGTTCTCGGCGGACACAACATCTTTGTTGGTATGTGGTGCTGAGGATCGAACCTGGGCCGCACGCATGCCAGGCAAGCGCGCTACCGCTTGAGCCACATCCTCAGCCCCGGTTATGATCCATTTCAAGTTAATTTTTGTGTAGATAGAGGTTGAAGTGTTCTACCTCATCCAATTATTCCAGGACCATTTGTTAAAACAAACAAAAAATCAAGCAAAAACAAAACTTATCACTTCCCTTTTGGATTTTTACCTTGGTAATTAAGTCAAAAGTCAACTAACATTTTATATATACAGGCCTATTTTTGAACTCTCTATTCCATTTCATTACTTTTTATGTCTATCCTATGCCCAAACTATGTAACTTTACTATTATACCTTTACTGGAAAGGTTGAAATAATATATTTTAATTCTCTCATTTAGTTCATTGTTCTAAAACAATTATTTGCTTTTTTTAAGCGTTTTCCTGGATCCAACATCCATCCCCCTCAAGGACTTCAGACTAGACCAATTATGAGATTTTGAGGAATTTTAAGAAGACAATTCAAAATGAAGTTCAGAGCATAAGGTTTTATGTCTACACGAGACCAGAAATACCTTCCCAAAAATTTACATTCTTAAAAAATATGGAAAGTGGGCCATTTTAATTTTTATTTGTTCTAATTAGTTATACATGATAGCAGAATGCATTTTGATTCATTGTACAAAATGGAGCACAACTTATCATTTCTCTGATTGTACGTGATGTAGAAGTGCACTACATTTAGTCATACGTGGGAAAGCAGGCCATTTTAAAAATACCACTAATTTTTTTCTCCTTTATTAATTGACAAAAATGGGAAGCACTTTTAATTTTACTAGTTTTAGAATGGTTTCCTTTATGAACACCCCAGGATTTCTTCTGTGCTCTGTGAGTTGGTCTGCTTTAATCACATGAACTGGTTGTTCCATTTGTCTTTACCCCCAAACAACACACATTTCCTCCCAAATCATTAAGTAATGCCTCTAAAAATTTTTTCTAGGATTTAATATAAGAACCACTTAATAGCTGAACAATCAATATCTATGTCCTTTCTTCCTCTTTATCTATTATCATAGTTTAAAGTGCATTCATGCCAAAGTTCTATTTTCCCAAGGATCATTTCCCTTTCAGTGAAAGGCCTCTTTGTCAGTCAATAGGTTAGGAGGTATATAATCTATAAAGTGTGCTGCAGCTAATACAGAAAGGCTGAAGGGTGCCATGTAAAAGAAAGGTAATGAGTCTATGAAAACATTTTTTCAATCTTTAGGCAAGGCAGAATACGTATTAAAAAAACAATCTATGTTTTACAAATTATATCCTAATAAAATATTAGGGGGGATAAAATCTAAAACCAAAAACAACCCAAGTCTGTAAAACAGAGGCCACAGGCCAGGAAGGGAAGAAAAAGTAACTGGTATTTGGGTATTTACTAGAGGGATGGAGATGAGTACCTTAGCTGACTGTGGTGTTGAGAAATTTAGCCAAGCAGGAACAAAGTCATGCTGCGCCATTTAGGTCCAGTGTCTCTTTTCAGCAAGGTGAGGCATCCAACCTCATGGCCAGGATCTGAAAGTGAGACAACTCAAATCACTTATGCTTTTAAGAATCGAATAGTCTGTGATTAACCTATGATCCCTCTTCACAGAGTATCTGTCCTGAGACTTTCTATAGATATTTCTAAGGGTCCAAATCTCATAGAAGTTATAAACAAAAGCAATGGTCTGTAAATATGTGATTATGAAAAAAACATAAACAGAAAAATATGACACAAGTCTAGAAGGTCATGTCAAAGAATCTAATGCATTCTTGAGTTACAAGAGAAGAAGCTGAAGAATAAAATAGATACTTATGGAAACAGAACAGTTTGACTCAGTCAGGTACTTGGGTAACTTCTGGCCAAAGGAGTAGAAAAGCTTTTCCTACAGAAGGAATATATAACCTCTCAAGAACTTTTCCACTCAGTTCACATTAATTTCCTCAAACACTAACTAGTACCAGTTTTCCTGAGATTTGTTGGTATTTTCAAATCTTCCTATCAATATTCTCCAAAATTAAAATACTGCAGAAAGCAGCAGATAATTTTCATAGCACATAAACAGCTTTGCTCCAAAATTAAGATGTACAAAGAATATTTACCCCAGAGTGTAACCTCTGTGGTCCTGTTTTTCGAACTCCTTGAGGCTATCAGCTGGCTCTCTCACGAGGTCTTCTTGTTAAAAAGGTGCTTAAGCAGTCTGGCCAGCAGCACGCCTTGTGATGAAGCACAAAGAAGCCTGGCTCTGGGTGGCTCACTTTCTGAGTCCCTTTAATTGATCATCCTAAACTACCTAGTTCCTGACTCGCTTCCAAAGGGGGAAGGGGAAAGGGGAAGGGGGAAGGGGAACATAAAAAGTATTTGTTACATTTAAAAAAGGGGTAAGGGGAAAGAGCTATGTCTATGTTCACCTCATTCAACTTCCTTGAGTAATGGCACTATGATGTTGCTTAAATAGGTAATACATGGACATTTGCACAGTGAGTGCAAACTGTTCATAACAAGGTCATAGCTACACAGACAGGTGGCCTCATGTGTGGGCAAGTAATGTCATCAAGGTGATAGACAAAAAATATAATATTAAAGCACTATAAAAGATCTTCTGAGTAGTCAACTCCAGTGGCAAACAACCACATGACAAAGCCCTTAAAACATAAATGTCATTATTCTTACACAACTGCTAAAAATAGTGTGCAGATATGTATTTATATTTTCTTAAACTCTAAACATATATGAAATCTTGTTAAAAAAAAAAAATCAGACAGGAACTTGATACACTTTTCCCTCCACAGAACAGCAGCTTTCAAGGCAAATTTCTTGGTATAAAGCTCCTATATGTATATTCTATTTCTTTGGTCTTCAATATTTATAAATTCAGAACAAAATTAAAACAAGTAGAAAGAGGGGGTTAGGAATAGTCAAGCAGAAAGTTCCAAAATGAGGTTTTCTTCTCTTCAGTTTTCTGTATTTCACTTGTTTTGCATCTTCTTCAAAAATGAATTCAGCTAATAGAAGGTGATATGAAGAATCTTCTACTGCTTTGGTAGAGAAGCCACTTTTTATTTTGGATCCATTTCCATCATTGCTCAATCATTAACAAGGCCACATGAATCTACCAATCTGTAAATGAAAAAACAAAATGACACATAACAATCTCAAGAGACAAAATCACTGTCATATACAGTTGCTGAAGTGAGATACGAATGGATAAGGGGGGGCAGAGGGACAAGGCCAAGCAGACTGAGGGGCTTACATGCAGCAAGATGCTGTGTACAGACTTTGCAACCTAGGTACGGGGAAATGAGAATCCACGCAAGAGAGGTGGTGGTAATTGGAGACTGATTACATACTGGGAACTGATGAAAAACAGTATTAAGGAAAAATGGGAGCCATATTCCTTAGTGTAGGAGAAAGGAGGCAACGATCATGAAAATTTGAACATGGAATCACAAAGAACAAAATAAGTAAATCCAAAAAATGACAAAGCAGTACTTAATTGACCTAAAGCATTCTTATCAATAAAATGGGGGGAAAAAAGCAATAAAGCAAATCTAAAGAGAGGAAAGGGGGGGAAAAAGGTAGCAAAAATGGAGACAATAATAAAGATTATTTTAAAAAAGATAAACAGGGCTGGGAATAGTGGCGTACACTATTAATCCCAGCGGCTTGGGAGGCTGAGGCGGCAGAAGGATCACAACAAGTTCAAAGCCAGCCTCAGCAAGTGCAAGGTGCTAAGCAACTCAGTGTCTCTGCATAGGGTGTAGCTCAGTGGTTGAATGCCCTGGAGTTCAATCCCTAGTACTCCCGCCAAAACAAGATAAATAGAAGGTAAGCTGGTAAAATGCTTAAGGAAAAAAAAAAAAAAAAAAAAAAGACAGCAAGAGGAAGAAATAAAACAACAGATTAAGAAATAGTGTAAGTGGCCGGGCGCAGCCTATAATCCTAGTGGCTTGGAAGGCTGAAGCTGGAGGATTGGGAGTTCAAAACCAGACTCAGCAATGGCAAGGTACTAAGCAACTTGGTGAGACCCTGTCTCTAAATAAAAATACAAAAAAATAGGGCTGGGAATGTGGCTTAGTGGTTGAGTAACCCTGAGTTCAATCCCAGGTACCCCATCACACCAAAAAAGAAAAAAAATCATAAGCAAAGATTATGAACAACCAAAAATTAAACAAATTTGAAAATCTTAAATAAATCTCTATGAAATATCAAAAACTGGCCCAACAATATAAAACCTAATATCAAACCTGAATAAACCTTATATGTTAAGGACACTTAAGAAAAACCCTCCTCCCCAAAGGGTTCCAAGGTGAAAAAGAGAAGCTGAATGTCTACCCTATGGTTTGCCAAGTGAGTGACTGAGTTGAGACAGGGAAGGTTTATACAGTAACCCACAACTGGAGTTCTGGGTTACCCTACAGAAATAACAGCTATTAATTCTTTAATATAGGTTCTGTGGTCCAGCCTACAGATTTTTATCAGAATTTATTGTTAAAATGACCTCTGCATAAAATCAAATTTTAATATAAACAGATTTTTAAAGTCAATTCATAAAATATTCAGCAAAAAGTAAAACCAACAGGACTTGCTAACAGATGAGATACTGCTAACAGATTCTAGTTTTCAGCTTGTTCAACTAGGTTACAGTGCTCAGTGATAGGGAATAAACACAGACTAGTTACTGTTTCTTCAGTATATTCAGAGATGTTCTTATGAAGGTCTACACCTATTATTCCCAATAAGAAATGATAATACTGTCACCATAATTAATTATTTTGGAAAAATATCAATAAAATCAAGATTTCTAATGGGAAAGACATAATTAACTGTTACATACTTTTTGTCATTAAGAACTCTGGTTGAGGGCTGGGGATGTGGCTCAGGCGGTGGCGCGCTCGCCTGGCATGCGTGCGGCTCGGGGTTTGATTCTCAGCACCACATACAAACAAAGATGTTGTGTCTGCTGATAACTAAAAATAAATAAATATTAAAAAAATTAAAAAAAAAAAAAAAAAAAAGAACTCTGGTTGAGCCAGGCGTGGTGGCACATGCTATTCCCAGCGGCTCAGGAGGCTGAGACAGGAGGATCTCAAGTTCAAAAGCAGCCTCAACAATTTAGTCTCCCGAATAGCTGAGATTAGAGGTATGTGCAACCACACCTGATAATTAAAGTTCTTTTGGGGATGTGGTTATTTTTATACAGTGACTAAGTGAAGAGTTTATTTTTTTTTAAAAAAATGGTGCCATTTTTTAAATATATTTGTTTATTTATTTATTTTTATGTGGTGCTGGGGAACAAATCCAGCGCCTTCCGCATGCTAGGCAAGTGCTCTACCACTGAGCCACAACTCCAGCCCAAGTTTATGTTTATTACTGAAATTTTTTGAGTAAAAAAATTTAAAACTAAACTATCTTAGAACCTTAAAAAAAAAAAACACGAAAGACTAGACAGGAGGGGTGATCAAGATTCCTTTTTTTTTTTTAAAACATTTAAAAAATGATGTCAAGCATGTGCTCTGGAGCTCAAAGGAGAAGTCTGTTTTAAAGATATAGTTTGGGGAATTTCCAGTATTTGGAAGACAATAAGGCAGGAGAAGAGATGAGATCTGGGAAGACTATTAAAAGAAAAAATTCTCAAGCCTGTTTCATTAATTTTCCATGTCTATTTACCACTTTCCTATTTCCAATGACACTCCAAAAAATTGACACTCTTAAAAAAAATCTAGTTCTTTAGGCACTAATAGCCTCTTCCACCATCTACCTCAGCATATCCCCATCAGCTGACATTCTCTGTTTCTAAATTCAGGATCAAATTATATCCTTACACTGCTCAGTAATGTCTGGTTTTCCACCAGCAATAAAATAAAATTTAACTTCCTCAACATGAGACAAGAAATAAACTTTTACCCACCTCTCAAGAATAAACTAAAAGTCATGTCTAAAATTCCAGTGACTCAGGAGATAGAGGCAGGATGGCAAGTTTGAGGTCAGTCTCAACAACTGAAACCTTGGCTCAAAATAAAAAATAAAAAGGGCCAGGGAGAGGCTGGGGATATAACTGTTAGTAGAGTGCTTGCCTCACATGCAAAAGGTCCTGGGGTTCAATCCCCAGCACCCCCCCTCCAACACACACACACACACACACACACACACACACACACACACACACAAGGAGCCAGGGATGCAGCTCAGTGCTAAAGTGTCCCTGGGGTTCCATCTCCAGCACCAAAAACAAAAACAAAAAACAAGAATAAGAAGCCTAGTCTCCTTAATTCTCTTTGTAGAAGATATCTCCCTCTCTGAAATCCTAAAAGTACTATAATTATGCCTTCTAGGGCATAAACTCTTGCTCCTTCTAGGGCATTATAAATGTTTATTTAAGCTACAAGTAAGCCAAAAACTTCTAAGAATTCTTCCCTTGACCTTCTTTGAAATGTACACAGCCTATTAACTACTGTGGTACTTTATATATGTCCACCAACAGATGAACAGATCTCTCTCTCACACCCCCCCCAAAAAAACATACAATAGACTAACTATAAAAATAAAGTACTGATTCATGCTACAACATGAAACCTGAAAACATTATTCAGAGTGAAAGAAGCCATACACAAAATGTTATATACGATTTCATTTGTAAAAAATATTTAATCAATAAACTAGAGACAGAAAACAGATCAGTGGTTACCAGGAGCTGGGGGGCAGGGGAGAGGGTATAGGGGCTTAATACTTAAGAGGTTTCACTTTGGGGTAATAAAAAAGTTCTGGAACTAGACAGTCGGTGATGTCATACAACACTGAATGTACTTCATGCTCTACACTTTTCAAAATGGTTATAATGGTAAGCCTTATATGCATTTTTTTCATAATTAAAAAAAATGTTATTACTAGAGATTAAACTCAGAATGCTCTTCACTTGAGTCACATTCCCAGCCCACTAAATGTTTTTAATAAGATAGTTATCATTAAATAGAATTGATATTTTTCAATATTTTTTTTCGTTGTAGCTGGACACAATACCTTTATTTATTTATTTTTATGTGGTGCTGAGGATCAAACCCAGGGCCTCCCACATGCTAGGCAAACTCTACTGCTGAGCCACAGCCCCAGCCCAGAATCAATATTTTAAAATATAAACAATGTAATACATCATCCATTCTTTTTAGGTTTCATATAAGTGCTTTTGATCCCTCCCTATGATGTGCATATAGAATCACTTGTACCTAAATATTTGATCTATCCATAGATATTTGTCAGCAAACAAAAGATTTACACTTGTTGCTTTTTTTTGTGTGTGGTACCAGAGATTAAATCCAGGGGAGCTTAACCACTGAGTTACATTCCCATCCCTTTTTAAATATTTTATTTAGAAACAGAGTCTCAATGAGTTGTTTAGGGCCTCAGTAAATTGATGAGGCTGGCTTTGAATTCCCAATCCTCCAGCCTCAGCCTCTCAAGCAGCTGGGATTATAGGTGTGTGCCACCGTACCTCGGCCACTAAAATGCATCTTTTTTTTTTTTTCTCTTTTAATATTTATTTTTTTAGTTGTAATTGGACATAATACCTTTACCATTCATTTATAAAATGCACTCTTAAAAAAAAAAAACACAGAATTACAAATGTTTCTGAAAGGCAATCCAGGATGCAATGTGCTGTCCTTGAAACAACAAATGGAAAAACAAAACAAAAAAACCTTTAATTCTTCCTTGTAGATAAGCCATTTTGTCAAAAGCATAATTTTAAGTACATCTTCAATCATAAAATAAAATTTCTATTCTATATATGCTATATAAAATAATTGAGAAGTGTTGTCTCTGTAACGCTAGTGCACTATGGCTGGAATATAGGGATTTTCCTTTTAATATTCTATAGGAAAATAAAAAATTGCAATATCTGACTTTTAATCAGGCTTGTTTAACTTTGGCTCCACAAAAAGTGCTTTTAAGTACAAGACTAATAGATACAATTTGGTCATTTGATAAGATTTCTTTGATACAGGCTTTTGGGTATACCCCACGAAATCGACAAAGTTAATAATAAATCATTTCATCAATCACATAGTGTACAATCTGTATATCCCACAGAATTGAAAAAGGATATTATCTAGTTCTCAACTAAGAGATTATCAAATAATTTTCACAATGGTTCATGATGTATTTGTCAATAAAAGGATTCAAAGAATTGTATGGCACATGAAAAGAGTAAAATAAAAAGATAGCCCACGAAGAAGGGGGAAGATATGTCTAATAGATAATCAAAGATAAAAAAAATTAATAACATTAAAACACATTAATAAAAGTTTCTTTCTCTCTTTCTCTTTTTTTTTTTAGAGAGAGAGAGAGAGAGAAATTTTTTAATATTTATTTTTTAGTTCTTCGGCGGACACAACATCTTTATATTTTTGTATGTGGTGCTGAGTGGTGCGCATGCCAGGACAGCCAGGCCAGCAAGCTACCACTTGAGCCAGATCCTCAACCCCTTGCATTTCTTTTTATTTGCAAAATATCTATTGTTACCTTTTACCATTCTTCTGTTGTTGATCTTTCTTTCTTATCTGACATAATACAATACATACTGATCCTTTGATTATCTGTTAGAAGCATCTTTACCCTTCTTCATGGGCTATCTTTTATTTTTTATTGTATCTTTTGATGAACAAAAGTTCTTAGTCAAAGCTGTACATACCCCTTATGATTTACATTTCTGTGCCTTAAAGTCAAAACATTTACCTATATAGCCTCATTGTCCTCTTGATTTTATAGTTTTGCTTTTCACATTTAAGAGTTAAAACACTTGGAACTGATTCCTATATAGTTTGAAATCTGTGTGAAATTTCATTTCTTTTTCAGTGTCAGAGATTGAACCCAGGGGCACTTAACCCTGATCCACAAATCCCTAGGGCTTTTTACTTTGAGACAGGGTCTCACTAAGTTGATTACGACCATGCTAAGTTGTGGAGGTTGGCTTTGAAAGTTTTAATTCTCCTGCCTAAGCCTCCTGAGCTGTTAGGATGACACGTGTACACCACCATGCCCTCATGGCATTCTTTCTCTATTTACAAAGCCAGCTCCATCATAAATTATTTCTACATATGTATGGGTCTAATTTTCAGGTTTCTGCTTCACTGGTCTTTTAATCGGTTCCTCCACTACTACCATGTGTCTTATCTACCTTGGCTTTATAATTAATATCTTGTTATAGAGATATTTCACATTAATATACCTTTATTAAAGGCCTCAGCTATTGGATTTCTCATAAATTTTAAAATATTAATATCAAGTTTAAGAGGGGAAAATCTGTTAAGACATTTCTTAGAACAGTAATGAATCTAGATCAATATGAGAGAATAAATAATAATAAATCCTCCAAAGTATATGCATGGGGTAAGTCTTTTATTATAATCTCTTTACCATTTTATATAAAATTTCCCCATAAAGATCTTGCATACCTTTAAAAATGATTTATTCTTATCTTCTTGTTTTAAAAAAGGCCTATGTATTATTATTATTTTTTTAACCTGTTTTAACTCAAAAAATTTTTTTCCCTGAGGTGGTAGGGATTGAACCTAGGATTTGCACATGCTAATCAAGTACTCTCCATTCAACTACTACTCCCCTGATGCAAAAATGACTCTTTATGGGCTGGGCTATAGTTCAGTTGGTAGAGTGCTTGCCTTGCTTGCACAAGGCCCTGGATTCAATCCCCAGCACCACCAAAAAAAAAAAAAAAAAGATTCTTTATTTGATTGTTGATGAAGATGGTATAAACAAGGAATTCTCACACATTGTCAAAAACATAATTTTAAGTATATCTTCAATCATAAAATTTCTATTCTACATATGCTATATAAAACAATTGAGAAGTGTTGTCTCTGTAATGCTAGTGCACTATGGCTGGAATATAGGGATTTTCCTTTTAATATTCTATAGGAAAATAAAAAATATGCAATGTCTGACTTTTAATCATGCTTGTTTAATTTTGGCTCCTAGTGGAAGTTTTAAATGGTACATGACCACTTTGGAAAACAGTTTGGCAAAAAAAAAAAAAAAGCTAAAGTTGTGAAATTTCTGTGACCAACTGTTTTAGTCTATTTTGTTCTACAATACAACAAAATACCCGAGTCTGGGTAAGTTATAAAGAACAGAGACTATTTCTCATAGTTCTGGAGAAATCTTAGAAGTTTGAAAGACTGACATCTGGAGAGAACTTGCTGCAGTGTCCCATGGTAAAAAGAAAAGAACATGGAAGAGAGGGAGAGGAAAAAGAGGCTTGAACTTATCAAAACAACTAATGTACTCCAAACATAAGAGCACTAATCCATTCATAAAGACAAAGCCCTCATGACCTAGCTTCTTAAAGGTCCCACCTCTCAACACTGCTGCCTTGGGAATTAATTTTCAACAATTTCAAACTTTGGGGGACACATTTAAACAATAGCACTCACCAATCCTAATCATAAGATTACAATAAGTACTGATGCATACTACAACATAGATGAACCTTGAAAATATTAGGTTATATGAAAGAAGCCAGATGCAAAGACCACAAAGTATATGCTTCTGAACAGATGAAATACAATACAGTACAAAGAGACAAAAGAAAGTAGATTCACAGTTGCCTAGGGCTGGAGAAAAATGGGAGATAACTGCTAATAGCTATGAGATTTCTTTCTGGGCATAAAAGTTTTAAATTAGTGGTAATCATTGCACAATTTTGTAAATATCCTAGAAACCATGAAATTGTACACTTTAAATGGGTGTGTTTAAAAAAATTTGTAGTTGTAGATAGACAGTATGCCTTTCTTTTGTTTCATTTTTATGTGATGCTAAGGATCGAACCTAGTGCCTCACACATGCTAAGCAATTGTCACTGAGCTACAGCCAGCCTTGGGGGTGTTTTGTTACATAAACCACAACTCTATATAATTTATAAATATTCATATAAATTATATTGTCATATAGAACTGCCCCCAATCACACCAATGACAAGTGATTGGGAACTGTTTTAGTGCCAATGTAACATAACACAAATTAAGATATTTGCTGCAAGGGAGAAAGACTGTTTAATATGTAGATCAGACTACCATCACCTTAACCAAGAATCAATCCTAGCATTACTAAAGTTGGTCAACCAGGAATTATGTTTTATTATATGAGTAAAAAGAGGCATGGTATATTCTAGCCAAAAATGTTCATAACTACATCAAGCTTTTTTTTTTTTTTAGAGAGAGAGAGTGAGACAGGAGAGAGTGAGAGAGGATTTTTACTATTTATTTATTTTTTTTAGTTCTCGGCAGACACAACATCTTTGTTGGTATGTGGTGCTGAGGATCGAACCCGGGCCACATGCATGCCAGGCCAGCGTGCTACCACTTGAGCCACATCCCCTGCCCTACATCAAGCTTTTTAACTGTCAACTTTAATCCCCCACCCCCCACCCCCCCACCTACTAGAGACTGAATCTAGGTATACTCTACCACTGAGCTACATCTTTATCCTTTTTTTAACTTTTTATTTTGAAGCAAATCTCAATAAACTGCCAAGACTGAATCTGTCAATCCTCTTGTGTTAGCCTCCGAAGTGGCTGGGACTACAGGCATGTGCCACCATACCCTGATAACCTATAAACTTAAGTTTAGAGAAAAATACAGGAATGTACAAGGAACAACCACAAAACCATTCTTGGAACAACTGGCCCAGAGAAAGTCAGTGTTAGTGAAAAATAAGGATTATGATAAATTAAAGAGACATAAGGAAATTAAAACATTTATTTACATGGAAAGTGGGCATAACTTTCTATAATAGCAAGCTGATCTCATTAGTAAAATAGAAATAGAAACCTACACTGTGCTTAGAAAATGATCTGGAAAAAATGCAAAGTGTAGTAATTTCTGGTAATGGGAATATTAGTGTTCACCTTTGCATATTTATACATTCTAACATCACATACTACATATATGCTGCTTGCAATACAAAGTAATAAAGTAGGAGCTTTATTAATATTGATGCTCAAGCCTACTTCAAATTTTAAAAGGTTGAGAACTATTGCTTTAAGAATTGGGGTCAGGGATGGGGTTGTAGCTCAGTGGTAGAGCACTGCCTAGCACATGTGAGACACTGGGTGATCCTCAGCACTACACAAAATAAATAAAATAAAGTTACTGCATCTGTCTACAACTAAAAAAAGAATTGGGATGAGACAGGCACAGTGGTGCTTTCCTATTAATTCCAGCCACTTGGGAGGCTGAAGCAGGAACATCCCGAGTTTGAGCTCAATCTTGACAATTCAATGAGACCATGTTACCATAAGATAAATAAAATGGGTTCAGTTTTAGTTCATGGTAGAGAGCCCCTGGATTCAATCCTTAGTAACACACACATACACTCGTGCAAAATGGGGATGGACAAAAGAAAATTTATTATCTTTTCAGGAACAGCAAAATCAGAGAGAAACATACAAATGAAAAGAGGCTTAAAAGATTGCCAGCTAATTGCAGTATGTGGGACCTGGATCCTAACTCAAAAAGTCAACAACCAGATTCCTTGGTTGAAAATAAACCATATTTAGGTAGCCTAACAAGAAAAGGAATTTATCAAAGCACCCACTGAGATTCAAAGAATGAATGAGAGGTTCCTTGACTTGGCAAATATGCAAAAATCCAAGGGAAGTGAAACACTCAAAACTAATGCCAAAGCCACAACACAAGAAGAGCCTGCTCAGGAAACTGGCCCAGCTAGCACTGCCACCATCAACTGGAATGAATTCCAAACTGTCATTCCTTTGCATCTTACTCCAGATGCACATCCCCAGTGAAGTGCATTCAACTGGCACAACTTGGGTCACACAACCCAACTTTAGCTATCAGGGGTTCTATATATTAGGTACATGTGTGTACACAGTTTTTCCAGCTCCTCTCCCACAAACACTCAAAAAGGAAATAAAGGAAGGGGGTTAAAATGATAAAACAAAAGATGCAAAAAGATAATTTTAAAGCCCAATTAGTACACAGGAATTCTGCCCATCTTGCCATTAATAATAAACTTTAATCATTATGCCTTCTTATGCTTTACTGTACCAAGCAAGAATCATTTCCTGAAAAGTAATTCCAGAAGGAAGTAAATAGTAATACTTACGCCTTTTCCAGGTAATCTAATTTCTGATATTCTGTAATTCAAAGGTCACAAGCACACACCAAAACTAAAAACTCATTATCCCACCACATTAAAAAAAAAAAGGGGGGGGGCTAGGCATGCTAAAATAAGACCAAGATAAGGTTAATTCTATCACAGCCCAAGCTATTAAACACAAAACAGAAGCATATTTATCACCTGATGCAATCTGACACATTAAATTCTGGATATAAGATTCAGAAAACTAAACAAATTACATTTATACAAAATTCTGAAAACATAGGCTTTGTTTATTTTGCAGTACTGAAGATTGAACCCAGTGGAACTCTCACATTCCAACCCCTTTTTATTCTGAGATAGGTCTAAATTGCTGAGACTGGTCTTGAACTTCTGATCCTCTTGCTCAGCCTCCTACATGGCTGGGATTATAGCACATGTCACTGTACCTGGCTAATTATGAAGTTTTTAAAACTAGCAAAAACATTTTGATGGCATTTGCTCTGAAGTCACTACATCAAGCACACTACAAACAAGTGTTTCAGTAAAGATAATTTTTATCAAATAGTTTCAACTGCACTGATCCTGAAAGGGGTGTTTTGTATGAATACAACTAAATAGTGACTAAATAGTGATAACTAAATGGTGACATTTACAAAACCGCACAGTTTTTATAACTGATTTAACAGGAGTGACTACTATGGACTTGGGAGGCTGGGGCAGGAGGATCACAAGTTCAAGGTCAGCCTTAGCAACTTAGCAGGGCTCTGAGTAACTCAGCAAAACCCAGTCCCAAAATAAAAAAAGGGATGGAAAGGTAGCTCAGTGGTAAAGTGCCTCAGGGTTCTTTTGGGGGGGGGGGGGGGCGCTGGGTTTAATTCCCTGTGTGTATGTGTGTGTGTGTGTGTGTGGTATTTCCTCCCCTACAGTTTTATCCTCTAGCTATTAGCAGTTTACCATCTGGGAGTACTATACCACTGAGCTATATCTCCAGTTCTTTGTATTTTTTATTTTGAGACAGTATCTAGCTAAATTGCCCAGGATGGCCTGGAACTTTGGGATTCTCCTTCCTCAACTTCCTGAGTTGCAGGAATTACAGACATGCAGCACTACACCAGGCTCAAAAAATCCAATTTAAGAGAAAGTTTTAGACCAAATTGGTTGAGAAAACTGATTGGTAGCCAAAACCAGTGAATAAAGCCACGGTGAACCCACTATATTTTGGCTCAATTTTATAATATACAACTAGGAAAAGAAAAAGAAAAAAAAGGTAGGAAACAAACTAGCTGGAAAAGTTAATACTGAATTGGGCAGCAAAGCAAAAGCAAACCAAACACTCCACTTTACACAGCATGTCTGAGGGCAAATGACCAATACAATTACTCTATGCTGTTCAATAGTATACAACTGCAGGGAAATTATATAGATGAGAACCACTGAATAAACTAGGAAAAAAAAATTCACAGAATCATCTACACTCCTCCCCAACCCCACATCAAATTGCAATCTAAGTCTTTGTATCAACTACCAATTTACAGAGAATCAGGAAAATCTAGAATATGAGAAACTTTGCAAAACAAACGACCTAGTTTCTTTTTAACAAAATGCAAGGGAAAAAATGAAGGGGAAACTAATGAAAAGAGGCTCAAAGGATGTTAGCCAATTGCAGTTATGTGGGAACCTGGATCCTGAATCAAATTAGAAAAGTCAACTGAAAAGTAACATCTAATAAGGGAAACTACTCTGTGTGCCAAGATATCATTGAATTTCATTAGAATGGTATGTAAGAGATTCATTAATGTCAATATCATCAAACAAATCACAAAGTGATTATTATGAGACAACATTTTAAGAACTCTACAAATATTATTTATTTATCACAACAACCCTAGAATAAGGTACTATTATCCCTACTTAACAGATGAAATATGCATAGAATTTCATCTGAGTAACTCTCCTAAGGTCACAAGGTGTACATGGTGAAGCTGACATTTAATCCAGGTTGTTTCTCTACAAAGCTGGTGCCCTTTACTACCATATTATCCCATCTCTCTATATGAGTGGTGAAAACTGTCCTTTTGAATCACAGAGAAAACTGTCTGAATCCTCATTTCTTACCATGTTACCAGATTAATTACCTTCTGGAAAACTGTATACAAATCTGGAGAAGCGTTAATATAATCTATTTTAAACAAGTGTTGAAAGGAAACGAGATTATATACTGGAATTATTTTACAGCATCCAACATGATACCCACAATAAATGATTCCCACTGCTCTTCCTACCATACCAAAGTAATTAATAAAGTGCATGAAAAGTAGAATAGCTGTAATATTTGTGTGCATGTATGGTGCTGGGATTGAACCCAAGAGGTCCTAAACGCTAAAGCAGTGCTCTACCCCCAAGCCAGAGTTTTAATTAATCAACTGAAAAGCCCCAAACCAACTTTTCTGTATACTTATAAACTTCAAGGACAGCAATTACTCAGAAGTTTTTATATACTAAAATTTAAACCTACAAGAAGCCAAAAAAGGGTTTGCAAGCTAAATTTAAAATAGACACTTTTTTGGTACTGAGGACTGAACACAGGGATACTTTACCACTGAGCTACATCCCCAGTTTTTTTTTTTTTTTTTTTTTTGAGAGAGAGGGTCTTGCTAAGTTCCTGAGAGCCTAAATTTCTGCGCCAAGTCTTGAACTTATGTTCCTTATATCTCAGCCTTCCCAGCCATTGGGTTACAGGTGTGCAACACCATGCCTGGCAAGATACAATCTTAAATGAGTTTTCTGGAGAAAAAAATTTTTACTCCACTAATAAAACTACTGTCCAATTTTTTTTTTTGAGGGGGGGAGTTACTGGGGTTTGAACCCATGGACACTATACCATTGAGGTACACCCCTAATCCTTTTTATTTTGAGAAAGGGTCTCACTAAGTTGCTGAGGCGGGTCTCAAACTTGCAATCCTCCTGTCTCAGCCTCCTGAGTAGTTGGAATTGTAGGGCTGTGTCACTGTGGCCAACTGTCCAACTTTCTTCATAGTGGTATTTCTCTAGAGAATTATAGATTAACATGAGGCAATGAGCACTTAATGAGAATATTAAAATTACTTCTGTAAGAAAAGACGGGGACTGGGGTTGTTGCTCAGTGGCAGAGTGCTTGCCTTGCACATGTGAGGCACTGGGTTCAATCCTCAGCATCACATAAAAATGAATAAGTGAAATAAAGATATTACATCCATCTATAACTAAAAAATATATATATATAAAAAGAAAGAAAAGACAGGTAGGCTGAGCATGTGCCTAAAATGTGCAACGCCCTATGTTTGATTTCCAGCAACACAAAAAAGAAAGACCAAAAGCTATGTTGTTATCCTGCAAGTATTTTTATGCTTAATATGTTAAACTGTAAAATTCTTTGGTGTCAGAAATGTTTTATGAAATCATCCAAATATTCCCAGCTCCTAGTACACCAAAACTATCATGATAGTACAGCTTCCAGTGTTTCTTAAAAGAATGATTGATCTCTTTTGCTGAAAAGTGAAATATGCCCAATAGAGCAATTAAAGGCTGATTATTTACTTTAGCAAAGGAAGCAACTAACAGACATCTTTAAATACTTCCCTAGTATATTTGAAATTGCCTATAAAGATTTAATTTACATTATATTAGGTATATATGTTGCTTATTAGTTAAGGGATACCTATGGACAAAAAAAAATAAATTAAGAGGAATTGAACTTCTTAAGTTTAAATACTGGCAATTTTGTTTGGAGCAGACTTTAGTGGGAAATAAAAATTACTGATTCAGAAATAACTCGAGGCATAAGGTCTCCAACAGCATAACCACATACTAAATTACAGACACAACCAACTATAGCAACTTCTGAGACAGCAAGCATGTTATCTATACATTACCTAGATTCTAACAGACCCTCATCTGTCTGAAATGACACAAACCAAAATTTGCCTTTTTTATGAACTACTTTTTAATTTGGGATTCCTTAAAAGGTTTTGTTTTGCTTCTCATTTTTCCAAGTCTTACTTTCATGTATAAAGGCAGCAGTCATAGGGTCAAGCACAATAACTTAGAGGTTTCTGGACTGGCAACTGTAGCTCAGAGGTAGATGGCACTGTCCTGGGTTTGATACCCAGCACCAAAAAAGGAGAAACAGAAGGAAAAAACAAAAAAACAAACAAACAACAACAAAAACCCCCACATTTCTTAGACTCAAATACTGTCTTCTACCTACTAGCTGAATTAATCTCTGTCTCATTCTTCTCAACTCTAAAATGGGAGAATAAAACAGTACTGCCAGGTGTGGTAGCTACCCTGCCTGTAATCTCAGTGGTTCAGGATCCTCAAAACTTCAAAGCCAGCCTCATCAAAATTGAGGTGCTAAGCAACTCTGTGAGACCCTGTCTCTAAATAAAATACAAAATAGGGCTGGGGATATGGCTCAGTGGTCAAGTGCCCCTGAGTTCAATCCTCAGTTCCAAACAACAACAACAACAACAACAACTACACACAAAAAAACAGTATCTAAGAATTCTGAGCAACAGGCAGTCCCTGGTACATTAGACTAAAACCATAAAACCAAGATATACAATCTACTGAAATATGATTCAGAGGGCTGGGGCTGTAGCTCAGTGGCAGAACACTTGCCCAGCATGTGTGAGGCACTGGGTTGGATCCTCAGCACCACATAAAAATAAATAAATAAAATAAAGTCATGCTGTCCATCAAAAACTATTTTTAAAAAAAGTACTCCCACATTTCTCATTATTCCATATTTATTAAAATGGTCAAATGTGCTTTTCTCAGCTAAGGTTTTAAAACAGCCACTGGTAAGAAAACTGTTGAATTCATTCAAAATAATGGCTTCCCATCTCCCCCATCACCCCAAGTTAAAAGCTCTGAAAACAAACTATCCAGAATGAACTGAAAGAATGTTTTTTTAGAATTACAGTAGAGGGGGTAGAGAGAGAAGAGGGGAGGGGAGGGGAGGGGAGGGGAGGGGGGATAGTAGAGGATAGGAAAGGCAGCAGAATACAACAGACATGAGTATGTCAATAAGTAAATCAGTGGAAGTGTAACTGATGTGACTCTGCAATCTGTATACGGGGTAAAAATGGGAGTTCATAACCCACTTGAATCAAAGTGTGAAATATGATATATCAAGAACTATGTAATGTTTTGAACAACCAATAAAAAAAAAAAGAATGTTTTTTATCAACATGTACAGTTTGGGGTACCCTGTTAAAGTTTCACCCAAGTACAGTAAACAACAATGTCAAAACACAAAGCAAATAGTCATTTTTATAAAGAACTTGAAATGATTTTGTTGTAAAACCACCAAGGTAAGTACAGAAAAATTCCTAGGGGAATTGACAAAATAAGTTTATGTGTTTGAAAGAATGTAGAAAGACATATGCTAAGGAAGAGAACTATTTGTTTTACTAGTAACTTCGAAGATTTTTTTCACAATAGCATTTTAACTATTTTATCTTTTAAAGGGAAACCTGAAACTCAAGTTCCTTTCCAAATACTGTAAATTTACTGTTTCTGGTTTCTAATCTATGAAGTTTTGTTTGCAGTTAAAACTTCTGAATCTATTTTTTGTTGGTTTTTAAGAAGTAAACAAAATGACAGTCTTTGTTTAAAAAGGCACAACAATCAGGTGCCACATATCTAAACTGTTTTCATTTGCTGAATTATCTCACACCATTGTAAATGTCCCTAGTTTAACAGCACCCGATTTCCTTTCAAGTACAGATATAAAAAATCTTAGAAAAGATAATCCAAAATATCACTCATTTCATTTTTGGATGTTAACTTATAGAGTAAAGAAAAGAACATCCTGTTATTAAACTAAAACACAAACCACCATTAACTTTGCGTCTTCCTGGTAAGCAATATATTAATATCAAAGTTAAAAGCAACAATTTCAATAAATAACAAGCCAACCTCAGAGCACAACGATGGCAGATAAAACTGACACCACAGCACAATTCGAGCTATAAGCAACTACCATCAAAAAACAAAAACCGCACCCATTCTTAAGTAAACTTTTGGAGTAAGCAAACTTTCAGAACCCTACCTTTGTTTCCACCTAACAAAAGAAGTCTTCAATACACCAATAATAAAAAATAAAAACAACTAAAAGAACAAAAGATCCAGTTAATGTTTTATAGCGAAAAACTATCAAAAATGTTATGACATGTTAACGAATTTAAGTTATCCAAGAACAAGGTACTTCCCCTAGCTACAGCCATTTTAGATTCAGCTTTTCTTTTGGATTCCACGAATTGGGGAATAGAGTTAAAACGGGGGGGGGGGGGGAATAGAGTTAAAACGGGGGGGGGGATACTGGCTGGAAGACTTCAAGATCACCAGCTTTCTCTCCCCAGGAGAGGAGGCCTGGTTGACATTGGAAAAGACAATCTAAGTGAAAACACCCTGCTCCCACGAAGAACCGGGACAGCGGACGTGAAAGTTCCTCTTTTTCCCCTCAGCTATCCCACTTCTGACTTACACGACTTTTTCCTCCTAGGTTTTCCTAATAAAAGCCTTTGGTTCTCATTCTAAGGGAAGAAAAAGAAACATGTAAACCGAGCCACTTCACCACCTTGCAGCCGTAACGCCTCGAGAGGAAGAAGCCAGAGAGCCGCAGGTGAGCGTTCCGACCCAAGACTAAAGTGAAGTAGGCGCGCTCTGGCGGCGACACTCGTGTGCAAAGCTCCACGCGCGAGGGGGAGGGGGTGCCTCGTCCGAACTACAGGACCCGTGGGTTCCGCTCACCCATCCCACGGCGGACCTGTGCTCAACCACCTGTGTAAAACCTTCCTCCAACTAGTTTTAACACACGGCCGGTGAGGCACCGGGCGGAGCCCCGCGCTGAGCCAAGGCGCCAGGGTCCCCTACCGCTCCGCAGTCCGGAACTCCCACTCACCAAGCAGCGGCGGGGCTACAGCCAAGGACAAGACGCGGCGTCTAAGGACGCGTCCCCAGTTTCTTGGCCCGGCAAAGGTGACTAGCCCACAACCATAACAAAGCTCTTCCCAAAATGGCTGCCCGGCCCACAAGGCCCAGGAGGGGCAGAGTGGGTGGAGGAGGAGCGAAGAACCAGCCGGCCATCTCCCACCCCCGACCCCGCCTCATACACGCCCACCCGCAAGAGCGCATGCGCAAGGCACTGCTCCGATGACACCGCTGGGGGCCGCCGCGTTTCAGACTGTCAACGTTCGGCCGAGGGAATGGCGGTTATTCCCTGCCCCGCCCCCAGCTCCCTTTGGCGTGGCTCAAGGTGGTGGACGGTCGCTCTTGCCCCAGTGCAGAGTAGAATCCCTTTCCTTTCCTTGTGCTGAACGGCAAAGACCAGCTGAGTTTAGTAGTTTTCCTTCATATCCTCCAGGCCAAACACTCGGGCCTGGGCGCGGGTGAATGAGTGGGTGGAAATGTATTTGGGTACCCGGTCTTCCCCGCCCATTCTTTCTTCAGCCTCCCACACTCCGCCTCTGGGCTACCTCGCATCGCGGAACTACTTCAACCAAAACTAGCAAATCGGTATCGGAAGGATCAGTGTTTCCCGACCCCTGCCCACCTTCCGCTCCTTCACACGTGCGCGTCCTTGAGACTCCAGCCCCCAGCGGGCCTCAGGGCTCTGCTCCACAGGCCTGTGAGGGTCGGCGCGGCGCGTTACCCGCCGGGAGCCGTAGTTCCTGGGCACCGCAGGCGTCGCGCCCCCGCCCCAACGTAGGGCGGGTTTCTCACCGGGCCTGCGCCTTTGGTAAGGCGAGAAGCTGTTTCTCCTACCCGACGTCTCATTGGGTATCGCAGGACGGGAAGGGGCGGCGCTACTATGCCAGAGAAGGAAATAAAGTGAAAGCCCAAAGACTTTAAAGAGTTACTATTATGTAGAGTTTACTGAGGTCCTATTCTGCAGCCGTATCAGAATGATGGTAACCAGAAAAGTAGACAAGCTGAATCCGGAGGAATGGGGGGAAGTGCCCGGCGTGGGCACCTAGACAAATGAGCTCTTCAAATTGTCTTCGGCTTTATCCTTAAAGACGGAAAGATGCTCAGATTACCTGGTATAATTTCCTTTGACAAGAGACCCAAAGAAGAGAAGGGACTTGCCCAAGGTCACAGAAACAAGAAATAAATTCAAGCCGAGGGTGGCTGAAGGAATCATCTCCCAAACCCAAGGTTCTTAACGCTAACCTTGCTTCATAGAAGTGAAGATCCTGCTTCTTTGTGCTCTTTATTCCTTAAAAAAAGTTTGTAGGTCCTAGGAAAGAGAATGAAGTAAGAACATTCCCTTCCCAACAGTAGTAAAGAACAATAACACGGAATAAGATGTGTCCGGTCAATCCAACTCCGTTGTTTTGCAAAGTAAAATGAGCTCCGGAGATGGCAATTTGGCCAAGTCACACTTGACCTAGACTCCAAGTCGTCTACTTTCCTCCTTTACCATCACTGAGATTGTTTCAGTTGTTGCACTCTACCTTCCCGAAGCTGCAGGCAGATTCTGTTAGCTTGGAATCCTGGAAGAGAGACCGTTCAGGTACCCTGTTCAACAGTCGACTTCAACTAGAATTGAGATTTTTTTAGAAGAATGACGTCAAGACGGAAAACCAGGCGTGGGAACGTTTGCGCCAAGTCAGGTTCCCACCCGGACTCATTTTTTCGGGTTCCAGGATGTGAGGAGTGTATAACTCCATTTTCCGGAACTGTGCCTTTCCGCGAATCCCTGTCCTTGAAGTTTAGCTTGCCTTTTTACTGGCGCGACGCTGGCAAGTAAGTTAAGTATCTGGGCCACAAAGGTGCATGTTCGGAACGCGGTCATCAAGAGATTGGTAGTAATAGAAGAAGCGAGTACTTTTTGCCAAGATTTTCCGAAGATCCTTGCGTCAAAACCCTTTCCCTTTCATAAAATGTCGGCTTGAGCCTTGCAATTTGCACTCGTTCCATTGAGGAAATGGGAACATTTGAAAGTTTTTATACGAATTGGAACCCGACGTGGTAGCGCACGCTAGCGACTCGGGAGGCTGAGGCAAGAGGATTACAAGATTGAGACCAGCCTCAGCAATTTACTGAGGCTCTAAGCAACTTAGCAAGCCCCTGTCTCAAATAATAAAAAGGGCTACAGACGTTCAATCCTGGGACCAAAAAAAAAAAAAAAAAAGAGTCACCTGAAATGGGTAGATTAGCCCTGGGGTCTTTGTCCTTTATCTCCGTGGTGTCATCGATTCGTCGTCTTTAGGCTGTCAGTCTTTGCTTTAATACTCACGTGTCACAGTGGTTAGGGAGTCCCTGATGAAGGTAGGGGGAAGGTTGAGATTTTAAATGGTATGATTTGGAAAGCCCTAAGAAATTGATTTTGATCAAAAGTGGAGGTGTGGGGTGTCAGGGTTTAGGTGTTATCCAAAGTACTTGGAAGCCCACAGATAACTGGCACTTGCTATCCTCCTGCCTCAGCCTCCCCAGTTACCGGGAGTACAGGCCTGTGACTCCAAACCTGGCTAAGTTTTGTTTTTTGAAACATCCAGTTTCTCAAGAATGGGAATATCAGGGGCTGGTATCGAAGCTCAGAGGTAGAGCATTTACCTAGCATGTGTGAGGGATTGGTTTTGATACTTAGCACCACATAAAAAATAAAATAAATGTGTTACAACAAAAACCACATTGTATCATTAAAAAAAAAAGAGAGAGAGAGAATGGGACTGACAGATTTAGATTCACAATTTCACTCATTTCCATTAACTTGGTTGCTTAAGTTAATCAGGTTCTTTACCAGTCCCTCCAGAGTAAGACAAGAATAACTGTTTTGTTTTGTTTTTGTATTGGGGATTGAACCTAGAGGTGTTTAACCACTGAGCCACATTTCCAGGCCTTTTTTATGTTTTTAAGAGACAAGGTCTTGCTGAGTTGCTTAGGGCATTACTAAATTGCTGAGGCTGGGTTTGGACTTGAGATCCTCCTGCCTCAGCCTCCTGAGCCACTGGGATAACAGGCATAGGCCACCACACCTAGTTTAAGAATAACTGTTAATGTTGAGTGCTTGCTTTGTGTTAGGGACAGTTCTCAGCTATTACATTTAACTAAACTTTTACAACCACCTGTGAAGAAGCTGTTACTACTCTTACTTGTTTTTGTAGTGCCAAGGATTGAACCCAGGGATCCCTGTGTCCTAGACAGTCACTCTGCTTCGGATCTATACTCCCAGGCCCTTTATTTAAAAGGTGAGTGAACTGCACCATAACAATGTTAAGTAATTTATCCACAGCTAGTAAGGGGTGGAGTCAGGGTTCCAACCCAGATTGTTTGACACCAAAGTGTTCACTCTAATAGGTCAGTCTGTCTCAGTATCCAGTTACTAAGGTTATTGTGAGCAGTAAAGTTAATGCATATAAAACATGTAGTTTTGGTGCCTGGCTCATAACTAAATTGTATTTGTTGCTGCTGTGATTATTTTGAGCTGTAAACTCTTAAGCTCCAAAGTAGATAATTAAGGTGGATAAATAATTAAAAGAAACAGAGAGGCTATGACCTTCAGTTTTAAAGCTGGGACTCAAGGAAAAACTGTGCCCAATATCACACAGCTAGGGAAGTGGTAGAGGCATTTGTAAAATTCAGATCTTCTATGTCTCTGTGCATTACTATTGCTGTTAAACCAAACAGCCAAAGCTAAAAGGACAGTACAGGTGAGAAAAATATATATTTCCTTTATGTGTTACTGATTCTTTAAAAATGTTTGTGATTCTTTTCAAAGGAAATTCTGTTGTATGGAAAAAATTCTCATGAGTTATTACTTTTTAAAAATTAATGTGTTAAATGGAGTAGGATGGTACATACCTATAATTCCTGTACTGTGGAGGCTGAGGCTGGAGGGTACAAGTTCAAGGCCAGCCTCAGCAACTTAGCAAGATCCTATCTCAAAAATTAAAGGACTGGAAAATTGTGGTGTATATGTGTATTAAGAATTGTAATGCAAAAAACAAAAAAGGACTGGGAGGGCTGGAGCTATAGCTCAGGGGCTGAGCACTTGCTTCGCATGTGTGAGACACTAGGTTCGGTCCTTAACACCACATAAAAATAAAATAAAGGCATTCTGTCCATCTACAACTACAAAATTTTTTTTAAAAAATTAAAGGAATGGGGGCTGGGATTGTGGCTCAGCGGTAGAGCACTCGCCTAGCATGGGCGGGATCTGGATTCAATCCTCAGCACCACATAAAAATAAAGACATTGTGTTGTGTTCATCTACACCTAAAAAATAAATGTTTTTAAAAAAATTAAAGGACTAGGAGTATAGCTCAGTGATAGAGTGCTTACCTACTGTGCAAGGCCCTGGGTCAATCCCCAGCACCACATACACATAAAATAAAAATTAAAAAGGGTTGGGGGATATTAGCATCCACACGTCCCTGGATTCTACCCCAAGTACTGGGAAAAATGTATAAAATGAGGAAAATTAAATGATATCTTGTTTTATATACAGCAGCATGCTTCTGATGTAAAGCCTCCACTTAGATGTAAAAATACAGTAATCAGAACTGCTTGACATCTTCCTGAACAAGACTTAATAGGGGCCAGTATGCTTCACTTCATCCAGAGGTTTTCTCAAGCATCTTCAAAGGTTGGTTTATTCAGCAAATATTAAGCACTGTTTGCCAAGAACTGCTGTGGCTGGGGCAGTACAGTAAAAATGACACAAATTTTTATTTTTATGTATTCAAGTGGGGGAAGGAGAATTGGATAAAATACAAAGTAGAATATTTAGTAATTCAAGTAGTAAGTATTGTGGAGAACTATATAGTGAGAAAAGGGAATAAGGAATATCAAGAATAGTGTTTCATATAGCGGGGTCAGAAATGAGGGACTGGACCATACAGATAGCTGGAAGAAGAGCATTCCAAATGGAGACAAAAGGGGGAAAAGTTTTGGGATCATTCCTAGCATGTTTGAAGAATCATCAAGATTCTTACATAACTGTTAACACTTTTTGTTTCATCCAACACTTTTTTAGATTATTGTTCTGCTTAGTTGAAGTCTAGCATCTGCTTACTAAAGCATTGTATAAGAAGAAAAGGTAATTACTCTGGCTGTGTACCTTTAAAGGCAGTGAAAATATATGGTCCTAGCTCTTGAGTCTACTAAAACAATGACAGTTAACACATAGTTTTAATTCACTGTGAGAAGAATTATGGAAGTTTGCATAGGATATTCATACAGGAGCCTAAAGTCAGACTGGAGAGAGATTCAGGAAAGCTTAAAGACAAATTTTAAGAAAAAATGTAAATAGTAGGAGCTAGAACTCTAGGCAGAGACATGTATAAAGGCAAAGAGCTATGGAAAGTATGCAGTGTTCATAAAGCTAAATTGGAATGTAGATTTAAAATAGCCTTCCTACAGTAAGTAATCACTTCTTCTTTTGTACTTTATAAATAGAAGAGATAAACAATTAATAGACAGATAGATAGAAGAGACAGTTTAAAAGGGCTAGTGCTAAAGACCTTGTGATAACCTGCTCTTCATAAAGATATTTCTTCATGGCATAAAATTAGTGGTAGGTCAAAATAGATCACTAGTTCTATTTGCTAGTTTCTTTTGCATGTTGTATAGCAATTTCTGTGTTTCAGTAAGTTTAATAATTCACATATTTTTTATTTTTAATTGACAGGAATTACACATGTTTATGGGATATAGTGTATACTTATTTAATACAAACAGGAGGCTGAGGCAGGAGGATTGCAAAAAATACTAACAACAATAACATTACTGTGGCAATGTCATGAGGGAAATCTCTTGTCAGTTCAACCCATCTGTAAAGTTTGATGTGCTAATAGAAAGGGTGATGGTGGTGTTGTGTTTACCTTTTTGTTGTTTGTTTTCAGATTGGAATTAACTAAAAATCTAGTGGGTTTCATTTTGTTTGTTTTAATTTTGTTTTCTGGCTGTTTTCTTTATAGATGCTGAAGTACCCATTCACAATGAGCGTGGGAACCAGAAGGAGAATAGATATACTTTCTCTGAAATCATCTCTTCATCAGAACGTATTCCTTTTGTTTCCTACATCTTGTGTTTTCCCATCATTTCCAGTATGTATGAGCAAGACACGATGGTATCATACATCCCCATGCAGCTTTAAGAAGAAGCAGAAGCAAGTAGTACTTCCAGCCAGGCCACCGAGCACCATCACTTACCTGCCTGACAGTCCAAAGCCAGCATTATATATAACTTTGGCAGGGCTAATCCCTTTCATTGCTCCACCATTGATCATGGTCATGACCAAGACTTATATCCCTGAATTAGCTTTTACTCAGATGGCTTATGGAGCCAGTTTCCTGTCATTCTTGGGAGGAGTAAGATGGGGTTTTGCTCTGCCAGAAGGTAGTCCAGCTAAACCAGACTACCTTAATTTAGCTAATAGTGCAACTCCTGTTGTGTTTTCATGGTTTGCCATCCTTTTTTCTGAAGGACTCAGTGAAGCCATAGTCTTAGTAATAATAGGTTTGGGGATAGCATTACATGTTGAACTTTTTCTCTTGCCACATTATCCCAACTGGTTCAAGGCTCTAAGAATACTTGTCACTTTAGTGGCTTTTTTTTCATTTGTAGTCACATTACTACTTGAAGATATTTATCCAGAGAAAGGACCCAAGTAGAATAAATATAAAACTATTTGGTCAAGTAGAATAAATATAAAACTATTTTGTAAAGTTGCATTTTGGCATGACCTTTTATCTCTGTTTGGCTTTTTCCCCTTCACTAGCAGTGGTAGTTCTTTATGTGTTGTTTTTCATTTCTAAAAATTATTTCATAGTAATTGCTTGAGAAAGAACAGGAAAATTCCTAACAGGTCTTTGTCATGCCATATTAGGTTGATTTACATTCAGTCTTTTTATGAATGATATGTCATCCACTTAAACATTTCAATGTTTGATCTTAAAAAATGTAAAATAAAAAAGCAAGACCCTGGGTTTGATCCTCAGTACCACATAGAAAAATAAGTAAATAAAATAAAGTTTTTTTTAAATCCTGTTAGAGCCTTATAATCATTAAAACAAACACATATGCAACTGTAATGCACTAATAAAAATATTAAAAAGAAATTCAATGGCTCCCCATGATATAGAATAATCAAAACCAGGAAATGGGGCACTGGGGATTTTATACATAGGCGTAAACATAAGGTTGAAAAAGGAAATGAGTGATCTAAAACGTGCTATAATGGTTTCCTATTGGAGGTTGGGGAAGACCCCTGTAAGATACAGGACATGAATTGCCTGTCATTAATGATGAACTGCTTCTGGGCCAGGACAGTAGATGTGTGGGTGTCATTTTATTGACTTTGAACTATATGTTTACATTTTCATACATTTCTGGGCAGCCAAATTTCCCAGTTTAAAAAGAAATTGGGGGCTGGTTCTGGGGCTCAGTGGTAGAGCATACGCCTAGCATGTGTGAGGCAGTGGGTTCGATCCTCAGCACCACATAAAGTAAAATAAAGACGCTGTGTCCACCTCTAACTAAAGAAATTTAGAAAAAAAGAAAAGAAATTCGGAAAAAAGAAACATAACACACACATTCTCCCACTTTACAAAGAAAATATGCATCTGTGAATGCCTGAAAATAATTGGTTATATGGAGTTTCACTGCAGTTCCTCGTGGGTATTTTATTTTACCTGGTATAACTTAGTTTTATGGGCTTAAAGGATTTGTGGCTCTAGAATCAACAGGGAACAATATCATGAGAGAAAGCTATAAAATATGAGAGAAGAAATGGAGACATAGTATTTATGAGGCTATTTGGCATGATATATATAGATACAGCTTTACCTCCAACACCAAACAAAGTAAAAAATAAAATCACTATTACATATAAATGATAAAACTCAAATAGAACCATCTTTATATTCTAATGAACCAGCCTATCTAGTTCTGTCTATTAATTCATAGAGAAGCTTAAAAAAAAAAAAAGCAAAAGCAATCACTTGGATTTTAACTTGAAAACCTAGTCTCTAGAATTTCTAGTTTCACAAAAAATTTAGGTGGTATTAAGTACAAATCAATAAATCATATCACTTGGAGTGTGCTGTCTTTGTACAATATAAGAAATTGTCAGTTAACAAATTTTACAAATTATAAGATTAATGTTCCAGTAATTCCTACTGTGAAGAGCAATAATTTTGTTTACTTTCTTATGGGTTGAATTGTGTGTTAAAATCTTCCTAATCCCTTTAGCATGTGACTTTACTCAGAGATAGGGCTTTTACATAGGGAATAAGGTTAATCTGTAACTCAAATTCTATTCAGATTAAGGAACTTCTTTGCTTCTAAATTGCATATACACTACACTAAACTTTTCCTTAGTCTCAGTTAACTCTGTTACTTCCAACATAGGAACAAGTCATATTTTTAAGATAATTGCTTAATTTCACTTAAAAATTGCTATTTTGTAGGTGAATTAGTGTATTCTTAAAACTGATTTTTAAGAACATTCAATTAAGTACATTGGACAGTTGGGGATTTTTGTTTTTGTTTTGTTTTTTCTTTTGCAGTACTCAGTATGGAACCCAGGGCCTAGAACATGCTAGGCAAGTGCTCAACCAGTGAGCTATGTTCCTATTCCTTTTTATTTTATTTTGAGACAGGGTCTTGCTAAATTGTTCAGGCTGGCCTTGAACTCATTTCTTTTTGTTTCAGCCTCCTGAATAGCTGGGATTACAGGTTATGTGCCATTATGTCTGACTTTTTTTTCTCTCTCTCTTTAGTAAATTTGTTGTGTTTTTTATTTATTAGTTTGCTTTTTTATTTTTACCCTCAAGATACAGTGTCACGGGGGCCGGAGTTGTGGCTCAGTGGTAGAGTGCTTTCCTAGAATGCGTGGGGCACTCAATTTGATCCCCAGCACCATATAAAAACAAATAAAATAGAGGTACTGTGTCCATCTACAACTAAATATAAATATATATGATACACATATAAATATATATATGACACAATGTCACAAATGTTGCCCAGATGACTTTAAATTGTTGGCCTAAAATTATCCTTTGCATGAGCCTCTGAGAGTGGCATGTGCTACTGTGCCTGTACTAAACAGGATATTTAGAAGCATACTGAATTCAAACATTTTGAAGACTATTTTTTTAAATATATTTTTAGTTGTAGATGGACACAATGCCTTTATTTTATTTATTTACTTTTATATGGTGCTGAGGATCGAACCCAGTGCCTCACACTTTAGGCAAGCACTCTACCACAGAGCTAAAATACAACCCTAGCCCTGAAGAAAGACTACTTTAATTGTTGCTCATAAAATGGAATAAGAACTAAATATGTAATTCTACTCCAGTTTAGAAATCCAAAAATGTGACTACTAAACTAATAAGTTAATACAAAGAAAATTTAAAAAGCTACATACTTTATTAGTACATTCTCTTTTTCAAAAAAATCTTGTCATTATCTAGGAAACAATAAGCATGTTTTACACTTAACTATTTTCAGTGATCTTCTGGACCTGTTAAACCCCAAAATTGATTGTTTTGACATTACATTTCTGCCATGACAGTGTAAAACATCTCTCTTCATAGTGCCATTTTAGGTTGGTACTAGGCAATACTGAGAATGAAACTGTAGGAGTATTTTGTAAATCTGCTTTGAACCAGAAGGCAGATTCTCTATAACCAGAAATATTAAAGGCACATGAGTTAGAGCTTTTGTAGTCTACAGATCATCTTGATACTTATTCTTTGCTATCTTACAGATTCCAAACAGGCATCTGTGAGACTGTTTAGACTCTCAGGATACCTCACAGAACAGGACACAGACTTCTCTGTACATAAGCTTTTCCTAATACAAGAATTTTAGTTAAGTTATGAAAGAAAATATCCTTGTGGGCCAAACCAACATATTTGGAAATGAATGCTACCCAAGTCTTTAATGCTGACCAAAGTTTTCTATTTAATTAAGCTGTTGATGCTTCTAACAATAAACTAAAAGACCTTAGTAAAGAAATAGGAAATCAAATCCTTGAATTAGTTAACTTTATTGTATGCAGAACCTTTAATACATATGGCCAGTAGAAATAACTTAAAAGTGATTATCCATACACATGATAAATTTTCAGAATTGAAAATAAAACACTTCTTTAGAATGCTTCTCAAGGGAAAAGGAGAAATTTTGAGAACAAATTTTGGATGAGAAGGGCATTTTAGCTTATACTTATGAGTCATTATCTATAAAAAGTTTCACAGGTACAGGTTGAGCATTCCTTATCTGAAATGCCTGGGACCAAAAATGTTTCAGATTTTGGAATATTTACATAGATTTTACTGAGTGAACATCCCTATCCTGAAAATCCAAAGTAAAAAATACTCCAAAATCCAAAACGTTTTGAGCATTATATTAACATTCCAGAAGTTTCAGACTAAAGATTTCAGATTAGGGATGCTCAAGGTATACCTATAATTCAGCCTTCTCCAGGCAATAGCTTTGTAGTAAACTCAGGCTTGTCCAAGTACAAATAAAGTTCACAAAGCTTGATAATCTAATAAAAATCTCTCTTCCTAAAGCCAAGCAGATAATTTTGGTATCTAGAAATTAAGGAAGAAATGTCTAGATGTGAAGTATGATTTGCCGTGCTCCATCACCCATTACAACATCTATTTCAATCAAAGACTGTCACTAAGGACCTCCTCTTAATTCCCTACTTGTATTCTCAGACTCAAGACAAAAAAAAAAAAGAACAAGTAAAAGTTTTTCTTAGGCTATCAACAAGCAAAACCTTACCTATTTGTTAGCTACACACCCTCCTACTATACCTGCTGCCAATAAAATGTTTGGAGCTAGTAAAAATTGCCGTCAAATAAAAGTAGGAACTTGTTTCACTGGCTTTTCTCTGCAGGTTAAACTATGGCCATAGAAAACCATGCTCTGCATTGATTCAAATCTTTAAACTGTCTCATGGATATTATTCCTACATAATATACAGGTTATGTTACAATTTGAATTGCATTGGAAAAATAGCCAACAAGGTTATTTCTCAGAAGCTTTTAGCAAACAATCCTACATAATATACAGGTTATGTTACAATTTGAATTGCATTGGAAAAATAGCCAACAAGGTTATTCCTCAGAAGCTTCTAGCAAACAATTCTTACAATTAGAACAATTTTTAATTGGACAATTTGAGAGCATAAACACCAATTCTATTGTTGGTAAGTTTGGCAAGTTTGTGTGAGTTCTTTATTAATTTAGGATATATTCCATATCCTTTCTCATTCACATTTTTAGAAAAATTACTTATTAGTCACTTATCTACCCAATACATATAAAACTCAATAAAATGAAAGGGTCCTATAATCAAATAAATATTTGATTTGCAAAAGATCAGATCATACATTTTCAAAATGTTGCTTGTGTGCTTATACCTTATGTTTCATAGTACAGCAACACCCCCTTCACAACGACTAGTGATCATGTTACCAATTTCTGTCCAGGTATCTGAATGAGGGTTGTAAACTTCAACTGAGTCCAAGGTACCTGGGGCTAAGAAATCATGGCTGGAAGAGCGGCCTCCAGAAACATACAGAAGACCATTGACTGCTACAACACACATGCCTGCTCTAGGCACTTTCATTGAGGCAACTTCAACCCACTTTTCCTGGTTAAAAGAGAAAAATATAAATGTTAGTAGTGTCAGAAAATGGTAACAGAGAACATCTCTAAAAAGTCAGATATTCTGGGCTGGGGTTGTAGCTCGGTGGTAGAGAGCTTGCCTAGCATGTGTGAAGCACTGGGTTCAATTCTCAGCACTACATAAAAATAAATAAATAAAACAATATTGATAACTAAAACAATATTAAAAAGAAGTCAGATATTCTGGTTCTTTTTAAATCTCAAACACATTTAAATCTCAAACTAACAATCCAGGTAGATTTATTTAGAACATTTTAAAATTAATGAGTTGGCATGGACAAAATAGAATTTAGAGGAAAATAATAGGAAACATGTCTGATTGAAAATTATGATCAGGAGGGCTGGGGTTACGGCTCAGTGGTAGAACATTTGCCTAGCATGTGTGAGGCACTGGGTTCGATTCTCAGCACCACATAAAAATAAAATAAAGAGATTGTGTCTACCTAGAACTAAAAAATAAATATTTTTAAAAATTATGATCAGGAGATTATATATAAATCATATATAGGATGAAATTCTGAGAAACTAAGTCTATGGAATACAACATTACTAGTGTCCTACTTCAGGGAAACTATTCCAAGAAAACAGAAAAGCTAATAATAAGTAGAGAAAACAGCAAGTAGCCAGGTAATCGAAGAACAGATTATCGGTAAATAAAGCATACAATGAACTAAATTTTTTAAATCATAAAAGTGAACATTGGGGGTTGTTGGGGTTGTAACTCAGTGATAGAGCACTTGCCTAGCATGTCTGAGGCACTGGGTTGAATCCTCAGCACCACATAAAAATAAATAAATAAAGGAATTGTGTTCATCTACAACTAAAAAAAAAAAAAATTCTTTTAAGTAAACACTGATGCTAAAAATGAACTTTTTGGCAGAAATTCAATGAGGTTCTGACCTTAGTACCCAGTTTAGACAAATCAGAACTTCAATGAAATTCTGAAATACCAAAACCAGAGATAATTCTTTGAAATTGAAGGATCAGATTAAATTTGAAGGCTATGATCACCTATAACTATGGAACACATCACAAAGCTAATATAGCTTTAAAAAAATACATCTTAACAGATAGACAAATGCACAAAATACCCATAATTGATTTATATAAATTAGATGCTTTGGGGTTATGTTTATAATTAGAACTAACCTTTACTCTCTCACAAAGTGCCCTATGACTAGAACAAGGGATCATGAAGTTCATTCTATGTTGCTGTTGTTTTTTCCATTTCTATTTGTGTAGTAGAACAATATCTGCTCTTTATTCCAAGTGACCTCAAAATAGTTTGTAAGACTAGAAGTGTGCTTTATATAGCTTTAGGATTTGGATCTATGATGTAAGACTTTAGTAGATAGTAGCAATACAATTTCAGATTAATGCATTAAAAAACCAAGATAACTCAATATTGAAAAGCACTAATTTTGGAACTAAAACCTATTTATTTCACAATCATACAGAAAAATCAGCAACAGAAAATATCCTCAAAAGATTCACTTTCTACATTACATAGATCCAAATGAGATCAATGTAAAAGGTGAAAATTATTTGAAATATCACCCAAGTTTGAAATTTATCAGAAATGAGAATCAAAATCCTTATGCTTTACAAGATATGGATGCCCCTTTTTGCCACTTCTATTCAACATTGTTACAGAACTTCTAGCAGGGAAATAAGGAAAGAAAATAAAAGGCATCTATATTTAATACAGACTTATAAAGTCAAACAATCTCTATTAGTAGATGTAGTCTTGTATATAGAAAAATCCTGAGGAATACACCCCTACACATGGGCACACACATGCATATAAGTCTGGTACAGCACTTGCCTAGCATGTTCAAGGCCCTTGGTTTGATCTCTACACAACAAAGCAACAAGAATAAACTACTGACCTATGAATGCAGCAAGGTTGTCATTAACAAGATCATTGCATTCTACACACTTAAAATGAACATCTGAATATGAAAATAAGAAAACAATTCACTTTATAATAGCATCAAAAAGAATAAAACAATTTGGAATAAATTAAAACAACAAACTGCAAGGACTGAAATCTATAAAGCATTGTTGAAACAAAATGAAGATGACTTAAATAAAAGGAAAGATCCCACGTTTATGAATTAAAACTTAATATTGGTAAGATGACAATACTGTTCAAATTGATCTCAGATTCAATGCAAGCCCTACCAAAAGAATAAAAATAAATAAAAACCAAAACAAACAACCCAACAAACTCAGCTGGCTTCCTCGAAGAAACTGACAAGCTGATTCTAAAATTCATATGAAATTCAAAGGATAATCCAATTTTAAAAGAGATCAGGCAGATTCACTTTCTGATTTTAAAAGTTATTGCATTGCTGCAGTAGTTAAGACAGTGTAGTATAGGCATAAGGGTAGACATGTAGATAAATGAAGAGAAATAAAAGCCCCCAATTTAACCCTCAGATATATGATCGATCAATTTTCTTTTTTTTAAATAATTTTTTTTAGTTGTAGTTGGACATAGTACCTTTATTTTATTTGTTTTTATTTTTATGTGGTGCCAGGGATCGAACCCAGTGCCTCATGTATGCTAGGCAAGTGCTCTACCACTGAGCCACAACCTGGGCCAACAATTTTTAACATAGACACCATGACAATTCAATGGAGATAGAATAATCTTTTCAATAAATGGTACTGGGACAATTGCCCAAATGTAAAAGAATAAAGGTGAACCCCTACTTCACACTATATATGAAAATTAAATCAAAGACTTAAATACAAGAGTTTAAACTATGAAAGTCTTAGAAAAAACATAGATGTAAATTTTCATGACCTTAAATTAAGCAATTTTTTTTTTTAGTTACAACACCAAATGAACAAGTAATAAAAGAAAAAAAAAACACATTGAACATCAAAATGTGAACTTGTGGTTCTTTTTTTTAAAATATTTTATTTTTTAGTTGTAGTTGGACAATACCTTTATTTTATTTATTTATTTATTTTTATGTGGTGCTGAGGATCGAACTCAGGGTCTTGCATGAGCTAGGCGAGCACTCTACCACTGAGCCCGAGCCCCAGCCCCAGCCCTGAACTTGTAGTTCTAAAAATACAATCAAGAAAGTAAAGACTGGGTTGGGGTTGTGGCTCAGTAATAACATACTCGTCTGGCATGTGTGAGGCACGGGGTTCAATCCTCAGCACCACATAAAAATAAATAAATTAATTAATTAAAGTTATTAAAAATAAAAGAAAATAAAGAAAACCCTTAGAATGACAGAATTTAAAAAAATAGTTGTAGATAGATGGAATACCTTTATTTTATTTATTTATTTATATGTGGTGCTGAGGCTCCACATATACACATGCTAGGCAAGTAATCTACCAATTGTAGCCCCAAGATTTTTTTTTTTTTTTGCAAATCATATATCTGGCAAAGGACTTGCATCTAGACTATATAAGGAACTCTTACAACTCCATAATAAAAAGATAAATAATCCAATTTTAAAATGGACAAATTAAGTAGATATTTCTTCAAAGAAGATATAATAATTACCAATAAACACATGAAAAGCTGTTTCAATTAAAAAAAAAGCCTTGGATATGGAGTTACTGGAATCATTATATACTGTTTGTGATTTTATAAAATAGTGAAGTCACTTCAGAAAACACTCTGGCAGTACCTAAGAAGGTTAAAGACATTTACCACATGAACCAGCAATTCTACTCCTAAGTATATACACAAAAGCAGTGAAAACATGTCCACATAAACATGTTTGAACCTGAACTTTCACAGCAGCATTGTTCATAAAGCCAAAAAGTAGACACAATCAAAATGCTGAATTACTTCCCAATAAAGCTGTTAAATGCCAGGCATAGTGGCACACGCCTATAATCCCAGCAGCTCAGGAGGATGGGGCAGGAAGATCAAGAGTTCAAAGCCAGCCTCAGCAATTTAGCAAGGCCCTAAGCAATTCAGTGAGACCCTGCCTCTAAATAAAATATGAAAAAGGGCTAGGTATGTGGCTCAGTGATTAAGTTGTTGTAGGTTCAATCCCCAGTACCAGAAACATAAAAAATTTAAAGAATGAAGTAAAAATTAGTTTTCCATGGAAATTAATTTAGACATGTTTGATAAAATTTATCATGTCTGAAAGTGGAAATCCTTCCTGTGTCCTTTTGATATATTCCCATTATTCAAGTCTAAGGCATAACACATCTTGTACTTCAGTATCTTAGCAGTTGAAGTTTTATAATGTAATTGTCTATTTATTTCTCCATATTCCCCACTACAATGTATCTTCCTTGAGAGCAGTGGTCATATGTTTAGTTTGTTCTTCTTTCTGGGCATAGTGCCTGATTCCTATTTACATACTGTGAAATCTGTAAGTATTTCTGATGGATAAATGAACCAATGAACAAATACTTGATAGAATAGTGAACCAAAGCTGACCACCCAACCTTTTCCTGTCTTTTTCTTCTTTTCCCTTCTAGCACAATTGAGTCAACTCAGTAAGTGAGAGCATGAGGGAACATGGAAGAGCTCACATGGACAGTGATGGGATAGGTAATGCATGGAGGTGACAAGTAGAGAAGACAGTATGCTAGGGAGATTGGTTTCATCTAGCAAGTAAGTAAATTGAATGAACAAATAAGTAAATATATTGATAGTAATAGGAGTCAAGTTTTTAGTCGACAAAGAAGATAGTATGTAAATATGGAAAGGAGAAAGGGCTGAAAAAACTTGAAGTGTTGTACTGGAATTGAAGCTGTCATATGAACTTATGGTTTTATTTTTTTTAATTTTTTAAAAATATTTTTATTTTTTAGTTAGACACAATACCTTTATTTTATTTATTTATTTTTATGTGGTGCTGAGGATCGAACCCAGGGCCTCACACATACTAGGCAAGTGCTCTATCTCTGAGCCACAACTCTAGCCCCTGAACTTATGGTTTTAAAATACAAATGTTGGGCTGGGATTGTGGCTTAGCGGTGGAGCGCTCCCCTAGCACGGGTGGGACCTGGGTTCGATCCTCAGCACCATATAAAGAAATAAAAAGGCATTTGTTGTGTCCGTCTACACCTAAAAAATAAATATTTTTTAAAAATAACAGGGCTGGGGATGTGGCTCAAGCGGTAGAGCGCTCGCCTGGCATGCGTGCGGCCTGGGTTCAATCCTCAACACCACATACAAAACAAAACAAAGATGTTGTGTCCACCAAAAACTAAAAAAACAAATAAATATTTAAAAATTCTCTCTCTGTTTAAAATAAAAATAAAAATAATAAAATAAAATACAAATGTACAAATATATTCAGAGTTATGGAATAATATATGTGTGAATACATACACACATATACATACATATAATTCTTAGCTATGTTTACTCAGTGCCTAGGAGGAACTCCTTAGGAGCAGTTAGGAACTGAAATCTGAATTCTAAATACTGTTCTTCACTAAGAGAAGCTACGGCTTCTTGAAGAAATGGCTGATTCTAGGGCTAGAACAGAAAAAGCATAGACGGACTTAAAAGGTTTTATTTTGACAGAAAGTAAAGAAATGGTCAATGAATAATGGGAATATATCAAAAGGACACAGGAAGGATTTCCAATTTCAGACATGATAAATTTTATCAAACATGTCCTCCTGCCATTAAGACCTAGAAAATTGGACAAAACAAATGAAACAGTGCTTTGACATTAGATAACAGGTAATATAAACCTGTGATCCCTGAGAAAAAGGAACAAACAAGGCAGTTTTCATGTCTAGGGATGCTTTCTTTTTTTTTTTTTTTTTTTTTTTTTAGAGAGAGTGAGAGAGAAGTGAGAGAGGAGAGAGAGTGAGAGAGAGAGAGAATTTTTTTTAATATTTATTTTTTAGTTCTCGGCGGACACACATCTTTGTTGGTATGTGGTGCTGAGGATCGAACCCAGGCCACACGCATGCCAGGCGAGCGCGCTACCGCTTGAGCCACATCCCCAGCCCAAGGGATGCTTTCTTAATAGTAGTACAAGAAGGGGATCCCAAGTGAAGCCTGAAAGTCAGCTAGTTTAGGAGACAGAGATCAGTTTTGGAGAGGCTGAAGTACCAGATATTTGCAAGTAACAGTGCCAGAGGATAGAAGTCCCCTAAAGTCTTGGGCTAAATACCACTCATTGGTAAATGGCTAAGGTAAGACCTCATGAGAACAAGCAAAAACAACTAATGGCAGGAGTTGTGGCTGAACAATTCTCAGACCTCACACAAGACTGCATGATATTGCAGTTCTGAATAGCCAAAGTAAAGAGAGCACTTGGGGCATTCAATAGAGGCCCAAGAAGGGTTATGCTTTAGTAGTAAGGATAGACTAACCTGAAGGATAGGCTATGCTAGACCTTCCCTATGAAGTTTAAGAACAAGTCTCAAAAGGATTGATACATTTTGCAAATAATTAAACTGTGTACTGAAACTAAACTCAAAACTAACGGAAGAAAACAAAATCCATAATGTATGAAATATGATATGTCAAGAGCTTTGTAATGTTTTGAACAACCAATAAAAAAAATAAAAAAAGAAATAGCTGTCTTATAAAAAAATAAATCCAAACACTCAGCAACATAACATTCACACTGTCCAGCATCCAATCAAAAGTTACCAGATGTGTAGTAGCATCTGTAACTCAAACCAGGAAGAAAAACAATCAATGGATACTCCAAAATTATAGAGATAATGAAGTTAGCAGATAAGGATTTTGAAACAGGTATTAAAGGGCTAGGGTTTTAGCTCAGTGGTAGAGCAGCTTGCCTACCATGTGTAGACACTGAGTTCAATTCTCAGCATTGCACATAAATAAATGAAAAAAAATAAAGGTCCATCAACATCTAAAAAATAAAAATAAAAGAAAAATAAACCCAGGTATTAATATGTTCTAGGATCTACAAGAAAATACCAATATGATGAAGAGAAAGAAAAAAAAATCTTCTAAAGCTGAAAAATATAATATCTGAAATAAAATAATCTGTAGATATGATTTGACATTGCAGAAGATTAATAAACTTGAAGATGGAAGAGAAGAGGGCCGGGGATGTGGCTCAAGTGGTAGCGCACTCTCCTGGCATGCGTGCGGCCCAGGTTCGATCCTCAGCACCACATACAAACAAGATGTTGTGTCCGCCAAGAAATAAAAAATAAATATTAAAAAATTTAATTAAAAAAAAAGATAGAAGAAATGATCCAGGCTAAAGCAGAGAGAAAAATGACTGGGAAAAAATTAACAGAAGTTTAGTGACTAGAGGACAATATCAAGTATCAAGTAGTTTTATAAAGATATAAATGGAATCACAGAAAGAGGGTTGGAGAATATTTGAAGAAATAAGACAGAAAGCATTCTGATTTAATGAAAGCTATAATCCCATAGTTTGAGAAATTTAATGACTTCCAAGCAAGTCAAACATCAAACTCTAAAAGTCACATCATGGGATGGGGTTGGGGCTCAGTGGCAGAGCACTTGCCTTGCATTCGTGAGGCACTGGGTTTGATCCTCAACACCACATGAAAATAAACAAATAAAAATAAAGGTATTCTGTCCATCTACAACTACAAAAAAAAATCTAAAAGTCTAAAAGTCATAATTAAGTTACTGAAAACCCATAACAAAAAGAGAATCTTAAAAGCTGCCAACAAAAAAAGACACATTACATGTTGGGGAGCAAAGACAAAAATCAATACTGACATCCTATTAGAAACAATGCAAGAAGAAATTAAACATCATTTTCAAGGTGCTAAAAGAAAAAAAAAACTACTACATCCTGGGAACAAATTTTTACTCCTCACACTTCAGATAGAGCCCTAATATCCAGAGTATACAAAGAACTCAAAAAATTAGACAATAAGATAACAAATAACCCAATCAACAAATGGGCCAAGGACCTGAACAGACACTTCTCAGAGGAGGACATACAATCACTCAACAAGTACATGAAAAAATGCTCACCATCTCTAGCAGTCAGAGAAATGCAAATCAAAACCACCCTAAGATACCATCTCACTCCAGTAAGATTGGCAGCCACTATGAAGTCAAACAACAACAAGTGCTGGCGAGGATGTGGGGAAAAGGGTACACTTGTACATTGCTGGTGGACTGCAAATTGGTGCAGCCAATTTGGAAAGCAGTATGGAGATTCCTGGGAAAGCTGGGAATGGGAATACCATTTGACCCAGCTATTCCCCTTCTTGGACTATTCCCTGAAGACCTTAAAAGAGCGTACTATAGGGATACCGCTACATTGATGTTCATAGCAGCACAATTCACCATAGCTAGACTGTGGAACCAACCTAGATGCCATTCAATAGATGAATGGATTAAAAAATGTGGCATTTATACACAATGGAGTATTACTCAGCACTAAAAAATGACAAAATCATGGCATTTGCAGGGAAATGGATGGCATTAGAGCAGATTATGCTAAGTGAAGCTAGCCAATCCCTAAAAAACAAATGCCAAATGTCTTCTTTGATATAAGGAGAGCAACTAAGAACAGAGCAGGGAGGAAGAGCATGAGAAAAAGATTAACATTAAACAGGGACGAGAGGTGGGAGAGAAAGGGAGAGAGAAGGGAAATTGCATGGAAATGGAAGGAGACCCTCATTGTTATACAAAATTACATATAAGAGGAAGTGAGGGGAAAGGGAAAAAAAATAAGGGAGAGAAATGAATTACAGTAGATGGGGTAGAGAGAGAAGATGGGAGGGAAGGGGAGGGGGGATAGTAGAGGATAGGAAAGGCAGCAGAATACAACAGTCACTAGTATGGCACTATATAAAAACGTGGATGTGTAACCGATGTGATTCTGCAATTTGTATATGGGGTAAAAATGGGAGTTCATAACCCACTTGAATCAAATGTATGAAATATGATATGTCAAGAGCTTTGTAATGTTTTGAACAACCAATAATAAAAAAAAAATCTACTCAACAAAGCATTTTTCCAAAATAAAGGCAAAAAAAGAAAGAAAGAAAGAAAACAGGGAGAGGGAAAAAAAGGTCAGAAAACAAAAGCTAAGAGAATTTGTTGTCAGAGACTTCACTAAATAAGTTATTCAAAGAAGTTCTTGGGCTGGGGATAAAGCTCAGTAGTGGTAGAGTACTTGCCTAGCATTCTTGAGGCCCTGGGTTCAATCCCCAATCCTGCAAAATTTTCCCTAAAACTAAGGGAACATGAAACAAGGTAGAAATCAATTCTTTAAAAGAATGAACAGAACTTGAACTTATAATTATATGGATAATTATAAAAGACTCATTAAAATTTTGAATTGTTTAAAATGTATCACGGGATTTACAACACATAGACATCAAATGTATAAGAATAGCACAAAGGATGCGAGGTGGAAATGAAAGTATATTTTAGTAAGATTTTTATATTATAAGTAAAGTGGAATGTTATCATTTGAAGGTAGATTTGATACATTAAAATATATATGTAGAAAAAAATATATATATATGTGGGGCTGGGAATATATAGCTCAGGGGTAGAGCACTTGCCTAGCATGAGCAAGGCCCTGGATTCAATTCCTAGTACCTAATAATAATAATAATAATAATAACAACAACAACAATAATATAAACACTAAAGTATTCATTAAAGAAAAAAAGTGAAGGGGTGGGGTTGTGGCTAAGTTGTAGAGCACTTGCTTAGCATGTGTGAAGCACTGGGTTTGATCCTCAGCACCACATAAAAAAATAAATAAACAAAATAAAGTAAAAAAAAAAAGGAAAAAGAAAGTGAAAGATGAAAATAACTAAACAATAAAAGAGGTAAAAATGAAATACTAAAATAATCAACATAAAGACAAAAAGAGGACAAAAAGAATCCAAAGACAAATTATATAAACAAAAATGGAAGTCTAAAACCTAACTATACTATACCTGTAATTACATTATAAAAGCATAAACTCTAAAAACCATTTAAAAGTCAGAGATGATTAGTGGACTTTGGTGGTATGTATTTGCAGGCCCAGCTACTCCGCAGGCTGAGGCGGAAAGATCACTTGAGCCCATGTGTTTAAGACCCATGTGGAAAACACAATGAGACCCTATCTTTAAAAGAAACAAAAAATTAAAATCCAAATAAAAGTCAGAGATTGCCCATCTCTATTTAAAAAGAGGCCACAACTATATGTTGTCTGCAGTTTATAAAAACAGACTAAAAATCGGAGGGGAAGTTTGTGCTTAGCATGCATGAGACGCATGCATGCATAAATGAATGAATGAGTGAATGAAGAGGTAAAGGAAAAGATAAACCATGTAAACATTCATCAAAAGAAAGCTTAGCTGCATTAATGGCTATATTAATATTGGGCGGAGTAGACTTTGGCATAAATATAGAAACATTTTATGACCAGAAATATATCAATTCACCAAGACGATATAATAATCTCAATGTGTACATATCTACCAACAGAGTTTCAAAATATGTAAGGAAACATCTGTCAGAAATGAAAAGAAAAACAGACAAATCCACAAATACTGATGGAGATTTCAATGTCCCTTTCTTGCTAACTGACAGAATAGTTGGACAAATCAGCCAGACTGGGGAAGACTTAATAACACTAAAAACTTAACTTTACCTAATCGACATTGGAACTCTACACCCAACAATGGCAGAATACAAAATATGTTCTCTGATCGAAATGAAATTAAGTGAGAAATCAATAACAAAAATGTATCTGAAAGATCCCTACATATTTGTAAATTTGATAACATATTTCTCTTTTCCTTTTTTTTTTTTTTTTTTTTGGTGCTGGGATTGAATTCAGAGTCTCACACACTTTACCCCTGAACTATACCCTCAACTCAATAACATACTTCCCATTGGTCAAAAGAAGAAATTACCAGGAAAATTACAAAATATTTCAAGATGAATACTAATTAAACACAACATATCAAAATGTGTGGAATGAAATTAAAGCAGTGCTTGAAAAAACATAATTTTAAAGGCTCATATTATAGAAAAAGAAAGATCAATCATCTCTGCTTCTACTTTAAGAATCTAGAAAAAGAAGGGAAAAATCCAAATAAATCAGAGGAAGGAAAAAAAAATAAGAACAGAAATCAAGGAAACAAAAAATGAAAATCAATAGAAAACAAATTAATGATACCAAAAGTTGATCTTTGAAAAGAAAAAAGTATAAATAATCAAACTCATGAATGGAATAGAGCACATCATTACAGATCTTATGGACATTTAAAAAATAAAATAAAACCAGATTCTAAACATTTGAAATCATCCAACCTACCTCTTCAAAGGAATATTTTTCTACAGTATGAAGAGCATCTTGTGTCTCATTCCACCCTCCAATAGAATAGATGCAGTCATTGAGGGCAGCTACCCCAAGATAGGCTCTCCTGGTTCCCATTGGAGGAAGTGGAGACCAACGCTTAGAAAGTGGATCATAAACTTCAAAAGAACGAAGCTCTATTCCTTCATTGCTGATTCCCCCAATTACATAAATTAAACCTGGAAATAAAATGTTTTTGCTCAGATGCTATAGAAATTTAAGATAAAATGATGAAAAGTCATAGTTGTGATCTATTTGCTATGCCAATACTATATTTCATTCCAGAGTTTACAATATTATTTAAAAGAAAAAAATCAAGGGGCTGTGTCTGTGGCTGAGCACCTGCCTGGCATGTATGAGACCCTGGGTTCGATTGTCAGCACCACATATAAATAAATGTCTATCAACAACTAAAAAAAAAGTTAAAAAAGAAAAAATCAACTTCAGTCTAGATTATCACTTCTCACATTTAAGCATGTTACAAAAAATTAGGGATATAATTTAAAGTGACATTGAATCTTGAAGAACCCAATGATATTATAACAAAATAATTTGTCAGACAAGGATTTTCTATCTCATTGTCTGCTTGGTGATCTCAGGTTCCAGATCCAGTGCTACTACCCATAAATAAAAAAGGAAAGGGACATGGAACATCCCCCTGCAAATGGCATGCTGGGAATGACATTGTCTTCTTCAGCAAAAACCTACCTGTTGCTCAGATGGACATAAAATAGAGACTTTAATTTGGAATAGTTACATATCTAGGTAGCAGGATTAATTACTAAAGTACAATAGAATAAATTTATAGAGCTGCTCATTAAATTGACTTAAAACTAATGGTTCTGACAATCCAAAATTATTTTTGAGTTATTAATCTTATTTCTCATGATCTAAACTGAGAAGCTATAAGTTATAAAAGAGTGAAATCTTAAGAAACACAGAGTGAACGTTAGTAAATTTTAACTCCAGTTTTGCCAGTAATGACTGATGAGAAAAGACAACTCACAACTTTGCTCATCTTCATCTTCCTTATCTATAAATTAAAAGAGTTTATGTAGACATAATTTCTAAGATCCCTCTCTAGCTCTATAATTTTAGATGGGAAGATAAAAAATATTAAATAAAAAATAATTAGAGAATACTATGATGTTAAACAATAAAATATAGTCCGATCATATAATTTGAACATTTAAATGCTGGTGGAAATCAGAAAAGGTACAATATCCACAAAGCATAAAGAACTTGAATTGGAAACTATAGGCTGAGCTATTATACAACAATAGGAAAATTGCTTCCTGCTCCACAGATACATTATAATTTGCTCTCTAACCCTAAACAGAATTGGGTTCTATTTGTCAGTGCTTGCTATCTACCTCTTAGAGTAGACAAAATAATGTCCATGCACCAAAGAAGTCTGTAGGTAGAACATGAGAACTGTTCTTTGTTTTTTTTTTTGTTGTTGTTGTTCATTTATTTTTTGGTACCAGGGATTTAACTCAGGGGCACTTTACCACTAATCCATATCCCCAACCTTTTTTTTAAATTTTGAAACAGGTCTCTGTAAGTTACTAAGGCTGACCTCCAACTTGCAACCCTCCTGCTTTAGCCTCTCCAGTCACTGGGATTATAGGCATCCACCACTGTGGGCTACAGTGAAAACTGCTTTTGATGCTATCTCCCTAACTTTAAAAAACTAACTCAGGTGTTCATGGGAGAAAATGACAATAATGAATTACATTTGAAATGCATAATCAGGTATGTCTGCCTACCTGGAATTTTTTTTTTAATATTTATTTTTTAGGTGTAGATGGACACAATACAATGCCTTTATTTTCATGTGGTGAGGATGGAACCCGGGTGTCCCCCGCTGAGCCACAATCCCAGTCCCTACCTGGATATTTTAATCTAACTTTGTTTATTACAGAAAAAAATCAATTGTTTTGGCAATACAGAAATAAAGATTAATAATATGAGGTAAAAGATTTATACTTCTAGTGTCAATCATTTAATACTAACAGACCCAAAATATATCATTGTGAAGATAAAGCCCCGAAATCACATAGTTTAAATACACGTGTATGTATATACACAGATACACACACACACACACACACACACACACACATACTTCCACATATATCTTGTGGAAAAATGGTTTATAAAGTTATTACCTTAGGGCTGGGGTTGTGGCTCAGTGTTAGAGTACTCGCCTAGCACATGCAGGGGCACTGGGTTTGATCCTCAGCACCACATAAAAATAAAATAAAGGTATTGTGTCCAACTATAACTAAAAAACAAACAAAGAAAGTTATTACCTTGCATTTCACAGCACCCAAAGTAGTATCGTGATACAGCCATGTTGCCAACTACTTCCCATTTATTTTCATCAGGATCAAATCGTTCAATGGTGTTACCTATCTCAGCTCCAACCCATCCACCTGCAATCAAATAGAAAAATGTTTACTTCTGGGATAAAGGAAACTTATCTATGACAAAGACTTTAGAAAACATCTAACTACTTCATGTTATGGATGAGTATTACATGAACCAGAGAGGTAATTTGTCCAAGATGACATGAAGTTAGAAAATGATCAAAAGCAAAACTTGGGTCTTTCACTAGGCAGTAAAACAAAGCAAAAAGTTCAACATATTGCAAAGGAAACAAGGTATTTTTCAAAGTGACCTTTTGAAATGATTTCTACAAATTCAGAATGGTTATACTAATCAAGATCAGTTCTAAACCTAATCAGAGTATACTACCTATTTAGTGTGATTTTAGGAACTTCAAAGAGGCCCTCATCCCAATAGCATTTTCTTATCATTCTCCAACTCTTGAAATTGAAAATGTTTTTTTTTTCTGTTATTTTAAGTATAATTGCAAAATGAAAGTACTTATGGGAGTGATAAAATATAATGGACTAAATTCACATTCAGATAACTGATATCTTTTCCAGAATAGGTTTTAATGGTGAGGTATAGGAAGAACATGAGTTCCACACAGTGAGTTAAAGAGAAAATGATTTAAAAAAAAAAAAGCGGGGGAGACTACCATTCAGAGTGCTAGAAATGTTATATACTTAATCAAAATCATGAGATTTAGCCAGTCAGCTAGAGTGTTTCTTTGGATAGCTCATCTATATTTTTATCACTATCTCCTTTTAAAACTTCATACTTAAAGAGAATAAAAAAGAAAAGTCAAAAGAAGTGATAATAGAGAAGCCCTGTAAAAACATAACAAAACAAAACCCCATACTTGACAATATTCTTCAAGTAATACAAATTTGAGAATAGGAATTAATAGTTTTGAAAAGATACACATTTTTTATTGGAGAGAAGGAACATCTATAAAGTAATCAGAACCTAAGAATTCAAATAATATTAGTTAAATTACCTAAAGCATAGATAGCCCCATAACACACACACACTCCCAAGCCACAGCGGGGGTGATTCATTGAAGCTACAGTTGTCCACTGTTTAGTAACTGGATCATAGCATTCAGTACAGTCAAAAATCATTGAATCCTTTTCACCTGGTTTAAATAAGAGACACACAACAAAGGATTTAGTAATGCTAAACCACAGAACCATAATACAATACTCAATAACATTCTGTTTTAGACAATTCAACTGTTATGTGATTTTAAAATATCATTAAATTCATTTGCTCAGCAAGCATTATTTTGAATCTACAGAACTGTCATTTAAGCCTATTTATGAAATAAAGGCAATTTTCCTATTATCTATTTCTAATTCTACCACTCAAACAATCCTTGTAATTTGAGGGGTAGGTATAGAGATTGAACTCAGAGGTACTTTCTCTGAGCTATATCCCGGGTCCTTTCAATTTTTTATTTTGAGACAAAGTCTCACTAAGTTGCAGAGCCTGGCCTGGAAATTGTGATCTTCCTTCTTCAGCCTCCTAAGTGGCTGGGATTACAGATATGCACCACCAGATCCAGCTAATCCATGCAATTTCGGAGGACACAATTTGTATTTTAACATTACTATATTTTTTCAAGTATTAGTTTGGGTAGCTGGTCTTAGTACAATTTGTGGCTCAATGTAACCATAATCCTATGTAGCAACAAACAGAAAAAGAAAATTTTAAAAAACATACTACTTAAAATAGTATTTTAAAGCAGAGTCCAAAAATTTGTCTAGGGGGATAGAGTTGTAGCTCAGTGGCAGAGTGCTCACCTAGCATGTGTGAGGCACTGGGTTTGATCCTCAGAACCACATAAAAAATAAATAAATAAAATAAAGGTATTGTGTCCCTGCACAACTAAAAATATTAAAAGAAAAAAAAAGGTAAATCGGGGAGATGGAGGTGTTGCTCAGAGTTATAGCATGTGCTAAGTGAACATAAGCCCTGGATTTAATCCCCACCACCACAAAAATAAATTAATAAATGAAAATTATAAAATTTTAAATTAAGGCACACCTAAATAAATAAAGAAATGTATTATGTTCATGAATTATATGTCAATGTAAACATGATAATTATGCTTACTGAACATTACTGCTAGTTGAGCACCTAATATATGCCAGATAAAGAAAAGCTCAAAAAATTGTTCTTGGTTAAGAACATCACAACCACCTGAGCTGACAAGAATCAATTAGCAAATACTATAAGGCTAAATAGTGAAGTTCTACATAATCACACTGTCAAGTGCTCTGGGAGTCCTGGGAAGATAACCATATTCTGATCCTCTGAATTCACTCAGGATGGAGACAAAGAATATTTATTGCTGATGAACTTTTTTTTTTTTTTTTGGTACCAGAGATTGAACCCAGGGGTGCTTAACCACTAAGCGACATCCTCAGCCCCCCTTTTTTTTTATTAATTTATTTTTATGTAGAGACAGGGTCTCACTGATTTGCTTAGGGTCTCACTAAGTTACTGAAGCTGGCTTTGAATTCACAATCCTCCTGCCTCAGTGTCCTGAGTCACTGGCATTATAAGCATGAACCACTGCATCCAGCTAATGGACTTCTTACCTATGTTTAAAAAACACAAAAGCAAGCCAGGAACAGTGGTGCACACCTGTAATCCCAGCAGCTCTCAGAGAGTTCAAAACCAGCCTCAACAAATTAGGGAGGCCCTAAGCAACTCAGTGAGACCCTGTCTCTAAATAAAATTCAAAAAAAATCACATGGATTGTTTGAGTGGTAGAATTAAAAATAGATAATAGGAATGTGGCTCAGTGGGTAAGCACCCCTGAATTTAATCCCCAGAACCAAAAAAAAAAAAAAAAAAAGAAAGAAAGAAAAAACCACAAAAACAAAATCATGATCAGAGGTCCAGTTTCTAAATAAACACATTGTTTTTTTCTAACTGGTAGAATAATAGTACAAATTTTACAAACAGAGGTCATGCAATATTTCTCAAACATGAATTCTATAATAAGAGCAAATTTATCATTCTGTTTAAAAGAATGAATATTTGAGTAAGTTTTACATCATCTTTCTTTTACAACTGAGAAAACTAAAACAATTAAACTAGAACTCAGGTAACTTTTCCAAGAAAAAGGCAAGAGGGACAGTGCAGTTAAACATGAGGGGAAGATGGGCTGGGGATGTGGCTCAAGCGGTAGCACACTCGCCTGGCATGCATGGGGCGCTGGGTTCGATCCTCAACACCACATAAAAATAAATAAATAAATAAATATATTATGTCAAAGAAAATGGACCCCCCCCAAAAAAACAACCACATGAAGGGAAGAATAGTAGAAGTGAGATTTAAGAGATTGAGAGCTAGACAGAAACCAGATATTATGTAGGGCCCTTGAAGGATATTATAGATTGGTTTTGATCTTAAGAGTAAACAGGAAAGGGCACAGTAGCCCATGCCTGGTAATCCCAGCAACTTGGGAGGTGGAGAAAGCAAGTTCAAGGCTAGTCAGGGCAACATAGCAAAACTGTCTCAAAATAAAATAAAAGAATGTGATGGACATTATTATCCTAGGTACATGTATGACTACACATATGGTGCAATGCTACATGTACAGAGAAATGAAGAGTTGTACTGCAATTGTGTACAATGAATCAAAATGCATTCTGTTGTCATATATACCTAATTAAAATAAATAAATAAACTTATAAAAAAAATAAAAAGGGATAGGGATATACTCAGTTGTAGAATGCTCCTGGGTTCAATTCCAGTACTGGGGGGCCTGGGGTGGGGAAGTGAACAGGAAGCCATTTCAGAGCATGGCAATGACATGATCAGACCCGAATGTTAGAAGAACATCATAGGCTATAATGTATAGAATAGATTTAGAGAAACAAAAATACAATCAGGAAAACTAAGGTATTATACTATACTAATGAAGAAGGTATATCTTTCTATATTTTGGAGAATTGGATAGGGGTTATAAAAGAAAGAATGGTATCAAGTATGACTGAAGTTTTGTCCTAAGTCACTAGGTAAATCATGGTTACAATTTATAGATGGCAAACCCTGGGAAAGATACAGACTTAAGACCTTAGGAAATCAGAGTTTAGTTTAGACAAGTTAAGTCTGAAGTGCACATTAGACATATAAGTAAAGTTCAAATAGATGGTTTATTACATTTTGTTCATAAAATACATGGCTTATTACATTTTACAAACAACTTTTTTTTTTATTAAAACCAAACCTAAGTATTCTGTTTTGTTAAAAAATCACAGGATCTGTCTGATATGAATCATTCAACAACTTGTGTTTTCTTTCCTTGATCAATTCAATAAAAAAATATTTGGGGGCTGGTGAATATAGCTCAGTAGGTAGAGTGCTTGCCTCACATGCACAAGGGTTCGATCCCCAGCACCTCACAAAAAAAAATTTTTATAGAGTGTAACTATATCTATGTATATCACATAGCACCTAGCATTTATATATAAGACATATAAGAATGCAGTGAACTAGGGGCTGAGGAGAGAGGATAGTGCCAAAAAATGTAGCCAACTAGATTAATAAGTGAAATAAGGCATTTTTATTATTACCTCCAATAGCATAGACCATCCCTCCCAGAACTGCGACTCCCAGTCCACATCGAGCTTGATGAAGTGAAGACACAGTGGTCCAGTACTGGCTAAAAGTGTCAAAACGTTCTACACAGCTGAGAGCTCTGCTATCACTCCATCGCCCCCCCTGCAACCGTGTATATCCACCTAAACAAAAGAAAAAAAGGAAGTAAACAGAAAATCCTTTACTACTCAATATGAGAATAACAGTAATGAGGAAAATTTAGCCATCTACCTCTAAACACTTAGTATAACTATTGTATGCCAAGAAATAAATGCATTATTTATGTTGCCATATATAAAAAATAACATACAAATGTATTATTCTTAAATGTGCCAAGCCCTGAAAGACTATGGCTTAAATGCAAGGAGAAGGTCTGATGATAACAGTCTGATGATAACAGAATGTTAGATAAAATGTAAATCTAGGGGCTGAGTTGTGGCTCAATGGTAGAGCACTCACCTAGCACATGAGAGGCCCTGGGTTTGATCCTCAGTGCCATATAAAAATAAATAAATAAAATAAAGGTATTGTGTCCAACTACAACTAAAAAGTAAATATTAAATACATATGTATATAAAAAATCTAGGCACTGATTATCTATTTAGTTAAAAAGTTTCACTATGACTTCTATTAGTGTCTTTTTCAATTAAAAATAGTAGATTGAAATCCTTGTTTTGATTGCACATCCCATCAGTAAAAAATTATAGTATGCATTCCAATGGTGAAAATTTACATATTACATATAAAATATATGCAATTATAAATTATATCATATATAAAGCACTTACATAAACACTATTTCATACATATTGATCTGGAAAACATTTGACCTTACATATCAAAAATTTATCAGGTTTAATGCTTTTAAATTAAAAATGAAAAGAAATTTTAGTATGCTCCTTGGGTATTCTGATAAATCATGCTGCACCTGACCCTTTGGAGACCATTGATTTCTATTGTACCAATGACTAAAATAGTTCAAAAATTTGAGATTTATTCTCTACATTTTTTACTTGAATTCAAAATTTCAAATTTTAAAGCAATGTTTCTTTATTCAGTCATTTGATAACTGGCTAATCTAAGAGCCCAAACATTCAGATCACAGAATAACAGATGACAAATTAAGTAGCTATGTATTTTTTTTTAAACTTTCCCTTTCTTTTTTTTTTAAATATTTATTTATTTATTTTTTAGTTATTGGTGGACACAACATCTTTGTTTGTATGTGGTGCTGAAGATCGAACCCGGGCCGCACGCATGCCAGGCAAGCGCGCTACTGCTTGAGCCACATCCCCAGCCCCAAGCTATGTATTTTTAAAAATGTTTACTATGCTACACAAATATAATTTATAAATCTGTAACCTGAATGTGAAATTAAATATTACATATTTAATTATATATTGTGACATGTATATTAAAAACAAAAGTATTAAAAAGTTTTGCTTCTGAAAATAAAGATAATTTCTATTACTTTTTTAAAGGTCCTCACCTACTGCATACAGGTACTTTCTTGCTTTCTTCCGAGGTCGGATCTTAGATGTCTGCAGAAAACTACAAAACTTGTTCTCTTTGGGAGATTTACACACCTCACAGTACTCTTTCAAAAGTGTTTGCAGTGCAACACGAAGATTAAAATCAGATACTCCTAGAGCAATATTTAAAAAGACAATATTTCAAATAACTCTTAAATGCTATCAAAAGGCTCATTTCTATAAATAAAACACATTTTGTACTCAAATCATCATCAAATGATGGCATTTGTTCCCTTCAATATCAAATATTATTTTTCTCATTGCTACTGAGGAATATACTTTCTTTAAATCAAAAAATTGTTTTAAAAATATGCTCAAAATATTAGTTTGAAAACTCACGTATAAGGATTTCCAAATAAAAATGAAAAAGTGTAAGGGGATCAAAAGTATCTAAAAAATAGTAAAAAAAAAATCTAATTTTCAACCTAATAACAAAAAAGATACAAAATTATGTTATAAATTTTAAAAAATGATAGGCAAAACAAGAGACAAAAATTCTGGTGGAATGAGGACCATTTCTCTAAAACGCTCTTGAGTATGACTGGGCAGATTGTCCCTTCTTAAGGGTGCTTAGCTGAGGTAAACTGAGGATGAAAATCAACCTGTCTTCTTTTGCCAACTTTTAAGACCTAGCCCCAATAAAAGAGCACTGTTTTCTAATTTGCACAAAGCACTATATATGCTAATAAGGGACTGTCTCTTAGTTGGTTTCTATTTCCCTGTCTCTTAGTTTGTTTCTATTTCCCTAGCTTTATCTCTACATCCCACAAGAATTTTGAGGAAAGGTCAAATAATAAACCCTAGAGAATTCCCACCAATAATTAAAAATTTGGAGAAAGGATAAACAATGAAAAAGCAAAACTCAGAAGAAAGTTAAGGAAACTAAACCATTAAAAGAAAAAGTCTTAGCTGGAGGTATAGCTTAGGAATGAAATGTTTGCCTAGCAGGCACCAGAACCTGGGCTGGATCTCCAGCATGGTGGGGTTCTTTACAGGACCATACTCTTGGAATACATTTCTAGGTAGGTTAAGTAGGCCTTGATTCAAGACCAATAATAAGACCAAAATAGTGTGAAGAGGCTGCCAATTCTGTCTCAAAGCATCTCTGAGCCTGCTGAATAGGCAACAAGAGCAAAGCTCACACTCCCGAGCTGAAAACATTTATGGAAGAGAAGTTATCATTGAAAATAAATGGTGGCAGACATGTCCAAGGAATATTGTGGGGATTTGACCCTTTCATGAATCTTGTGATAGATGAGGATGGAGATGGCAACTAGTGGGGAACAGAACAACAATGGAATGGTGATAATACTAGGAAATAGAATCATCATGTTAGAAGTCTTGGAATGAGTATTTAAAAAAAATGGCTGTTTAGCAGAGAAATCCATGACCCTTTTCCAAAAGGCCTATTTAAAACTAGGATGTAAAAATCAGGGCATGTATATTTTCTTTTCTTTTTTTTTTTTGCATGTATATTTTCATATTAAGCTTTTTGTTAAATAAATTTTGGTGGGGGGTACCAAGGATTGAACTCAGGGGCATTCAACCACTGAGCCACATCTCCAGCCCTATTTTGTATTTTATTAGAGACAGGGTCTCACTGAGTTACTTAGCCCTTGCCATTGCTGAGGCTAGCTTTGAATTGGCAATCCTCTTGCCTCAGTCTCCCAAGCCGCTAGGATTACAGGCCTGTGCCACCGCACTCGGTGGAAGAAAACCTGGTAGAGATCATCAAATTTATTTAAGTACAGAGATAATGGCATAGAACTAAGGGAATCATGACTGCAAATACCTATATAAATAAAGGTTATAAACCTTGACCGAGAGAGTAGGAGAGAAGAAAAATAAAAATGCTAAGTACCTCATTTTTCTTACCAGAGTTTGATAACTGTTTTAATATGGAACTATGGGTCTGGGATTGTACTCAGTGGTAGAGTGCTTCCCTAGTATGCGTGAAGCACTGGGTTCAATCCCCAGCACCATATAAAAATAAAAATAAATAAAATAAAGGTATTATATCCATCTACAACTAAAAAAAATATTTAAAAAATATTTAAATATGGGCTGGGGTCGTGGCTCAGTGATATAGTGCTTGCCTCACATGTGTGAGGCACTGGGTTCGATTCTCAGCACCACATATAAATAAATAAAATAAAGGTCCATCAACAACTAAAAAAATTTAAAAAAATATGGAACTATGCTTTCATCTTTAAATAATTTTGCCCTTAATTTCATATGAACCTTTAAGATTATTTCTTGAGATGAAGAAATACTTATTGGAAATTAATTATTGCTTCTATTTCTTCTTTTGTTAATTTTTAGTGAAATTAAACTAAATTTTTATATTATAAACAGTATATATAAAAGAATTCTCTTTTTTAAAATTTTTTTTAGTTGATGATGGACAGAATGCCTTTATTTTATTTGTTTATTTTTATGTGGTGCTAAGGATCGAACCTAGGATTGATGTGGTATTAAGGATCAAACCTAGCATGCCTCCTCACACATGCTAGGCAAGTGCTCTACCACTGAGCTACAGCCCCAGCCCAGGATTCTTACTCTTGTTAACTTTTAGTGAAATTTAACTAAATTTTTATATTATAAATTGTATATGTACCATGATTCTTATTCTTACTAAAATTTTTTTCTAAAGACCATCCAACGAACTACCTATCATCAATCCTCCTCTATATCACATATTTCCTATATATGAATTAAAACTGGCTATTTCTAAGGAACAGACTTTGGGTGACTTATTGTTTTACTTTGTAGTGCTAGGGATCAAACCCAGGACCTTGCTCTTGCATGCATTTTATCATTGAGTCTTTTTATACACATATGTGTGTGTGTGTGTGTGCATATATATATTATATATACATATATATATAATATATATATTGTGTATTTTTTTTAAAGAGAGAGAGAGAGAATATGAATCTTTTTTGTAGGTGGACACAACACAATGCCTTTATTTTTATGTGGTGCTGAGAATCGAACTTGGGAACCGCCCATCCTAGGTGAGCGCTCTACCGCTAAGCCACAATTCCAGCCCCTATATTATGTATTATTAACACACACACACACACACACACACACACACACACACATTATTTTGAGATAGGTTATCTCTAAGTTGCCCTGTTGCCACAGTCTGGCTGGGCACAATCAGGAGCCACTTGTCAAAAGAAACTAACTTTATTTTTAGAACCACACATGCCAAACAAAACAGCTCCTCAGGAAAAACCCTCAGAGCCCAACTGCCACCACTGGCTTCCCACAAGCCTCTCCACCTCCCACAATCCTCCTGCTCTTGAGGCCTATTGGCTGGGTCGTGTGGGCGAAGCCAAAAGAAGTCCCCCAATGAGCAGCTCCGTAGTCTGAAAGGGCAGGGAAACAGCCCAATGAGCATCACTGCAAAGGAGCCAATGAGCTAGAAGTTGCTGGGGCCGCTGTGAGCCAATCATCAGCTGGCAGTCTGAAAGTTTGCTGGGGCCCCTTGGGCTGTGGCTCTCAACACCCTGTGGTCTCAAACTTGCAATCCTCCTGCATCAGCCTTCAGAGTTGCTAGGATTATAACTGTGAACCACTGCACCCAGCTCCTGTTTGTTGCTTTTTATATATTTGTATTATCTACACTTTTTATAATAAGCATATGCCACGAATTAGGCAGAAAAGTCTACACATTCACATAATGTAATTTAATTACTTCGGTTAAGTATTTTGCTCCTTCTCTGAATTTTGTGGTAGAGTCTTCTTGTTTTTCTCTAATAGATTGCCCATATTTTCTAAAATATAACCAAAGTTTCGAAGTTGAAAAATATTAATGTTGACTTTTTAAAAGTCCTCAATTTCAGCCCAGCATGCAGGTGCATGCCTGTAATCCCAGCAACTCCAGAGGCTGAAGCAAGAGGATCACAAGTGAAAGACCAACCTGGGCACTTAGTGATACCCTGGGTCAAAACTTAAAAATTAACAGGGCTGCAGATGTAGCTGAGTAGTGAACCCAGGTAGTGTCCCTGGGTTCAATTTCCCACACAACACACACTCCACAATTTACTTCTCCCTGACACATTGAAGATTTTTCCTCCAGTAAAATACCTTCATATGATAACTACTGGGCCTGCTTAAAAAACAGTGGAAGAGCCCAGTACGATGATATATGCTTATACTCCCACTGGCTCAGGAGACTGAGGCAGGAGGATTGCAAGTTCGAGGACAGCTTCAGCAACTTAATAAGACCCTAAGTAACTTAGCAAGACTCTGAATTGAAATGAAAAATAAAAAGGGCTGGGGATGTATCTCAATGGTAATGGGTTCAAACTCTAGTACTAAAAACAAAACAAAACAGTGGTAGACTTAATTTTAATCACAAAAAGCTGTAGGAAAACAAGCCCCAATATGGGTAACCCTGCCTTGCTCCTAGCAAAGGAATTTCCCCTTAGCACTCTGTATCCTGGGCACTTGAGAAAAGCCAACCCAGACAAAAAAACCTTTATCCATTCCTAAATTTTCACATGACTCATACAAAAGTATGTATGGGTAATTCCTCTCCCTTGTTTTATCATTTAAATACAGCCAGTCCTCATTAATTGAGGAGTCCCTATTTGTGAATAACCCCTACTCACTAAAAAGTATTTTAACCCCCAAATTAATATTTGGAGTACTTTTGTAGTTGTTCATCGACATGTGCAGAAGGGCAAAAAATTTGAATCATCTCATATGTACTTTCTGGATGAGATTGAAGAAGGATTCACTCTGCCTTGTTATTATAGCTCTTGGAATGTAAATAAGCACCTTTTTCAGTCTACTTTAGGCCATGTTTTTTGCAATTTTTTTTCTTTTCGTTGATTTTGCTGTTTAAAATAGTCCCCAACTCTAGTACTCAGGTACTATGTAGTATTCCTATGTGCACCAAGGCTATTATGAGCCTCACAGGGAAAACATAGTTGGCTCTGCATATCTGTTGGTTCTATATCATGTATTCAACCAATGGCAGATAAAAATAATTGGGAAAAATATTATCTGTACTAAACATGTACAGACTTTCTTCTTGTCATTATTCCCTACACAAAACAGTACAATGACTATTTATATAGCATTTGCATTATATAGAGAGATGATATAAAATACATGGAAGGATTGTGTTGGTCTTATGAAAATACCATTTATATAAAGGGCTTAAGCATGTGTGGATTTGTGTATCCTTGGGGGTTCAGGAACCAATTTACCAAGGAATCTGAGGGTAGACTATTTGTATTAGGCAAGTTTCATTCAGGAATAAGTTATAGTGCTTGGCCATGAGTTCAATGTTAATAAATCAACAATATGTGTTAAGGTATTTTTAGATTAAAATACACATAAAATAAAGCTTCGTATTGATTGGAGAACAATAATGTTGTGACCAGAGGCTTGTAGGAAGCTAACCCCATATATCATCTAGGAGAAATAGCTCGGTATTTGCTAATTTAGTGTTTGTGGCAACTGTACAGGAAATAACTATTGCAAGTAACAATTAACACTATATGTACTAATAAAAAATATCACTCAAAAAAAAAAACCTACAAAATTCTCTTAACACTGCCAAGAGTGGAGAAAAACTGGCAATTATTCAAAATAATTTCTTCACAGAATTACACCTTTGATGCTTACTAGTGCTATTTAATTTGTAGGAAGATCATCTGTAATTGTTACAACCTAATGTTTTAATGCATGAGGACAGTAAAAGTATCAAATCTTTAAAATATAAAGAACTTTTTAAAAAGAAATTTAAATTTTATAATATCTCTAATATACAGATTAAAACCCATTTTATGCTATGGTACAAATATTTTCAGAAAGAAGTTTAGCATTGGGCCTGGGAATACAGCTCAATGGAAGAGCACTTGCCTAACATGTCCAAGGTTTAATCCCCAGCAAGGGGGGGTGGGGCGGGATTAGAATTTAAAGCTGATTCAAAGGCTACTCAGAGGCTATGATATTATATCAATATAAAATTCATTTTATAGTGAGAGGCATTTATTCAGTTTTGCTTTTGTTTTTAATATAAGCATTTTCCTTAAATATTAAGATTTGCTGAAAATTTCAGAATGGCAAAAGGAAATCCTATATTGAAATAATTAGTACCATCAACAATAGCAGATCAGTGTTAGTTTTGTCAGTAACTTTATAACACTAATCTGTTTTATTAATTTCAGAAAAAGATATATAAGAATTTCATTAAAATAGGGAGTAGAAATATCAAAATACTGTCTACTCACCAAAGTTGTACCTTACATAATTTCAATAGATGTGTTACTGAATCAAAAAATGAAAACACTATCACATTTCAGAGAAAAAGCCATTTGATGATCAATTAATTTGATAGACAGTGAGAAAGTTACCTTCTATATACTTTAAAAGTCTCTGAGGAGGTAATAAAGGGAATCGAATTGGGTCCAGCACTTCTACCACATGTTTTCTTCTCTTTCCCAGATCTTTCAGAATCCATTGCATTGCAGCTAAGAAGACCTGATATTCATCCTCAATGCTAAGCTCTTCACTTCGTAATATTTTGATCAGCTGATCTTTTGTAAGTGCCAGGAACTCTTCCCCATTATGAACCTCCAAGAAATGGACATGGATGTAGTTTTCTGTGAATTCCAAAAGATCATGGCAGGCAATTTGCTCAGAGAACTGAAAGATTCCAATGCAGTTCAATGGATCAACTTGTCCTTTGAGAAATTCACAGCAAAGATTAACAACTTCAGTTAATTGTAGCATGTCCGCTGCGACAATCAACTCCTGAACATTGTTCACAGCTATGTTAACTATACCTGGGGAAGTAGGGAGACAAAATAGCCAATAAGATAAAAACATTTGATTTACCATACTCAAAAAATATTTTACTTGACTACATTAAGAGTTTAATGTCAGGGGGGCTGGGGTTGTAGCTCAGTAGTAGAGCACTTGCCTAACGTGTGAGGCATTGGGTTTGATCTTCAGCACCACATAAAAACAAATAAACAAAATAAAGGTTAAATTCTACAAAAAAAGAGTTTATTGTTTGCAAAATAAAAGTTTGGTAAAAAGGCAACAAAGGATTTTTGGAATGAGCATAAAACTTAAAATAAAAATGATATTAACATTTTGGAATACTTATAATGAACCAGACACAGTATTAATTCCTTCACACACTTATTTAACCTTCACTATGACTCAAAATGGCAAGTATCATTTTTATTATTATTGTACTAAGGAAACAGAATCAGAAAGTTTAAGTAACTTTCCCCCTTCTTAAATGGCTAAGCAAGTAACATCTAAATCCATGTTTTTGGTTTGTTGGTTTCCTTTGGATTTTACAGTACTGGGAATCAAGTCCAGTGCCTACCATATACTAGGAAAGTGTTCTACATCCCTAGTCCTTTTTAAAAAAGTTTAATTTTGAGGGCTGGAGTTGTGGCTCAGTGGTAGAGCACTTGCCTAGCAAGTGTGAGGCCCTGGGTTAGATTCTCAGCATCGCATATAAATAAATGAATAAAATAAAGGTCTGTCAACATCTAAAAAAATATTTTAAAAATAAAAAAAAAGTTTAATTTTGGGCTGGGGATGTGGCTCAAGCGGTAACACGCTTGCCTGGCATGCGTGGGGCGCTGGGTTCGATCCTCAGCACCACATAAAAATGAAATGGGGATGTTGTGTCCACGAAAACTAAAAACATAAAATAAATATTAAAAAAAAGTTTAATTTTGAGATAGGGTCTTGATAAATTGTACAGTCTGGCCTCAAAAAAATTTTTAATGTTTTATTAATTGTAGATGGACACAACACCTTTATTTTTACTTATTTGTTTTTATGTGGTGCTAAAGATTGAACCCAGTGCCTTACATGTACAAGGCAAGTGCTCTACCACTGAGCCACAACTCCAGCCCATGGCCTCAAATTTTTGATCCTTCTGCTTCAGCCTCCTGAGTAGCTGGGATTATAGGCCAGCACCACTGTGTTCGGCTAAAGTACATTCTTTTCACATAAACATACAGGTATGTAACAAACATCACTAAGGAAATAGGGAAAGTAAGATAAAGGCTTTATCATCAACTGTTATTTTTTGGTGAGGGGGAGGTACCAGGGTTTGAACTCAGGGACACTCGACCATTGAGCCACATCCCCAGCCTTATTTTGTATTTTATTTAGAGACAGGGTCTCACTGAGTTGATTAGCACCTCACAGTTGCTGAGGCTGGCTCTGAACTCTCAATCCTCCTGCCTCAGCCTCCTGAGCCGCTGTGATTACAGGCGTGTGCCACAGCGCCTGGCTCTTGATCTTCAATTAAGATAAAGTGTTTTAAATTACATAATGACTTTGGGAGGACATCAAAGAGCTAATTATATTTAATAGGGGACAGAAATCACTGTAATTATCCTACATAATAAGAATAAACTCTTGGGGCTGGGGTTGTGGCTCAGTGGTAGAGTGCTTGCCTACCATGTGTGAGGCACTGTGTTCAATCCTCAGCACCACATAAATAAACAAATAAATAAATGTTATTTTAAAAAGTTAAAAAAAAAAAGAATAAACTCTCCATTCCATCTCACACTTTCCTTTTACTTTATGCCTTTTATTATAATCACTTCATTAAACTTTTTGTCCAAAGTTTGTTTTCCTGATTAGATTTATAAAGTCTGTCAAGGCAAGGCTTGCCCCCTCTGTATTCCTAATGCTCAAAACATATTAGATGCTCATAATTTTTTTTTTTTTTTAATGAGCTGGGCATGGTGGCACATGGCTGTAATTCCAGCAGCTTGGGAGGCTGAAGCAGGAGGATTGCGAATTCAAAGCCAGCCTCAGCAACTTAGCAAGATCCTGTCTCCACAAATAAAAATGGCTGGGAATGTAGCGTGGTGGTAAAGCATCCCTGGGTTCAATCCCTTGGTACCAAAACAAAAACAAAAACAAAAAAAAATTTAATGAAAGAATGGACAAATAGGGGCTGGGATTGTGGCTCAGTGATAGAGCACTTGCCTAGCATTCGTGAGGCACTAGGTTTGATTTTCAGCACCACATACAAATAAATAAAATAAAGGTCCATCAAAAACTAAAAAATGTTTTTTTTTTAATGGCCAAATAGATTAAGGTGAAAGGAAGGATATGGCTCAATGAATGCAAACTGAAAATTTTCCAAAAGTATAAAAAATGAAATCGAGGGCTGGGGATGTGGCTCAAGCGGTAGCGTGCTCGCCTGGCATGCGTGCGGCCTGGGTTCGATCCTCAGCACCACATACAAAGAAAGATGTTGTGTCCGCCAAAAAATAAAAATAAATAAATAAATATTTAAAAAAAAAATGAAATCGAGCAAGTTGGGGGAGTTGGTGGTAGGGGCTACAGAGAAAACTGAGGTTAGACTACTGGAATGAATGGGAATTCACTGCAAATTTGGATAAGATCAGATCATGGGTTTTGATGTAAGAGGACTGAATGACTACTATTAGATGGATAATACCAAGAGTTGCTTGAGAGTAAGAAAAGAATGCCCTTCAACTTAACAGAACTTTATAGTTTACTAAGGACTTTCATGTTTGCTAAAATTTATCTCATTCAACCTTTACATGAACTATAAAGTGCTATGATCTCCACTTTACAAATAAAGAAAAAGAGATACTCACAGGCTTATTTGTATTTTGTAAGCACCTAACCTGTACAACTATAAAGCTCTGTTAAGGCAGAGACTTTGTCTCATTTACTGTCATATTCCAGCACCTAACTAAAAAATGTTAAAAGAATGAATGAATGATTGACTAATGTTAAATGAAATGTCTAGTATCACACAGTTAATTAGTGCCATAGTTAGATCTCAAACCCAAGTCAGTAGACTCCAAGTGAAGTGCATAAAAATCTAAGATGAGAAATACACATTAAGACACCTTAGGGCTGGGATTGTGGCTCAGCAGTAGAGCATTCACCTAGCATGGGTGGGACCCGGGTTCGATCCTCAGCACCACATAAAAATAAAGGCATTGTGTTGTGTCCATCTACACCTAAAAAATAAATATTAAAAAGAAAGACACCTTAGAATTGTGAATGGTTAGTAAAGAAAAAGAGATCAAAGGAGAGATAAATTCAATAATAGATTTGCTGTCCCCACATGCCAAAATAAGAAATGGTATTACAATGAAAATAAAAGAACATTATTGTAAGAACTAATTGTGTCAAAGACTACAAATTTCCCTGTCTCAATACATTTTAATTTCATCCTTACTAAGAGAAACTTGACTTTGTTTTGGGTGGCAACTATGCCCTGCTGAAAACTGCAGATAGATATGAAATGTTAAATGAGTATGACCCTCATCATACAGGCAGTAGTTGTTAGGAAGGACTACCAGAAAAATTTTAAAAAACATAGATTCATATGGCAGACCCTTTTGTCTTTCTCCCTTCCTCCCTCCTGGCTGGAGGTTAGTGAGTAAGAGAGTGGAAGCTATAACCTATAGATAATGGAGCAAAAGATTAGAATATTTGGACACTAGGGGCTGGGGTTGTAGCTCAGTGGTAAAGTGCTTGCCTAGCAAGTGTGAAACACTGGGTTCAATCCTCAGTACCACATAAAAATAAATAAAAGAAATAAAGGTATGGTGTCCATCTACAACTAAAAAAAATTTTTTTTTAAATATTTAGACACTAATAATATTATAAAGCCACCACACCAGGCTTGGAATGCCTACTATGTATTCATTTTTGTGGAAAAATAAACTCCTACATTAGCAAGCTATTTTATGTCTATTTCCAGCAGCTAAATGCTGTTGGAAATAACTGGCAACTGATTTTACCTCAAATGTCAATCCTCCACAATATTATTTTACCCCAATGTGCTCGATAGCTTTTAGTTCTTGGCGGACCACCTTTAACTTCTTTGATGGAAGTGATCATCACCAGCAATATGATGATGAAGCCATGAATGAACATTTTTTCCACTAAATACCTTGTTGCTATAGTCAAACAACAGAAGCAGAATAGACAACTTCTGGTATTTCTTCTGTTTTTATATTGTTCAATACTAATTCCATGGATTAATTTGGGTTGATACATTTTTTTTCCAAATAAATGAAGCAGGAAGAATTTAGGAAGGAGTTTAATTAGCCTATACAAGTCATTTGGAGTAATGAGTTCAAGAATCCCTCAATGTAAGAACTGCACTGTTTTTAGCAAATAAAAGATAATTAATTATAGTCCCCAAATTAAGATTATCATTGTTTTTCTGAAATTTTCCAAAAAAGGAATATGAAACAATACAAAGAAAAGAAATCACTTTTTGTCACTTTGTATATTTAAATGCCATGCATGAAAAAAACAATACTTTGTTTATCTTGTACAAAGTAGTCTCTTGAACAGCACAGTAAACAGCATTGGTGGCACATGCCTGTAATTGCAGTAACTTGGAGGCTGAATCAGGAGGATTGCAAATTTGAGTCCAGCCTCAACAACTTGCAAAGGCCCTAAGCAACTTAGCAAGAAGACCCTGTCTTAAAATTAAAAAAAACTAAAAGGTGCTGGGGGTGTAGCTCAGTGGTTAAGCACCCTGGGTTCAATCAAAAAAGAAAAAAAAAAGGAGAAGAGCATAGTATATTGTCAAAACTAACCCAAATAAACAGGTTTTGTTTTCAAACTTTTTTTTTCTGATTTTAAGAGTAATATATATTCACTGTGGAAAAAACTTTTAAACAGAAAAGCATAAAAATAAAAGGAAAATCACACATTTTCCATCACAGACACACTGTATTAACACTTCAATGAATTTCTTTCAACTCTTTTTTCTATGCATATGAATGTTGCATATCATTTAAGACTATATATAGTTCTTTTTTTATATAAAATATTTATTTATTTTTTTAGTTATCGGTGGACACAACATCTTTGTTGGTATGTGGTGCTGAGGATTGAACCCGGGCCGCACGCATGCCAGACAAGCGTGCTACCGCTTGAGCCACATCCCCAGCCCAATATATATAGTTCTTATATGCATTTTTTAATGTCATAGAAATGCTTCAAAATGTTTTAAAAATAAGTTTTAACTAAAATAATGCATGCTGATTATAAACAGTTTGAGGGGGGAAGGGTAAAATAAGAATATTTGCATATTCAATCAACATTTTAATCTCTTTCTCATGCACACAACTTGTTTTTTTGCAAAATTTAGGTTGCATTTATATTCTCATTTTTTTCATTTAGTATATTATAAACTTTCTCCCATGAAACCATATTTTTGTAGATTTTCATCAGGTTCTAAGAAATAGTCCATTACACACACACACACACACACACACACCATGATTTATTTAATTGCACAACCCACTGAGAGACAATTACATTGCATCCAATTATATATTATTATAAATAATGTCACAATAAAATTGTGGTTCACACACACAAAAATATGGTTCACAAATATTTGCCTGCATCATTAGTTAATTCCTTAGGATTCCTAGAAAAGGAGTATTGGGTCAAAATATAAGAACTTTTGCTGGACATGGTGTGTAACTATGGTCCTCAATACTCAAGAAGATAAGGCAGAAGGACCACTTGAGCCTGAGAATTCAAGGCCAGCCTGGATAACAAAGTGAGATCTCACCTAAAAAAAAAAAAACTTTTTGAAGTTTACTAAGTTACCTTCCATATAAAGTTAGATAGACTTCTGTTCCTATCATAGAGTATGAGTGATTGTATCATTCTTCACTCAAAGCAACAGGCTCATGTAACATACCTGTGTAAATGAAATCCAGAAGTAACTGAAAGATTCCAGCTTCAATTCCTAGAATCTGCACAACATCTTTTGAGGACTCTCTCATTCCTCCAGTGAACAAAGCTGCAAAGTATGGACTACTGGCAGCCAAAACTAGTCGATGAACATTAAAAGTTTCCTTCCCAACTTGCAACTGCACATCACAAAAATGCTGTCCATTTCTCATTTTATTGATCTGGGCCAAGATGAGTTGAGCATGTTTGTCTGATGAAAATGGATTATCACCAGCCTTGGAATGGCCTTCATTCGCCATAATGATCGCAGATTAATTAAAAGGACTATTGCCCATAGTCTGCTCTTACCCTGAAAAACAAAATACAAAGAGATCAAAAAACATGTTTTTGTATTTAAAATTCCTTAAGCTTATAATTTACTTAGGGATATCAAATACACATGAAACAAACAGGACTAAATCTTGTGGTACTACTTCTAATACAGTTTCAGAGAAGAGAATAAATAATGGGTGCTAAAACATTTGGAGCTATCTCACAGAAGAAATGGGACCTGAATTGGATACTAAAAGATAAACAGCATTAAAGTATGAGGAGAGTTCATATGCTCCTCTGGGTAAAGAAAATAAGGCACAATCGCAAAGTTTTTGCACACTGCAGTAAGGAAGCACACATCACAGCCAGAATGAACTTTCAAAAATAAATTATGATCATGGCTGGGGTTGTGGTTCAGTGGTAGAGCATTCGCCTAGCACATGTGAGGCACTGGGTTTGAACCTCAGCATCACATAAAAATAAATTAATAAGGGCTGGGTTTGTGGCTCAGTGGTAGAGCACTTGCCTAGCATGTGTGAGGCCCTGGGTTCAACCTTCAGTACCACATATAAATAAATAAAAGTACTGGGTCAATCTACAACTAAAAAATAATAATAAAAAAATGAGGGGCTGGGGTTGTAGCTCAGTAGTTGAGTACTTGCCTCGCATGTGTGAGGAACTGGGTTCGATTCTCAGCACCACATAAAATAAATAAATAAATAAATGAATGAATAAAATAAAGGTATTGCATCCATCTACAACCAAGACAGAGAGAAAGAAAGAGCTTTAAAAAAATAAAATAAAACATTGTGATCAGTCAAAATGTCTACTTAAAATTCTTCAATTTGTTTGCTTCCCTTAACACACAAAAGTCTTTCTGGATCTTTGTGGTAATCTAGCCTATGTTCAAATATAACTTTCTACAGGAAGCCTTCCCTGTCCCTCACCCCTCTGGGTTTGGTGATCACCTTAAGCTTACACCTATTTTATAGCCCTTGTCTCACTCTATCTTGTCAGATACCCTAACGTTCTAATCCCAACACACACACACACACACACACACACACACACACACACACAGTTTTTTGAAAGAGGGTCCCTTAAGGGTAGGGAAGGACTACCTTTCATAGCTCTTGTACCTATCTCAACATATATTAGCTTTTCAAATGTTTGTTAAACAATTGAGAAATACAATGAGAAATAACAACTTAGGTTGGTTTTTGTTTACTTTAGCTTCTTTACATACTAATTGTAATTCTCACAATAATTAAGAAGTGGGGGGGGGGAAGACAATCTTATCTAAGATGAAAGAGAAGGAAATTTCATTAAGCTCAAAGTTTCCCCAAAGATACAGTTTTAGTATAATGACAGTTTCATTATCTGAATCCAGGTGGTCTGACTCTAAGTCCATGGCTTTTTCCACCATATCACATTACAAATAATTTATTAGCCCACATTATAGAGAAAGGGCCTTGAAACCCAAGCACAGAAATTTGGACCTGAATTTTCATAGGTTTAACAAAAATAAACATGAACAACAGCCATATTTCAGAACTGTATGGTTTTTCAGAGGCAGGATCTAAGAGATAACAAACTTCTATTAAACAGCGTTAGAGGGGCTGGGGCTCAGTGGTAGAACACTTGCCTAGCAAGTGTGAGGCACTGAGTTTGATCCTCAGCATCACATAAAAATAAATAAATAAAATAAAGATATTGTGTCCATCTACAACTAAAAAACATTTTTAAAAAACGGTGTTAGAGCTTCAGGAATGAGAATCAAAGGGATAAATCCAAATTACTTTTTAGAATAAAGAAATCATAATATCCCCTAATATAAGAGATATGGAGGGCTGGGGATGTGGCTCAAGCGGTAGCGCGCTCGCCTGGCATGCGTGCGGCCAGGGTTCAATCCTCAGCACCACATACCAACAAAGATGTTGTGTCCGGCCGAGAACTAAAAAATAAATATTAAAAAAAAAATTCTCTCTCTCTCTCTCTCTCCTCTCTCACTCTCTCTTTAAAAAAAAAAAAGAGAGATGGAAAGAAAGCAGAAAGGAAACCTAAAATGAATAAGGTTTTATAATTTAGGCAGCAAGGAGAATTCAAAGTAAGATTGAAAGAAATGACTGCGCTGACATTAGGTAAACAAGTTCCATTTATAGTATCCAGTCAAGCTTATCAAAGTTAAAATAACTAAGCCAATTATCATGACTATCTAAATTAACTTATTGAAAAATTTGAATGGTTCTAAGGTAGCTGCTAAAACTTCACATCAGCATGTACATTTTCTTTAATTGTAGATGGATACAATACTTTTTATTTATTAATTTTTATGTGGTGCTCAGGATTGAACCCAGTGACTCACCCTTGCTAGGCAAGCACTCCACTACTGAGCCACAACCCCAGCCCCAGCATGTACATTTAATTAACATATAGAAATTCAACTAGCAGATGTTGTTAAACATGACAACGTTTTCAATCTTTTCTCTGGTTTCAGATTTCTCCCTGTCAACAGATTTTGAACCCCAGTGGTTCAGCTACAGGGTAACCCCTTCATCCCCTACTTAAAGCATCAAGCACAACCACTCAGTTAAAATGTTGCCTCCTGCTACCAGAAAGAGTGCTGAATAACCCACTCTGGTAGCATACAGCAGAAATCCTAGTCTATTACTACTTTCTTAGTATCTGCTGATACTATCCCGCTGCCAGTGGAGTCCCTCATTCCAAAAGGTGGCAGACGGGGTGATCCTATTTCCAAAGAAAAAGAGCAGGATCTTAGGACATTGCAGAAGGATGTAAAACCATGCCTCAAGCGACCCAAACTTGAAAGACAGATTACTGAGAAGTAAAGACCCGTGTTTACTGTCCTTGGATGCACGTAGAGAGTATCTGGAAGCTGCTTCAGCAAACGGTGTCAGAAAGAATTCTGGACGACTGTCGGAGAAGAGGGTAGATGGTGGGAGAGAAAAGGAAGAAGGGAGAGAAAGAAAACCCAGAAAAACAAAATTGAGGTTCTAAGTGCTTGGCTTGGGGGCCGGACCTATAGAACTACCCATAACCTCCTGCAACACTAAAGGTGGACACTCAATCCGGAGCTACCGAAAGGGCAGGCAAGGGATCTCAGACGACTGAGGGGACAGCAGGGCAGCCAGGGACATGGCCCCCTTTTCTCCAGTGCAGCGGGGAGAGCAGAGGCCTCAGCTTTCCAGATAAGAGGACTCCAGTGAGGGCGAAAACACTGCCAGAGGTACGCCTGAGGCGACAGGACAGGAGAAGAGAAACCAGTTCCAGAGCTCCTCTCCGTCTAGTCCTCCCGGGTCCTCAGAGCCGGACACAGCCGGACACAGCAGAAGAGGAAGTTCCCAGACCCATCACAGTCGCACCGCGGACGCAGGCCCTTCTTACCCGCCGCTTCCCCTTCCCGCCGGCGCCGGCTCAGGCCCTGCGCGCGCAGTCGTGATCCGCACAGGCGCGGGGAGGGCGGGGGAAACCCGGCGGGGTGACGGGGTGGTGCGGTCCCCCAGAAGGCTGGAAGCCAGGCCTGGCCGCGTGAAGCGTCTGCGGAGCTCTGCGGGACTGGCTTTTCTCTGCGCGTGCGCCGGGTACTTCCGCTCGCACTGTACGCCCCGCTGTGGCCCTGGGACTGGGCTCGCCTCCTCCGGGGCGCGCGGCCGGGTGGCAAGCCTGTCCTCCTGCTGGCTGCGGTTGGCCCGCTCGCCCTTTCCATTCCGACCACGCTCTGGATTCCTGTGGCGTCCCAGTCAGAACGCGGACCTCAGTGTTGCCAGATAGAAATTGTGCCTCTGGACCCGTCTCCGATTATTTTCTGAGCTCTGCTTGTCTGAGCCCAGCACTGAAGGAACTACTTGAGGGAATGGAGAACTCCGAACGCCTAGTTTTTTTTTCACTGTTGAACCTCATAATCTGTCATATTAGTGACTTTTAAACTTTTTTTTAAATCCCAGTCCATGGTGCACAAAACCGATTTATATCAAATCCAATATAAACAAAACTTTCACAAAACTATATATTTACTACCCATTATGCACTAAATTTCGTTTATTTCACTACCCAAATTGCAGGAAATGTTGAAGACCTGGAAAAGAGTAAAAGAGATTACCGAGTGCCCAATCAGTGTAAGACTGGGCATTGTCTAGCAGAGACTGGAAAGATTTGAATCCGTAAGTACCTCTGATTTTCTAGTGACTAAACTGATATATAGGAAGACTGATAGTATTTAAAATAACTTGTCAGTTTGGTATAAAATATATTCCAAAACATTACTTTTTTTGATGTGTGTGTGTGTGTGTGTGTTTGTTTATTTGTTTGTTTTTGGGATACCGGGGATTGAAATCAGGGGCACCCAACCACTGAACTACATCCCCAGCCCTTTTATTTAGAGACAGGGTCTCACTTGGTTTCTTAATGCCTTGCTTTTGCTGAGGCTGGCTTTGAACTCGGGATCCTCCTGCCTCAGCATCCCAAGCCACTGGGATTACAGGCGTGAGCCAGCGTGCCCAGCCTTCATATTTTTTGATATGAGCATGTCAGGAGTTTTAGAAAACACTTAATACAGAGCAAATCAGTTCATCAACAGACCTTCCTCAGTGGTGTGGAAGGTCTTACAAAATAATTATTTCAGGACCCTTGTCTGATCTTGGCCCTATAAACTATTCCTCTTACAACAGGAAGAACATAGATAAATTAAGGGAAGGCAGAGATGTGTTTGCTCAAATGGCTTAATTACTAAGACATCTTAAGCAAGACCCTACACAAACAACAGACCAGAGATTTCCAGACTAGGAAAGCAAGATGATTAAGACTGGGCCCCACCAACCATAAATTCTATAAAACCAGTTTCAGTTAGGACTGGTCAGCCAGGCCAATGACCAAGGCATGCCCTTAGGTTGTTAGCTAATGTACTCTGTCAATCCAGAGACAAGAGATGATACTTGGATGGGACCTTTTAACAGTCTCCTTCCTACCCAATAAAAGCTGGGACACAAAGAAGTGAATTATTGCTCTTCTCTCTGAGAGGACCTACTCTCCTTTGATAGTGTTTCCACCATCCCCTTCTTATTTCTCTTCTAATAAACTTTGCTATACCTTCACTAAGTCCTGTGTCCTGCTTGAAATCCTCTCATTAAAAGACACAAGAATTCAGGGCTGGGATTTGGCTCAGTGGCAGGATGCTTGCCTCCCTTGTGTGAGGCATTGGGTTCAATCCTCAGCACCAAATAAAAATAAATAAAGTTAAAAAAAAAAAAAGACACAAGAACTAAGAACACGACTCCATCTCCAATAAGATCTTATCTCAGGTATGATCTTATCTCCATTATCAATATTAAGCTGCTTTTGCTCTTCTTTGAAGATCCATTTCAACATTTCTGATTTTTAGTAAATTCATATGAAATTCCTATAACATGCTGCTGGCTCTCTCATTAGGAGATAAAAGATTTGCTATTTCATTTTACATTTGAGAGTCATGATCTTAATTTTCAAAAAAATTAAGCCTCAGCACCACTAAAAATAATTTCACTATTACTATTTTACTTTTAATTACTATTGGCTTCGACTCACCAATTTGAAAAGCTCTGCTTTAGGGTGTATGCCTGCCGCAGTCTGGCTGGGCACAAAATAACCGAGCCTCCACGAGGCACTTCTAGGTTCAAATCCCGTGAACGCCACCCATGTGGCTCTTCCAGCAGCCACCAACCGGAAAATCCACCTCCGGAACTTCCCCAACCAATGCGAACTCTCCAGGAATCACCGAGAGAACTCCAAAGTAACAGGTGCCCCGGGCAGACAGCAGGGGTCTAATATACAATTGAAAACACAGCTTAATGTAACCATCTGTCATCTCAATGGCTCGTTGGTGTCACCTCTCAACCACTCCCTTCTGGCACAAATGCCATGCTTCATTCCAACTGGGCTGTGGCTCTCAGCATATGCCCAGAAGAAAAATTGCTGCAACAGGATGTGTGTGCATCTTTCATCTCCCTAGAAAATATTTCTTTTCCAAATTGTTTGTTCCAATCTATATCCCCATCAGCAATGAATAGCATTCTTTTGCTTTGCATCCTTGACAGCTTTTAATATTGTTAGAAGTTTCAATATTGTATTATCTGGTAGGTGTAAAGTGGTATTTCATGTTTATTTTCATTTGCATCCCTGATTATTAGTGATATTAGTTAGTAAAAAGATGTTTATAGAGTGTTACAGACTGAATTGTTTCTGATTCACATGTTGAAGCCCTAGCCCCAATGTGATAGTATTCAGAGATGGGGCCTTTCAGAGGCAAACAAGTTTAAATAAGGCAAACAGGATTGCAACTTTGAGGCCAGGCTCTGCAGGTTAATAAGGCTCTAAGCAATTTAGTGAGAACTTATCTCAAAATAAAAAATAAAAAGGACTGGGGAGGTGGCTCAGAAGTAAAATGTCCTTGTGTTCAATCCCTAGTACTAAAAAAAAAAAAAAAGAAAGAAAGAAAGAAAGAAAGAAAAAAAAAAGAAAGAAAAGGAAAAAAAAAAGAAAGAAAGAAATCTACTTCCCAGGCCCCCAGAGCTGTGAGAAATAAATTTCTGCTGTTTAAATCATGCAGTCTATGGTATTTTGTATTTTGCACAAATGTAGACGGATTGAGTATCTTTTTCTATAAAAGACTACTCATGAGTTTTACCCATTTTTTAAATGATTTTTTTTTTTTGGTACTAGGGATTGAATTCAGGGGACTCCACCACTGAGCCACATCTTTAGCCCTATTTTGTATTTTATTTAGAGAAAGGATCTCACTGAGTTGCTTAGCGCCTCATTTTTGCTGAGGCTGGCTTAGAACTCTCAATCCTCCTGCCTCAGCTTTCTGAGCCACTGGGATTACAGGAGCACACCACTGTACCCTGATAACTGTTTTTTTTTATTTGTTTGTTTGTTTTATTCAAATTTGTTATGTATGACATTATATATATGCATTACTACAATTCATATTACACATATAAATCACAATTTTTCATATCTCTGGTTGTATACTAAGAGGTTTTTTGGCTTTTTTTATGTGTGTATGTGGGTTCTGGGGTTGGAACCCAGGGCCTTGTACATGCAAGGGAAGTACTTTACCAACTGAGCTATATCCCTAGCCTTAACTGATTTTTTAAATTGATTCATATGAGGATTTTTTTTGGGGGGGAGTCGGGTACTAGGGATTGAACTGAGGGACACTTTACTACCAAGCCACATCCCTTGTCCTTTTTATTTTTTATTTTGTGACAGGGTCTCAGCAAAATATTGCTGAGAGTTTTGCTGAGCCTGTCCTCAAACTTGCCATCTGCCGCAGTCTGGCTGGGCACAAAATCACGATCCACCACACACCTTGTAGATTCAAACAGCAATTCTTTATTCCCGAACTCACACCGGCACTCTACACACATTCTGGGGAAATCCACGTTCTGGGCAAAATCCACGTATTCCACCAGGCTCTGAATTCCAAATATTCTCTGAATTCCACGAGAACTCAAGGCACCTGAGGCAGCAGGATATGCCCTATTCCCAGCAGGGTACACCTTAAACCTGGAACCGCCCTAAACCTAAGGAGCAGGATACTCCCTAATCCCAGCAGGATATACCCTAAACCTGGATCCGCCCTGGTCCTTGAGCAAGGTCACCTTACATGCAATGTCACTGCAAATGACCTGAGTCTAAGACAAGCCCATTTCCACAATGGAGAGTTCTTCCTCTAAGCAACATGGGGTAGGCTGACAAGAAAATTTTGATGCGTCATTCCTACTTGGCAATGGCTTTCAGCATCTCCCCCCTTCTGATTAATTAAACGACAAGCAATGTGGCTTAAGGACCCTGCCTGGTAGGTTGTCCAATTCAACATATGGTTCTTACCCGTCATGGGAAAAACTGACCTCTAGGCGTCAGCCTCCTGTCTTAGGTTGATACCACTGCAATTGGATCATAACCGTCACTGACTACCGGTCTAGCATACAGCCATACTTGTGGATGGGCCTATGCACCAGTGGTGGGGTGAGGTTCTTTGCCTCACCTCTGTTGGCCCCCAAATTTGGCCTTGGTGCCAGTGGGGGGGGGTGAGGTTCTTTGCCTCACCTCTGTTGGCCCCCAAATTTTAGACCATCACTAGCAAAAGGGAGGAGGATACAGAAATGCCACGACACCAAGCCAATTGATGGCTCCTTTGGAAAAATTGCATCACTGGTGACACCATCAGCAAAGATATGCCAGCACTACCACAATTCGCTGCACCAAACGATAGTTCACAATGTATACAAGTGATACATAGTCCAGGCAAGTTCTCTAAGCAGTTCAAAGCAGAGGAGTCTATCAATATGTCCATTTCCTCCCAAAGTAAATCGAGTCCTAGATTGAGCATTACTTGTTGAGTTATATTCATTGATGCATCAGTTTATACAGTTTACTGTGATAGCTACCATAGAAGCTGTAGTTTGGTTCTATCTTTGTCTTCACCGGCACTGGGATGGAGATGGGAATTCTGGCAAAGATGCTAAAGAGACATTATCCTGAACAGAATTATTAAATATAATGAAAAGGAAAGGTGAAAGTAAACAGATCTGTTAACCTCCTTTAAAAACAATCCTAAGAGCTGTTTACCTAATTTAAATTAGTAAACAAACAGATCTGTTAACCACCTTTAAAAACAATCCTTCACAGCTATTTACCTAATTTAAATTAAACCATTTAAATCACGTGAATAAAAAATAATAATTCGGATCCATTTTTTCATGAGCACTCCTCGTATATGATATATGGACATACGCACACACAGACATACAACACAAAACACAAGAGTGCACACAAACGTACAACACATAAGACAATAGTAAAGGCCTTGTAGCTTTACCTAGGTGAAATCTCCATTGCAATGTTTAAAAACTCCACAGTCAAAAAATAAAACTGATCAGAAAAACATTAACCTAGGTCTGTATGAGCTCAAAAAATAAAATAGAACTTTATGATGTGGGAAAAATGCAATAATAAAATAGATATTGAAAAAAGCATCCTGGTTAATCACTGTCACAGATGTAAGAATAGCCAAGCTGGAGCTCTGGATATGAGCTGTTATGGATTTAAGTCAAATCATCTTCTTTTTGGTCTGTAGAAATTGCTTTAGTTAGTCTCTCTGGAATCCAAATTGGCTGCTGTTCTCCCTGTGGAAAAACACAAACAGAACCCCGACTCCAGACAATCACTGGGTCAGGACCTTTCCATTGTCCTGTTAGAATATCTTTCCAAAGTACCTTAGGCTTATGTACATTTTTTGGATACATATGCCTTTCCACAGCACTAAGTCCTGATGAATCCAAATTTAAAAAGTTTAGAGTAAAAAGCGTTATTTTAAGTTTATCTTTGGGGGATATATACCCTTTTCCAATTCCCTCTTTTTGCTTTAATAGGTATGTTTTAATAGTTTGATGAGCTCTTTCAACTATGCCTTGTCCCTGTGGATTGTATGGGATTCCTGTTATATGAGTAATACCAAATGATGAGCAAAATTGTTTAAAAGAGGTAGAGGTATAGCCAGGACCATTATCTGTTTTTAACTGTTTAGGAACGCCCACAGTGGCAAAATTTTGTAAGCAATGAGCTATAACATCGTTAGTTTTTTCTCCGGCATGAAGGGAGCCCATCAAAAATCCAGAAGAAGTATCAACTGTAACATGCAAATATTTTAATTTTCCAAATTCTGGCAAGTGTGTGACGTCCATCTGCCAAATATGGTTAGGTATCAATCCTCTAGGATTGACCCCAAGGTTAACTTGTGGTAAAAAGGTCACACAATTTTGACATTGTTTTATTATTTGTCTAGCTTGTTCCTTAGTTATTTTAAAATGCTTTTGTAAAGTATTAGCATTAACATGAAACCTTTTATGAAAATTTGTAGCCTCTTCTAGTGTAGAGAAAATATGTATGTCATGTGTAGTTTTATCTGCTAAATCATTGCCCAAACTAAGGGCTCCAGGCAATCCTGTATGTGCCCTAATATGTCCTATAAAAATGGATCTTTTCTGTCCCAGATTAGACTTTGTATAGTGGAAAGCAAAGAGAAAACAGTAGAGGAAGGGGAAATCCTACCAGCATCTTCAAGGGATACAATAGCATTAACTATATATTGACTATCAGAAAATAAATTAAATACAGAATCTTTAAACATCACAAAAGCTTGTAAAACTGCATTAAGCTCTACCTTTTGAGCTGATTGTTTGGGTACTAAAAATGTAAAAGTTTGATCAGGGGTAACTACTGCTGCTGTACCATTATTAGACCCATCAGTGAATATATTTGGAGCATTCATGATAGGTGTTTTTCTTGTCATTTTAGGGAAAACTACAGGATGCTTAGACCAAAAAGACAATAAAGGATTAGATGGTAAATGATTATCAAATGAAACATTAGATTTACACATGATTATTGCCCAAGTATTTAACTCATTAGCTAACTCATCAATTTGATCCATAGTATATGGAGTAATAATTTTATTGGGAGAAATTCCAAACACTCCCTTTGCTGCTTTTATTCCTTTGAGTATTAATTGTCCTACAGCCTCAGGATACCTAGTAAGAATAGTGTTAGGAGAATAAGATAAATGTATCCACAATAATGGACCTTTTTGCCAAAATACTCCTGTAGGAATATTTTTTGTTGGTAGTACAATAAATAATAAAGGCAAACTTATATCAATTCTATCCAAATGCATATTTTCCATATATGTTTCAATAATTTTTAATGCCTTTCTTGCTTTAGGAGTTAACATGCGGGGTGAATTTGGATCTGATGGACCTTTTAGAATATCAAATAAAGGTACCAACTCTCCTGTTGGTATGCCTAGATAAGGCCTTATCCAATTTATGTCTCCCAATAACTTTTGAAAGTCGTTAAGTGATTTGAGTTGATCTACTCGTATTTGAATTTTTGGTGGACGGACCATGGTTGAGGATAATAGAACTCCTAAATAATTAATTGGAAAATTTAATTGTACTTTATCTATTCCTATCTCTAGATTATAATTTTTTAATAAGTTTGTAAGTGTGGCATAACATTCTAGCAATGTGTTTTTATCTTCATGTGCTAATAATACATCATCTATATAGTGAAATATTTGTAGTTCAGGATTTTGATTTCTAAGTGGCTGGATTGCTTTGTTAACATAGATTTGACACATAGTTGGACTGTTAGCCATCCCTTGAGGGAGTACTTTCCATTCATATCTCTGATCAGGACCTTCATGATTTAATGCAGGGATAGTAAATGCAAAATGTGGACTATCCTCGGGATGAATTGGAATCGAAAAAAAAACAATCTTTAATATCTATAGCTAAAACATGCCAGGTTTTTGGCAAAGCAGACAATTGAGGAATCCCTGATTGAGCAGGTCCCATAATAACCATCTCATTATTAATGGCTCTTAAATCTTGCAATAATCTCCATTTACCAGATTTCTTTTTGATGACAAAAATGGGAGTATTATGGGGAGATACGGAAGGTTGTATATGTCCCTCCGCTAATTGTTGTTTGACCAGATCATGGGATACTTGTATCTTTTCTTTAGTCAGGGGCCACTGAGGAACCCACACTGGTCTTTCTGATTTCCAAGTAATTTTTATTGTCTCAGTGGCCCTTTCTGAAAATCCAACCCATGTCTGTGTATGCCTTGATCTATTTGAATTGGTGCTGCTATACCTTGTTCTTGTTCTCCTAATCTTTTTTCTTTCCTAAAACCTTGTCTAGCCCTAGTAGTGGGCACATTAGGATTGATGTTATTTATTAACGTCAAACCTAATTGATCTAGGACATCTCGTCCCCATAAATTTATAGGAAGATGATCCAATACATATGGCTGTATAGTTCCTTCACATCCTTCAGGATCCTTCCAATCTAATATCATTGCACTTCTATGTGGATTAGTCGCCACTCCTAGGCCTCGAAGCGTTTGAGTGGCTTGTTGTATTGGCCAATGTTTTGGCCATTCTTGACGAGATATGATGCTAAGGTCAGCACCTGTGTCCAGTAGCCCATTAAACTCATGTCCTTGAATATTTAGTTTTAGCATTGGGCGAGAATCTAAATTTAAAGAAAGCATAGCCCAATCTACACCTTTGGAGCCTAATCCCCTGGAACCTCTTTCTACACTACGGCTGGAGAATTTATCATGTAGGCTGGGTATTATTAACAACTGTGCTATTCTATCTCCTGGTGAAATTACTGATATACCTCTTGGAGAACTAGCTATAGTTTTTATTTCACCTACATAATCGGGATCAATTACCCCAGGACTTATCATAAATCCTTTTAATGTAGATGAACTACGTCCCAATAATAAGCCTACTGTTCCTTGGGGAAGAGGTCCTTTTACTCCTGTGGGAATGATTTGAACTCCCATCTCTGGAGTTAGTACTGCTCTGGCAGAGGCGCAGATGTCCAGCCCTGCGCTCCCTCGGGTTTGTCTGATGAGGGATTTAATGGACAGTGTGTCCTGGGCACTACCCTGATGGTGTTGCTGGGTTCCTCCACTGCCCCGTATATTTGTGGTTGTGGGCCCTGGAGTATTGGGCCCCCCAGTCCATTTTTTAGCAATGGAGCCTGATGCCTTTCTCCACGATACCGTGTGTAAATACCTGGTCCTTGTCCGTTTTTTGATAAGGGAGTACCCTCTATGGTGGTTTAAGAATGGCATTCATTAGACCAATGTCTCCCTCTATGGCATCGTGGGCAAATACCCGGTATTCTATTCCTTTGATATCTAGTTTTGTTAAACCCTCCTCCTATGGGGCAACTCCTTTTAAAATGTCCTGTTTGTTCACAATTATAGCATGTTTTGGGCCTGGCATCTAAAGCCTGTTGTACTGCAGCTGCCAAGACTTGCCCTTCTTCATTAATGTCTCTACATAATTTAATATATGTATTTAAATCTTCATGTCTCCATGGTCTAATGACCTCTCTGCAGCAACGATTTGCTTGGTCATAAGCCAGTTGTTTGATTAATGACATTGCCTGTTCTGTATCCCCCAAAATTCTGGAAGCTGTTTGAATAAGCCTATCTACAAATTCAGCGTAAGGTTCATTAGTTCTCTGTATTACCTTAGATAGCTGACCTTGTAAATCTCCATGTCCTTGTAAAGTCTTCCATGCCCTAACTGCGTCTGCAGCAATTTGTGCATATATAGCAGGATCATATTCAATTTGTTGCCGTTGACCCTCATAAGGTCCTTTTCCTAACAACATATCTAGATTTCTTTGATGGTAACCGGCTGCTGCATTTTGCCTAGCTGTCTCCGTGCAAAATTCCTCATTGGCAACCTTCCATAACAAATATTGTCCTCCATTTAGCACAGATTTACACATGCTAGCCCAATCTGCTGGCGTCATGTCCAAGTTAGTAATGGACTCGACCATGCTTACCGTGAAGGATGCTTGGGGACCATAGGTTGTTACGACCTCCTTTAACTGCTTCACTGTTTTAAACTCTAAATCACGGTGAATTCGCTGCTCTCCTACCTGTTCAAGTACAGGGCATGCTAATCTTTGAGGTCCTGTCTCAGGATCCCATTTATCAACTACGGAGTTTGAGGGCCACTCAGCTGTCTCCATAGGTGGGGCTGTTGGTTGAATTACACCCTCTGGTGATAAAACGGAATTAGTAACAACCTCCTGTTGTAGCCTTTTTCCTAATAACCCCTTTTCCTTTAAATTTTCTTCCTCTGTCTGACTAGCTTGAGATACCTTCTCTTTTGCTTGATCTAAAATGTCTTTCTCCATGGTCTGAACCTCTAACAATTTACTTAACACCTTTTCGGTTTGTTTTTTTACTAATTTCTAATGTACTATAAAGATAACGCAACCCAATAAGATAACACAAAACAAAACCGAAACTGAATGAAACAAAAACGGAATAAAAAATCGTTGTATCAATTTTCTCTTCCCAAGGGCCGACAAACTTCAAACCTTTAGCCAACCATTTTTCCCAGTTTGCCTGAGAAATTTCTAGGGATAGGCAGCTTGAAACAAAAACAAAATAAATCAAAACAAGATCACATTGTTTTTTGAAATGGTCACCCATTCTCTCGCCTTCCCTCAGGGGCGAGCAATTTCACTTACCTCCAAGTTTCAGATGTTCCCCGTACAGGCCACCAAATACCGCAGTCTGGCTGGGCACAAAATCACGAGCCACCACACACCTTGTAGATTCAAACAGCAATTCTTTATTCCCGAACTCACACCGGCACTCTACACACGTTCTGGGCAAAATCCACGTATTCCACCAGGCTCTGAATTCCAAATATTCTCTGAATCCCACGAGAACTCAAGGTGCCTGAGGCAGCAGGATATGCCCTATTCCCAGCAGGGTACACCTTAAACCTGGAACCGCCCTGGTCCTTGAGCAAGGTCACCTTACATGCAATGTCACTGCAAATGACCTGAGTCTAAGACAAGCCCATTTCCACAATGGAGAGTTCTTCCTCTAAGCAACATGGGGTAGGCTGACAAGAAAATTTTGATGCGTCATTCCTACTTGGCAGTGGCTCTCAGCAGCCATCTTCCTGCCTTAACCTCCCAGATCACTGGGATTACAGATGAGTACTGTAATGCACCACAAGGATTTTTTTTATCATACATATTGTCAATATTTTCTTCCCCATGTGGTTTGTCTACACCTTTTATTTATTGCCTCTTTTGATGAACAAGAGTTCACAGTTTTACAATTTATTAAAACATTTATTCATGTTTCTCCTATTCATTTATTTTTGCAGTGCTGGGGATTGAGCCCTGGACATCCACATGTTAGACAAGTGCTCTACCACTGAGCTACTTCACCACAGCCCCATTTTGCACTATTGATGTGTGTTTAAGAAACTCTCAGCAACTTAGCAATTCCCTAAGCAACTTAGTGAGACCCTGTTTTAAAGTAAAAAATAAAATGGTCTGAGAATGTGGCTCAGTGGTAAAGCACCTCTGGGTTCAATCCCCAGTACAAAAAAAAAAAAAAAGGAAGGAAGGAAGGAAGGAAAAGAAACTCTTTCTTCACCATATCTTGTATTTTCTCTTAAAAGTGTTAAAATATCTCTATCCATATTTAATTCTTTTTTTATTTTTATGTTTTAGTTGTAGGTGGACACAGTATCTTTATATCATTTATTATGTGCTGCTGAGGATTGAACCCAGTGTACTAGGTGAGCACTCTACTACTGAGCCGCACCTAGCCCCACACATTTAATTCTTTAAGTCACTAAGAAGCAGTTTTGTGTTCTGATTGGGATAGAGATCCCATATCTGACCACCACCACCATATATGTAAAAAATTGTCATATATTCTATAGTTCTTATTTCTCCACTGATCTGCAATGCCAGCTCCCTCCTATATTGTATTTCCCTTTGGGCTGTGATTCATTCTCATTCAATTTCATTGGTCTATTCATTCCTGCCTTACTGTTTTAATTACTACAGCTTTTTAAAGTCTTGATATCTAGTAGATTAAGTTTCCCTATCTTATTTTTCAGTAGTGTCTGCTATTTCTGGCAATGTTGATTCCTCTATATTGATTTTAGAATCAGTCTGTTTAGTTTTATACACACATATCTTGCATACACATACACACACAGAAGTTGAGGTTCTTTTTTTTTTTTGATGGCTTGTTTTTTTTTTATATTTATTTTTTAGTTTTCAGCAGACACAACATCTTTGTTTGTATGTGGTGCTGAGGATCAAACCCGGGCCGCATGCATGCCAGACGAGCGCGCTACCGCTTGAGCCACATCCGCAGCCCGAAGTTGAGGTTCTTATTAGAGTTTCAGTAACTCTATGGGACAATTTGTAGATAATTAACTTCTCTATGATATTGAGTATTTTTATTTCATAAAATTAAATTCTAAAAATAATTTAGGGGCTGAGTTTGTGGCTCAGCGGTAGAGCGCTCACCTAGCATGTGTGAAACCCTGGGTTCAATCCTCAGCACCACATAAAAATGAATAAATAAAATAAAAATATTGTGTCCAACTACAACTAAAAAAAAGTAAATTAAAAAAAATATTTTTTAAAAATTTAGGTTTTATTTTATCCACAAGAATTTTGTATTCTTTTTTTTTTTTTTTGAGTGGGGGTACCAGGGATTGAACTTAGGAACACTCTACCACTGAGCCCCAACCCCAGCCCCTATATTAAAGTGTAACTTATAAATTAGGAACAGTAAGAGATAACAACAATAATTAATAATTAAACAGAACAATTATAACAATATACTATAATAGGTTATTCAAAATTTGTGAATTGTTTATTTCTAGAATTGTCCATTTAATATTTTTGGACCATGTTTTCCTTGAAATTAGTGACCATCAGTTTATAGTCATTTACCTAGTCAACCTACCTAGTTGACTGCTTTTTTCTTCTACCATGCTTAGCAGCCTGCCTGGATTCAGAAAAGTAACTGTTTGGATTGGTTCAGGGTTAGAATTTGGCTTGGTAGATACCATGAGAAGAAACTTGGGTCAAGGATTTTTAGGATTTCCTAAGATGGTGGTTGAAGTGATTGACTTGAAAAGTCACTTTCAAAAGTCCCAGAAAACTTATTCACTCTGTTACCTGCATTGCAAATTTTGGTGCTGGTAGCTTAACCATAAAATTCAGGAGGCAGAGGTGGATGGAAGAAAACAGGTTTATTTGGAACTGGCCCTGAGGAAAAGAGAGGAGACCTTTTCCTCTCAAATCTTCATTTTTAGGAGATTTGGGTGTGAGCAGATTTTATAAGAGGAAAAGGGGTAGTATGGGACAAAAAAGCAAGAAATAAACATATGTAGACTTAGCTAAGCAGTAGTAGCCAGGAGAATATATTATAATTCCTGTTTTTGAGGCCTTCTGTCTCCTTCCCAGGCTTTGAGGCCAGTCCTCAGTTTCCATTCTCAGTTTGAGGAAGCTCAGTTGCAGAAAAACAATTTATCAGGAAATTAGAGAGATTGGGGCTTAATTTTAAAGGGGCTCTAGTGCAAATAGAGCATGCCAACTTGCTCAAGGCTCCAGATAATTTTGTGGCTAAGACATACTGTTTGCTAGGTTCTCCATTTGCTAAGTTTTCTACTTTATTTATTTATTCATTTATTCATTCATTCATTTTGGTACTGGGGATAAAAGCTATGGTGCTTTACCAATGAGCAGCATCCCAGTCCTTTTTATTTTTTATTTTGAGACAGAGTCTTAGTAAGTTGCTAAAGGTCTCACTAAGTTGCTGAGGCTGGTCTCAAATTTGCCATCTTCCTGCCTCAGTCTCTTGAGTCACTAGGATCATAGGCATGGGCCACCACACCTGGCTTATTATTATTATTATTATTATTATTATTATTATTATTATTTTGAGAAAAAGGAAAAAGAAGGTTTATTGCTTTGCTGGCATAAAAGAAACACAGGAGACTCCTGTCCCAAAGGCTGTGATTCTGCCCATCTGCAGAAAGGAGGGGCTTTTATAGAGATGACTCAGAAAAAAAATGAGATTAGGAAGGAGAGATAAGAAAGGAGAATATTTGAGAAAAGGAGATCAAGAAAGAGAAGTTTAGGGAAAAAGGAGATTGGAAAAAAAGAAAAAAGCGTAGTTTCAATGCCACAAGGGATATAGTTAAAGCATCAAATGAACCCCTGTTACAGCAAGACACCACGTAGCCCGAGAGGCTGGGGCCCAAGTCTGAGAGAACTTTTCCAAGCCCCTGTGACTTTTATTTTTCTTTTGCCCTTTATATCTTGTTATTATTTTTATTTTATTTTATTTTTAGTGCCAGGGATTGAACTCAGGGGCACTAGACTCATAGCCACATCCCTAACTCTATGTATTTTATTTAGAGACAGGGTCTCACTGAATTGCTTAGCACTTCCCCATTGCTGAGGCTGGCTTTGAACTTGCAATCCTCCTGCCTCAGCTTCCCGAGCCGCTGGGATTACAGGCATGTGCCACGATCCCTGGCCTATCTTGTCATTCTTAAAGTCCAAGTTGACCCACTCAAAAATATGCCCAACAATTTGAAAATCATCAGCTGAAAAGGTCTAATTTAACAAGATCTGATATGATTTACAAGGGGTGCTTAGCAACTATAAATCTCCTTCTTAAAACTCCAAAGGATGTCTTCATCTGCTGAGCAGCTCTATATTCCTGTTGATTGCCTTGTCTAGAGGCTCCAAAAAGTTCATAGTAAAATATCATCCATGTGGAGATTTACTGTTCCTAATACTCAAGAGTTTAAATTCTAGTTTGCTCATCAGTAGTGAAAAAGCAAGGAAGTTGTATCTCACAATTTCTTTTTCTGTGTTCCTGGATTGGAAGGAGCACTCTAGCATTTATGAAATTAAAAAGCCTTTAACACTTGTCATTGGTTCTTACTATACATATAGGTGCAAGAGCTACAAAATATGAAGTCATTTAAAAACAGCATCAATGTTGGGCATGATGGTGCACACCTGTAATCCCAGCAACTCAGGAGGCTGAGGTAGAAGGATCTCAAATTCTAGGCCAGCCTCAGCAACTTACTGAGGCCCTAAGCAACTTAGTGAGACCCTGTATCAAAATAAAAAATAAAGAGGACTAGGGATATAATTTAGTGGTAAAGTGCCTCTGAGTTCAATCCCCAGTACCCAAAGTAAATTTAAAAAACAACAAAAATCCCTTTCTTTCCCATTGCAAATGTTTTCAAACCCCTACCAGCGAATTTAGCATCTGCAGTATTAATATTGCAGCTGCCATGCATCTTAGTGGAAGGAAGGGAGGGTGTGATGAAATGGCCACACTGTCCCCTTCCCCTTCTTTCTTCTCTGGATTCAAGTTTTCTCCTAGGAACAGACTGTTTCCCTCTTCATCTTGGAGGAAAAAGCAACGCACATCATTAACGTCTTTGGCCCACCCAAAGCACACTTGTTGGAACAGTTGGCGCCCTGTTCCTCCCCACAGCTATGATTGTGACAGTGAGAGGACCCAAGGCGAAATCAGCAAACTTCAGGAGGCTTCTCCTGGTGGGTTCATGGAGTGCGCTGAGCTGGATTCCACCAGGCAGGAGTGGTGACAGTGTGCGTGAAATGTCGTCTGTGGGTCACTGTACCCATCTTCGGTCTGCGCGGGATCTTTGGCCGAGTCTAGGAAAGGGGTGTAACTGTGTTCCACTTTATGCTTTGAATGTAGACCTCGCTTCTCTGCCAGCTGCAGCTTATTTTATTACTATTATTTTTTTTAAATTTTTATTTTTTAGCAGCACTAGGGATCAAACCCTGGGCTTTGCACATGCTAGGTAAGCATCCTACCACTTAGCTATACCTTCAGGCTTCTTTCTATTTTTACTGGGGTGTACTGAGGAAAGAAGTAGAAGATGACATGATAATGGTTTCTGGAGAAACATTAGTGAAAGGAAGGAAGAGTCACAGGATATGAAAACATGCCAAGAGCAGTATCACATAGTGCCTTGGTTGCCAGGAGAAGGACTTTGGCTTCTGAGTGTAATAATTATGTTATTAGTGTGTATATTTTGTTTTGTGGTTGTGGTTAATTGTTGTTTTGTTTTGTTTGAATGACAAATAGCTTGTACATATAAAAACTCAGTCAAGTTGTCTGAGGTCATAGTCTCTTGGTCCTTAAGAACTAGATGTACCCTTATGGTCTGACTGTTCAGCAGAGAGCACAGGCACTCTAGGGCCAGCTTCTCTTTCTAGTTTAGGCACTCTTCTCCAATGTTAGATTTTTTTTTTTTTTTTTGTACCAGGGATTGAACTCAAGGGCATTCAACTGCTGAGCCACATTCCCAGCCCTATTTTGTATTTTATTTAGAGACAAGGTCTCACTGAGTTGCTTAACACCTTGCCATTGCTGAGACTGGCTTTGAACTGGTGATTCTTCTGCCTCAGCCTCCCAAGCCACTGGGATTACTGCTGTATACCACCATGCCTGGCCAATGTCTAGATCTTTTACCTGTCCTTTTATTTATGTTATACATATACAGTATAATATGCAGACACATGTACACGGTGCAATGGTCAAACCAGGGTAAGTAGTGTATACATTACTTCAAATATTTATCATTCCTTTGTGTTGGGAACATTCAAACTCATCTCATTATTTTTTTAAGTCTTTTAAAAAATATTTATTTATTTCTTAGTTTTCCGCGGACACAACATCTTTGTTTGTATGTGGTGCTGAGGATCGAACCCGGGCCGCACGCATGCCAGGCGATCGCGCTACCGCTTGAGCCACATCCCCAGCCCCCCTTCTCATTATTTTGAAATATACAGTAAGTTATTATATATTTTAAGAACTTTAGTTCTTAAGACATTTGTGTGTGTCCCCAATCAATTCTGAAATACCAGGACAACAGATTTGGGTAGTAGCTGTCCACACAAATTGTAAGATTAGGTGAATGTGGTCATTGTGGGATGTGGAATTTCACCAGTTCTAGGTGGTAGTCTAGTTTAGGTTAAAGGCCTTGAAAGTGAACTGTTGATGTAGAGTGGGGAAGAAACAACAATATCTCACCTATTGTTGATAAATGTTTAAAGCTAATATAACACTTAGAAATAATTTATTGAGGTATAAATTACTGATAGTAAAATTTATGCTTTTTGGGTATATAGTTGTGAGTTTTGCTAATTGCATTATTAGTCCAGATTATCCTAAAAGCAGATACCAAAATGGTATTAAACATGCAAGATTGTTTTTGTTTTTAAAGGAAACACTTGTGATAGAAATGAGGAAGGACCCAGGAAAGGCTAAGAGCACAATCATAAGACCATCACAAGTATAATGTCATGTGACCTATCAAAATATAAATTATTTCCATTACCCCATAGAGCAAATCCAGGTCTTAGTGCATGCTACATAAGCACTCTGTTACTGAACTACAACCCAGGTCCAAATAATTTTTAAAAATTAACACACTAGGGGCTGAGGTTATGGCTCGGTGGTATAGCACTTGCCTAACACGTATGTGGTACTGGGTTCAATCCTCAGTGCCACAAAAAAATAAATGAATAGAATAAAGATATTGCATCCATCTACAACTAAAATATATATTTTTAAAAATTAACACATTATGCATGTATAGTGTGATATGAAGACATGTGTACACTGTGCAATGATCAAATCAGGGTAAGTAACATATACATTACTTCAAATATTTATCATTTCTTTGTGTTGGATACATTCACATTCATGTCTTCTCATTATTTTGAAATATTCAATACGTTATTGTTAATTCTAGTCACCTCCTATGTTATAACACACTAGAACTTTTTTTTTAAAGAGTGAGAGAGGAGAGAGAATTTTTTTTTAATATTTATTTTTTAGTTCTTGGCGGACACAACATCTTTGTTGGTATGTGGTGCTGAGGATCGAACCTGGGCCGCAGGCATGCCAGGTGAGCGCGCTACCGCTTCAGCCACATCCCCAGCCCAACACACTAGAACTTAATCCTCCTCTCAACTGGTATTTTTGTATCCATTAAACTAATATAAATTTTGAGTACTCATTTTCCTTTTTTCTAACCACAAGTATTTTCATTATCTCTAAAGTACTTTTGCAAATTGCTTGGTAAACTTCTGGGACCAATTATTATAGTCAATCTCAACAGCTTAATATATAGCTTCCATTAATAAATAAATTCTTCATACCAAAGAGGCAATTTCTTACTCCCAGTGGACAGTTTAGAGTAGGATATTTGTATCTAGTGTATATAGTACTTTTAGTTATAGCAAATAGGCTTTTATACCCTCATATCAATTAGTCATTGGCTTCCCAGGGTTGCCCATCATTTAACCTTTCTGATATCTGTGGGTGATGAAGCTAATGTCAAAAGTACAAGAGTAAGCCAATACCTGCATGATCTGGGGGATGGTTTACCACGTTACAATCCTAGTAAAGATGATCTGAGAAGGATATCAACATGATCTGCATGCTCAACATCACATTCAACTATTGCAAAGTTCTATCAGTCTTATTGACTTAATATCTCTTTATTTTCATTTATTTTTTTGCAGTATTGAAGATTGAACTTGGGGTACTTTAACTCTGAGCAACATTCCCAGCCTTTTTCATTTTTTTATTTTGAAATAGAGTCTCACTAAATTGCCCAGAATGGCCCTGAATTTGTGATTCTCCTGCCTCAGGCTCCCGAGTAGCTGGGATTACAGGCATGCATCACTGTGCCCTGCCTCTCTTTTTAGTTAAATAACACAATAGGCTAAGTATAGTCTACAATGATTAATTATACATTGCAAAATAACAACGAAAGGAGAAGAATTTGAAAGTCCCTGATATGTAAAAATGATAACATAAGAAAATGGAAATGTTAATTACCCTGATTTGATTGTTTTCATTGCATACATATATTGAGTTACAATATTGCACCCCATAAGTTATTATATGCCAATTAAAAATTTAAAAATTTGGGCTGGGGCTGGGGCTCAGAGGGAGAGCGCTCACCTGGCATGTGTGAGGCACTGGGTTCAATCATCAGCACCACATAAAGTAAAATAAAGACATTGTGTCCACCTATAACTAAAAAGTAAATATTTTAAAAAATATTTGGGGCTGGGGATGTGGCTCAAGCGGTAGCACGCTCGCCTGGCATGCGTGCGGCCCGGGTTCGATCCTCAGCACCACATACAAACAAAGATGTTGTGCCTGCCGAAAACTAAAAAATAAATATTAAAAAAAATTTCTCTCTCTCTCTCTCTCTCTTTAAAAAAAATTTACAAATTCAATATTTTATTAACCCATAGACTTCCTTTTCATTGTTTTATTTTACATTTTCTACAATGAACACTTATTTTATAATCAGAGACACTAATAACAAAAGTAATAATACATAATATCATCATGAAATATGCTTATGTTATGCCAAACTGTATACTAAACACTTTACATTTATTAATTCATTTATCCTTTGAGGTAGATACTAATCCTATGAAATAAGTACTATTATTATTTCCATTTTAAAGGTGAATGGATGTAGTTTAATCAAAACAAAAATACTCTTCATCCAGTAATTTTATTGGATTTTATTAAAATTATTTTTCTAAAGTTTTCCAAATAGCAACCACTTAAAGTTAAAAATAATAAAAAACAGAGCCTCCTAGTTCAGACTTAGACTCTGGGTTCAGATTCAGAGAAAGAGAAGGAAGAGATTTGACTATGATCAAATATTCACATTGGGACATTGATAAATTGGGAATTTTGTGCCACATCTTCCAGTTTCCGAATGTGAGCAAGGTTCTGAATTCTGAGAACCTTAAACTGACCTCTGTACCATTTATAAATTGTAAAGTAAAAAAATGTCCTTTCCAAGGGACTACACCAGCATACACTTATTTATTTATGTATTTATTTACTGGTGCTGGGGATTGAATCCAGGAGAACTTAATCACTGAGCCACATCCCCAACCCTTTTTATATTTTGTTTAGAGACAGAGTGTTGCTAAATTGCTGAAGCTGCCTTTGAAATTTGCAGTTCTCCTGCCTCAGCCTCCTGAATGCTGGGACTACAGACTTGAGCCACCATGCAAGGTTTGGCATACTTTTTTAAGCCAAGTGTCTAATTTTGTAGCCTTCTTAACGGAAAGGAAGGCCACACGCTGCAACCTTTGGAACTTGATTGATTCACCGAAGCCCTTTGCACCACACTTTATTGTGTTAAACATATACATTTTATTTTTCACTTGACTCTGACAGGTTAGCATATCCTCTGTGTAAAGTGGAATATTCTCAGCCTTCTGAAAGTGTAATCCCTGCTCCCTCTAATCCAGCCATCCGGATGCCAATGTCTTTGGTGGCCGTGAGGCTGCTCCCGAGTCTGGAGCTGGTCCCTGCGTGTAGAGCTCCAGGCTGCCTCAAAGTCTGGGCCTCACTGCCACAGAGCCCTTAACCCATAGATTTGAGATTACTCAGAGTACTGCATTTGTGGCTTCCTATACATACAAGTATAAGAGCAAAATTATTGTAATCGTAACTAAATTAATGTATTTGATGTAAGGGTGTTTTTTAAAGTAAAAAAATACTTAAACTGTTTAAAATATTTAATTAATGTCATTAAAATAATTTTTTAAATAAATGAGGCTGGGGCTGGGGTTGTGGCTCAGTGGTAGAGTGCTCGCCTAGCACGTGTGAGACCCTGGGTTCCATCCTCAGCACCACAAAAAATAAATAAAACAAAGGTATTGTGTCCAACTACAACTAAAAAATAAATATTAAGAAAAAAATAAGTGAGGCTGGGGTTGTACTTAGTGTAGAGTGCATGCCCAGCATGTGCAAGGCCACAGATTTGATCTACATTCTTGGGGGGGGGGGGGAGAAAGTTGTACCTGAAAACTGTAAAACATGATAGAAAGAAAACCAAGGCAATATAAACAAAAAAGACATCCTGTGTTCCTGAATCAAAAGACTTGATCTTGTTAAGATGGCCATACTCCCTAAATTGAGTTGGGTTTCAATGCAAATCCACCTGGTTTCTTTGCAGAAAATTCATAGAGAGTCTAGGAGACTCATAATAGTCAAACCAATTTTTAACAAGAACAGAATTCCAGTTTCCATTTCCAGTTGATTTGATCTGAATGTGTCTTTGAATGTATAAGTTAAAATTGAATCCCTGGGCTGGAGATGTGACTCAGTGGTAAAGTGCTTGCCTAGCATGCAAGAGGTCCTGGGTTCAATTCCTTAGTGCACCAGTGCATGTAAGCACACACACACAAATGGAATCTTATTTGTTGGTAATGTGAGGTGAGACCTTAAGGAGGTAATTTGGTCATGAATGATAATCTTGCTCTTATAAAGAGGCCTGAGGAAGCACTTTGCCCTACTTCTGCGTAAAGAAGTCACCATCTGTGTAGCAGACAGCCTTTATTAGTCACTGCATCCACAGCCACATTGATTTTGGACTTACCTGTCTTCAGAACTGAGTAACAAATTTCTATTTATAAATTACCCAGTAGAAGATATTTGTTATAGCAGCCTGAATGCATTCGTGCACAGGTCAAACAGCTACCCCCAGAATTGGAGAGAAACAGATAGATACAGAGAATCTCAACATATTGGAGCAGAAACCTCCATGAGAATCAGTGCCAGTATGGGAAAACTTGAACTGTAATAGACAAACTGACTATAACTAGGTGTGGACAAGTCTGAGAACAAAAACTCTAGAGGGCCACCTACTTTGGTGAGTTCAACCCTAGGAACTCGACCTGGTTCTCATAATAACTATCAGAGAAAAATCCCCTTGTCTTCCAGGATGAGGCAGGGAAAAAAGAACCACTTTGAAATAGTCAGGTCTGCCTTCAGTAGACACTAGTTAATAAGTGCCTAACATGCTGCGCCTGTATCAGAACCTAAGTGACTTAAGAAGAAGGCAATACCCAACTCCAGCCAACTCTTGCCTTCTTATTCTGCCCAAGAGGGGAAAAAAGACTGAGAAGCACTTGTGAAGTCATAGTTCATAGGCTCACTAAAGATTAAAACATATGATTATAGAGTTTTTCCTAACTCCACACCTCACCACCACAATATTAAATTCCTCTATATAATAGTTCCTTTTACCCAGAGTATCTTTCCAATCTATCAGAAACAAATTATAAGACCTATTAAAAGGCAAAAATTGGGCTGGTGTTATGGCTTAGTGGTACAGAGCTTGCCTAGCATGTGTGAAGCACTGGTTTTGATTCTCAGCAACCACATATAAATAAATGAAATAAAGCCCATAGACAATGAAGAAATTTTTTAAAAGGCAAAAGTTTTGAAAATACAGAGCATCAGAAGCAGTAATAGCACAGATATTAGAATTATCAAGCAGGGAATTTAAAATAACTGATTAGTATGCTGAGTTCTAAAGGATAAAGTACACAGCATGCAAAAACAGATAAAGTAAGTAGAGAATCATAAACACAGTAATGGTAAAGACCAAAAACACCATAACAGAAATAAAGAATACCTTTAATGGGCTTATTAGTAAACTGAACACAGCTAAGAATCCCCGAGCTTGAGGATATATGAAATTTCTATTAAATTAAAGCAAGGAGAACAAACACGTGTGTGGGTGTATGTGTGTGAGAGTGTGTGTATTTTCCAATATGTCCAAGAACTGTGGGACAACCTGTGAAAAATGTTAATATGCTTAATGAGAATTTCAGGAAAAAAATGAAAAAAAAACCAGAAGAGCTTCTTTTTATTTGTTCTAATTAGTTATACATGAAAGCAGAATGCATTTTGATTCATTTTGATTCACAAATGGAGCACAACTTTTCATTTCTCTGGTTGTATATGATGTAGAGTTGCACCACATGTGCAGTCATACATGTATCTAGGGTAATGATGTTCATCTCATTTCATTATTTTTTCTACCCCCATGTTCCCTTCCATTCCCTTTCTCCCCTTTGCCCAAAGTTCCTCCATTCTCCCCATGCCCCACCCCCATTATGGGTCAGCATCCACTTATTAGAGAGAACATTTGACCTTTGGTTTTTTGAGGTTGGCTTACTTTGTTTAGCATGATATTCTCCAACTCCATCCATTTACTTGCAAATGCCATAATTTTATTCTCTTTTAATGCTGAGAAATATTCCATTGTGTATATGTACCATAGTTTCTTATCCATTCATCTGTTGAAGGGCATCTGGGTTGGTTCCACAGTTGAGCAATTATGAATTGAGCTTCTATGAATATTGATGTGGCTGTGCTGCTATAGTATGCTGATTTTAAGTCCTTTGGGTATAGACCGAGGGTGGGATAGCTGGGTCAAATGGTGGTTCCATTCCATTTTCTAAGGAATCTCTATACTGCTTTCCATAGTGGTTGTACCAATTTGTAGTGCCACCAGCAATATATGAGTCTAACTTTTCACCCACATCCTCGTCAACACTTATCATTGCTTGTATTCATTTTTTAATTTTTAAAATTTGTTTTAATTAGTTATTCATGAGAGTAGAATGCATTTATGCACTTTGATATACATAGATGGGACATAATTTCTCATTTTTCTGAGTGTACATATTGTAGAATCATGTTGGTCATGCAGTCACATATATACATACAGTAATAACCTCTATTCCATTCTACTATCTTTCCTATCCCCACATCACCTCCTCTTCCCTCCGATCACTTCCCTTTATCTAATCTAAGGTAATGCTATTCTTCTCTAGTGCTTCCCGCCATATTGTGAATTATCATCTGCATATTAAAGAAAACATTCAGCCTTTGTTTTTTTGGGATTGGCTTATTTCACTTAGCATGATATTCTCCAACTCCATTTATTTACTGGCAAATGCCATAATTTCATTCTTCTTTGAAGAAGAATAATATTCCATTGAGTATATAGACCACATTTTCTTTATCCATTCATCTATTGAAGGACATCTAGGAGAGTGGGATAGCTGGGTCAAATGGTGGTTCCATTTCAAGTTTTCTGAAGAATCTCCATAAAGCTTTCCACACTGGTTGCACCAATTTGAAGTCCCACCAGCAATGTATGAGTGTACCTTTCCCCCACATCCTTGCCAACATTTATCATTGCTTGATTTCTTGATAATTGCCATTCTGACTGGAGTGAGATGAAATCTTAGTGTAGTTTTGACTTGGATTTATCTAATTACTCGAAAAGTTGAACATTTTTTTGTATATTTATTTATTGATTGTATATATTCTTCTGAGAAGTGTCTAAGCATCTATTCTTTTCCTTAGCCCATTTATTGATTGGTTATTTATTTTTTTGGTGTTAAGTTTTTTGAGTTCTTTATATATACTAAAGATTAGTGCTCTGTCTTAGTGTGTGTGTAGTAAAGATGTTCTCTTACTCTGTGGGGATTCTCTTCACATTACTGATTGTTTCCTTTGCTGAGAAGAAGCTTTTCAGCTTGAATCCATCCCATTTATTAATTCTTGATTTTATTTCTTGTGCTTTAGGAGTCTGGTTAAGAAAGTCAGAAAGAGTTATTTAAAATAAGTGATAATGACTGAGAATTTCTCCAAATTTATGTCAGTCGCTAAGCAACATTTACAGGGAGGTCAGAGAACACCAAACAGTAAATATTTTCTAAAAAAAAAAAAATCAAAATTGTTAGATGCTGTGGCACATGCCTTTAATCCCAGCAAGTTCAAAGACTGTCTCAGAAATTTAGTGAGACCCTGTCTCAAAATAAAAAAATAAAAATAAAAAGAGCTGGGAATGATGCTCAGTGGCAAACATCCCTAGGTTCAATCCTCAGTACTGAAAACAAAAAATAAAACAAAACAAAACAACCCCCCACACACACACAACTAAGCATATGGTTTTCAAACTAAAGGAAATCAAAGATACAGAAAAAAACCTAAAAGAGGGACTGAGGTTGTGGCTCAGAGGTAGAGCGCTTGCCTAGCATGCGTGAGGCACTGGGTTCAATCCTCAGCACCACATAAAAATAAAGTAAAGGTATTGTGTCCACCCGCAACTTAAAAAAAAAAAAACAAAAAACCTAAAACAAAATAGAAGAAGCTTCCAATCTTCTTTTCCTTGGAAGCTATGCAAACAAAAATAGTTGAAATATTAACATGTTGAGAAAACAAAACCACCAACCTCGAATTCTATACACTGTAAAACTATCCTTTAGAAACGAAGAGAGCTGAGAGCTGGGTGCAGTGGCCTAAGCCTATAGCCCCAGCTACTTGGGAGACTAAGGCAGGAGGATTGCTTGAGTCCAGGATTTTGACACCAGTCTATGCAACATAATGAGAGCCTGTCTCTTAAAAAATAAATAAAAGGTGGGCTGGGGTTGTAGCTCAGTGGTAGAGTGCTTGCTTGCATATCATGTGTGAGGCACTGGTTCAATTCTCAGCACCACATTTTAAATAAATAAAGGTCCACCAACAACTAAAAAAAATTTTTAAATAAAATAAATAAATAAAAGGAATTATACATGATGACCAAGAATGCAAGGTATGCAAGGCTGAAAATCAATAGGCTAAAAGAGTATGGAGGTTGCTCAAAACAATAAAAATAAAACTAAAATATGGGGCTGGGGATTTGGCTCAGTGGTAAAGTGCTTGCCTAGTATGCATGAGGCTCTTAGTTCAAATCCCCAAGTACCAAAAAAAAAAAAAAAAAAAAAACTACAATATGATCCAGCTATCCCACTCCTAGGTACATATTCAAAGGAAATGAAATTAGCATACAAAAATTATACTTGTATGCCCATGTTTATTGCAACATTATTAACAATAACTAAAATATGAAATGTGCTATGTGTCCATCAACAGAAGGGTACAGAAAATGTGGGAAATATACATAATGGAGTATTATTCAGCCATAAAGAAAAATTAAAATCCTGTCATTTGCAGAAAAGTGTATGGAACTGGAGCACATCATGTTACGTGAAATAAGCCAGACACAGAAAGACAAATATTGCATGTTCTGTCTCATATGTGGAAACTGAAAAAAAGAAGAAAAAAAAAAGTCAATCCAAAAGTAGAATGGTGATTATTAGAGACTGGAAAGTGTTTCAGAGAAGGGCCAAGAAGAGTGCATGGATATGATCAATTCACATTGTATGCATGTGTGAAAATATTACGGTGAAGCCCATTAATATGTACAATTAGTATGTGCTACTAAGAATTTTAAATTAAAAAAACAAAAATCGAATGATTCTAACAATAGATGCAGAAAAATCACTTTATGAAAGCCAACATTCGGTGCTTGGATTGCAGCTCAGTGGCACAGCGCTTGTCTTGTGCCTATGAGGCACTGGGTTTGATCCTCAACACCACATGAAAATTAATAAATAAAATAAAGGGGGGCTGGGGATGTGGCTCAAGCAGTAGCGCGCTCGCCTGGCATGCGTGCGGCCCGGGTTCGATCCTCAGCACCACATACAAACAAAGATGTTGTGTCCGCCGAAAACTAAAAAAATAAATATTAAAAAAAAAATCTCTCTCTCTCTCTCTCTCTCTCTCTCTCTCTCTCTCTCTCTCTCTCTCCCCCTCTCTCACTCTCTCTTTAAAAAAAAAATTAAAAAATAAAGGTATTGTGTGCATCTACAACTAAAGTATATATATATATATATATATATATATATATATATATATATATATATATATAAGCCAACACTCATTTATGATGAAATCATCAGCAAACTAGGAATAGAGAGGAATTTTATAAAGCATAAAGCAACATTTACAAGCTGGGTGCTGTGGTGCACACCTGCAATCCCAAAGACGTAGGAAGCTGAGGCAGGAGGATGAAGAGTTCAAATCCAGCTTCAGCAAGTTAGTAAGGCTCTAAGCAACTTAATGAGACCCTGTCTTGAAAGGAACAAAGAAAAAGGGCTGAGGATGTGGCTCAGTAGTTAAGCATCCCTGGCACCCAAAAAACAAAAAAGAACATTTACAAAAACTATAGTTAACATTTACATATTTACTAGAAAAATTTTGCACAAAGATCAGGAGCAAGAGGAGAATGTCACCTTTCCAATATATTAATGGAACTTGTAGTTAATACAATAAAACAAAGAAAAGGAAATAAGAGGAATACAGACTGAGAAGGAAGAAATAAATTATCTTTATTCCAAGATGAAATAATCGTTGGTGTAAAACCCAAAAGAACAAACAATAATAACGAAAACTTTCTGAAATTAATAAACAATTATAGCAGTGTTGCAGGATTCAAGGCTAATATATAAAAGTCCTATCTACCAGCAATGAACCATGGAGCACATCATGTTAAGTGAAGTAAGCCAGACACAGAAAGACAAGTATTGCATGTTTTCTCTCATATATTGAAACTGAAAAAAAGAAAAAAAAAGTCAATCCAAAAGTAGAATTGTGATTATTAGAGACAGGAAAGTGTTTCAGGGAAGGGCAAAGAAGAGTGCATGGATATGATCAACTCACACTAAATATGATCAATTCTAACACTAAAAACACAATGTCACATACATTAGCACCCTGCCATAAAGAGAAACACTTAGGTATAAATCTAACAAAATATATCCAAGATCTATATGAGGAAACCTACAAAATCTCATGAAAGATACCAAAAAATAAATAGATGAAATGATATCCATGTTAAAACTCTAATATTATTAAGATATCTGTTCTTTTATACTGCATCTACAGATTCCAAGCAATTCAAATCAAAATCCCAGCAAGTTATTTTGTGGATGTCAACAAAATGATTATAAAGTTTATATGGAGAGGTTAAAGATTTAGAATACTAACACAATATTGAAGTAGAAGAACAAAGTTAGAGAACTGACCGACACTACATGACTTACAAATTGACTACAGGGTAGAATGTGGCTCTGTGGATAGTGCTTGCCTAGTGTGTGAGGCCCTGAGTTTAATCCCTAGCCCTGAAGAAAGAGAGAAGTATAAAATTGCATTAATCAAGACAGTGTGTTATTTGTGAAAGAATAGACAAATCAACGAAACAGAATAGACAGCCCAGAAAGAGACTCACATAAAAAAGATCAGTCAACTGATCTTTGAGAGAGGAACAAATATAATGCAATGGAGAAAGTTATCTTTTTAACAATTAGTGCTGAAACAATTGGATATCCACATGCAAAAAACATTATACACTTCACAAAAAGTAATTAAAAATAACCCGGGGTGGGGGGAGGGCTAGGAATATGGCTCAAGTAGTAGAGCGCTCGCCTGGCATGCTTGAGGCATTGGGTTTGATCCTCAGCACCACATAAAAAATAAAATAAAGATATTGTGCCCACCTAAAGCTAAAAAATAAATATAAAAAAAAAAAGTAACCCGGGTGTGCACGCCTGTAATCCCAGTAGCTTTGGAGGCTGAGACAGGAGGATCACTAGTTCAAAGCCAGCCTCAGCAACAGTGAGGTGCTAAGCAACTCAGTGAGACTTTGTCCCTAAATAGAATACAAAATAGGGCTGGGGATGTGGCTCAGTGGTTGAGTACTCCTTAGTTCAATCCCAGGGTCCCCCCTTCCCAATTAAAAGTAGATTATAGACCTAAATGCAAATTTATAAAACTAGAAAATAACATAGAAATCTAGATGACCTTGAATTAGTGATAACATTTTAAATATAACACTAAAGTCATGATTCATGGAGAAAAAGGTTCATAGGTTGGATTTCATGTAAAATTCACTATCAAGAGAATGAAGAGGGCTGGGGATGTGGCTCAAGCGGTAGCGCGCTCGCCTAGCGTGCGTGCGGCCCGGGTTCGATCCTCAGCACCACATACAAACGAAGATGTTGTGTCTGCCGAGAATTAAGAAAAAATAAATAAATATTAAAATTCTCTCTCTCTCTGTCCCCCTCTCTCTCACTCTCTCTTAAAAAAAAAAAAAGAGAATGAAGAGATAAGCCACAGACTAGGAGAAAATATTTTCAAAAGACATATCTGACAAAATACTGTTACTCAAAATATACAAAGAACTCTTAAAACTCAACAATAAGAAAATAAGCAATCCAATTTAAAAATGAGCCAATATTTTGAAAAGGGTGAAAGACTTTAACAGACACTCACCAAATAAGACATATAGATGACATAGCAGACACTAAAATACTAATTATTGAATGAAAGAAGCTATATGATTTGGTATGGTGTGTCTCTCAAAGGTTCAATGATGGAGGCTTGGTCTTCAGTGTGGTGGTATTGAGGAGGCAGGAGGTAATGAAAAGAATTGATGGTCATGGGAGTTCCAGTCCCATTAATGAACTAATGCTGTCTCATGAGAATGGATCTGTCTCATGGGCCTAGATTAATTCATATGCAGGCTGTCATAAACCATCCTGTCACCTTCTCAAATGCCTCCTGTCATTTTGATGCCATCGGCTTGAGGCCCTCACCAGAACCAAGCAGATACAGGTACCCTGCTGTTGAACCTCCTGAACAGTAAGATAAATAAACCACTTTTTTCCAGGCTTGAGTATTTTGTTAGAGCAATATAAAATAGACTAAGACAAAAATAAATCTGAAAAAGCTACTTACTATATGATTTCAACTATAAGAGTTCCTGAAAAATGAAAAACTATGGAGATGGTAAAAAAAAAAAAATCAGTGGTTGCCAGAGGTTTGGGGATGGGAGGATGTACAAACAGACAGAGCACACAAGATTTTTAGGGCAGTGAAAATACTTTGTGATACTATCATGGTGAATATATGTTATTATAAATGTGTCCAAAACAGCAGAATGTGTGTCTAGAGTGAACTACTATATCAATGTAATGTGTCAATGATGTGTCAATGTAAGGCTCATCAGTTGTAACAAAAGATCACTTTGGGAGGGAATGTTGGCAATAGCAGTGTCTGTGCATGTGTGAGGCAGACAGTATATGGTTTATCTCTGTACCTTCTCATATCTATGATCAACTGATTTTCAACAAGGGTGATATGATAATTCAATGAAGAAAGAATAATCTTTCCAAAAAATGGTTCTAGAACAACTGAATATTTATGTGCATAAGAATAAAGCTGGTATCATTTATGAAATAACAAATGTTTTTATATTTGATTTGATTCAACTCATTACAATCATTATTCTGATTCTTACAATCCCATTTTTGGCCAGTAGGAATTCCCCTATGGTTGATTCCTATATTATTTTAATGTAACACCAGTAGTCAGTGTTAGCTTCCTTTCTTTCAGGCACACAAAGATAATTTCAGGCTCACCTTGTTATTTCTTGTCCCAGACTTGATATCAGCCACTGCTCAAAAAAGATGTAGATACTTTTTAATGGAAAAATTGTGTTTAGACACTACAATTTGGGCACCAGAGGGGACTAATTGCTGCATTGTTAGAATATCTGTATTTATCTTTAAGAAGATTCTAGGTTGTTAATACACAGATAATAAAACTTTTCCTTGTGAGGTTGTTAAAGACTAGAGAATGGAGACTTTCCAATTAAGCAATATATTTCACAAAGAAATAGTCTAAATATATTAATCAGAAACTAAATTTTATTAGCCTTTTGTTGTTGTCATTTCTCTTTTTTTCTTGAAAAATAATAATTTGGACTGGAAACAAGGAGTAAAGGAGAATGACGGTTTATTTATTTATTTATTTATTAAAAATAAAAAATAAAAAGAACTTGCTTTGGGGGCTGGGGTTGTGGCTCAGTGGCAGAGCTCTTGTCTCACACATGTGAGGCACTGGGGTTGATCCTCAGCACCACATAAAAATAAGTAAATATAATATAGATTAAAAAAAAAAGAACTGCTTTTAGGATTGGATGGAAAAATTGTTGCAGAATTACCAGAAGCAAAGACAGAGCAGAATTTTTTATGTTAGCCAAAGAAATGTATAATCCTGAAGTGCAGGGGAGAAAGAAAACCATGAAGTGGTTCCTTAAGAAGAAAGAGGGTTAAAGAAGAAAAGGAGACAGTATATGTTATGGAGTACCTACAGCTCCTTTTTGGTGCCCAGCCCAGGAGTAGTCAGTTACTCTTCAGAGTCATTGTATATTATTAATTTGGTAGGCAAATTACCAGAGAATCAAAGGATAAATAAAGTACTTATTTACACACCATAACAGAACTGAACTCAAATTTCAGTCTACCATTGTCCTTACTTCCTTCATAACTCAGAACTTCTTGAATCTCGGTAGAGGACCACATTGCATTTAATGTGTTGGTTTTGACTTTTATCTAACACTCATGGTTTTATTTTGGTTAAGAGGAGAAAGGTAAATGATGACTGAACACCTTGTGATCTAGATTATATTTCCTCCAGGGGTCAGTTTCAGGGCTTCCAGGAGTTGGGGTTAGCCAGAGAAGCACTCTCCAAACAGCATGTTTTTCCAACTGGGCTTTTTTTTCACAAAGTACTTTCCAAAGACAATTGCCTATTTTATAGGCAGCAGTTCTCAACACTGGCTACCTATTAGAATCACCTGAGGAGTTTTAAAAACAATACTATACCTAACCCCAAGAGATACTGATTTAATTGTTTTGGGATAGGGCACACGCATCTTATGTTTTAAAAAATTTCCAAGTGATTCTTTCTTTTTTTTTTTTTTTAAGAGAGAGTGAGAGAGAGAGAGAATTTTTTTTTTTATATATTTATTTTTTAGTTCTCGGCGGACACAACATCTTTGTTTGTATGTGGTGCTGAGGGTCGAACCCGGGCGCACGCATACCAGGCCAGCGCGCTACTGCTTGAGCCACATCCCCAGCCCTCCAAGTGATTCTAATACTGTATTCAGCTAGGGATGAAAACAACTGTTCTAAACAGCGAAAAACCTGGAGGCTTTTGATAATAGGGCGGGGCCGGGGGAAGGTATACATAGAGAACAGTATATGCTAACCTGTTTGATTATATACCCCATCAGTAAAATACATTAAGTGCCTTTGTGTTAGTTGTATGTAACACAAACTATAAAGCTAAAATATGATAAATATAAACAATATTTTAAATAGTTTTTATTTTATTTTTAGTGGTATAAAAACTCTTAAGGGAATGGGGGTGGAGCTCAATGGTAGAGCTCATGTTTATCATGTGAGAGGCTCTGGGTTAAATCTTCAGCACCACAAAAACAAAACAAAACATAAATGCTTCTAACTCTATTGGGAGCAATGAGACAGAATGGGATTGATTCTTTTAAAAACTTGCTTTAATATATTTGAAAGTAATTTGAATCTATTGTTCTAAGTTTAATTTATTTCCATGGTTGGTTTTAATGGCTATTATAGTTTAAAAAGATAATTCTCAAAAAGGTCCACGAGTCCTTTAAGTCTTAACACTAAAGTAACTATGTTATCTATATAGTACTATGTAGCAATAATACTACAAACTTAAAATTGGTGTGGTGGCACGTTGTCTGTAGCCCTAGCCTTTGGAAGGCTGAGGCAAGAGGATTCCTTGAGTCCAGGAATTAGTATCCAGCCTGTGCAGTATTGTGAGATCCCAACTGGAAACACCCTCCTCCCTCGCAAAAATAAAAAACCAAAAAACCATATTTATTGTCTCACAGTTTTGGTGAGTGGGATTCTGGATATGCCTTAAGTTAGTTCTCTGCTTCAGGGTTTCACAAAGTCACAGTCAGTTTATCTGCCAGAGCTGCTGTCTCATTTGAGGCTTGACTGGACAAGGATTTGCTTTCAAGCTCATGTTGTTGTCAGCTGCATTCAGTCCTTGGAGGCTGCTGGACTGAAAGCCTCTGTTTCTTGCTAGCTGTCAGCATGAGGCTGCCTTTAGCTCTTTGTGAGGTTTGCCTCTCCCTGGGGCAGTTCACAAAGTGACAACTTGCTTCTTTCAAGCCATCAAAGGAGAGAGTCTCTCTTTATATAATATAATCACATACAGCTATTCACATACATAGAGTCACCTTTGTCACATTCTATTGGTTAGGAGCAAATCACAATCCCACTCACTTTCAAAGGGAATGGAGTATATAAGGTAGTGAACACTGGGAGGTGGGGTTCTTGGGGACTGCCCTAGAGTCTGTCTGCTATACTTACCAAATGTCTAATACATTGAGAGGAAAAGGAAAAGCTATTTTTCATGGTTGCAAACAAATGATAAATGTAGAAGGAATAATAGAAGATCACTATTTTTAAACTATCATACTGGATTATATAAATAAGAACGAACAATAAATACTAAAAGAATGATTAAAAATATGTTGGCAAACAGATATTTACATAATCTAGACCTATCCCCTCACAGATTTTCACTTCTACTTACAAGTTAACCTCTGACATTAAACATCTAAAAAACTAGACAAAATATTTGAAACAACACTTCTCAGATGATGAAAAATAGGTCCCACATGAGTGTGGTCTCTGAGAGAAGGGGAACAAAAGAGGAGAGTCTTAGCTGCCGCAGCCTCCTGTGTGGAAAGAATATGTGGCCAGAGTTTAGGGAAGTGCAGCATTCTCCTAGAGTTCGGGAGACAGAGTTGAGAATTTGAGAAGGCCAAGAAGAATAGAATTTTCAAGGCAAAGTACCAGAATGAAGAGAGCAGCACAGAGAAGTCGGATATGGATATGGAGAGCACTTCGGAAGATTCCCAGGTGAGTACTGATGAGAACAAGTGTGCAAAAAACCATGGAAAAATCCTGACTTCACATAGGCCAGAAATATTAAATATTCCCAAGAGGCAAAGTAGCCCATCAGGTAGAATGCTCAATACTTTTTAGTAGTGCCTTAGCAGGGTTGCAAAATTAGCCTCAGACTAAAAGCTGCTCTCGTTCCACTTAAAGTTTCAAAACAAACCATGAAGGATCAAACAGTTTCCTAGAACAAAGCTCAAGAATATTTATAGGAATCCAAAAATATCCAGCACATAACAATTGGCAATGTAAAGTATCAAATAAAAAATTATCAGGCATGCAAAGAAACAAAGAATAGAGCTTATAATGAGGAGAAAAATCAATCAGGAGATCACCCAGAAATGACACAGGTAATTGAATTAATAGACAAGAACATTAAAATAATTGTCATAACTCTATTTCATATGTCCAAGAAGGTAGAAAGAAGCTTGTGCCAGCTAAAGAGACACATGGAAGATATGTTTAAAAATCAAGTAAAACTCATAGAAGCAAAAAAAAAAAAATGAGATGAAAAATACATTCGGGGGCTGGGATTGTGGCTCAGCGATAGAGTGCTGGCCTCACACAGGCGGGACCCAGGTTTGATCCTCAACACCACATAAAAATAAAGGCATTGTGTTGTGTCCATGTACACCTAAAAAATAAATATTAAAAAAAAATACATTGGGGGCCGGGGTTGTGGCTCAATATTAGAGCACTTGCCTAGCATGCGTGAGATCCCTGGCACTACATAAAAATAAATAAATAAAATAAAGGTATTGTATCCATCTACAACTAAAAAAATTTTTTTAATCTAAAAATATATATTCATGTATATTGACTAGAATTAGCAGCAGATTAGATCCTGCAAATCAGTTAACCTGAAGACATAGTGATAGAGACTACTCAAAATGAAACATGGAAAGAAAAATCTTAGAAAAATAATGACTACAAACACAAGTTGGAACCCACAGGATGGACTATGTTAGGAAACCTGTGTCAATTCTGTCTCCTTGATAGCTTGTGTGTTGGACAGAAGCTTTAAACAGAACTGTCAACCACTTGACATAATCAACATTTATAGAACTCTATACATAACATTAGGAATAGAACACTTATCAAGATAGACTATACTCTGGGTTTAAAAAAAAAAAGTCTTGGGGTGGAAGTTGTAGCTCAATGGAAGAGCGCTTGCCTAGCACGTGCGAGACACTAGGTTTGATCCTCAGCACCACATTAAAAAACTAAATAAATAAAGTTAAAATTTTTTTAAGGGGCTAGGGTTGTGGCTCAGCGGTAGAGTGCTCACATAGCATGCAAGGCCCTGGATTTGATCCTCAGCACCACATAAAAATAAATAAATAAAATAAAGGTATTGTGTCTAACTACAACTAAAAAATAAATATTAAAAATTTAAAACTCTTGATAGATTTAAAAGGATTCCTGCGATACAAAATATGTTCAAAAATGAAATTAAACTGGCAATCAGTACTAATAAGTTATCTAGAAAATTCCCTACTACTTGTTAACTAAATAACACACTTTAAAATTACACAAGGTTCAAAGAAGAATTCAAAATGCATATTAAAAAATAATTTAGAGTGGGGGCTGCTGGGGTTGTGGCTCAGTGGTAGCATGCTTGTTTAGCATTCATGAGGCACTGGGTTCAATTCTCAGTACCACATACAAATAAATATAATAAAGGTCCATCAACAACTAAAAACATTAAAAAAAAGAAAACAAAAGAAAATTTTAAAAATAACAATAATTTAGAGGGGTTTGGGATGTAGCTGAGTTGCAGAGTGCTTGCCTAGCATGTGTGAGGCACTAGATTCGATTCTCAGCACCACATACAAATGAATAAATAAAATAAAGGTATTTTGTCCATCTACGACTAAAAAATTTTAAAAAAATTATTAGTCTCCATGAAAATGAAAACAAAACTCAATATATCAATATGTGTGAAATGGAGCTAAAATAGTCCATAGGAATATTTATAACCCTAAATGTGTGTTAGACAAGAGGAAATTCTTGCTTTAACTGGGAATTAACCATATTTTCTCTCTAAAACATAGGATAAATGGTCATTTCCCATTAATTACCAATTTTCAGAATATTGTACATAAACTTACTTTTCATTATTTTTTTCTGAGAATCCCTATGAAATTATTTTATTTATTCAATAGTTGACGATCAATAGTCATCCTTATTTTACTTCATTTTTGATTCTCAAATTATGTCAAATTTGGTCAATGAGAACCCGTCTGCTTGTGGCATAACTTTATTAGTCCTTGAGAGCTTCCTTGTTTTCTGCCCCAACAAGATATCCTGGGCTCATCTATTGCAGGTGGCCAGCACCCGGCTGTGGTGGATTCACAGAAATTAGATAAAAGAATTCGGTAGGAACTGGAACTGAACAAACCAAAAAATGGGCCCAGATTCTTTACTTAAGGGGGAATACATCAAAGGCAGGGATAACATTTTTGCAATAAACAGGTTATCCTTTCTCTGTGCTAGACTTTTTTTGTGTGTATGATGCTGGAGATTGAACCCTGGACTTTGTACATGCAAGGCAAGCAAGCACTCTACCAACTGAGCTATATCCCAGCCCTATACCAAGCTTTTGATGGAGCAAGGTAGAATGCCACTTGATCCAAGAATTCTCAAACCAGCAGGGTTGCCAAGCTGGGAGATACCAGGCTTTCCTGCCTGATGGCTTCCACATCATCTCTTTAGTTCACTCACAGTTCACGGATGGTTCTCAGCACTCACCTATACTTTCCTTGCCCCATACCTTTCATAAGTTATTTCATTTTAGTGGGAAAAAAATTAGGGATTACAATATGGATGCTAGTCACACTGATTACTGTTGGAAAACTTTATTTAGATTCTCCTGAAAGTAGACCCTGAAACAAGAATTCAGTGCAGATAATTTATTTGGAAGATGATCCCAATAAGTACAAATCAGGAAGTAGAGAAATGAATCTGGCCAAGAAGAAAACCAGTAAAGTACATGTTAATAAACAGATTACTGTTAACAGGCAAATGGAGCTAAATCCCACTGGGAACCTTATAAGGAACCATCAAGAATGTGCCCCTGGCTGGGCCTGGTGGTGCAAACCTGCAGCTCAGGAGGCTGAGGCAGGAAGATTGGGAGTTCAAAGCCAGCCTCAGAAATTTAGTGAGACCTGGGCTGGAGTTGTGGTAGAGCTCTTGCCTAGCACATGTGGGTTCAATCCTCTGCACCACATTTAAAAAAAAATTATAAAAAAGGTTAAAAAAAAAAAAGAAAAAGGAAAGAAACTTATGCCCTAAACAATTTAGCAAGACCGTCTCTAAATAAAATATAAAAAAAGGGCAGTGGATGTGGGCTCAGTGGTTAAGTGCCCCTGGGTTCAATTTCTTTTTCTTTTTTTAAATATTTATTTACTTTTTAGTTGTAGTTGGACACAATACCTTCGTTCCATTCATTTATTTCTAATAATGGTGCTGAGGATTGAACCCAGAGCCCCGCATGTGCTAGGCAAGCATTCTATCACTGAGCCACAATCCCAGCCCTGGGTTCAATTTCTGATACCAAAAAATAAAAAATAAAAAAGTGCCCCTGAACTGTTTCCCCCCACCCCCCACCCCCCAACAGAACTGTTGGAATATTTATTCATTTGTTTCCATTGTTTGAGAGCTATCCCTAGATTAAAAATTCCAGCACTTCCATCAGTTGCCCAAATTAAAAAGCTGGCACTGGAACTGTTCCCCACAGCCTCAGGTGAACTCACATGGGCATAAAGGGATAGGGAACAGGATATCCAAAGAATCTACTACAGTTTGCCATTGCTTCTAGGTGCTTTCAAAAGACTCTGATGGGATTAGCCTGGTGCGGTGGTGCACGACTATAATCCCAGGGACTGAGGAAGTTGAGGCAGGAAGATTTGCAAGTTCAAAACCAGCCTCAGCAATTTAGTGGGACCCTTTGGGGGTGGGGAAGACAGCCAGTATGTCATTGGGGGGTTCTTCTGCCCAGAGGAATCCAAGCCACCTTAAACAGCCACCCTGATTCTTAATATCTCAAATAAATAAGCCACCCTAAATCTCAATATCTCAAATAATTAACACATAATAAAACACAAACACTTAGAAATATATGTACAAAAACAAAATCCCTGATAGATCTAGTCCACAGGAGTTCTTGAACTGGACAAAGACAAAATGGCTCCAGTGGTTTATTTAAGGGGGTACATCAAAGGCAGGGGTAAGGTTTCAAGGGCGAGTCTTGCTTTGTTAGATCTTGCAGTAAGCATGTTGATTGACATCTTGGCAGGTCACACCCATCTCAGGTGCTTGGTTGGATCTTAGGCAGAGCTTGAGGGGGAAGTTCACCTATATCTGGTAGTCAATCCCTGTGGGGAGTGCCCGGGGGAGTTCCCAGTGCCAGACTTATCCCCTCAGGAGGCTATTTTCACAACGTAATCCTCACACAGCCCACAGATGGCTAGTGACAGGACCCATCTCAAAATAAAAAGTAAAAAGGGCTGGGGATGTGGCTAAGTGCCCCTGGGTTCAATCCCCCCCACACTAAAAATAAATAATAAAATAAAATCATGATGGACATGAATTTTTAAAAAATGGAATTCATATTAATATTTCCATTTCAAAATAAATACTATAGAATTTTGCTTTAGTTTTAATAATTTGCATTTCTTTTCTCTCATATTGAAAACTTTGACTCTTTTTAAAATTTATTTTTTATTAAAATTTTCTTTTTGTGGTATCAGGGATTGAACCCAGGACCTCACCCATGCTACATAAATGCTCTATCACTGAGCTGAGCCACATATCAGCACTTTTTAAAAACTTATTTTGAGATAGGCTTTTTGTTGTTGTTGTTTGGTATTAGGGATTGAACCCAGGGACACTTTACCACTGAGCTGAATCTCCAGCCCTTTTTACTTTTTATTTTGATACAAGCTCTCACTAAGTTGCTTAAGTCCTCACTAAATTGCTGAGGCTGTCTTTGAACTTTCGATCTTCCTGTCTCAGCTGCCATAGTTGCTGGGATTATAGGTGTGCACCACTGCACCTGGAAAATCTTGGCTCTTAGTAACATTAACATTTAGTTTTTTCAACCTACAGTATATATTATTGGATTAAAAATTACACTACCAATATTATACAAGTAATAACATTATTGAATAATATTTAATATTTCTGAAGTTTTTTTCATCTTCAAGATACACCCTTCTCTGCTGGGCACAGTGGAGCATATCTGTAGTCCCAGGTGTTTGGGAGGCTGAGGCAAGAGGATAGTAAATTTGGAGGTCAACCAGGGCCGCTTAATAAGACTCTGACTCAAGATAAAATAAAAATGGCTGGGGATATAGCTCATTCAGAGGTTGAATGCTTCTAGGTTCAATCTTTATGAAACCACATATACACACACAAAAAAAAAAAGAAAGAAAAAAAAAACTTGTACACAAACGTCTACAGCAGAATTATTTGCAATAATCACAAAGAAAAAAACAACCCAAATATTCATCAATCAATGATGAATAAATAAAATTCTATAACTCTATGCAATGAAAAGGAATAAAATATTAATTACAACGAAAATGAACCTTGAAAACATTGTGCTAAGTGAAGGAAACCAGTCACAAAAGATCATATATCACATAATTACATTAGTAGGAAATGTCCAGAACTGACAAAGTCACACAGCCATAAAGTAAATTACAGGTTGTTGGGAAGTGGAAGGAAGGGTGTCAAGAGGATCAGAAAAAATGGTAAAAGGAAAATGGTAAGCTAATGCATTATGGGTTTATTTTTAGGAGAATGAAAATGTTTTAAAATTAGATAGTGGTTATGGTTAAACCGCTCTGTAAGTAATCCACTGGAATTGTATATTTAAAAGGTCAGATTATGCAGTATGTTAAGTTGTATCTTTAAAAATATTTTTTAAAATAAGTTTTACTGGGCTGGGGCTGTGACTCAGCGGTAGAACGCTCGCCTAGCACGTGTGAGACCCTGGGTTTGATCCTCAGCACCACATAAAAATAAATAAGTAAAATAAAAGTATTGTGTCCAACTAGAACTAAAAAAAAAAAAATTAAAAAAAGTTTTACTGACTTAAAGATGTATAAAGTATCGTCTTCAAAAGTCAAATGAAACAATTTGTTGATAGTTTTGTTAGACTGTTAATTCATTTGTTATAATTTATTTTAAGTTTGGAATTACTTAGTGTTTTTTTCCTTTAATGGTACTGGAGACTGAACCAAGGGGTACTCCACCACTAAGCTACATTCCTAGCCCTTTTCATTTTACATTTTGAGACAGGGTCTTGCTAAGTTGCTGAGGCTGGCCTGAAACTTGCCACCCTTCTGCCTCAGTCTCTAGAGTAGCTGAGATTACAGGTGTGTGCTACCACACCCAGCTGTTTTTTGTTGTATTATTTTTGCATCATACCATATACTGACATATTTTTTATTATTAAAAATGAATTTTGCCAGGCCGGTGGCATGTGTCTCCTAGCTCTTTGGGAGACTGAAGCAGGAAGATGACTTGAACCCAGGAGTTTGTGATCAGCCTGAGCAACATAGTGAGTCCCTATCTCAAAAAAAAAAAAAAAAAAAATTAATTAAAAAAGTTTGTGGGAAGAACACTTGAGATCTACTGTACTGTCTTGGTGAATTTCAAGTATATAATACATTATTACATGCAATATATAGTTACTATGGTGCATATTAGGTCTCTAGAACTTATTTATCCTTTTTTTTTAAAGAGAGAGTGAGAGAGGAGAGAGAGAGAGAGAGAGAGAGAGAGAGAGAGAGAGAGAGAGAGAGAGAGAGAATTTTTAATATTTATTTTTTAGTTCTCGGCGGACACAACATCTTTGTTTGTATGTGGTGCTGAGGATCGAACCCAGGCCGCATGCATGCCAGGCGAGCGCGCTACCGCTTGAGCCACATCCCCAGCCCCTTATTTATCCTTTTTAAAAAATATTTATTTTTTAGTTGTAAGTGGACACAATATCTTTATTTTAATGTGGTGCTGAGAATGGAACCCAGTGCCTCACTCGTGCTGGGCAAGCACTCTACCACTGAGCCACAACCCCAGCCCTAGAACTTATTTATCTTATCAGTGAAAGCTTATACACTTTTATCAATATCTCTCCTTTCCTCCACCCTCACAGGTTCTGGTAACTACCATTCTACTCTCTGTTACTATGAGTTTGACTTTTTTTTCCCTTAAGATTCCACAGATAAGTGAGATTATGAAATATTTGTTTTTCTTTCTTTTTAAAAAATATTTGTTTTAATTGTAGGTGGACACTAACCTTTATTTTATTTTTACGTGATGCTGAGGATCGAACCCAATGCTTCACGCATGCTAGGCAAGCACTCTACCTCTGAGCCACAACCCCAGCCCCCAAAATATTTGTTTTTCTGTATCTGGCTTTTTCACTTACCGTAATGTCTCTCGTTTTATCTGTATCGTCATAAGTGCCAGGAGTTCCTTATTTTAAAGGCTGTTCCATGATAGTGGAGGTGTGTGTGTATATCACATTTTCTTTATCCATCCATCTGTTGACGGACACTTTGGACACTTCCAAAGTGTTTCCATATCTTGGCACTATAAATAATCCTGCAATGAACATAGAGAAGTGCAGATTTCTTTTCAACATACTGATTTCATATCCTTTGCATATATATCCAGAAGTAAGATTGGTGGATCATATGGTAATTCTATTTTCTGACAATACTCATGCTGTTTTCCATAATGTCTGTACCAATTTGCATTTATGTTCTCTCCAACCTTGTACAAGGGTTACAAAGGCTCCCTTTTCTCCATATGCCAGGACTTTGTTATTGTTTTCCTTTTCTTTCTTTCTTTTTTTCTTTTCTTTTTCCTTTTTCTTTTTGGAGTACTAGAGAGACGCTCTATCACTGTGCTACATATCCAGCCCATTTTGTTTTTTATTTTGAGACAGTGTCTTGCTAAATCACAGAGGTTGGCCTCAAGTTTGTTCTCCTACTATAGCCTCTGGAGTAGCTGGCATTACAGGTGTGAGCTACCACACCTGACTGACTTGTTATTTATTTATTTATTTATTTATTTTGCAGTGCTGGAGAATCAAACCCAGGGCCTCATCCATGCGAGGCAAACATTCTACCACTGAACTACATTTCCCAGCCCCTTGATTTTTTTCATAAAAGCCATCCCAACAGGCTTGAGGTGATATCTTATTGTAGTTTTGATTTTCATTTCCCTGATGATTAGTGTTGTTGAGTATCTTTTCATATATCTATTGGCCATTTATATGTCTTTTTGGAAAAAGGATTATTCAGCTGCTTTGTCAGTATTTTGATTTTTTTAAAATTTTACTACTGAGTTGTATGAATGTTTAATTCTTTTTCAAATGTAAAAACATTACATGGTTCAAAAATCAAACACATAAAAGTTATATTTAAGGGTGTATATCTGGAATAGAGCACTTGCTTTGGCATGCATAAGGTCCTGACTTTGATCCCCAATACTTTAAGGAAAAAAAGTTATGCTCATAAATCACTTCTGTCTATCCTTCTTCATTCCCATTTTCCTAGATCTCCCTATAAATAACCATTTTCATTAGCTTCTGATTAATCAGTCACTCTAGTGTATATTTTTGCAAAAAAGCATAAATATTATTTTTCTACTTTTTTCTAACCAAAAAGTAGTATGCTTTATGCTTATTCTGTATCTTGATTTTTTCACTTAATATGTCATGAGAATCACACTCTAAAATACTTATTCTCTTTTAAAAATTTTCTTTCAAGTTGAGGTAAAGTAATCATAAAAGTTACATAATATATATTATATAAAAAATATACAATTTTACATAATATGACATATACATAATAGTTAAACCAGTTAAAATATATAGTTTAGTGACATTGAATACATTAACATTGTTGTTACATTGTTCTCTAAAACATTTACATTTTCCCAAATTGAAACATTGTACCCATTAAATACTATTCCCCATTCTCTCTTTCTCCCAGCCTTTGGCATCCACCATTATACTTTCTGTCTCTATAAATCTGACTACTCTAAGTCCCTTCAACAAGTGGAATCTTACAACACTTGTCCTCCGATGAGTGGTTTATTTCACTTAGCGTGATGTCTTTGGGATTCATCCATAGTATAGAATTGGTCAGAATTTTCTTCCTAAAAAGACTGAATAACGTTCCATTGTTCTATTGTAACACGTTTTGCTTGTTTGTCCACGCTCAGGTTGCTTCCATCTTTGGCTACCATAAATATTGTTGCTCCAAACATGAATATAACCAACATCTTTTGAGTCCCTGCAGCCAATTCCTTTGGGAACATGTCCAGTAGTAGAATTATTAACTATCTTCATTTTTTTTTCTTTTCAGTACTGAGGATTGAAACCAGGGATAATATAATTCTGAGCTACATCCCTCAATCCTTTTAATTTTGAGACAGGGTCTCACTACGTTGCCTAGACTAGCCTCAAATTTGTAATCTTTCTGCTTCAGCCTCCCAAATAACTGGGATTATAGGTATATGCCATGGCTCCTGGCTCCTCATTTTTTTTTTTTTTGTTATCGCTGCAAGAGCTGAGGGATATATTATAATTTATTTAAGTGATCTCTTTTTGAATACTTTGTATCATTTTCAAATTTCTGCTATCATAAATATTATCACAATGAAAATAACTGTGTGTGCCAGTCTCAGTGGGTGGCACATGCCTGTAATCCCAGTGGTTTGGGAGGCTGAGGCAGGAGTATAATGAGTTCAAAGCTAGCTTCAGCAACTTAGTAGGTCCTAATCAACTTAGTGAGACCCTGTCTCAAAATAAAATACAAAAAAGGGCTGGAGATGTGTCTCAATGATTAAGTGCCCTGAGTTCAATCCCTAGTACCTGGAAAAAATATTTTTAAAAAATAAATTAAATTAAAAAGAAAAGAAAAGAAAGAAAAATGGAAAGAACCATGTGCACATGTTGTGCTTATGTTTTTTTATATTTATGGGGGATGTGGATTGGTCATTCATCATTCTAGTTACCCTGGCTCTTTTAAGTCAGGCCTCTCAAAATCCATTTGAGACTCAGGATCATTCTATTCTCATAACTTTCAGAAGTCAGAAGAAACTTGGTGGAATTTTTGTAATCATGTACCAGTTCCATGCTACTTCTGGGAGTACAGGAATCTTATTATTGCCCCTTGCTACCCTGGGAATCAGGAAGCTCTGTGAGGAGGCTACAGATATGTATGCCCAAGTATACCACCTGGCCATGTTAATGGTTGGGCTTGTTGCCTTTTTGTGTTTTCTACATAGGTATACTATGCCATAAGAATATCTCAACAGTCAAGTCCAGGCTCAATCCTTTCTCTCTCCTTTTTGCTGTTCCTTAACTCTTCTCCCTAACCTCCACATACCCCAAGCCAGTCTTAATCAGTCTTAGCCACTGGAAACTTGCTCTTCTATCATGTGTAGCTAAAGATTTAATTCTCAAAGCCAAGAAACACTTTTTAAAAAATCTGACGTTATTTCTTCCCAAAGGTTGTGAGACAGTAAGGTCATTGAATTGTGGGAGGAAAGGGGTCTAAGAAAATGCATAGGGATAGTCTAACTCACTTATTCTGTTGCAAATCAGGATCAATCTTTTCAGTAATCTAATAATCTTCTAGAAGAAAATTTGCATTTTCATAATCAGGAAATTAAGGCATCCAGTTATCTCATCAGCGGTGAGGGATATACCCTGATTTTGATATAGGAACCCCATATAGGAACCTCATGCTTTGAGTTGAACCAGACCTAGCTGCATACACTGAACAAAGTTTCTAACAAATCTGGAAATGTTCAGAAGCCTTTGGTTCCCTTCTTTTCCATACCAGTTTCCATGAGTGAATTAATAGGAAGCACATCATACTTGAGCTGTAGATCTTATTTTCTTGAGGACAACCAGTTTCTTGGACACAATGAAGGGGACCCCTATTTTTCCAGGGATACCCATGTGTTTCCACAAAGGGAGCACTGAGGAAACAAATTTAGGGAAGAAAATAGAAAAAGCGGAATTTTCTGGCCTTAGAGATAGTCTAACTGCGCCACCAACCAGGTATTTGACCACAGGAAAAATCACTTAACTTTTAAGCATATATCACTTTACCTATAAAATGGGTATAATACCACCCCCAGCGATAAAATAGTTAAAGGGTCTCATATACTGTTTGTCTCTGTGCAAACAGACAGCATTGTTATTGCAAGGATGATTGCTTCCTGTATGGCCAGATTAGATTAGTTAATAGATTTCCTGCACATGGAGTATGCATCTACTCAGGCTCCAGCTGTTGTGATGCATCCAGGGTAACCAAGATGAGTTTCCTCGTTCATCCAGTTTGTTTTATGACCTGGTCTGGCTTTAGTTTAGGCTGGCATTGAACAGGTTTCATCCAGGTAGAGCTTCCAGGCCAACCTAAGTAAGCATCCTAAGAGGTTGGAAAATTATTACCTGGATCCTGTACATCATAGATAAGGGCCTCTCTATTCTTGGCTCTCTGTTCTTGGTTTTGAACTCCTTCATACCATTCCTTCCTTACCTCTCCCTGCTTTCTCTGTTTCTTGTTCCTTCTTCCCTGCTTATGCTTGTATTCTTTAGACTCAGACCCATGCTCTGGCCTAGGCTATCCCTGGCTAGACCATCAATCATCTGTTTAGCTTAATCATCTATTTAGTGATTTACCCAGTCTCTATGAAGCTGATCTGAAGAGTAAGGCCTGTCTGAATAATTTCCCCTGTAACTTCTCTCATATCCAAGATCACAAGGCACTTTTGAATGAAAAACCACTGGGATTGATAGAAAGTATAGAGAAAAACAGGGTAATATTACTATTACCCCTACTCCACAGACATGTATGAGCAGATGGGGACTAAGCACCACTGTGGTTAGACATTAATATTAAGATGATCTTATCTTCTTTTTTTTTTTTTTTTTAAGAGAGAGTGAGAGAGGAGAGAGAGAGAGAGCGAGAGATAATTTTTAATATTTATTTTTTAGTTCTCGGCGGATACAACATCTTTGTTGGTATGTGGTGCTGAGAATCGAACCCGGGCCGCACGCGTGCCAGGCGAGCGCGCTACCGCTTGAGCCACATCCCCAGCCCCTGATCTTATCTTCTTAAGTCATGCCTTCAGACATGCACACTCTAATACTTACTCATTGCACACAAACATCATAGACACACAAAAGACATGCACATTGTCATGTTTATACATATTGATACAACATATACACACAAATACTCACTGACATGCACACATCTTAGGTCAGAAGATCTCAATAGAGTAAGGAAAGTGATTGACTGGTTCCCTTTCACTCCCAAAGTCTAAGACAAATAGGTAACATCTTTACACAGATAAGGACTTGGGAGTTTGAGGAATAACCCCTTTCTGGTTTTGTTCACTCTTGCATTGACTGCAATCACAAAGGTAACAAAAGCTGTCTTATTGAATGTGACTCTGTGTCCAACACTGCTTTACCCCCTTAAAATATGCATCTAATTGAGTTTTCACCACAGCTCTGTACAATGAGAACATTCCTGTCCTCACTAGGCTGTGAGATCATCTTAATATTAATGTCTAACCACATTGGTGTTTAGTCCCCATCTACTCATACAGGTCCTCAGTTGCCCTCAAAATTCTCCCCAGATATTCCAAAGGGTACTCAGGAGTGTCTCACAGGAATTGAAGGAAAATTGTTTCTATTCCTACATTCCAGTCCTCTCTTGTAGGAACCTTCTCATTACCTGGTATGCTCCATCAGAACTGTCCCAGAACTCTCCAGCAAACATAGACATCCTCCCACCTGTGGCCCTGGCACTATATTTTGTAGTAGATGAAGGGAAGAGGGCAATTATCAACACCCCAACTTTGTAACTGGGTCTCCAAAGCATCCCCAGTGTGCCCTTTCTCACAAAGATTTTTTTTTTACTTGCATCCACAATATTTTATTAACCCCAAAATAGTCTATTAATGGTCAGAACAAGTATAATACAGAGGTAGTATTTACAATTACATTTTTGAAGGAATTGTTTGAATATCTTGCTTCTAAAATTCAACCTAAATAGTTTCTTATCAATTATAGTAAATCATTAGAAATGTAATTTTTTAATTGTTTAAATATTGAATTAGCTGTTTTTGTATTTAACAGATATTTTTGTATCCCCTTTATTGAAAGTTTTGCAACTAAATGGAAACTTAAAATCTATTTTCTAGATTTTAGTTAGCATATGTTTGTTTAATAATAAACTAACATAGAAAGCAAAAAGTAATGCTTACATCTGATTTTTTAAAAAGCTTATTTGCACAGAAAAGATGAATTTTGAAATTATAAAGCCAAATGCCAAAACATTTGTTGTTGTTTTGTTTTTGTTCTTTTGTAACACATCAATCACATCTCTTGATTCCCCAAAGAATATAAAAGAAAGTCCAAACACTTAAGTAGTACATAAAAGGTCTTGTGGCTATTTTTCTTATAGCCATTCCCGACCCTAATGTAACTGCACTGAACTTATCATTCCCCGAAACACTCCATTCAATTTGTTAACACTGTTGGCTCTGTAATGTCCTTTCTCCTTTATCTGCTCCACAAATTCATATTTACTCTTAGAAACTAGCTCAAAAAACATTTGCTTCTCAATGTTTTTTATCTTTCCCAGGAAGAATGCCTCATCTCCATGATAACTTCATACGTTTCATCACATTTACGTAAGAATTATCTATCTCGTCAGTTACACATCCACAATTACTGCAATCTGCATTTGGGGTAAAATTGGGAGTTCATAACCCATGTCAATCTAATGTATGAAATATAATATGTCAAGAGCTTTGTAATGTTGTGAACAACCAATAAAAAAAATGTAAAAAAAAAAAAAAAAAAAAAAAGAATTATCTATCTCCCACTAGTTATCTGATAGTTTTTTTTTTTAATCATTAGCACCTAAGATGGACCTTGACACATTGGCATTTCCTCAATAAAGATTTGGTGAATGAAAGAATGAGAAACCAAGCTTTGTCATGAAAAAGCTTTGTCATGAAAAGTTAATCAAGGAGCAATTCAAGGTTTTTTTTGATATTCAAACTAAAAGTAGTTGCTTGGAATTATTTGTCAGTACTGGAACAGGATAACAATAGGATAAGGCTGAGTAGACCAAGACCGGAAAGAGAAAGTGAGGATTTGAAGAATAAAAAGGGTCACTTAAAAAGTGACTAAACCTCAGGCCCAGTTCTTTGTATATGTATAGACCATCAGGCGATACTCAAGGTTGCCCACAGTCTGGGTCCATCCTATATTTTATGCTTTATACTGCAGTGTTTACTTTCATATGTGAGCCTACCATGGTTCTGGGACCTGACCATGAAAACTGTATCAAAAGTCACAAGATTTTCAGCTTTGAGTCTTTAGTGTAGGGATAGGTGGAGGAAGGCTTCAAAAGGACATAAATCTCTCAGACATTTCTCGAAATGTTTGTTGGTGCACTGTTTGATGTAATATATCTCTTCTAGAGAGTACTTCAGTAGGCCCACCAGAAGTACTGGAAAAAGGGGCATGGATACCTCACTGATCAGAGATCAGACTTAGAGAAACCTCAGCTTTCTGAAACAGATCAGAACAGAGAAGTAAATACTAAACAGAGGGCTGGGGATGTGGCTCAAGCGGTAGCGCGCTCGCCTGGCATGCGTGCGGCCCGGGTTCGATTTTCAGCACCACATACCAACAAAGATGTTGTGTCCACCGAGAACTAAAAAATAAATATTAAAAAATTCTCTCTCTCTCTCCCTTTCTCCTCTCTCACTCTATCTTTAAAAAAAAATACTAAACAGAATTCCTTTTTTTCACATAAAAATATTCCCTTCTTTCCTTAGTTTCCATGCCATTATTCCTGGGATTTTCTGCCTCTGTTCAAGAAGTAGAACAACTGCCACTATCTTGATGAAACCTCTATGAATTCCCACCTGGATAAAAGCCCCACCTCCTCTGTACTTACCTCTCACCTTATTTAACACCATTCTTGTAGTTAAAGACCAACTTGGCACCAACCAGGCAGGGCAGGCTGAGGGATTAATAAAGGTCAGTAAGACTATGGGTAGGCATAGAAAGGAGGGTAGTATTCCAAAAAGGGAGCAGTTGTTCAAAGGTCACAGAAGGAGGGCATCAAATCAGATTGGCTCATGGCATGTTGGATGCTCTCTCTGAGGCCAAGAGACAAGTATCCTCCTGAAAGTGGAGGTGTCCCTCCTCCCTGAGCCTCCAGAGGCAAGAGCAAGGCTTTGCATCAGCCTCATCCTGAAGAGTGACTGGCGCCTTTTCAAAGCTGCCCAGGAAGCAGAAGTTGTGGTGAATTGTGTTTTTTTCCAGCCATCTGGAGCTGTCCAGAAAAGGGAAAAATGTCAAGTGAAGTTGTAGATCTGTTGCACATTGAGGCCACAAGGCTGTTTCTTAAGGCTGTTTCTTAAGGCTGGGGCAATTAGGTGGCTGTAATTGAATGGGGGCCATGGCCAGGATTTCCTTTCCTGGTTGTTGGCTTGCCACCCACAGCTTTGGCTTCTGAAAGCCATCCCTTTTGTTAAGGGACTTGAGGGCCACAGAAGATGTTGTCCTATTATTCCTCAGCATCCTTTTCTGTAAGCTCGCAGTCACATGGGAAAGAGATACGTTGCTTCTGTTGGAGAAACTGACTCCTGGAGGAAAGTGGCAGGGACTCCACCACTTCCTGAACCTCTGAGAAATTAGACTCTTCATCTTTTGTGGGTGACTGAGAGGAAGAACCCATGCTTGTCAGATCCTTACTACTGGGCTTTGGGGCCTCCTGGCTGTTGAGAGGACACACAATGTGCCCTCTTGATAACACCTGGCTCATTGGAGTTTACCCACATCCACAAATTGGGTTCAGAGTGAGAAGCATCCTGGACAGGACCAGGTTTCCACTCCTAAGGTACTTCTGGGGGCTTCATTACTTGAATTTTGTATTTGATAAGGTTCTGCTCAGCTAAAGCGCTCTGGTCCATGGTGCAAGGCAAGAAGAACTCATTTCCCATGTCCCAATCCAGAGGTCCTGGAACTCATCCATGAAGACTGTACCAGAAGTCAGGATTTTTTAGCATTAAGTCCATGTTTAGTGTGGAAATAGGTGGAAGAAGACTACTGAATGGACAGATGTCTCTCTAAACTTTTGTTGGGGCACTGACACAGTCTCTCCTATTGAGGGAGTTTATGAGTAGGCCTTCGAGAAGTACTTGAAAAAGGGACACCAATGCCTCACTGGTCAGTGGTCAGACTTGGAAAAACTCCAGCTTTCTTGGAATGTCTGAGATGGTATTTCTCTTTTACTCTCAGTCTGGTAAGATTATTGAAATCTACTTGTTTTCCAAGGGCTTGACTTCAAGTGCCTGGGAAGGTGACTCTCTGAGAATTCTTCGTTTAGGTATATGTTTAAGAAAAATTCTTTCACATATGCACACTGAAGAGAAAGGCCCTGATGTGGCTGAGTTGAGCAGAAGATGACCTCAGCATTCAAAATTACCCATGGAAAAGAGCCCTCACAAATATTTTGATGCATACGGAGTTCCAGCCGTTTTGTAGCAGATGCTGTTGGTACCTTGTCCTCACCCTTTGTACCATTCACTTAGGTGCTCACTAACAAACTTCCAACTGCCTACAACTGTATCTGTTTGCCTGAATGTCACTAAACCTCTTAGTCTGGCAGTCTGGAAGTACAGTGGCAGAGGTAGGGGATGGAGGGAATTAGCTGGGGCAGTCCTCAACAAATGACTGATGGGGGGAAAATATGTACCTATATATATATTTTTTTCAGGAATACTTTTATTAAAGGCTTGAAGGTGACATGGAAAATAGAGTAAAATGGTAATAGAACACCTGTTTCATATATTATAGTCTGTTCTTTTCAGACAAAGATGTCCATTCCCATTCTATGTCCAAGCTACCTCCATGTGATTTTCTGGGCATAATCTGTCACGGTTCATCATCGTCGCACGCACTAACTCTTGTTTTTGTTTTTTTGTTTTTGTTTTTTTTTTTTTTTGTATCAGGGATTGAACCGCAGGACATTTAACCTCTGAGCCACATTCCCAGCCCTTTTTTATATTTTATTTTAAGACAGAGTCTCATTATGTTGCTTAGGGCTTTGATAAGTTGCTGAAGTTAACCTTGAACTCGCAATCCTCCTGCCTCAGCCTCCCAAGCTGCTGGGATTACAGGTGTGTGCCACCATGCTAACTCTGTATTCTACACAATTTCCCAGGTAAGAAGTTTCTCCATGACATTAAGCACCAATCTTGATGACACCTGGCTTGATAATTCTTTTTTTAATACCTTTATTTTATTTATTTATTTTATGCTGTGCTAAGGATTGAACCCAGAACCTAGGCAAGCGCACTACTCCTGAGCCACAACCCCAGCCACGCTCCCACTGATAATTCATTTTCTATTGACTTCTTTCTCTTCCCTTTTTTATTCCTCACTTCTTCCCAATGTTTCCTGCACTTCTTAATAAACTGCTTACTTTTGAATCCTTGTCTTGAGGTCTTTTTCTAGAAATTATAATTAAAGCATACAATCTCCAAGGAGAAATCAGTCCCTCTGGCAAATATAGGGATTGAGTGATGATATTCCCTTCACCCATAACATTTTTTTTTTTGGAGAAAATGAAAAAGTTTATTTAAAAATGGACCAAAGACCTGAGCAGACGCCTTATTAAAGAAGCTACTTACAGATAGCAAATAAACAAATGAAAAAGATGTTCAACATCATATATCATTAGGGAATTAATACATGATATAATATTACATGCCTATTAAAATAGCAAGAGTCCTAAATACTGACAACACTCAATTCTAGTGAGGATGTTCAGCAACAATAATTTATTTTTTCTGATCAGAATGCAAATAGTACATCACTTTGGAAGACAGTTCAGTGAACATACTTTCTGTATTATCTAGTAGTTATACTCCTTGGTATTTCTCTGAAGGAACTGAAAATTTAGATACACACAAAAACTTGCACACGGATTTCTTTTTATTTTATTTTTTATTTTTTGGTGGATACAACATCTTTATTTTATTTTTATGTGGTGCTGAGGATCGAACCCAGCGCCCCACGCATGCCAGGCAAGCACGTTACCGCTTGAGCCACATTCCCAGCCTGCACATGGATTTCTATTGCAATTTTATTCATAATTGCAAAATGTGGAAACAACATAGATGTCACTCAATAGGTGAATAAACTGTGATACATGCAGACAATAGAACAGTAGTGATTAAAAAAAAATGAGGGCTGGGGTTGTGGCTCAATGGTAGAGCACTTGCCTAGCATGTGTAAGGCACTGAATATAAATAAATGAATAAAAGAAAGGTCCATCAACAACTGAAATATATACATACATATATATATGTGTGTGTGTGTATACATATATATTAAAAAATTTTAAAAAGAAATGAACCATCAAGCCATGAAAAACATGGGATAATCTTATTTATTTATTTATGATCCTGACTATTTTATTTTTTAATATTTATTTTTTAGTTGTAGTTGGACACAATACCTTTATTTTATTTATTTATATGTGGTGTTGAGGATCAAACCCAGGGCTCTGCACTTGCTAGGTGAGCACTTTACCACTGAGCCACAACCCCAGCCCCCTGACTTTTTAAAATTTTTTAAAAAATATATTCTTCTTAGATATACATGATAGTAGAAAGTATTTTTTGAGAGAGAAAGAGAGAGGCTAAATGTTCTCTCTGATATGAAGATGCTAACACACAATAAAGGGTGGGGAGGGAAGAATAGAAATTCACTGGATTAGACAAAGGGGGATAAAGGGAAGGGAGGAGGATGAAAATAGGAAAGACAGTAGAATAAATTGGACATATTTTTTCTATGTTCTTATATGAATACATTACCAGTCTAACTCAACATCATGTATAACCTCAAGAATGGGAAGTTATATATCACATATTTATAATACGTCAAAATACATCCTACTGTCATGTATATCTAAAAACAACAAATAAAAAATCTCACAAGTGCCAGGCAAGTGCTCTATCATTGAGCCACATCCCTAGCCCAGTCATCATTCTTGTCTCTCCCCAGAGCCTCCTGATGTGTGGTAACTCACACATGAGTAACATACACCAACCCACTAATTCTACCACAAGCCAGACTCAGAATTTAGTTTGGTTTTATCTGGGACATCAATGCTACACCTGCAAGAAGAGGGAACTGAGCGTTAGAGGAGGAAAGTGACTGTTTGTGCAGAGGTTTGGTACATCTGGGCTTGGTCCAGGCCTAAGGGTTATTTATATTTGCTCTTGGTGGGGGTTTGAATGTGGAAGCTTAGATGGGCTATTGTGTCACAATAGTGCTGTTAGTACCAGCAGCATGGTGACATGAGGCTGAGGCTTTCAAAAAGATTTTACTAAACACTTGAAGTTGACATGGGAAATAAACACAAAGTAAAATGATATCAGATCACCTGTCTCATGAATTATGGTCTGTTCTTTTCAACAAAGGCATCCATTCCCATTCTATCTCCAAGCTATTTCCATTTGGTTCCCTGGGCATAATCTGTCCCCTTCTAATCTGCCTGAGACTGGTCTGCAGAGTTTTCATCTTCTGGACAGAGGAGGCATATGACTATTTTTCTAGGGCATAAACCTTCAGTCTTTATCAAAATATCTATTGACTCAATACAGCATAGTCTCAATTCATCTGAAACAGTAGAGATTGTTTTCTCATGTAACACTTCAGACTTTAGAAGTCTGCTTTTCTTTTTTTTTTTTTTGATTCAACTACTTTATCAGCTCTGCACATAGTCAGTATCTAAGAGGCCACCCTGACCACTCCTCTGCTTTGCCCACAGGCTTGTCTCAGTTTTCTTTCACTCACACTGACCCTATACCTAGATTTTATTGTTTTCTTCCTTTTCTTTTTGGTACTGGAGATTGAACCTAGGGATGTTCTAACATTGAGCTACATCCCTACCCCTTTTTATTTTTTATTTACCTTTTTTCTTCAAACTTAGGGCCTTACACATCGTAGGCAAGTGCTATACTGCTGAGTTATGTCCTCAGACCCCTTATTTTTAAATTTGAGGCAGTGTTTTAGTCACCCTTTTCACTGCTGTGATGAAAGGACCCAACCAGAACAACTGTAAAGGAGGAAAAATTTATTTGAGAGCTTGTAGTTTTAGAGGTCTCAATCCACAGTCAGCAGGCTCCATTCCTTGGGGCTTGACATGAGACAGAACATCATGGCAGAAGAGTGTAGTGGAGGGAAGCAGCTCATGTGACGATCAGAAATCAGAGAGTGACTGTACTCACCAGATACAAATATATACCCCAAAGCCATTCCCCCAATGCCCTACCTCCTCCAGCCACACCCCACCTACCTTTAATTACCACTCAATTAATCCCATCAGGTGATTATTTCACTGATTGGGTTGAGGCTCTCATGATCCAATAATCTCTTTTCTGAACCCTCCTGCATTGTCTCACACATGAGCTTTTGGGGGACACCTCACATCTAAATTATATCAGGCAGGATCTTACTAAGTTACCCAAGCTGACCTCCAATTTGTGATCTTCCTGCCTCGGCCTCCCAAATTTCTGGAATTACAGGAATGTACCACCACATCCATCTAATACCTAGATTTTCTAAGCAAACTATAATTAGTTAAGCATTCCTGCCTATTCTGCCTTTCATCAACCCCAGGGCTTTTGGGAAGATGTTGCTTCATAACCCATGATGATTGTAAAATAATCTTGTCTACCCTGTAAGATTTTAGATAGGCTAAAGATTTCATCTCGAAGACTGGCTGGTCAACTGGTTTCATTTACAAACTCCTCTCACACATAGAACAAGAGCAGGCTTGAGAGTCTTCACTGAATCCTGAGAAGATCCTAGAGAGTGTATATCCCCATTTAAAAGCACCCAAGACATTGTACTCTCATTACCTGTTATTACTTAGAAATGACTTGTATTTGAGGAGTGGCTTGCTTACTCTAGCCGGGGGAAATTGATTTTATTACTTTGCCTGGAAACAGAACAGAATTGAGATGAAGAGGCTGAGAGGGACTTTTTCTTCTTGCCTAACTAAGAAGCCGTAGTTCTCAGAGACACTCTTGAACAACTGGCCTTGGGCCTACCTTATTATTGATGTTGTTGGTAAGTTATAAAGAAAAACTGCCAACTGATAGCTGGTGAGGTCAGAATCATCCAGCCTTGGGTCAAGGTGAAGGTTGTTGAAGTGTACATGTGTGAATTTAGTTGTATATTCCATTTCAAGAAAAACACAGCCATATCTTTTCCAAGTCCCTAATTCTTTAGGTCAGTTTACTTATTTATTTGATTAAAAAAGATGTACTTTATTTTTCTTGTGATTGAATTGGAAAAAGGGTGGGTGGATTAGGTTGCTTGGAAACTGTACCTGGTGTATTAGCCAGAGTTCTTAGACAGAATCAATATGGGACACACCTATTGGTATGGTGAGCACGCCTAGTCTGAAAATCTGAAATCCCAAATGCTCCAAAATATGAACTTCTTTGAGTGTCAACATGATGCTACAAGTGGAAAATTCTACCCCTGACCTCATGTGACAGGTTGCAGTCAAAATGTAGGCATATGAAAAATATTTTGAAAAATTACCTTCAGGCTTATGTGTATAAAGAGTATATGAAACATAGATAAATTACATGCTTATACTTACCAAGATATGCAAATATTCCAAAATAAAAAAAAATCAAAGTCTGAAATACTTCTGATTCCAAGCATTTTAGATTATGGGTAGTCAACCTGCAGGTAGATAAACAGAAGAGAGGAAATTTGTTAGTGGAATTGGCTCATGTGATTTAAGTCCCACAATAGGCCATATGCAAGCTGGAGACCTTAGGATATTGGCCATATGTCCCAGTCCAAGTCCGAAAACTTCAGTGCCAGGAAAGAAGATGGTATTTTTTTCAAGCCCTAAAATTAACTCTCAAACCTGCTTAAGGTATTCTGCAAACAATCTGATTAAGCTGACATCTGCAATTCAAACATTTGCAGGCTTCTTAATCTTACAGGGTTTTAAAGGTGCCCATGTAGTTTATGTACATGTCAGATGTTTCATAAATTAATTTTGAAAGAATGAATAAATTTGAAAAAAAAATTTTAGGATGTTATGAACATTTATTTTATTCATTTACTTATATATGGTGCTAAGAATTTAACCCAGTGCTTCACACATGCTGGGCAAGCTCTCTTCTACAACCCCAGCCCAGGAATGAATGAATTTTAATGACAAAACACATTCTCTCTCTCTCTCTCTCTCTCTCTCTCTCTCTCTCTCTCTCTGTACTGGGGATTGAACCCAGGGGTGTTTTATCACTGAACTACATCCACAGTCCTTTTTTATTTTGAGACAGGGTTTTACTAAGTTGCTTAGGGCCTGACTTTCAACTTGTGATGCTCCTGCCTCAGCCTCCTGAGTCTCTGGGATTACAGGCATGTGCCACCATGCCTGGCTGACAAGTCTCTTTTAACAAGTGAGTAGAGAGCTGGGCATGGTGATGCATGCCTGTAATCCTAGTGATTTGGGATGCTAAAGCTGGAGGATCAAAAGTTTGAGGCCAGGCTTGGTAACTAAGGGAGACATGTCTCAAAATAAAATTTTAAAAAGGTTTGGAGGTATAAAGTTCAGCTCTAGAGCACTTGCCTGGTGTGTTAATACTAAAAAAAAAATTTTTTAAAAAGGTGGGTGGAAGAAGAAAAGGGGGAAAAAAGGAATGGAAAATGGCTAAAGGAAAAGTGAATCTGAAGGATCAAGGATCAAGTCATCATTTGGTAAATAAAGTAGGTCAAATAAATTCAATGTAACTGTGTTTTGGTCTCACAACAAACCTAGTTGCTTGGGGACTGATGAAGATTTTATCTGGGCCTGACATTTCCTATCTCTCCCAAGATCAGCTCTGAAGATCTAGAAATGTAAGCAGATCCACTCAGATGTTATGACTGTCCAATTCTCTCAAATCTTTTTTTCTTTTTTTTTTAATTTTTTTTAAATTTTTGATATTTATTTTTTTTAGTTTTCAGCAGACACAACATCTTTGTTTGTATGTGGTGCTGAGGATCGAACCCCGGGCTGCATGCATGCCAGGCGAGCGCGCTACCGCTTGAGCCACATCCCCAGCCCTTTTTTTTTCTTTTTTGAGACAAGGTCTCTATGTTGTCCAGAGTAGTCTTGAATTCCTCCCACCTCAACCTCCCAAATACCTGGAAGTACAAGAGTGTGCCACTATGCCCAACAATATTATCAATATTAATATCATTAATAGCATATATAATTATTAATAATCATAATAATTATTATTGCATAGTGCTGGAGACTGAACCCAGAACCTCATGGATACCACTGAGCCACATGCTCCATTCTCTGTCTGAATTATTTCTGACCAGAGCAGGTATTCAAGACTTGACTCAAGAAGGTGTTCTCTCTCAGAGAGTTGAAAAACCCAAGATCTTTGAAACCATTTCCTCAGGGTGTAAGAAGGCTGTCTATGTAGCATAATGTTTAGAGGGTTAGAGGGCAGGCTCCCATGACAGATAATGGCTTCCATACTTTACAGCTATGGTAAATAATGCGAATGCGTGAGGCCCTGGGTTCGATTCTCAGCACCACATAAAAATAAAATAAAGATATTGTGTTCAGGGCTGGGGATGTGGCTCAAGGGGTAGTGCACTCACCTGGCATGCACGGGGCTCTAGGTTCCATCTTCAGCACCACATAAAAAAAATAAATAAATAATAAAGATGTTATGTCCACCGAAAACTTTAAAAAAATAAATAAATATTTAAAAATTTCTCTCTCTCTCTCTTTAAAAAAAAAGATATTGTGTTCACCTAAAACTAAAAAATAAATATTTAAAAAAAAATAATGCTTTTTTGCTGCTCGAGAAACTTTCTCATCCGGCCTCTTTGTGTGACAGAATTTGCTCTTCTAGTCCTAGGATACAAGACTCAGGCATGGACTAATGTAGTATTCCATTTCTCTGGCTTTGATTTGTCCACAGGTGACAAGTTACCAAAGTAGAGTTAAACAGAGTCCTTTCTTGGCATCATGTATAGATTGTGGAAAGCACTCTACCACTGAGCTATAGCCCCAGCCCAAAAGTATCCTTTTTGACTGAAGTTTTTTTTTTTTTTTTTTAACCTGAAATAATATGAGCCTGGGGCTGCTGGCTACCGTCTTTCCTATAGTGGAAAGAAACCAAGTGGCATAGTATTTAATAATATAAATGCCTAGCACTTAGTTGGTACTTAGAAAATGTTAGTTTCCCTTTACCATAAGCTTTGTAAATCCAGTCCTCACTTAAATATCTTATGATTCTTTCATTCTGTAGCTTTCTTTTTCTTTTTCTTTTTTTTTCTTTCTTTTTTTTTTTTTTTTTTTTTTTTTTGGTACTGGGGGTTGAACTCAGGGGCACTTGACCACTGAGCCACATCCCCAGCCGTATTTTGTATTTTATTAGAGGCAAGGTCTCACTGAGTTGCTTCACACCTCACCATTGCTGAGGCTGGCTTTGAACTCAGATTCTCCTGTCTCAGCCTTCTGAACCACTACAGGTATGCACCACCAAGCTCAGCTCATACTGTAGCTTTTTGAAGGATAAATGATCCTTCTTAGGCCTCTATTCTACCAAGAGTCTCTAATTTTTATTTTCCTCACCAGGGGAACTAATCAAAGAGAGTCTGAGGAAATATTGGCTATGCAAATCCAACAGAGGAGTTTCACAGAACTGAGGACACGAGATAAACAAAACAGACGTGGTCTCTGTCCTCTCATGTCTCTGTCCTCAAGGATTTGATACTTTAGAGGATAGATAGACAAAAATATGAACAATGACAACACAATATATCAAATGCCATGACAGAATTGTACACTGGGGCTGTGTTGCAGGGGAGTTGGTGAAACCTCATAAAGAGACGTAGGGTAGGGGAATGAAACTTTGGTCTGCATAGCTGCATTCTCCAGATGAAGCATCAGCACAGGTAAGTTCTCCAGGCACCTGGTGGTTCTGCTAGTGCATATAAGTGCCCAGCTTCTGTGCTATAGTATAAACTGCTGCAGTCTTGAATCCCACTAATGGCAACTTCTGAACTTTCTCCACAACTACTGTCTTTCCAGAACACAGAGTGGAGAGATCAAAACAACCAAGACTTTCATCCTAATACAGCTATAGCTCCAAGGGAGGAGGAGAGGACTAGAAAAACTGGTGGCAGGCTAGGGTGGTGAGTCAGGCAGAAGACAGCAGTGGCTGGAGAACAGGGCAAACTAGAAGAAATATAGACAGAATAGCTCCAGTGGCCCCATCCATTACATGTCCAACCAGAAGGTCTGATTTCTCAGCCCTGTAGAAGGCAATCCTCACTGTCTTCACAAAGGAGGTAGAAGCTCTGTTCTCTCTATAAGAAGTGCCAGGCTACAAACATCTGAGAAGATGCTCAATCCCACGACTGTTTTAAAAAATACCAATGAAAACAACAATCCAGGCATAGTGGTGCACACCTGTAATTCCAGCTACTTGGGAGGCTAAGGCAGGAGGAGTGAAAAGTTCAAGGCCAGTCTGGGTAAGTTGGTGATACCTTGTCTCAAAATAAAAAAAACAAAAGTAAAAATTCCTCTTCAATTAGCTTCCTGACTGAGAAAAATAAAACTTAGAGACTATTGGTAGAGTAGAGGCATAAGAAGGACCATTTGTCCTTCCAAAGGCTAGAACAAGACAATATTTAAATGAAGACTTTATTTTCAAGGACGATGGTGATTTTTTTTTAAATGGGATGTAGCTCAGTGGTAGAGTACCACTGGGTTGAATCCCCAGTATTACAAATAATACAACTACCAATTTTTCCCTTTCAATTTGTGACACATCACAGCTTCCATTTTCTTAGAAGTTTACAGGCAAGTAGAAACTCCCAGGGACTACAGTGAAAGAGTAGATTAGAAGGCGACTGGTTTCAAATGCACACAAGCACTTGACCTATGGTTTCACAGAGCTGTTAATTTTAGAAAGGGAAATTGACAAATGGAAGCCACAGTAGACACCTTTTGGAGTGTCCTTCCAGTACCCAATGTTTCACTCTTCTCTGAAAACATTAGGACCTATACATGTTGCCACCTTCCTTATTTCAGCTTCAGAAGTAGAATCTTGGCCCATTGTCCACTATTGATTGCAGATCAATTATATTGTGTTTCTCACATAGGAATTCTGGGTTAGTATGGGCTATCTTGAATAAAAGAAGTGTAAAAATTCTGTAACAATGTCAGTACTATTATCCACCAAATGGACGGAAGAAAAGAGAAAATTGGTCTGCAGAGAGAATAAAATAGGGCAGTGTTAATATCAGCTTTACTGATAATAAGGGATGGCTAAGTAAGTAATTACATATTATGTGTATGGTACATTATCAAACTGCCATCAAAAATGTCTTAGAGGGGCTGGGGATGTGGCTCAAGCGGTAGCGTGCTCGCCTGGCGTGCGTGCGACCCGGGTTTGATCCTCAGCACCACATACAAACAAAGATGTTGTCTCCGCCGAAAGCTAAAATAAATAAATAAATAAATAAAAATTCTCTTAAAAAAATGTCTTAGAGGACTGGTTAATGACATGCAAAATGCTTGACATACAATGACAAAAGTATCAGGGTATACAATTTTCCAAAAAGTTTTCAATTGCACAAAACTTTCAACGATAGTTACCTTGGGGGGCAACCTTGGGTCATTTTGTACTTCATCTTATTCACTTTGGTTTTATTTGAATTTATGTATGGAGCATTGATAACATAATTAAGGCTGTATGAGAAACATTTTATATGTATATATATATATGTATATGTATATGTATATGTATATCTATATATATATTTTTCCTCTACTGGCAATAGAACCCAGGGTTGCTTTATCCTTGAGCTGCATTCCTAGCTCAACCCACCTTTTTCTTGAAACAGGATCTTGCTAAATTGCTGAGACTGGCCTCAAACCTGTGAACCCCCTGCCTCAGCCTCCAGAATCGCTGGGATTATAAACCTGAACCACCATTCCTGGCTGTGATATACTTTTTTTAAAAAAAATAAGTCTTTATTTTTTATATTTATTCATTCATTTATATTGGTGGTATGGGGATTCAACCCAGGGCTTCAAGCATGCTAGGCAAGCGCTCTACCACTGAGTTGTAATCCCCAGCCCCTATACACTTTTTTTTTTTTTTTGACACTGGGGATTAAACCCAGGGGCACTCAAACACTGAGCCACATCCCCAGTCCTTCTTTAAATTTTTATTTAGAGACAGGATCTCACTGAGTTGCTTAGGCCCTTGCTAATTTGCTGAAGCTGGTTTTGAACTCAAAATCCTCCTGCCTTGTCTTCCTGAGCTGGTGGGATTATAGGCGTGTGCCACCACACCTGGCCCTATATACTTTTAAGTTGCTGTAATTTTAATGATAACATAATTTCATAATTTATTCAACCATACTCACTGTTAAATTATTTTGTACTGTTTGTGCTAGGGATAAAATTCAGAGTCTTGGGCACACTAGGCAGGTACTCACTCTACCAGTGAACTACAACCTAAGCTTTACGTATAGGTTTTTAATAATTTTTACTATTTTAAGAGATATTATGAAAAAATATCTTTATTGTATTAAACTTTCTTCTATATCTTGCCTTATTTCCTTAGGATCCTTTTTTAGTCATGAAGTCATTAGGGTGGAACATTACTATCGTTCATGAATAATTTTGGCCACAGTGCTTACTATAAAGGCTGAGCCTACTTCCTTTGCCCTTTGAAACACAGGGGAATGCCCAGGTCAAGCACATTGCCTCAACAGCCAGCTAGTTCTTTTTTTTTTTTTTTTTTTTTTTTTTTTTGCCTCTCTGGTATACAACATGAACAGACATTCCAAAGAATTAAAGTTGTAGAACTCATGATTGAACACTGAGAGAGAATATTAGGGGAGGGAGCCTACCTTCTTGTTTGGTAGAGAAACTGTGTAGAAAAACTTTCTGTTCCAGGAACCCCTTACCCTCAATGCTCTCCTTTCTCTTCCTTTGATGGAGAATTGAATGACATTAATTCTCATGGTTTATACGTACTACTTAGATTAATTTTATGGGTCAGGGTCTAGTCTGAGAAACAGAGCCAATTGCATGTCATAAAATGGAAGGAATTTTATATAAGGAACTAGTTACAGATGGGTTGGAAGTGAAACAGAGGATGAGAAAGCAACTGAGAAATGAGCAACAGCAAGAAGTCTCCACCACTTCTAGGGCTGAAGAATCAACTGAGGAAATGGTATTAACAGTCCACGAGTAAGGGTCATTCAATGTGAACTGAACTATACAGGGAAGGATTGCCTTTGGGGAACTGAATTTGGGAGAAAGAGACTCTGGGGAGATCTAAAACCATAGAAAAGACACAGTCAATGTTAGAGGTGCTGCCTAAGGTAGAGATCTGCCAATCCCTCCCATTAACCAAAAACAATCAGTTTAGGAAACCCTAGAAATATAACTTGTATGAGTCAGTCCCCTGTAATTAGAAGAACAGCAAAAAATGAATTTGAGACTGGCACAGTTAATAATGGCTGAGATTTAAGAGGCTGTTCCCAAGTCTATTCGGATTTTTAAAAATCTAACCTTAAGCCAGCATAGTGACATAGACCTCTAATCCCAGCAATTCAGGAGGCTGAGGCAGGAGGACTGCAAATTAGAGGTCAGGCTTGGCAACTCAGTGAGACCCTTTCTTAAAATAAACAAATAGAATAGGGCTGAGGATGCAGCTCAATGGCAGAGTGTCCCTGAGTTCAATCCCCAACACCACCAATAAATAAATAATAAAACCAGTGCTATACAGAAAATAGATTGAGAGCAAAAACAGAAATGGGGATTCCATTAGAAGGTCATTTCAGTTGTGCAGGTGGGAAATGATAGTGGCCTGGAATGGGAGTGGCAGTAGAGATTAGATTTTCTCCACAGATAGACCCAAGAGGATTTGATGATTGATTGCATATTGAGAATAAGGAAGTCAGTGGCATCAGGGATAAATCCTAATTTAGATTTAAGGAGCTGGATAGGTGGAAGTGCCATTCATCAGGTGTGGTTAAGTAAAACAAGTACATCAGGAAGGAGGAAACAGGTTAATTCCAGGTTTGATTCAGAAAGCATACAGGATAATCTTGGGACATCCTCTTTTCCTGAATGCAAGAAAATTATCAGACTACTGGGGCTTGTCAAAAGAATGAAAAGACACAGGAGCCAATCTAAAGGTCAACCCACTGGTCAAAAATAAGGTAATTGACTAAAATGAATTGAAACCACGAGTCCATAAATGCCTTTAAATAACAATGAAAAAAACCCCACTGGTCTCCTTTGGAGATGACAGGACACTCATTCTGAAAAATTGATAAACATACAAAGAATTGAGCACATATTTTGGTCCTTCTGTACAATGAAATATTAACTTAGAGTCCCTAACGAAATAATATATTTAGGCAATGGTCATCATGTCTGCCAAAACCTTTAGGTGAGTGGTTGATGGGAAAATCTATAATAAATGGATCAGGCTACTAATATCTGAACCTACTCATGTATCTTATCAACACTGAAAGTGGAACCCCCCAGTTATCATGTGCTTCCTGATATGCTGCAATGAGAATTACACGGCACTGTGCATGAAGTATCCTTGTAAAGAAAAATGAGTCTGAACCTCATCAAATCCCCAGAAATAATTGCCAATTTACTAGGGATAGGGCAATATGTTGAACAACATCATGAGATGCAATCAGCTGAATGAGAGTAAGGGAAATGCTATAGAATAAATGATTTGTTGTCTTTAGTAGATAAATAATATAAAAAGACCGGTTGGGGCAGGGGATTTTTCTTCTGGAGATAGTCATCAGTAAGCCAAAATAAACACTTAAGAGTACATGCAGGGCTGGGTTTTCTGGAAGTGAAACAGAGCATGAGAAAGCAACTGAGAAATGAGCAACAGCATGTGTGAGGCGCTCACCTAGCATGTGTGAGGCGCTCACCTAGCATGTGTGAAGCGCTGGGTTGGATCCTCAGCACCATATAAAAGTAAATAAATAAAATAAAGATATTAAAAAAAAGAATACATCCAGTGGAGCTGGGGTTGTGGCTCAGTGGTAGAATGCTTGCCTAGTATGTATGAGGCACTTGGCTTAATTCTCACTACCACATATAAATAAATAAAATAAAGATCCATTGACAACTAAAACAAATATTTAAAAAAAAAAAGAGTTCATTCAATCGGGAGGCTGAGGCAGGAGGATCATAAGTTAAAAGCCATCCTCAGCAACTTAGTAAAGTCCTAAGCAACTTAGTGAAACTCTGTCTCTGAATAAAATATAAAAAAGGGCTGGGGATGTGGCTCAGTGGTTAAGTGCCCCTGAGTTCAATTCCCAGTAATTCCCCTTCGAAAAAAAAAATACCCAAGAACTATGGAGGAAGAACCAGTCCAGTGTAATGCATATGCCTTTGAAGGTCTGCCGCTAGCAGTAACCAGCCCTCTGCCTTCTACAGGGGCCCTACCCACCTACTCACTTGGCCTGATGAAACACAAAGACTGTCATACAAGAATTGCTTGCAAAGCTGTATCAGATACATGTGTGATGTGGTGGCTGCAAATGCCCAGTTCTTTTTTTTTTTTTTTTTTTAATTTTAGTGGCATTTATTGTATATTTAGTCATGTGTGTGTATTTAAATAAAACGGATTTTCAGGATAAAATGGTATATCCACAAAAAAATAAAAAATAAAATATTTGGGAGGGATGCAAGGGAAAACATAGATATCAAAAATATTAAAACGGCAAATGAAAAGCAGGCCTGTTCATGCCACTCCATACGCCTTCATTAAGGTGTACTCTTTCTGGTTGGTGTGAGCAGCCCAGATGAACAGAGCAGAAGCCACGAACTATAAAGGAGCAGAAATGCAAGCCAGGCAGAATGACCATCCAAATTCACCAGACACATTCTCAGGCGGCTCTAGTTTCTGGTGGAGTAGTTTAATTCCAGCAACGAAACAACTTACTGTGCCCAGTGTACACAAACCTGCAAGGAGATGGAGAATGCCTGTGGCAATTGTGGGATACAAGCTTCGGCATATACAAGCACAAAGTCCAATCAAAGCCCCAAAGCACATCAAACCTAAACTAACAAAAGGTAAAAGGAACTGACATCGCCAAAGATAGGTCCGAAGTAGATCAATTCCACTATTGTGGTTTCCAGGATCAACAAATTTCTCCATGAACTGCTCATTTAATGTGAAACTCATGCATTTTGTCACCACATCAAATGACTCTGTCCTTTCTGGTGGAGCATACCAATGTGTGTTTTTGGGTACAGTGATACACCGTCTCCATAATCCTACTGTGCCACTATATCGGAAAAGCGCATCATTATAAGTCTTTTCATCTGCCTCATCATTAATGAAGTCTTCCCAGAGGCTTTTATTCAAATCACTTGAATTTTCTTGAACTGGACTTCGATATTCATACCAAAAGTCTGTGCCAATTGAGGCTGCCATGTAGATGGTGGAAATGTGGCTAAGCACACAAGCAATTACAAACGCTGTAGCAAAACGGTTATCCATTCTGGCATTCAGACTGCTCGCCCATCTTCTTGCACTGCCAGCTTCACCCTTCAACGGAGATCACAGCACCCTACTTTCCCCGCGCCTCCTCTGACGCACTTCCCTACCCAAATGCCCAGTTCTTAAGGGTGCAACTTATGACAAGTCCGTCCATCATGGTGTTAATTAGCTAAAGTTTGCTAATTTTAGTATGTTTGCCTAGGAATGAACTACACACCACTGCTGAATGGCACTATAGTCACAGAGAGTCCTGAATTCTTACAAGGTTGAAGAAGATTCCACATGCAAATTCTATTGAGGTTATCCTCATGTATTTAAAAGTACATCATTGTTCAGTCCAAACAATTGTTCGGATTATCTTCAATTAAAACCAATTTTATCCACTCCCATAAGGCTACTTGAAAGTCATACAGTTGGTATCAATACAAATTCATAGTTTCCTAACTATTTTTAGGTTATCTGCAGTAGTTTTTATCATCCTTGTTCAATCTACCCTCAAAATCTTCATCATTCCAAGAGCTGCTGAGCCTTCTTGTACCCACCTTAAATTTTAAGCACATCATCACATTCTGTTGTATTAATTCTATTTGTAGCATGTCCTTCTGTAGACAGTGCTTCTGTTTCCCAGGTGAACTTGAGTGTGTAGGAAATACAGAAAAGGAATTGCTCCAATTCTTTGAAATTCTGGATTCACTGACTTAAGAGTAGATAATTAGATTCTGAAATGTAATTGTTGTTTCCTGAATAAATCTTTCTCCTATTTTATCTAAAGTTCTCAAAAGGCTAAAAGATGTTCAGAAAATATTATAACAGGCTCATGAAAACTCTTAAAACCTAAATTTCTTTCTATGGAGACAAAACAGAACAAGACAAACCACCTTAAACTATACCTTAAATAGGGGAAAGGAGAATCTGTTATAGATTAAAAGAGACTTAAGAGACTAGCCACCAAATCAATGTATATATGTTGTTAAAAATAATTTCCTCAACAACTGCAGAAGGATGTTTTTGTGCCAAGGAGGGAAAATTGATCACAAACTGTGCATTAGGTGATATTAAGAAATTATTACTTTTATTAGGCATAATGTTATTATGATTATATTTTAAAGGTCATTATCTGTAGATATACATAGTTATAAATGGAGATGTTTGCCTGCCTAATGCTTACTCATCTATTACATTAACTTTACTATGACTTCTTCAGAGAGTGTTACCCAGCACATTGCCTAATATAAGAGAGACTCAATAAATGTGTATTTCTAAGTTCCCCAGTGATGCCACTGTGGATACTCTTCTAGGTCAGTGTTTTGCAACTATCTGCAACTTTTTAAAAAATCTTTGCATAGACTACTTTTATAAAATGCAATATAAACAACCAGAAAAAAGTAATAACACAAAATATGTAACTTTTTTATTATTGATTTACAGACAAGATTACTCTGCCAAATTGCTGTACATGGTTTTTTAAGAGCTTGCTCTCAGTTTCTTTCTTTATTTACTGCTTTATAGATCGATAGGATTTTACAACTGGCACAGTGTGGTTTGGGGACCATACTTGGGGTAGTTCTGTTCCAGATAATCTCTAAATTTCTTTATGCTCTTAGGAATCAAGAATGTTTTATTTTAGGGTGGTTACCTTTTAAAGTCTGTATTATATCATTTGTATTTGATATATATCAAATTGTTGATATATAGTTAAATACACAGTTATATTGTTATATATATGCATATATTTGCATACACACATATATGTATATATATATATTTTTTTGGTATATTTGTTTTGGGTATGCACCTTCTGCTAATATGGGCATTTGGTTTTTTCATTAACCTCTATAACATTTTCAGATGTTAATATCTCTCCACACTCAGTAATAAAAAAATATTATTCTTCCACTTCTTCCCACTCTTCTTCTTCTTCTTTAACATGTACTTGTAGTTAGTGACAAATGATACTTAAAACAATTTTTCTTAAAAATTTTTTTTCTTAGTATTTTCTTTATACCTTATCCTTTAAATAAATATACCTTTATTATTTTAAACAACATCTTTTGACCTCCCAATAATGAAAGATAAATAAGACCAATTTATTTACCTATTTCCCAACTTCTGTTCATCATATTGTTATTTCACATTCACAGATAATGACATTTATACAATACTCTGAAATTATAAGGCCCTCAGTAATTTTTGTCTCAATCTGCCATATGTTTGCAGTGATGTAATGTCTGTGAGTTTGGAAGCTGTAGGCCTCCTCACTTTTCTTTTTTCTTCTTTTCTTTCATTTGTTCCTTTTTTCTTTTGCAGTACTGAGGATTAAACCTAGGTCCTTACACATGCTGGGCAAGTACTCTAATTTTTATCTCTTATTTTTATTTTGAAACATGTCTGGCTAAGTTGCCCAAGCTGGCCTCAAATTTGAAATCCTCCTGCCTCAGTTCCCCAAATAGCTAGTGTGCACCACCAAGCCTAGCTGGCCTCATTACTTTTCTTGACCAGGAACTCTCCATTCAAGGGTATGTCGTGTTCTGTCATAGACACCAAATATTTTAACCATGAGTTAATTATATATATGAAAATATATATAATCAATCACTCAAGATATGTGGCTAAAGTTAAAAATATCTAATAATTTTTATCTACATGTTTTCAAATTTATATGCAACTCTTTTTTAAAAAATATTTTTTTAGTTGTAGTTGGACACGATACCTTTATTTTATTTATTTTTATGTGGTGCTGAGGATTGAACCCAGAACCTTGCATGTGCTAAGCAAGCACTCTACTGCTGAGCCACAACCCTAACCCCTATATTCAACTTTTAATGAATGAGGGGAAGGTAGTATAACTCAATCTCTGCATGGATTGATATCTAGAGAAGTACAGTTCAGCAGCCAAAAGTAACTTCAAAATGGTATAACTTGACAAGTAAAGCCCAAGGAAAATGAGCCTTCTTATTTCTCTGCCAAAGGTACTGCTTGAGAATTAAGAAGAAGATTTTTAGAAATACTCATTACAACTCCTCCTCCTTTCTTACTTACTTCTCTTATATACTGTGGGCAACCCATAAAGTTTTTTTCTTTTTCTGCTTTTCTACCCCTGCCTTCCACCTTTGATTCTCTCTTCTCTTCTTATAGCTCTTTTTGAAATGGATCAACTTAGCTTCTTGGACTAAGTTTTCTTTCTTTCCCCTTTAGTTATTGTTTCTATTCCTGATTCTCCTTATTCTATATTCTCAAAGTTTAAAGAAGCAGTCTGTCATATAATAAAACTCTCTTGGCTAGGTAAAGACTCAGGAATGAGAAAGAAGGTTGTGGGCATCTGCTTGATAGTAATTTTCATCTGTCACATCTTTTTTTTTAAAAAATATTTTATTAGTTGTTGATGGACCTTTATTTATTTTTATGTGGTGCTGAAAATCGAACCCAGTACCTCACACATGCTAGGCAAGTGCTTTACCACTGAGCCACAATCCCAGCTCCAGTCACATCTATTTCTAACGGAGCTTTCCCCAAACTTGAGCCCAAGATATCCATCTTGTATATCTTATAGGCACCACAAAATCAACATGTCCCCAAATTGTACTTCTTTGTAATGTTCAGTGAGTGTGTTTGTTTAATATTTCTCTTTCATGTAAGACTAAATACTTGCTGAGTGTGTGAATAAATGAGTGATTGAAATAATGATACTTGTCCTTCTTTCAGCATTCCATAGGACAATGAAAAATATCACAATCCACGTGGTTATTTAAGCTAGAATCCTGACTCTTCCCATTTGTTCATTTCCTGTACCTGGTGAGTTCATCAACTCCAATAGGTTTTACATTTTTAATATTTATCCTTAATTTTCTCTCTAGCCCTACTACTACAAGACCCTGACAAGTATGGGGTCATCCTTTACGAATTCTTTTGTAATCGACTCCTAAGTGTTTTTTGATTTTTGCTCTTATTTCCCTCCAATATACCTATTACTAATCGTGCCAGACAAGTTCACTATCTCCTGTTAGCCCAAGGAAAATGAGCCCTCTTATTTCCCTGCCAAAGAGTAGTCACAGGCAGTCATGTTCTACATCACACAATACCACTTTCTTAATTCCTAGATGTTACTTATTGGATTAGGATGGGATACTAATTTAGAAGTGTAGAACTTAACCTTAGTGTAGGTTCCCCAGCAGCTATTGAAGCAACTTGACAAGTAAAGCTTAGCCAAATAGCTTCTTATTCTTAGGTAAGTGAATAAGGAAGTAGGAAATTAGTCATATATTAGAAGTAAGAATTGAAGCTTTAAAAATTGCCTAGAGCTAGGTGTGGTGGCATATACCTGTAATCCCAGTGGCTCTGGAGGCTGGGGTAGGAGGATAGCAAGTTTAAAAGGAGCCTCAGCAACTTAGCAAGGACCTAAGTAACTCAGTGAGACCCTGTCTCTAAATAAAATACAAAAAAGGGCTGGAATGTGACTCATTGGTTAAGTGCCCCTGGATTAACACTTCAGTACCAACCAACCAACCAACCAACAAACAGAAAAATTGCATAGAGAGGTCTAGTAGTAGAGAAAATGCTTCCATAAGACAGTTTTGGCTGAGTTGTAAGCATTGGTAAGTGGAAGTAATGGTACAGAACAAAGACATAGCATGGTAGGTAAAGGTGCTAATTGATTCTGGAAGGAAAAACAAACAAACAAACAAAAAACCAAAAAACCAAAAAAACAAACAAACAAACAAACAAACAAAAAAGCCAAACACAGTGGTGTGTACTTGTAGTCGGAGTCTTCAGAAGGCTGAGGTGGGAAGATCACTTGACCCTAGGAGTTCAAGACTAGCCTGAGTGATATAGAGAAACCCTGACTGGAGGTGGGGGTGGGGTAGGGGGAGAAAGATAAGAAAAGAAAAAGAAACATGAATTAAAGCGAGACCAAGAGAGAAACTAATCATGGTATAAAGAACATAATGTGCCCTAAACACTTGCCACTGAGGGGTCCTAGAGATGCTTCCAGTTCCAAATTCTCTGAGGCCAACTGGGCTTTTATTTTTAGATTTCCCTGAGATTACTGTTTCCCTTTATTGCCAAGTGTATCCTAGTGTATTTAGTATGGTTTTGTTTTTCATCTGTAGCTGGTGTCCTGCCCAGAATCAAATTTGTGATCCACTAGCAACTCTAGCAAAAGAGATATCAGAAATAAATCACCACATTTAGTGATGCAATAGAGATCTGGCTAAGTGTAACACACACACACACACACACACACACACACAATAACAGTGACTTCAACAAGAGAGAACTGTATTTCTTTTTCACATAATAATACGCAGGGCAAGTATGAGCTAATCTAGAAACTTTCTATATTATCCCATTGTTAGCCATAGAATTTTTTTCATCCTTGTGGTTCAAGGTGGATTTTTATCATGACACTTTCTGAGCAAGAAAGTGGAAGAAGGGAGAAAGAAGAAAGGGAAGATGAACTTCTCCTCTTTAAGAACATATTTCAGAAGTTGCACTCAGAACCTATACTCACATGTCATTAATTTTAGTCTCATGGCTATACATAGCCACAAAGAAGGCTGGAAATTTTGTCTTTATTCTGAGTAGCCATGTGTCCAAGAATAGGAAGAAGGGAATGGGTATTGGGGGACAACTATCTGTTTTGCCACAATAATAATGTAGGAATCCTTGAAGGTGATTTTTAGAAGAGCAATCTGAGCTTCTTTGAATCACTTAGGGAGTCTTAGAAAAGTATAGCATGCTAGAATCACTGAAAGCAGCCTTCTCCTGGAGAGTTTGTGTAGATTCCCCAACCCCCTAGAAATGCTGAGTACAAGCTCCCTTAACAGGATTAGCAAGCAATCATTGCCTGGGGAGAGGGAGCATAATTATCCCTTTTATAGTAAGCATTTAAGAGGCAAGCTGAAGGTCTCTAAGATGTGGGTTCCTTGGGGAACTTGCCTTGAGGCTGCCTATTTCCCTGGGTTGTAACTGTGCTATGTATGGAACTTAAAAGGGTAAGGACTAAGAGCTTCCTCTGTCGGAACTCTGGCCTGGCCATCTTTGACTAAGTTTAGCACTGAGGGAATGGAATTGTCTTCCCTGAAAAAAATCTCTATTGGATTGGGAGGACCTTTCCTTGAAGGCTATGCTGTGTGATCTATATTACTCTGTCCAGGCTGCCACAATAAATACCATAGACTGGGTGACTTAAACAACAGAAATTTATTTTCTCACAGTTCTGAAGTCAAGAAGTCCAGGATCAAGGAATCAGCCAGTCTCTCTTGGTCTTGCTTTAATTCATGTTTCTTTTTCTTTTCTTATCTTTCTCCCCCACCCACCCCCACCTCCAGTCAGAGTTTCTCTATGTCACTCAGGCTAGTCTTGAACTCCTAGGGCCAAGTGATCTTCCCACCTCAGCCTTCTGAGGACTCTGACTACAGGTACACACCACTGTGTTTGGCTTTCAAGTACTTTTTTGTTTTTCCTTCCAGCCTGTAGATTGCTACCATCTCACTGTGTCTTCTTCCCTGTTTTTATCTCAGGACAGAGAGTGAAACTTTTGGTGTGTCTGTTTATGAGAACACTAATCCTTATGACAATATTTAATTTTACTTCTTTAGAGTTACCATTTCCCAATATAGATGCTTCTCTTATGATTGGTTACCTCCTGATAAACCATCACAAGTTGAAAATATTCTAAGTTGAAAATGTGTTTAATACACCTAGCCTATTGAACATCATACCTTGGCTTAGTCTATCTTTAATTGTGGTCAGAACACTTACTTTATCTTACACCTGGGTAAAATCATCTAACATAAAGCCAATTTTCTAATAAAGTATTGAATATCTCATGTAATTTACTGAATACCTAGAGCAAAATTACTTTGGCAATAGGTTGACTGTAGAGTATTAGTTAACTCCCCTTGTGATCACATGACTGACTGGGAGCAATAGCTCAGTGCTGCTGCCCAGCATCATGAAAGAGTTTTGTACAATATATTGTTAGCCTGGGAAAAGACAAAATTCAAAATTCAAACTACAGATTCTATTGAATTCATATCATTTCCAAGCCATTGTAAAATAAGGAAATCATAAGTCAAACCATCATAATTCAGGGGCCATCTATATAGTCACAATGGGGAGTTAAGATTTCAACATATGCATTTTTTTTAGAGAGAGAGAGAGAGAGAGAATTTTTTAATATTTATTTTTTAGTTTTCAGTGGACACAACATCTTTATTTTATTTTTATGTGGTGCTGGGGATCGAACCCCGTGCCCTGTGCCCCTTGCATGCCAGGCGAGCACGCTACTGCTTGAGCCACATCCCCAGCCCACATACACATTTTTGAGATGACACAAATATTCAGTCCATAACAAATGGTCTTAAAAAGAAATGATGTTGATGGGCTAATCTAATTCTAGCTGGACTAGGCTATGGAAGTTAGATTGATTTTCCTAAGTAGAATTCAAAGATAGTCACATGTTCCTCCCTGCTCTGAATCCACTCCCCTTTGCCATGTAACTTTAGTCACTTCCCATACTGACTTACTTTGGCAATGTGGCACCAATAGAGACTTGGCAAGTGCTTTGAGGTTTCTGTCCCTTTGTTCTTGGGAACCCACTACAGCTGCTGAATAAAGAAGTCCAAGCATGCCTAATGGATGATGTGGTGTATATGGCTTTGTTGCTCCCATTTCGATGGCCAGTAGCTTGCCAACTGCTAGACGTATGAGAGATGGCATTTTAGATGATCTAGTTACCAACCACATTCATACTCTGAGGTTATGGAACAGCCTGTATTAGTACACTTCCCTCACTTATGAGCTCTAAAGCAATTTAATCAAAAGCTTATCTTGGGTATTTCACTGGCATTTCAAAGCAAATACATCTAAAGTGAAATTACTATAATCTCTTTCAAACTTTCTTTCTCTTCCATTTCCCTATATCAATTGCCCAAGCCTGAAACTTGGAAATTATTTAAAAAAATTTTTTTTTTAGTTGTGGATGGATACAATACCTTTATTTTGCTTATTGTTTTTATATGATGCTGAGGATTGAATCCAGTGTCTCACATGTGTAAGCCAAGTGCTCTACCAGTGAGCCACAACTCCAGCCCCTGGAAAATATTCTCTTTTTAAAAAATTTTTAGTTGTCAATGTACCTTTATTTTATTTATATGTGATACTGAGAATCAAACCCAGGGCTCACACATGCTAGGCAAGTGCTCTACCACTGAGCTACAACCCCAGCCCTGTAAATTATTCTTAAGTCTTTATTTCCCTCTCCCTCTCTACCCAGAAGTAATCAACAGGTCCTGTTGTTAGTGCTTTTCATTTCTCTCTAAAATCTACCTACTTTCTTTCATCCCAATTATCATTGTCTTAGTACTAGTCACCATTGTCTCCTTCCCAGTTAATATAATATCTTAGTAATTTGCATAGAATTTAGTAGTGGAGTGGATGTGAAGTATGTGAGAAAGGGAGTACTCAAGGACCACTCTGAAATTTTGGCTTGAGCAATTGAAAAAATTGACTTGTCCCTTTTTGGTGGGGGTGGAGTACTGGAGATTGAACTCAGGGGCACTTGACCACTGAGCCACATTCCAGCCCTATTTTGTATTTTATTTAGAGACAGGGTCTTGCTGAAGTGCTTAGTGCCTTGCTTTTGCTGAGGCTGGCTTTGAACTCCTGATCCTCCTGCCTCAGCCTCCTGAGCTGCTGGGATTATAGGTGTGCACCACCATGCCTGGCAACTTGTTATTTATTGAGCTGGGGAAGATGGGAGAAAAAGTAGATTTGGAGAAGATTGTGTCACCTGATCATCTCTGGCTGATGGGAGGCTGAGAAAGCATCTGGCTTGTATTAATTTTTTGTTGTTGTTGTTATTTGAGCTGGATCTCATTTTGTTGTCCAGGCAGACCTCAATTTCTGGGCTCAAGCCTGGCTTGTGTTAATTTTCAACAACTATGTAATAGAAATTTGTTAATTACCATAAATTCAAAATAACATACCTTATCTCACAGTTTCTGGGGGACAGAGGTCCAGGTCTGACTTAGCTGTTGGCTGGCTCAGGTTTTCACTACTCTTCCCTCAAAGCATCAGCTGGGTTGTATTTTTTTAAACAATTTTTAAATTTTTTTACATGTTATTGGACCTTTATTTTATTCATTTATTTACATGCGGTGCTGAGAATCAAACACAGTGCCTCACACATGTAGGCAAGCACTCTATTACTGAGCCACAATCCCAGCCCACTGGGTTGTATTCTTATCTGGAGACTCAACTGGAGAAGGGTCTGTTTCTAAGTTCAGTCTTATTGTTGGCAGAATTATTTTCCTTGTGGTTGGAAGACTGAGCACTTGGGGTTTGTTTTGTTTGCTGTTAAGAGTCTGCCTTCAGCTCTTATAGGTTGCCAATTTTCTGCCACATGGTCCTTTCCATAGGCACTGAATTCAGAACCTGACATTTGCTTCTTCAAGTTCATTATGCAAGTGAGTCTTCTAGCAACACAGAGCATTATATGTTGTAACATAATTACAGAAGTGATATTGCATCAGTTTTGCTGTATTTTATTGGTTAGAAACAAATCACAGATGCCACCTACACCGAAGCAGGGAGGGTATTATACAAAGGTGTAAATACTGGGGAAGGGATGTATTATTCTAGCTACCCTAGAGTCTGTCTGCTTTCCTAGTCTCAGTAGTGGAAGGTGAAAAGTCAAATGGGGTTCTGGTCCATAAGTTACCAAGGCTGAGTCAGTGGATTCTATTGCCAGAGACTGAATCTGGGATGATCATACAATTATGAAGAGAGAGTTAGAGTTCCTTTGCAGGGGTGCTCAGTAGCCATGTAGAAAGAACATGCTGGTAGTAATAACAGTGTCCCGAGATTGTTGTCCACATGCAATCTGTGGAAGTCCCTTGTTTCTGCCTATCTGCCTATTTCTCCAATCTCTAGTTTTCTGATCCTTTCAAAATACCCTTCCAAAAAATTTCTTCTTAGGCTCAGGATGATTGGAGTGTTTTTCTGCACATGTAGTGTCACAGCATGGGTTAATGAGAGAAAGGTAGGCAGAGACTGGGTTTTGGATGGCCTTGCCACTTATAGTAAATCTCCCCCCCCCCACCCCCCGCCACCTTTTATTGACAGTGGGGATTGAACCAGGGGCACTCTAACACTGAGCTACATCCCCAGTCCTTTTTTTTTTTTTTGAGACAGGGTCTCCCTAAGTTGCCCAGACTGGCCTCAAACTTGCAATCCTCCTAACTTATCCTCTGGGGTAGCTAGGATTACAGGTATACACCCAAATTTGTTTTAACTGTTTTAAAGCAAGGGAATAATGTTACATGAAGATCCTTGTGAGGTCTTTTTGGAGGATTGGTTTGAAGAGTATGAGACTGGATGCAGGTGAACCAGTTGGAGGGCTTTCCCAGGCAAGCAGGTGAATGCCTGGGATTTGACTTGAGGCAGTGCCAGTTGCTTGGAAAGAAGAGGCAAATTGGAGAGATAGTGGGGTTACAAAAGCAACAAGACTTGTTTGTTAATTGGATGGGAGGGAGGGAGGGAGGAGAAGAAAGGAGTCCAGGATGACTTTCAGGTTTCTGCTTGAGGCAGCTGAATGGGTAGTAAGGAACTGGGACAGGAATGTAGGAACAGGTTCATGACAGGTTGTCAAGTGCTTTGTTTATGTGTGTAGGCTCTGATATCTGATAGACCTCTGTGTGGGTCCTCACTCTGCACTTATTAGTTCTGTGATGTTGAGCACAATTTGTGACTTGAACCTGTTTCCTCAACTGTAAAGTGGAAATAATACAACTTATTTCTTGTTTGTGTGTATGTTCATTGAATGCACAGTATCCAAGAAGGCACTCCACCTTTATAAAGGGTTCAGGGAGACATGACAAATGGGTGTAGCTTACAGGAAAGGCTTCTGGGAATGAACTCTTTTTGGGTCAAAGAGGAAAAATACAGCATTGCAGCAGACCAACAGAAGCCAGGAGGCCAGGCAGGGTTGAGTTACCACTGCACGTTGCTGAGCAGATGAGTCACTTGGAGGCTGCAGATCAGGCTGCCCAGGGCACCGCAGGCTGGCCTGGGCACGATGACTTCATTGTCAGTGAGGAGTCCTGGAGATCATTCCGTAAAGACATTTTTGTTCCCAAGGAGTCCATCACTTCTTCCTCTTTCATAGGATTTTTTTTTTCCCACGCTCCTACTGCCTGGAAAGAACAGGAAACGGTGTAAAAGGGATATAAGAGCCAGAATTTGTCTTTTAAGTCCTGTCTAGGTTGATCGCTGATTTGCTGGGTGACCTAGTAAGTTTCACTTCACCTGAGTCTCCTTATCTGTAACATTAAGAATGAACTGGCTATACTCCCAAGCGTTATGTGAGAATTAGAGGAAGGTTGGCAGGCACTGAATTAAAAGGTATTCATTAGCATTTTACTCGCTAATTGTATATTTGGTCTCCTTCCTGCTCCGGACCCTCTCCCCCTCCTGCTGGAATTCGTTTTTGGATTTCCTGCACCGATCTTGGCTCGGCATATAGACTCATGAATGGATGAATGGAACAATCAATGAGAGTCCGCAGCCGCCTCGGCAGGCCGGGAGTCCCGCCCCTTTCCGCTTCCCAGTGCGCGGCGGGGCCACGGGCGGGTCTTTTGCGACCGTTCGCTGGCGCGTGCGCGGGAGGCCGCGCGCGTTCGGAGGTGGCGGGCGGGCTTCCCGTGCGCGCGCGCGAGGGGCGGGGCCGGCCGGAGGCTGGCTGGCTGGCGGGCGGCTGGCTGCTGAGCCGGCGGCGGCAGCGGTGGCGGCGGTGGCTACGGCGGCGGCGGCGGCGGGTGGCCGGTCCAGCGTGTGCCGGGTGGAAGAAGACAGGGGGTGGCAATGCTGCCGCCTGCGTAAGGAGCGCCGAGGCGATCGCGGCGCTTGAGCCTCCAGAAAGCGCGGAGACGCTGCGGGCCGGGGTCGGTGGCTTCGGGAGCCCGCCGGGCCATGGTGGCCGCGGGCGGTGGTTGCCGCGGCAGCGCTGCGGCCCGGGGCTGTGCGAGGCCGGGACGGTCGGGGTGCTGACGCCCTCCGGGCCCAGCCAGAGACATGAAGCGGAGCCGCTGCCGCGACCGACCGCAGCCGCCGCCGCCCGCCCACCGAGAGGATGGGGCTCAGAGGGCGGCAGAACTGCCCCAGTCCCAGCCCCTGCCCCCGCGCCGGCGAGCGCCGCCCGGGAGGCAGAGACTGGAGGAGCGAACCGGGCCCAAGGGGCCCGAGGGCAGGGAGCAGGTAGGGAGGGTTGGGGTCCGGGAGGAAAAGGATAGGGAGGTGGAACCTGAAAGGGAGTTGTGGGGGAGGGGACCTCGGGCGAGGGGACCCGGGCTGGAGCCTTTGAGGGGTGTGGGGACTGAGTAGTTTGGGGAAGGAGGTGGGAAGTCTAGAGAGGAAGAAAAATTGGGAGTGAAGGGAGGATGTGGTGGCTTGGAGTTGAATTGGAAATGGGGGAATAGGGAAATGAAAAAATGGTCCTAGAGGCATTTGTAGCTAGGGGTTCTGGATGGGGAGAAGGAGCACTGGAATGTGGGCTACGTGAACAGGCTGCAAAGAGTAGGCTTACTAAAGGAGTATGGAGCTATCCAGAGGGGTAAATATTGAAGAGGAATGGCAATTTGAAAGAGTGTTATGCTTTTTTTTTTTTTTTTAAAGAGATTGTCCTCATGAATTATAAAAATGGGACATTCTTAAACGTTTTCTGATTTGGTCATCCTTATACTTTTGTACTGGTGTGTTCAGAATCATTGTTAACATTCTCCTTAGAAACGTCTACTTCATGAAATGCCAATTTTTATAACATTTGCACATGTGCAGTCCCAAGTAGAAACATAATCATAGATCTAGGCTTTGCTTTTTAGTTTACCACTGAAAATACCTTAATGGAAAAACAGAGAAAGCAATGTAAAAATATTCATCGGGTTTCTAAATGGACAGAATGTGTTTATGTAATTTATTAGACAATAGTAGGTGTATTTATAAGTAGGGGATAAAGGTCAGTTTTATCAGGAAGGAAAAGCTGCCACTATTAGCTTTAGAAAGTTTTGAAAGGAGAATATGTGATCCTTGATCTTGATGGATTTGCAGAAAAATGTTCTGTAGTCATGAACTCCACTGACAACTTTTCTTTTGCACAGCTCCACTCTAGACCCCAGTGTTTTCATCCTTGAATATTCATTTCAAGACTTTTTATAGCTTTTCTACCTCTTTTCCCTCAGTTAAATAAGGATCTTCATTAGACATCACTATTATATAGTTTCAGTGATGCTCATCCCAACCGTTGGATTTTTTTTTTTCTGAATTTTGTTTTTCCGCGTGATATTTTAAATAAACTGCACCCTTGGCTGTCTCTGCCATTGCTTTTAGGCTGCTGAGCATTATCCTGTTGCTGTAATCCCCTTCCACCCATCCTTGTCTTTTACATCCTGTGCAGTCCCTATTTAAAACTTAAAAAATGTATAGTCAAGTCCAGATCCTTTTCTGACTCAATTTACCTGGTACAGTTGACCTTAGTGTTTATTTTTCAGAAGTTCAGTATTACTTGACTTTTCCCTCTTTATGTTTACTCATTGTTAGGTTTAGTCTCAGAAAGAATTGTCCATCCTTCTCTTTGAGGCTTATTCCTGTACTTATATTCTTCTGCTCTTGTCTGCTAAAGACCCTTGTTATGTATGTTCTCTGTCTTATATATCAAATAGACATAAAATAGCATAATTTCCCTGAATTGTGTAGCCCACCCACACTACTTTATTTCTTTTTTGCTTCACTAACAACCTTCTTGAAAAATGTCTCAATTTCTTTACCTTGTATACATTCCTGATATCTAGTATGTCCTATAAACTTACACTTTCCCAAAATTGTTGTCTTCAGGGTCATCAGTAACTACTTTTTGGTTTACATTTTCATTGAGGTTTGTCTTAGGGTTCACAAATCAAAGGTTCATTTAGCTTGTGAATTTTTACAGAACAAATACACCCATATGACGATTATTCAGATCAAGATGGAATACATTTCCAGTACCCCAGATTGCTTCATTGTGTTTTCTTTCAGTTACTACTGTCCTCCAAAGTAACTGTTTCATGACTATGACCATAGATTAGTTTTGAACTAATACTTTATATGAATGGAATAATTCAGTTTGCTGCCTTTCATTACTAAATTCTTTCATTGGATCATGTCTGTGAAGCTCACTTATGTTGTTCTTTATAGAAATACTTTGTTCTTTTTAATTGCTGTATAATTTTCCATTGTGTGGATAAGCTGTGAAGAATACTAAAATTTGTTTTTCAAATTAAAATACAATGTCTGCTACTGGTGAAAAGTTTCATTGTGAAAGAGCTACACAGAGAAATCTGTAGAAGTTCTAGGGACCTTTTTATGACAGAATCTCATAGTTTTTTCCTAGTCCTCATACTCTCTGACCTGTGTGAGCTGTTTGTCACTGTTGACCATGTGTTCCTTCTTGACATTTTCTTCTTTTTTATGGTAATCCATTCCACTGTTGCTTCCCTGACTGCTCCCTTGTGTCTCTTTTCTCTTCCTGTTCCCTAAAATGTTCCTTGAGGATATGTCCTCTGTGCTTAGTTTGTTCCTTTATTGTTTGCTAGTCTCTAGCAGACTCACTCTATTTGTGGCAAGTGCTTAGGATGTGGAACAAGGATCTGTAGTCCTCTGTTAATGGCATTGTGTTACAGAACCTTGTAGAGTCATCTGAGTCTTTAGGCCTGACCTCTTTTCTTAATTCTATATTTCAGTTTTGGGGTTTAGTATTTCCACTACAGACTCTCAGCATTTGTGTTCTTTAATTTGTGATTTTTATGACTTGATATGACTCTGAAAGTCTATAATTTATAATTATGATTTCAAAGGGCAAAATTTTCAAAATGTGTTATGGGTGTGTTATTAGGCTGGATGGATTCTGTTCATTGTGGTAGTAAATAACTTTGTTCTCCATTTTTTATGACATGGAATAGTGTTTTTTATACTTTATATTTTGCTGGTATTTTTGAATAAGTTCTGATGAAGATGCAGGACTTGGATCTCCAGAGGTCAGTGGCTTCTCCCTACATCTTTCCTTTTTGTCAACAAACTTGACATTAAATACATGATATTTGCGTTTTCTGATGCCCTTGACCTCCTGGGCTAGTCATTTGTTAGGTTGTACCAATACTGCCTTCACAACATCTTTCAAACCTTTATTCCCATATGTTAAATTATAATATATGGGCTGGGCTTGTAGCTCAGTGGTAGAGCGCTTGCCTCGCATGCGTGAGGCCCTGGGTTCGATCCTCAGCACCACATAAAAAAATAAAAATGCAGATATTGTGTCCATCTACAACTTAGAACATTTTAAAAAAATAATATATTCTGTGTTTTATTTAAAAAGATTCAAACTCATTGGTTACCTAGGGATCAAACCTCATGCATGCTAGGCAAGTGGAAAATCTTCTACCCCCACTTAGCTATATGCCAGATATCCACCTTGCTTTTTTGAAAATTTAGTTTATTTTGAGACAGAATCATGCTGAGTTACCCAGGCTGGCCTTAAACTTGAGATCCTCCTGCTTCAGCTTCCCAAGTAGCTGTGATTACAGTCATGTACCACTGCACTTGGCTTTAAAACTTCCCACTTTTTATTAGAAAAATCAAAATTAGATTTTTCCCCCCCTTGGTTCCTTAGGGCCCTTTGCTTTTCCACTGGGCCATATCCCTAGTCCTTTTTATATTTTATTTAGATTCAGGGTCTTACTGAGTTGCTTAATTAATGCCTTGCTAAGTTGCCTAGGCTGGCTTTGAACTTGTGATCCTCCTGCCTCAGCCTCCTGAGCTGTTGGATTACAGATATGCACCACTGCACCTGGCTTATTTTTGCTTTTAAGGTGCAAATTATTAAAGGTAAGAACTATGTCATCGTTTTATCTAAGATAATGCATAGCCAGGAGAGCTCACAGTAGATGCTAAATAAGAATTTATTGAATGAATGAATGAGTCAATAGAAAACTAATCAAATAGTTTGAATTTGGGTGAATAATAATGGTAGTATGAGAAATAGACAAGCAAAGGACATGGAACATTTTTTAGGTTGGGAGAAGGTGAGTTCAATTTTAATGTTTTTAGAGTACCTTTAGTACTACTGAGAATTTTCAAAATTATTTTAACAAATTGGCTTTTCCTTACCCTGCACTGCAGTGTTAGTATATTGCAAAAGTATAGGATACAAAACACACAAGGGAAGCTGCATAACATGTAGGGAACTAAAATTGGTCTGATATTACTGGAGCTTGAAAATGAAGACATAGTTGGTAACCTAAGACTCAAGGAACTTCTATTGTAGATAGACTTTAGTATAAAGGGTAATAATTGTGTTTTAGCTTGATTACTCTGATGGTCATGTGTAGAATACAGCATAGGACATGATGACTGAGACATGGGCATTTGAGAATTCTTATTTTTCAATGCAGAAAGTTTTATCTGCCCTCCTTTCCCTCTTTTTTTTTTTTTCAAAGAGAGAGAGAGAGAAAGAGAGAGAGAGAGAGAGAGAGAGATTTTTTAAAAAATTTATTTATTTTTTAGTTTTCGGTGGACACAACATCTTTGTTTGTATGTGGTGCTGAGCATCCAACCTGGGCCGCACGCATGCCAGGCAAGCCTACCACCGCTTGAGCCACATCCCCAGCCCCCCTCCTTTCCCTCTTATCTAGGGTATGGATGTGGGCTAGCTCCTAAAAACCTGTTAACTTCAGAATATTTAGTTTCATCAAAAGTACTAGAGGAGAGGGGCTGAGGATGCATCTCAGTGGTGGTGCACTTGGCTATTATATGCAAGGCCCAGGGTTTGAGCCTCAGTACTACACATATAAATGAAATGGAATGATAAAATACTGAGAGCAGAGAGCCTGAGATGGTGAAAGCAGAAACAGGTTTGCCAGTTTTTCCTGATGAGGTTAGGGCACATGTGCTTACAGGGTTTTCCCATCTTTGTTCTTCTTGATACCCTAAAGATGAATTTACTGTCTTAGCTTTTTTCAACCCCATGTATTCATAGAGCTGAATATTGCAATCTGTGTGTCTCCTTTATTGCTGGTCTTAGCTGCTTTATGTATCTTTGGTAAATCTCCCACCTAGTTTTGTACTTTTTTGGTGAAATTCCAGTGGTACCTTGGTATTTATTAGTTTTTATCAGTAAGTATTGTTTTCATTATTAATCAACATTTGTTTGGGGTTCCAAAGGAGTTTGAAAGCTAGAGCTGTTGAATCAAAGCTTAGCCTTGGAGGAAGAGGAAAAAAATTCTCAAGAATGGTGAGGCTGGGAGGGGAAGAAGAGGCTGGAAGTTATGAAAGTTGGGGCTTACACAGAATGCATTATTCGTGAGATATAGTTGACCACCATTTTGTTTTATTGTACCTCATTGTTAATTTCCAAATACTTTCTTCTTTGAACCAGGTCCATGTATACAGTAGATGTACAGTAAATAATTGGTGGGAAAAAAAATTGACATCAACCTGAGCCTCCTGCTTTCATCTTCACTCAGTATACTTTATCAACGTTGTTCTACTTCTAAACTCTTAGTTTTGGGCTTGCCACAGTCTGACCTTCACATTGTCTCCTATCTCTAGCTCACTCTCCTTTTAGGATTTCTTCTCCAAAAATTGCGCAAGCTTTTTGGAACTTTCAGCCATTGATTTTATTTTATTTTTATTTTATTTTAGAGCATTTGTTCTTATTAATTAATTAATTAATTAATCAATTTTTGCAGTTCTGGTGATTGACCCCAGGGCCTTGCATATGCTAGATAAGCACTCTACTACTGAACTATACCCCAGCCTTCCAGCTGTTGATTCAAAGCAATTTTTTTAAAATTTTCTTTTTATTGTCACTCAGTTCATGCCTTTACTTTCTTCCATATCCTACTTAATTTTTCATGGACTGTCATAATCATTCCTACCCATCAGCTCCTTTGCCTCTTTTGTGTCAGTCAGACCTGCCTGACAAACCCCTATCCATGATTAAACCAACTGTTTTTTTTTTTTTTTTTTTTTTAAATCCTATTCTCCACCTGAATGTGACTGGAAGGAAAAAAACCATACTGACATCTAAATATGTGATCACTAACCTCAAGGTAATTGTCAGTCCTGACAGTCAATCTTAGGACATTTCACTAGTCTATTAACTTTCCTACTCTTAAATGATAGTTTAAGGGCTGGGGTTATAGCTCAGTGGTAGAGCTCTTGCCTCAAATTCTTGAGGCACTGGGTTCGATCCTCAGCACCATATAAAAATAAATAAGTAAAGATAATGTGCCCATCTACAACTAAATTTTTTTTTTTTTTTAAAATGATAGTTTTTCTTTTCCCCTGAATCTCCAATACTCACTCTGTCTTCCTTACTTTTAGTTGATGTCTTTGCTTCCTGTTTCACTGAGGGGAAATAAAAAGACAACCAGAAGAGGGGCTGGGGATGTGGCTCAAGTGGTGGCGTGCTCGCCTGGCATGCATGCGGCCCGGGTTCAATCCTCAGCACCACATACGAACAAAGGTGTTGTGCCCGCCGAAAACTAAAAAATAAATATTAAAAATTCTTTCTCTCTCTCTCTCTCTCTCGCTCTCTCTCTCTCTCTCTCAAAAAAAAAAAAAAAAGACAACCAGAAGAGAGATTTCATAAGCTTACCTTATCAATTGGCTTATCTGTATATATCCCCACATTCTTTGTTCTCCCACTTATTGGTGTGGGTCATCTGTTCCTGCTCCTATTTAAGGTCAATCCTTAATTAAGAGTTGCATGTAATTGTTTTATTTTTGCAAAGCTGGAAGCATTAATAATACATGACTCAAAAATGTACTAGAAAACTATACTAACTAAAACAGAATGGTATCTGAAAAAATGCTTAACATCACTAATCATCAGGGAAATGCAAATCAGAATCTCAATGAGATATCACTTCACTCCAGTTACAATGGCTATTAACAAAAAGATAAAACAAGTCTATTGAGGATGCAGAGAAAAGAGAACACTTATATACTGTTGGTAGAAATGTAAATTAGTACAGTTATAGTGGAAAACAGTATAGAGGGCTCCTCAAAAAATTGAAAAATAGGCTAGCATTCTCACTGGTATGAAATCAGTATGTTGAAGAGACATCTCCACTACCTTGTTTATTGCAGCACTATTAATAATAATCAAGATATGGAATCAACCTGTTAATAGATAAATGGATAAAGAAAATGTGGTATGTATGTATGTATATGTATATATATATATATATATATATATATATATATACACACACATATGCATACACATATATATGTACACACATACACACACACACACACAATAGAATACTATTCAGCCATAAAACAAAGAAAGCCTGTCATTTCCAACAATATGAATAAAAGTGGAAGGGCATCGTTAAATAAAATAAGCCAGACAAGACAAATACTGCATGGTGTCAATAATGTGTAATCTAAAAATGCTGATGTTATAAAAGTAGCATAGTGGTTACCAGTGAAGGTGGAAGGAAGAGGGGATGAGGAAAGGTTGGCAAATGGGTACACAGTTGCAGTTATAAAGAATAAATTCTGGTGTTCTATTGTTCTGTAGGACAACTTGTTAACAATGTATTGCACATTTCAAAGAAGATTTTGAATGTTTCACCACATACGAAGTTTGAGTTGATGAACATGTTAATTACTTTGATTTGATCATTACACAGTGTATACATGTATTGAAACATCACATTGTATCCCATATATTTGCATCATTATTTTGTGTTTATTAAAATTTTAAAGAGCTGAGAGCAGAGGCACACACCTGTAATCCCAATGACTGGAGACTGAGACAAGAGAATTGCAAATTCAAGGCCAGCCTGGGAATTTAGTGAGACCCTGTTTTGAAAAAAAAGGAAACAAAACAAAACTTTGACACACACACAGGCTGGGGATGTAGCTCAGGTGGTAAAGAAAAACAAAACAAAACAAAAAAGAAGGGTTGGGGTGTAGCTGAGTGGTAGAGTTCTTACCTAGCACAGTTCCGTCCCCAGCCAGGGAAAAGAAAGTTCTGTTTTGGTAATCTTTTCATGTTCTGCATCAATTTTTCTTCTCCATTGAATGGTTCTTGTTGATTGATGTCATATTTCCCATCTTAAAATATCTTCATTAAGCTTAGAACTCCCTCATTCATTCGATTCAACAAATTTCTTCATTTTTTGAGTACTATGAGGTTAGACAGTGAGAAAGGCTAACAGTCCCTGTCCTCAGGAAATTTTGTATCATTTGACCTGGTGCATTTGACATGGTTGATCATTCCATTGTTTGGTTTTTGGGATCATGCTCTATTGATTTTCTTTCTCACAGGAAGTGCTTTAAGAAATTCAATCTTTGATCTGCTTCTGTCTTTATTCTTTTCATGTGTTCTCCTCATATTTTCTTGGTTTATATTCCATCTCTGTGTTGATGATTCCTGCATCTGTTTTTGACCTTTTTCCTGAGTTCTAGACTGATATTTCTAGTTGTGTGTGTAATATTTCCATTTGAGTAGTTCCGATCTCTTAATCTTAACATATATCAAAGCTGGACTTTTTTTTTTTTTTTTTTGTACTGGGGATTGAACTCAGGGACACTTGACCACTGAACCACATCCCCAGCCCTATTTTGTATTTTATTTAGAGACAGAGCCTCACTGAGTTGCTTAGGGCCTTGCCATTGCTGAGGCTGGCTTTGAACTCACGATCCTCCCAAGCCGCTGGGATTATAGGTGTGCAGCACCACACCCAGCCTCAAAATGGAACTCTTGATGTTCTCTTCTCAGTCTGCTGCTTCCTTACTTTTTCCCAGGTCAACAAATACTGCCATTCATTCACTCATTTACCAGACCAGAACTTGAAATTGTGTTTGATTTTTTTTTTCCTTAACCTTACCTTCCACATTTAGTTCTTCTGGACTGTTAGGTGTTCCATTCAAATTGCATGAAGCTTTTCCCCATCATCTCCACCACTACCCTAGTCCTATCCTGCATCATCTTTCATCTGGATTATAGTAAAAGTCTCCTAAATGTCTTCCAGATACTATTTTTACTGCCCTCTTTACCCCTCTGTGATATTTTGCACACAGCAGATCATCATGTAAAAGCTTAAATAATAGCTTGTCACTTCCATGCACAAAACTCTACAGTGACTTTCCATCACAATTTAGATCAGAATCGAAAGTGTTGACTTTAATCATACAAGATTCTTTGTGATCTGATCCTTGTCCTTCTCTAAACTCATTTCCTCTCATTCTTCCTTTTGTTTACTAGTTCTAGCTACACTGACCACCTTGGTGATTCCTGGGTATATTAAGCATGCTTTTGCCTGAGGACATGAAAAAAATTACTGTTATTTGAGGACTTTTGCACTTGGTAGTTTTCTTTATCTAAGGTAGTCTTTTCTAGATGTATATATGGCTTTCTCATTTTGTTCAGGTCCCTGTTCAGATATCATCTCAAGGATTCCTTCCTTGACCAGCCTTTCTAAGTTAACTCTCTTGGTCACTTCCTCTCCTCTTTGTATTCATGTCTTTTATTCATGTTATTGTCACATATTTGTTTGTTATTGTATTTTCCATTAGAGTAGATGCTTGCTGAAGGCAAGAATTTGGGTCTGTTTTTTCTCACTTCTGTGTCTCTAGCCTCTTTAATTGTACCTTATATATAGAAAGTACCAAACAGTCTCTCACCCCTTTAACTAGGGATTGAACCCAGGGCTTTGCACATGCTTAGCAAGTGCTGTACCACTGTGATACATCTCCACCCCTCAATAAGTACTTCTTGCCTGAATACATAGTAAATGAGATTGAGTCAAATTCTGAGTTCAGATTCCACCTCTGTGACAAGTTACTTAAGTTCTCTAAGCCTTAATTATCCCATATGTAAAAATGGAGATAATAATATTACCTATTTCATGGTGTTATTTGTAAGAATTTAATAAGTTAATCTCTTTGAAACATGACAGCCTGATATCAAGAAGCACTCAATACTGTTTAATTATCATGTTTTTAAGATATATGCACAGAATTTAGTAATATAGAATTCATACTTTTGTGGCTATTCTCATCTGGTTTTAGAAAGAAATACAATAGAAAAAGATGTCTTGACCTTGACCTTTGATTGGTATTATTGACCTATTCTTATTTTGTTCAGCTTGAAAGGGAGGCTTTAATTTGTGTAATTTTCCCTTCAGAGAATTTTCCAGATTTCTTTACTAAGTAACAGGGTTAAAAGAAGAGCATAGTGCTGGGGCTGTAGCTCAGTGGTAGAGTGCTTGCCTAGCATGCGTGAGGCAATGGGTTCGATCCTCAGCACCACATTAAAAAATAAATAAATAAAATAAAGGCATTCTGTCCATCTGCAACCACAAAAATATTTTTTTTTTTTTAAAGGAGAGCATAGTCTTCTTAGGTTTTAGAATATAATTAAGAACAAATCAGCCCAGGGTACCTATATTTTAAAATTTTGTGGTAGCATTTCAGCTATACCAGCTTTAATACAGCAGTGCTCTTTAAGGGAAAAGCTGAGTATCAGATACACACATTCTTTAACCCTTAATATGTTGGCAATATAATGTTGTCAAGCCTTCTGTAAGATATTAGAAATGTTTTAAAAAGCGGTTTAGAAATAGTTGGTAATAATTTTAAAAAAGCCCTTAAGTAATTTCAAAGGAATGTTACCAAGATAGTTATGTTTGGGTAATACAGGAACATTTAAGTCCTACTTTTGATCAGTAAAAGAAAAAGGACACTGTTATTAGCACAGGCTTTGGTCTTTATTTTAGTAAAGAACACGAGGTGTTCTTTACTAAAATAGGTTTATAGGTGCTATAACAGATATATTCAAAAGAACCTAAACTGGTGGGACCTAACTTCCTTTTTCTACAGAGGACTTATAAGGCCACCTGAGGAAAGAGGAGGATAGGCCAGACTGAAAATGGCTTAATCATTTCCACCCATATTTCTTTCCCAGAACTAAGTTACAGGACAATGCAT